>NC_090405.1:24545492-25285411 GCF_036365525.1 Heterodontus francisci | reverse complement strand
TGACACCGCACACCACAGACACCCCCAGACACCGCCACCACAGACCCGCACACCCAGACACCGCACACCACAGACACCGCACACCACAGACACGCACACCACAGACACCGCACACCACAGACACCGCACACCACAGACACCGCACACCACAGACACCGCACACCACAGACACCGCACACCACAGACACCGCACCACCACAGACACCGCACACCACAGACACCGCACACCACAGACACCGCACACCACAGACACCGCACACCACAGACACCGCACACCACAGACACCGCACACCACAGACACCGCACACCACAGACACCGCACACCACAGACACCGCACACCACAGACACCGCACACCACAGACACCGCACACCACAGACACCGCACACCACAGACACCGCACACCACAGACACCGCACACCACAGACACCGCACACCACAGACACCGCACACCACAGACACCGCACACCACAGACACCGCACACCACAGACACCGCACACCACAGACACCGCACACCACAGACACCGCACACCACAGACACCGCACACCACAGACACCGCACACCACAGACACCGCACACCACAGACACCGCACACCACAGACACCGCACACCACAGACACCGCACACCACAGACACCGCACACCACAGACACCGCACACCACAGACACCGCACACCACAGACACCGCACACCACAGACACCGCACACCACAGACACCGCACACCACAGACACCGCACACCACAGACACCGCACACCACAGACACCGCACACCACAGACACCGCACACCACAGACACCGCACACCACAGACACGCACCACAGACACCGCACACCACAGACACCGCACACCACAGACACCGCACACCACAGACACCGCACACCACAGACACCGCACACCACAGACACCGCACACCACAGACACCGCACACCACAGACACCGCACACCACAGACACCGCACACCACAGACAACCGCACACCACAGACACCGCACACCACAGACACCGCACACCACAGACACCGCACACCACAGACACCGCACACCACAGACACCGCACACCACAGACACCGCACACCACAGACACCGCACACCACATGACACCGCACACCACAGACACCGCACACCACAGACACCGCACACCACAGACACCGCACACCACAGACACCGCACACCACACAGCACACAGACACCGCACACCACAGACACCGCACACCACAGACACCGCACACCACAGACACCGCACACCACAGACACCGCACACCACAGACACCGCACACCACAGACACCGCACACCACAGACACCGCACACCACAGACACCGCACACCACAGACACCGCACACCACAGACACCGCACACCACAGCACCGCACACCAGCACACCGACACGACACCACAGACACCGCACACCACAGACACCGCACACCACAGACACCGCACACCACAGCCACACCGCACAGACACCGCACACCCACACGACACCGCACACCCAGCACACCACACAACCCACACACCGCACCACAGACACCGCACACCACAGACACCGCACACCACAGACACCGCACACCACAGACACCGCACACCACAGACACCGCACACCACAGACACCGCACACCACAGACACCGCACACCACAGACACCGCCACCACAGACACCGCACACCACACACCACAGACACCGCACACCACAGACACCGCACACCACAGACACCGCACACCACAGACACCGCACACCACAGACACCGCACACCACAGACACCGCACACCACAGACACCGCACACCACAGACACCGCACACCACACGACACCGCACACCACAGACACCGCACACCACAGCACACCGCACACCACAGACACCGCACACCACACACACCGCACACCACACACACCGCACACCACAGACACCGCACACCACACACACCGCACACCACACACAACACCGCACACCACACACACCGCACACCACACACACCGCACACCACACACACCGCACACCACACACACCGCACACCACACACACCGCACACCACACACACCGCACACCACACACACCGCACACCACACACACCGCACACCACACACACCGCACACCACACACACCGCACACCACACACACCGCACACCACACACACCGCACACCACACACACCGCACACCACACACACCGCACACCACACACACCGCACACCACACACACCGCACACCACACACACCGCACACCACACACACCGCACACCACACACACCGCACACCACACACACCGCACACCACACACACCGCACACCACACACACCGCACACCACACACACCGCACACCACACACACCGCACACCACACACACCGCACACCACACACACCGCACACCACACACACCGCACACCACACACACCGCACACCACACACACCGCACACCACACACACCGCACACCACACACACCGCACACCACACACACCGCACACCACACACACCGCACACCACACACACCGCACACCACACACACCGCACACCACACACACCGCACACCACACACACCGCACACCACACACACCGCACACCACACACACCGCACACCACACACACCGCACACCACACACACCGCACACCACACACACCGCACACCACACACACCGCACACCACACACACCGCACACCACACACACCGCACACCACACACACCGCACACCACACACACCGCACACCACACACACCGCACACCACACACACCGCACACCACACACACCGCACACCACACACACCGCACACCACACACACCGCACACCACACACACCGCACACCACACACACCGCACACCACACACACCGCACACCACACACACCGCACACCACACACACCGCACACCACACACACCGCACACCACACACACCGCACACCACACACACCGCACACCACACACACCGCACACCACACACACCGCACACCACACACACCGCACACCACACACACGCACACCACACACACGCACACCACACACCGCACACCACACACACCGCACACCACACACACGCACACCACACACACCGCACACCACACACACCGCACACACCACACACCGCACACCACACACACCGCACACCACACACACCGCACACCACACACACCGCACACCACACACACCGCACACCACACACACCGCACACCACACACACCGCACACCACACACACCGCACACCACACACACCGCACACCACACACACCGCACACCACACACACCGCACACCACACACACCCGCACACCACACACACCGCACACCACACACACCGCACACCACACACACCGCACACCACACACACCGCACACCACACACACCGCACACCACACACACCGCACACCACACACACCGCACACCACACACACCGCACACCACACACACGCACCACACACACGCACACCACACACACCGCACACCACACACACGCACACCAACACCGCACACCACACACACCGCACACCACACACACCGCACACCACACACACCGCACACCACACACACCGCACACCACACACACCGCACACCACACACACCGCACACCACACACACCGCACACCACACACACCGCACACCACACACACCGCACACCACACACACCGCACACCACACACACCGCACACCACACACACCGCACACCACACACACCGCACACCACACACACCGCACACCACACACACCGCACACCACACACACCGCACACCACACACACCGCACACCACACCGCACACCACACACACCGCACACCACACACACCGCACACCACACACACCGCACACCACACACACACCGCACACCACACACACACCGCACACCACACACACCGCACACCACACACACCGCACACACACACACCGCACACCACCACGCACACCACACACACCGCACACCACACACACCGCACACCACACACACCGCACACCACACACACCGCACACCACACACACCGCACACCACACACACCGCACACCACACACACCGCACACCACACACACCGACACACACACACCGCACACCACACACACGCACACCACACACACCGCACACCACACACACCGCACACCACACACACCGCACACCACACACACCGCACACCACACACACCGCACACCACACACACACCGCACACCACACACACCGCACACCACACACACGACACCGCACACCACACACACCGCACACCACACACACCGCACACCACACACACCGCACACCACACACCGCACACCACAGACACCGCACACCACAGACACCGCACACCACAGACACCGCACACCACAGACACCGCACACCACAGACACCGCACACCACAGACACCGCACACCACAGACACCGCACACCACAGACACCGCACACCACAGACACCGCACACCACAGACACCGCACACCACAGACACCGCACACCACAGACACCGCACACCACAGACACCGCACACCACAGACACCGCACACCACAGACACCGCACACCACAGACACCGCACACCACAGACACCGCACACCACAGACACCGCACACCACAGACACCGCACACCACAGACACCGCACACCACAGACACCGCACACCACAGACACCGCACACCACAGACAACGCACACCACACACCACGCACACCACAGACACCGCACACCACAGACACCGCACACCACAGACACCGCACACCACAGACACCGCACACCACAGACACCGCACACCACAGACACCGCACACCACAGACACCGCACACCACAGACCACGCACACCACACACCACGCACACCACACAGCACACATCACACACCCACACACCACACACCCACACACCACCACACATCACACACCACACACCCACACACCACACACCCACACACCGACACACCACTCACACCACACACCACACACCACACACCACACACCACACACCACACACCACACACCACACACCACACACCGACACACCCACACACCACACACCACACACCGACACACCCACACACCACACATCACACACCCACACACACCACACACCACCACACATCACACCGACACACCCACACACCACACATCACACACCCACACACACCACACACCACACACACCACACACCACACACACCACACACCCACACATCACACACCACACACCACACACACCACACACCACACACCACACACCACTCACCCACACACCACACACCCACACACCACACACCCACACACCCACACACCACTCACACCACACACCACACACCACACACCACACACCACACACCACACACCACACACCACACACCACACACCACACACCACACACCACACACCCCACACACCACACACACCACACCACACCCAGACACACACCACACAGACACACCCACACACACACACACGAGACTAACAGATATAGATTAAAATAAACATGCCCACATCAGGGACTGACAGATACAGAGGAGTTTAACTGAGAGACACATTCCAAGGTGAAGATACAAGATTTGTGCACAATAAAACGCACACTTATCTACTGGAAACTGACAGATACAGTGTGAAAAGCACATTAAAAAGTATTTGAAAAGTTTAAATAAAGATTAAAATCCTCACTCACAAAACAGAAACTGACATGTACAGTGAATAAAATAAACCACTCATGTACCAGAGACTGCCAGATTCAGAATAAACCAGATTCCCAAAACAAAGATGGACAGTTACAATGTAAAACACACAGACATATACCAAAAACAGAGAGGTCCAGAGTAGAATCAATTCCTCTGTGACAAAAATTGAAAGGTAAGAATGACACGCAGACGTTGATAGCTACAGAAAAACACATACACATGAATCAGAAACTGAAAGATGCAAATTAAAACACACAGTCACATACCAGAAACCAACAGATACAGAGAAGAGCTGCTACTCATATGCTGGAGATTGATACAGAATAAACCCACGCTCACATACCCAAAACCTACAAGCACAGATTAAAACTGATACTCAGATACCAGAAACTGACAGGTACAAAGTAAAACGCACTCAAGTAACAGATACTGAGAGGTACAGATCAAAAGCCCCAACCATATACCAGAAAAATGACAGGTACAGATTAAAATAGCAGACACCTACCAGAACCTGGCAGATACAGATTGAAACCCAGACTCACATACCAGAAACAGGCAGTAAAATCTACATTCGCATCCCAGAAAATGAGAGATACAGAATAAAACACACATTTACACACTGACAGATGCAGAGTGAAATCCATACTGAAATACTGGAAATTGACAGGTATAGAGTGAAAATCTCTCATACATACCAGAACCTGACATGTACAAAGAAAACCCTATTCTCACACTTCAGACTCTGACAGATACAGAGTAAAACCCACACACAATTAAGCAGATTTATATACCAGATACAGACTAAAATTTGCGCTCCGATGTAAGAAACTGACAAGTACGGAATAAAATCTACAGTCCGATAGCAGAGAATGAAATGTATGGAGTAAAAATCACACCAACCTGTCGGAATCTGACACAATGATTAAAAATCACAATCACATCCTCGACAATGAGAGTTATGGTGTAAAATGCACACTCACGGATCAGAATAAAACCCCTGCTCACATCAGAGAATGACATGCACAGATTAAAAATCACACCCATATATTAGAAGTGGACGGGTACTGATCAAAATTCAAAATCCAGACAATAAAAGATAAAAAATGAATCCCCACTCATAAACCAGAAATGAAAAATAAAGAGATAGACCCATACTCATACCAGAAACTGACCAGGACAGAGTACAAGCCATAAACACACATCAGAAGCTGAAGGGTACAGAATAAGACCTTTCTCACAAAAAAGAAATTGACAGGTACAGATAACACCGCACTTAAAATCAAAAACTGACAGATACAGAGAAGCCGTAGACCAGAGATTGAGAGATATGTAGTGAAACTCACACTCACATACCAGAAATTGAATGATAACAGTAGAAAAAGAAAGAAAACATCACTCGCCTCCCAGAAAAGTATAAAACCATGCTGACATACCAGAAACTGACTGGGATGAAGCAAAACCCACACCCATTGCAGAAACTGACAGGTACGGAACAAAATACACATTTACAAAGTAAAAACTGACTGGTCCAGACAAAATACACATTTATATACCAGAAACTGACAGGTATGAGTACAACCCATATCTGCATACTAGAAACTGACAGGTACAGAGTAAAATTTACACTCACATTCCAGAGACTGACAGATACAGAGTGAGCCCACAATTGATTAGCAGGAGTTGGCAGATCCAGTGTAAAAGCTGTAAAACTCTATGACTCTCATCCATATCCATACTGTAAGGTACAAAGGGAAAAAGGTATAATCCTATACTCACACTTCAGAGACAGACAGATACAGAGCAAAACCCAGACTCATATACCAGAAACTGACAGGTACATAACAACATATGGATTTACATAACAGAAATTGACAGGTACAGGATAATATACATTTGTATAAAGCAGAAACTGACAGGTACAGTATAGAACTCACAAATCAGAAACTGGCAGATTCACATTTACATACCAGGTACAGAGTAAAACCCATACTCTCATACAAGAGACTGACAGATGCAGAGTGAAACCTAGATTCGAGTAGCAGAAACTGGCAAATAGAGAATAAAATGCATATTTACATGCCACAAACTGCCAGTGTTATAGCCACGTCGTGTGATGAGTGGTTCCCATTCTTCAACTCCCCACCTGACCACAGGAAGTGTATTTGTATTAGGGTTCAGCACCTTGATGTTTTATTGTGCAAATAAACAGACAGCAACAGATTTTCTTGTAGATTCTAAAAACAAAAAATCAATTTTTTATTGATAACTATGCTTTATCCTGAAATTGTGGCAACCACATCCACTCATGCATTCGCGCGCACACAGACAAGAAGATAGATCGAGAAGGGCAAATGGAAGATGGTTTTTAGTGGGGGAAAGGTTATGATAAACCTGTTGAATACTCTTGGAAATCAAGTTCGAGATGAATTCAGGCCTGAGATGAGTGTAGATTTCTCTCTTGATTGAAGGTTCTGTTGAAAACAATGGGTTACTTCCAGCTCTCACTGCTATATTTTAGGTAGATGTTGGATTTTTTTCAGCAGGGCACGTGCTTCTTTGCTTGGCTGGAATGAACACTGTTCTGATGTTGCTTCTTGCTCCTGGGTGAGTCTGTATCTCTCTCTCTCTGGCTCTTTTTCAAGGAAATGCTGTTATCTCTCGACTCTTGTTGGGAGGAACTCTGGTTTCCTCCGCATGGTGATCGCACAATGGACCAGGACATGGATACTTCACACTTCCTTTGTTTCATAAGAAGACATTCAATTCTGGAATGTTTTAGGATAGACGTAGGATGGGTTACCTCAACACCTTTTAGATTTGAAGATTTGTCCTTTGCCTTTGTCAGACAGTTTGAACACACAAAAGGCCAATCCCCTTTTTCTTCGGTGGCCATTTTGGACCATTGTTCACTTTCTAACATAAAGGTTCATTTTTTAAAGACAAAGTCCGTTTGTCATAACACTTCAGAGCTATTCCATGGTTGTGTATCATCGCAGTTCCGGTGTGCATGACAGCAGGTACAGTGCATTACACACCAGAGACTGACATATACATTGATAGATTGGAGGAGTTTTGTCTGTTCCGCTTCGAGAAGAGATGGTTGGGAGGAGATTTGATCGAGCTATTCAAAATCATGAGAGCTCTGGATTGAGTGCATAGGAGAAACTGTTCTCATTGGTGGAGGGTTTGAGAACCAAAGTACACTAATCTAAGGTGACTGGTAAAAGAACCAAAGCCAACATGAGGAAAAACTTTTTTTTTTATGCAGCGAGTGGTTAAGATCTGATATGTACTACCTGAGATTGTAACAGAGGTAGATTCAACCATGCCTTTCAAAAGGGTATAAGATAATTATCTGAAGAGAAAAGAAAATTGCAGAGCTTCATGAATACATGAGGATGTGTCCTGAGCTGAGTAGCTTGTGCAGAGAGGCAGCACAAGCACGAGAGGCTGAATGGCCTCCTTTTGTGCTGTAACTACTCTACGATCTATGATTCTATACAGAGTAAAACCAACACTCCTAGACCAGAAACTAACAGTTACAGTGTAAACCTTACACTAACATACCAGAGAGTGACGGATACAGTGTGAAACCCACAAACCCATACGTTGACGAACCGGCTAGAGAGCAGGTCATCCTAGACTGTATATTGTCTAATGAGAGAGGAATAATTGACAGTCTAGTTGTGCGAGACCCCTTGGGGGTGAGCGATCATAATACGATAGAATTCTTCATCAAGATGGAGAGTGACGTAGTTGATTCTGAGACTAGATCCTGAATCTTAATAAATGAAAGTACGAAAGTATGAGGCACGAGTTGGCTATGATGGATTGGGAAACGTTACTTAAAGGGATGTCGGTGGATAGGCAATGGCAAACATTCAAAGTGCACATGGATGAAGTGCAACAATTGTTTATTCCTGTCTGGCGCAAAAGTAAAACGGAAAGGCAGCCAAACCATGGCTTACAAGGGAAAGTAGAGATAGCATTAGATCCAAGGAAGAGGCATACAAATTCGCCAGAAAAAAACAACAGACCTGAGGATTGGGTGTAATTTAGAGTTCAGCAAAGGAGGACCAAGGGATTGATTAAGAAGGGGAAAATAGAGTACGAGAGTAAGCTTGCAGGGAACTAAAAACTGACTCTAAAAGTTTCTATAGGTATGTGAAGAGAAAAAGATTGGCGAAGACAAATGTAGGTCCCTTACAGTCAGAAACAGGGGAATTTATTCTGGGAAACAAAGAAATGGCTGACCAACTAAATGCATACTTTGGTTCAGTCTTCACAAATGAGGACACAAATAACATACCAGAAATGTTGGGGAACACAGGTTTAGTGAGAGGGAGGAACTGAAAGAAATCAGTATTAGTAGAGGAATTATGTTGGGGAAATTGATGGAATTGAAGGCCGATAAATCCCCAGGGCCTGATAATCTATATCCCAGAGTACTTAAGCAAGTGACCCTAGAAATAGTGGATGCATTGGTGGTCATCTTTCAAGATTCTATAGACTCTGGAACAGTTCCTCCAGATTGGAGGGTAGCTAATGTAACCCCACTATTTAAAAAGGGAGGTAGAGAGGAAACAGAAAATTATCGACCAGTCAGCCTGATGTCGGTAGTGGGAAAAATTCTAGAGTCCATTATCAAAGATTTTATAGCAGAGCACTTAGAGAACAGTGGTAGAATCGGACAGAGTCAGCATGGATTTCAAAAGGGAAATCATGCTTGACAAATCTACTAGAATTCTTCGAGGATATAACAAGTAGAGTTGATGAGGGGGAGCCAGTGGATGTGGTTTACTTGGACTTTCAGAAGGCTTTTGACAAAGTTCCACATAAGAGGTTAGCATGTAAAATTAATTGGGGATAGTGTACTGTAATGGATAGAAAATTGGTTGGCAGATAGGAAACAAACAGGAGGAATAAACGGGTCTTTTTCTGAATGGCAGGCAGTGACTAGTGGGGTACCGCAGGGATCAATGCTAGGACCCCAGCTATTCACAATATATATTAATGATTTAGATGAGGGAACTAAATGTAATATCTCCAAATTTGCAGATGACACAAAACTGGGTGAGTTATGAGGGGGATGCAGAGAGGCTTCAGGGTGATTTGGACAAGTTGACTGAGTAGGCAAATGCATGGCAGATGGAGTATAATGTGGATAAATGTGAGGTTATCCACTTTGGTAGCAAAAACAGAAAGGCAGATTATTATCTGAAGGGCTATAAACTGAGAGAGGGGAATATACAATGAGACCTGGGTGTTCTCATACACCAATCACTGTAGGTAAGCATGCAGGTGCAACAGGCGGTTAAAAACGGCAAATGGTATGTTGGCCTTCATTGCGAGGGGATTCGAGTACAGGAGCAGGGATGTCTTGCTGCAATTATACAGCATCTTGGTGAGGCCACACCTGGAATATTGTGTGCAGTTTCGGTCTCCTTATCTGAGGAAGGATGTTCTTGCTATAGAGGGAGTGCAGCGAAGGTTTACCAGACTGATTCCTGGGATGGCGGGACTGACGTATGAGAGATTGAGTCAGTTAGGATTATATTTATTTAGAGATACAGCACTGAAACACGCCCTTCGGCCTACCGAGTCTGTGCCGACCAACAACCCCCCATTTATACTAACCCTACAGAAATCCCATATTCCTTACCTACACTAGGGGCAATTTACAATGGCCAATTTACCTATCAACCTGTAAGTCTTTGGCTGTGGGAGCACCCGGCAGAAACCCACGCGGTCACAGGGAGAACTTGCAAACTCCGCACAGGCAGCACCCAGAATCGAATCTGGGTCCCTGGAGCTGTGAGGCTGCATTGCTAACCAGTGCGCCACTGTGCTGCCCTATTCACTGGAGTTCAGAAGAGTGAAGGGGGATCTCATAGAAACCTATAAAATTCTAACAGAACTTGACAGGGTAGATGCAGGAAGGATGTTCCCGATGGTGGGGGAGTCCATAACCAGGGGTCATAGTCTGAGGATACGGAGTAAACCTTTCAGGACTGAGATGAGGAGAAATTTCTTCACCCAGAGAGTGGTGAGCCTGTGGAATTTGCGACCACAGAAAACAGTTGAGGCCAAAACTTTATATGTTTTCAAGAAGGAGTTAGATATAGCACTTGGGGCGAAAGGGATCAAAGGATATGGGGGGAAGGCGGGAACAGGTTACTGAATTGGATGATCAGCCATGTTCATAATGAATGGCGGAGCAGGCTCAAAGGGCTGAATGGCCGACTCCTGCTCCTATTTTCTATCACTTAGCAGGAGTTGGCAGTTAACGTGTAAAAACCTCTCTTCCATATCCAAACTGCAAGGTCCAAAGGAAACTAGGTTTCTATGAGATCCCCCTTCACTCTTCTGAACTCCAGTGAATAGGGCGGTGCAGTGGTTAGCACCACAGCCTCACAGCTCCAGCGACCCGGGTTCAATTCCGGGTACTGCCTGTGTGGAGTTTGCAAGTTCTCCCTGTGTCTGCGTGGGTTTCCTCCGGGTGCTCCGGTTTCCTCCCACATGCCAAAGACTTGCAGGTTGATAGGTTAATTGGCCATTATAAGTTGCCCCTAGTATAGGTAGGTGGTAGGGAAATATAGGGATTGGCGGGGATGTGGTAGGAATATGGAATTAGTGTAGGATTAGGATAAATGGGTGGTTGATGGTCGGCACAGATTCGGTGGGCCGAAGGGCCTGTTTCAGTGCTGTATCTCTAAACTAAACTAAACCCAGGCTCACACTTGGAAGACTGAGAGATACAAAGCAAAACACAGACTACAAGAGACTGACAAGTACAGAGAACACTTAGAGGAGGGTATGTAATGTAACAGAAACTGATAGGGATAGAATCAAACCCTTTCTCACATATTAGAAACTGATAGATATAGACAAAAGCTGATGCTCACATACAAGTTGTTGAAATTTATGTGGTGAAACTGTCATAGCAATAGTAAAAACAAACAGTCACAGTGGTGCAGTGGTTAGCACCACAGCCTCACAGCTCCAGGGACCCGGGTTCAATTCTGCGTACTGCCTGTGTGGAGTTTGCAAGTTCTCCCTGTGACCATGTGGGTTTTCACCGGGTGCTCCGGTTTCCTCCCATTGCCAAAGACTTGCAGGTGATAGGTAAATTGGCCATTGTAAATTGCCCCTAGTGTAGGTAGGTGGTAGGGAATATGGGATTACGGTAGGGTTAGTATAAATGGGGAGTTCTTGGTCGGCACAGACTCGGTGGGCCGAAGGGCCTGTTTCAGTGCTGTATCTCTAAATAAAATAAAGGATAAACTGAAACATACCGGGCAGAAACCCACTTTCTCACACCAGAAACTCATGGCTACAAAGTGAAGCTGACTCCTCCCAGGCACTGACAGGTACAAGAGAAAACATGCACAATCATACCAAGGAATGAAATGTACGAAATAAGCCCTGACTCGCATACGAGAGACTGGCATTAATGACAGGTGTGGTTACCGAGAATGCTCCGCGCTCCGGAATCCGCCCTGTCTGTTATAGGAGCGGGGCACGCAAGCGCGGTTCCGTCAGCAGTTGGAGCTCCGGGTCCGGAGCGGGAGCGGAATATTCACAAAGTGCGGGAAGACCGTGCTCATTGCCGGCTCACACAGCTGGAGCAGGGCCTCAGGGCCACAATGGGATGCAACAATCCCGTCTGTGTCCCTGCGGATGGCGGCGGTGCAGCTTTTCCTGGTGAGGCTTCTCGGAAACTGCCAGCCAGACATGTAGGGCAACTGGGCAGGGAGCGTCTGTAAATGGATAAGTATTGAGGACTGGGCAGGGAGTGTCTGTAAATGGAGGGAAATGGGAACTGGTCAGGGGACTTTTTTTATTCGTTCGTGGGATGTGGGCGTCGCTGGCTCGATCTCAGCTAGAGTAATGTATCCAGTTCTGGGCACCAGGCTTTAGAAAGGACATCAAAGCTTTTGAGACAGAGCAGAGGACATTTACTAGAATGATACCAGAGATGAGGGGTTTCAGTTCTCTGGACAGGCTGGTGAAGCTGTGTTTGTTCTCCTCAGAGTAGAGAAGGTTAAGGGAAGATTTAATAGAGGTGTTCAGAATCATGAAGGATTTTCATAGGGTAGAGAGGGAGAAACTGTTTCCACTGTCCTGGGGGTCAGTAACCAGAGGACACAGATTGAAAATAATTGGCCAAAAACGTCAAAGACAGTCGAAGAGAGATCTTTTTACCCAGTAACTGATTCGGATTTGGGATGAATTGTCAGACAGGGTGGTGAAAACAGATTCAATTATAACTTTCATAAAGAAATTGGACAAGTATTTCAAAGTGAAATTCTCCAGAACTATGGGGAAATAGGCAGTGAGCGGGACTAATTGCATAATTTTTTTTTAGAGATACAGCACAGGCATAATGTGCCAATTGGCCTCCTTCTGTGCTGTATGATTCTGTGAAATAGTGACAGTCAGGGAAAGTCTGTATAAGAAGGAGAAATGGAGAGGGGTCAGGGAGAGCACATCACCAAAACTGGGAGATATTACGTTGGACCGGGAGGATCCGCGTGTTGGGGGGGGTGGGGGAGGGGAGAGAGAGCACGTACACACAGACAGAATCAGCACCTTCAGTGGAGGAGTGGGAGGGGAACCAGTGAGTGTAGAACTGAACCCAACCAGAGTCAGCACCTTCAGGGGAGGAGAGAGAGGGGAACCAGTGAGTGTAGAACTGAACCCAACCAGAATCAGCACCTTCAGGGGAGGAGAGGGAGGGGAACCAGTGAGTGTAGAACTGAACCCAACCAGAGTCAGCACTTTCAGGGGAGGAGTGGGAGGGGAACCAGTGAGTGTAGAACTGAACCCAACCAGAGTCAGCACCTTCAGGGGAGGAGAGAGAGGGGAACCAGTGAGTGTAGAACTGAATCAAGCCAGAGTCAGCACCTTCAGGGGAGGAGAGAGAGGGGAAGCAGTGAGTGTAGAACTGAACCCAACCAGAGTCAGCACCTTCAGGGGAGGAGAGGGAGGGGAACCAGTGAGTGTAGAACTGAACCCAGCCAGAGTCAGCACCTTCAGGGGAGGAGTGGGAGGGGAACCAGTGAGTGTAGAACTGAACCCAACCAGAGTCAGCGCCTTCAGGGGAGGAGAGAGAGGGGAACCAGTGAGTGTGGAACTGAACCCAGCCAGAGTCAGCACCTTCAGGGGAGGAAAGAGAGGGGAAGCAGTGAGTGTAGAACTGAATCAAGCCAGAGTCAGCACCTTCAGGGGAGCGAGAAAAGTCAACCAAAAGGAAAACTGTGGGAGATGGTGTGATGAGTTTGGATTTCAGCACAGGGAGGAGGAGGAGTGTGTGGGATGGGGATTTTCAGCTTTTGGAGAACAAGACAGGAAAGAATGTTCCATAGAAATTCGAACTGTCTGTTCTGAATATCCTGCATTTACACTGATAACTTTTGTAAACTTCTTTTACAGGGTTTTAGAAGTAGAGGATTTGAGATAGAATGTTCAAACCAAACATCTCGCCGAGGATTGACAGTCACTGGACTCATCAGAACGGAATATCATCAGCCTTTGTATGTAGAAAGAAAAATATTCGTCTGTTCTGTCTGTTGGAAAAGATTTGAAACATCGGTTTCACTGGAAAGGCAATGAGACACATACCAGAGTGATATTGTTCCTGTACACTGACTATGGAAAGAACTTTAACCAATTACACAGCCTGAAAACACATCACACCATTCACAGTGGGGAGAAACTGTACACGTGTTCGTGTGTGTGGACAAGGCTTCAACTGATTGTCCAACCTGGAGAGAGACAAGGACACCCGCACCATGGAGAAACCATGGAAATGTGGGGACTGTGGAAAGGGATTCAGATCTCCATCCCAGCTGGAAATACATCGACGCAGTCACACTGGGGAGAAGCCTTTCACCTGCTCAGTGTGTGGGAAGGGATTCACTCACTCATCACCCCTGCTGTCACACCAGCGAAGTCACACTCTGGAACAACCTTTCACCTGTTCCGTGTGTCAGAAAGGATTTACAACTGCCTCCAATCTATTCGCACACCAGCGAGTTCACACTGGGGAGAAGCCATTCACTTGCTCCGTCTGTCAGAAAGGATTCACAACTTCATCAAACCTTTTGACACACCAGCGAGTTCACACTGGGGAGAAGCCATTTACCTGCTCCGTGTGTGGGAAGGGATTCACTCAGACATCCCAGCTCACTGAACATCAACTTGTTCACACTGATGAGAGACCTTTTAAATGTCCTGACTGTGGGAAGAGTTTTAAAAGCTCAAGGCATCTGCTAAACCACCAACGCACTCACACTGGGGAGAGGCCATTCCCCTGCACTGTGTGTGGGAAAGCATTTCCTCGGTTATTCAATCTGCAGCAACACCAACAAGTTCACACTGATGAGAGACCTTTTAAATGTCCTCACTGTGAGAAGAGCTTTAAAAGCAGCAATGATCTACTGCAGCACCAATACACTCACTCTGGGAATAGGCCATTCACCTGCTCCGTGTGTGAGAAGACATTTAATCGCCCATCCAACTTGCTGAAACACCAACGAATTCACACTGGGGAGAGACCATTCACCTGCTCCGTGTGTGGGAAGGGATTCACTCAGTCATCCAACCTCACTGAACATCAACTTGTTCACACTGATCAGAGACCTTTTCAATGTCCTGACTGTGAGAAGAGCTTTAAAAGCAGTAATGATCTGCTGAAACACCGACGCACTCACTCTGGGGAGAGGCCGTTCCCCTGCTCCGTGTGTGGGAAGAGATTCACTCAGTCATCCAATCTGCTGCAACATCAGCGAGTTCACATGTGACTGTAATGGCTGGATTCTGCTGTTGTTGCTGCTATTAATCACATTCAGTGACAAAGTTGGGTCTTACATTATAACCAGTGTAGTCCAGAGCAAAAGCGTCTTAATGTTGAGATAAACGGGAGAAGAAACCGGGTAGCGGTGGCTAGGATGGGGGAGGTGCTGCACCATCACTTGAATGGTGCATCCTCCCTTCCCCGGGGTCCTCGCTGCACGTCCGCCGGGCCTGGCGGCTCTGATTGGGGTCCTGAGAGCCGCTGAGACTCGGTGCAGCTGAGGCTGCGCTCACCCCCGCTCAGCTCGGTTGTGATATTTAAAGTAACGTTGATCAGTTTACTACTCTTCCCCCACCACTGCTCTGATTGAGAGACTTCAGTCTCCTGCTGAGCCTGTGACTGGCCACTGGTTATACTGTTTTTTCTGCTTCAGCCTATTCCTGCGACTCCATGAGGTGTCCCGTGGAGCTCTTGTCACAGGAGCCCTCGGAACAGGCTTTTAGCTGCTCTTTCAGGAATACCCTGACGCAGATCCACACGGCCTGCGTCCGGGCTCGCCAGCTGGATCTGCTGGCCATGTGTACGTATTAGTCCCCGTCTGTGTAGTGGAGACTGGTCTCCAGTCACCTCAGCCATCCCTGCCATTGGACAAAGACAGTGCTTCGCTCGGACTGTGTGGTAGTCGGTGTGCAATGGCCACCCCAAGTTAAAAGAACCCACGCAAAGGCATCTACCACCCCCTCAAAATGGACTTTGGGATCTGGAATATCAGAATTGGATTATTCAGTCACCTAAGCATGCACAATCCTGGAGGGGAAGATAGTGATCCTTGTTCCCGAGGAACTGCCTAAGACGAATCACATCCAGGACTGAAATATGTTTAATTGTCGGAGTTTAATTGTCCTATTGTCAATAACTCCTATAAATGGGCTTGAGTTTCATATTTTGAGATCTGTTAAATCAATTAATGTTGTTTCAAACACACACTGTGTCAGGTCCTTAATTTCTCCAAGATAAGTGTTGACTAATTCATCTCCTGTTACCGACTGTTCCCATGTTTGGGTCTTTTCTTTCTAACTCTAGATTATTTCAGTTCTGATACTGTCAGTTATTGTCAGGAACAACTCCCAGCTCCCCATACCTTCCAGAATGCCTCTCCGAGCCTTGGTATTCAGGGAAGGTATCACTAACACACCCGGGATCACTAAACGCAAAACCCAGTCTGTTAATCACTTTTAGCGACTGGACTTTGTGTGTGTCCCACAACATCTCTCACACCTTCGATGTGTGAATAGAGCAAACCTGGTTTAAATTGAAATTTTCCCAGTAAATGTACTTAACAGGAGCCTTTTGGTTAATGAAATTCAGTCGCTGAGACTCTTAAGGTGCCAACGTTACAAACCTGTCGTTAATTAGTTCAAATCATTTCATTCACATTAAAAATTAAATTGGGATTTATGCTGTGGAAACGTTTACATATCTGGATCAATCAGCTTTTCTGCCGCATGCAATTCAGCCTTTTCCTGACACTCGTAATCAGGAGATGGTGCTATCACAGAAAGGGAAGATCAATGGGGCTTTAAGTCAGTACCTGATTCACACCAGGATGAGTGATTTCCTTCCACTCTGATTAATGTTGTTCTTCTCTCCCATCATCTTCATGTACCCTGATTGTAAATGACTGGAAACATTGGTCCAATTGTCTTCTGTATGAGGTCACAGCCCTGGGCTCATGTGTGTTGTGTTTACCTTGGAGTGGCAGCTCAAAGGTATCTGAACAGGAGAATCAATGTCAGCGTAAGACAAAATGAGAGCAAGTGAGATAGAGATGGAGAGAGGGTCAGAGACAGAGACAGGGTGGGAGATAGACAGAGAGTGAAAGGTAGAGTGTGAGAGACAGACAGAGGGTAAGAGAGAGAGAGACAGAGGGTGAGATTCAGAGAGGGGGAGACACATAGAGGGTGGGAGATAGACACAAAGGGTGAGAGTGAAAGATAGAGACAGAGAGAGGGAGCAAGAGACTGACCATGAGAGACAGAGTGAATTTCAAAACTTGAGATTGATATATTTTTGTTCGGAAGGTTATGAAAGGATGTGGAACCAACCTGGGTAAATGTAGTTGAAATACAGATCAGTCATGATGTAATGGAATGGTGGAACAGGCTGGAGGGACTGAATGGCCTCATTGCGCTCATGTGTTCCTCTATTTTACAGATTCACTGAGACTGATGCCCTGAGGCTCTCCTTGCAATATCAGGGCCTTCTCTTCCTGACAGTTATGGAACAAGGATAGTCAGGGTGGTCTAGACAGGACAACAACCTCCCCTTCATAGATACCAGGTATCGAGTGATACATCTGGAGAGACCGCACTTTCCTCGGGACAGGATCAAAATGGTCCTCAAGTTAGTGTGAGATAGAGAAAAAATAATCAGAACAATTACAGATAACTCACCAGAAGATTTTTTAATTTAAACTTTTGACATTTCACATGATACGGATGATTTAGATCCCTAAGGACAGATTGATCTATTTGGACATGGCTGGTGTTTGAGGAAGAGTAGCAGGAACAGTGAATGTAAAGGAACGTGGGTGAATTGAAACAATGACTGAGGATCCGGACACTGAGAACAGACCATGGATTTCTAGGTACAGCTTCATGAATAAAATTGCTCATCGTTCACTAACTACCAATAATTCACTAACTCAGAAATGTCCCTTCAATAAATGTGCTGGTTAAAGTCACACATTAATTAATCAATTCACAGATTTCATCATCTCAAGTCAATGTTTAGAAATAGATGCATTCGATCTTTAAACACAGATTGTGGCAGTCGACCAAATGTCTGGATCCCCGTCAGTAGACAGAATGTCTGGAGCTCCATCAGTAGACAGAATGTCTGGACCTCCGTCTGTGGACAGTATGTCTGGATCTCCATCAGTAGACAGAATGTCCGGAATCCGTAGGTGGACCAAATGTCTGGACCTCCATCCACAGGCATAATGTTTGGGCCTCCGTCCATAGACAGAGTGTCTGGGTCTCCGTCCGTCGACAGAATTTTTACACTTCCGTCCACAGACAGAATGTCTGGGCCTCTCTCTGATCTCCAAAAGCAGTTGTCCTGACACAAGGTGGGAGATGGTGAAAAGTTCTCCCACTCCCTGCACCAGGGAAGTGTCTGGTCCGAGTACATTGAGACACATTTCAAACTATTATCGTCAGATCCATGTTAGCATCAATTTACTTCACATTCTATCATTGTACAGACCCATTCTCATTAAACAAAAGCCGACATCAGATCATGAACAAAGATTTATTCTCTGAAGGCAGCGTGAGTCTGGATGTGGGATAGGAAGTCACTGATGCTGAAGAATAATCCTGTAAATCAGTGGTTCTCAAACTGGGGTCTGTGAACTCCTGCCACTCAATACAGACTTTCCAGGGTGTCTGTGGAGTAATGGGAATGGGATCCGTTTCCAGCAAGACTTTGGGAAGTGATTACTGGGCCAGCACTGGGGCTGAGGCAGTTCTGAAAACGGATATGCAACCGGATTAGCGATGCCTTGAACTGACTGAGAATCGAGAGAGAGAGAGAGGAGACGGGAGGCCCCAGACACACCAGGAATGGATTCACAGGACTGGGGCTGGGGGAGGTGAGGAAGGAGCCGCCACATCAGCCTTGTTCAGAGGCCTGGAATGATGATTACTCTCAGCTTCATTCACTGCGTATGGCAGCTGGACCCGGAATAAAGCCGCAGTCCCAGTTACTGGCGGTGTCCTGATGGCAGGAATGCTGAACACCAGGCAGTGAGTCAGAAATATTCCAGTGCACACAGGCTGGGAAACAGCAGAGGGGGAGAAAAATACCCTGAAACACTCAGCAACTGTGCAGTGAGTAGGCAGGTGGTGGAGGGTTACACCTGAAACTTGCAACAGGAGCCACCAAGCCTAATCCCACTCCAGGAAGAGCAGGCAGGTGTCATGTGGTGAAGTATTCAACAGGCAGGTTGCTGAACCTGTCAAGTTATCTTTCAGCTGAAGGGAGGATAAAAGTTTTCACATCATCAATCACATCAATGTACACTATACTGGACAGTCCTGGTAAACTTTCCTGTAACTCCCTTTAACAGGTCACTGATGAATTTTACATTCAGAAATGTAAATGTGAAAGGAGTTTATAAGTATAATTTAGATGGGGAGGGGTCCGTGATTACTAATCCATTTAAAAAGGGGTCCTTCAACCAAAAAACTTTGAGAACCACTGCTGTCGATTTGATGTAACTCTATGTACTCAATGTAATGCAGGGTCAGTGGTGGAGTTCCGCAGCAGGAGTGATCCCAGAGTAACTGTCGGGATTTTGCCTCCCGTGGATGTTCCAGGTTGTGTATTTTTAGTTATCCTGATGTCTAACACTCACAAATCAATAAAACAGGGAATTCCTGGAAACACGCTGCAGGTCCTTCTTTATCCGAGGATCAAATATCTGTTGTATAATTGTACCAGCAGTTAACAGGCTTCTGTCAGCTCCTCCTTCTGCTATTTTAAAGACTTTAACCTGTTTATTTTAAATGAATTTATTTAAAATGAGTTAATACCTGTCTTAAAATAGCACAGAGGCATTTAAAGGGAATCTAGATAAGCAGGATTGAGAAAGGAATAGAAGGATATGTTAATGGGATTAGAACAAGACGGATGGGAGGAGGCTGTGTGAGGCATTAACACTGACACAGACCAGTTGTGGTTGAATGGCCTGTTTCTGTGCTGTGAATCTATGTAAATCTATGTAAAAAGATTGGACTTGCAGGAAGAAGGCAGCCATATTTCCTGCCTGCCTTCAGGCCAATCAGTTTAACAGCATGTATTGGTTACTGTAGTGATATTGTGCTTACTGCCTTCTATATGTGGGTTCATCCATTATGGAAGGTACAGCAGGTATGCAGCCATAAGGCCCAACTTCAAATCCACGGACCAACAAGCTTACAGAATCACAGGTGCAATTTAGTCCAATCCTGCATATTGGAAACTACCTTCTACATCCATCTATAAACAGATGCTGCATGTTCCTCACCAACTGATTTATTTTTATGCTTTACAACAGGACACACCCTGGTGTCAGGTTGCTATGGATACCAGGATCTAGAAAACTAATTCTGACAGAACATTTTGTTCTGGTACTGCCTTACACGGATGTTACTTTTTCTAATAGCATTGTTCTCTCCAACAAAACCCCACAACACTGCAAGTGAAGTGAAAAATTACAGCACTTTACAGTTTGGGCCTTGCAATTTGACAGATGATCATTTCTCACAAACATGTTGAACCCTCCACAAGTTACCCTGATATGGAAATAGGGAAAAGAAATGAGACCATTTTTTGTTGAAAAACTGTTTAAAGCAATGAAGTGATTGCAGGGAGCAGTAGCTTCTTGAAAGCAAGGTTGGTTACCAGAGACAAGTGGATCATTTGGTAATTAACTCAAAAGGCTTTACCTGCTTCACTTCTTCTTACATCCTTTACCTGAACCAGCACTGACTGGAGTTCCAATTTGTCAGTTTCCAAAATCCCAATGGTCTCTCCGTGATGCTGCAAATCATATTAAATTATTCAGACTTCTCATGAATTAATTCAATAACCAACACAACAATCATCGGTTTAAAATTCATTTCAGAGTCTTACAGTCATTTATTTATGACACTGACGGAGGCCATTCGGTCCATTGAGTCCATACCAGCTCTCTATGGAGCAATGCAGTCAGTCCAACTCCCCGGCTCGATCCCTGTAACCTTGCAAGTCTATTTCTGTCAGGTGGCCATCCAACTTCCTCGTGAAGTCATTGATCATCTTCGCTTTCACCACGCTTGTGGGCAGCGAGTTCCAGGTCATTACTTCCCGCTGTGTAAAAAGTGCTTCCTCATATTTCCCCTGCCTCTTCTGCCCAAAACTTTCAATCTGTGTCCCCTAGCCCTTGTACCATTTGTTAATGGGAACAGTTTTTCCGTGTCTAACTTATCTACTGACTGTCATAACCTTGTACACTTCTATTAAATCTCCACCCAGCTTTTCCAAGTTATAACTGTAACTAAAATCCTCCAGCCCTGGAACCATTGTGGTAAATCTCCTCTGCACACTCTCAAGGACCCTCACATACTTCCTAAAGTGCAGTGACCAGAACTGCATGTAGTAATCCATTTGGCCCCTAACCAGAGCTATATAAAGGTGCAGCATACCTTCCCTGCTTTTGTACTCACTGCCTTTAATTATAAAGCCTAAGATCCCATATGCTTCACCAACCACTCTCTCAATATGTCCTGTTACTTTCAAAGATCTATGCACATGTACCCCCAGGTCCCTCTGACCCTGCACACTCTTTAGGTATACATTGCCTCTCCCTATTCCTTCTGTCAAAATGCATCAACTCATACATAACAGTATTAAATTCCATCTGTCACCTCTCTGCCCATTCTGCTGGCCTATCTATGTCCTGTTGCAAACAGTTCATATCATCCTCACTGTTTGCCTCACCTCCAAGTTTGGTGTCATCGGCAAATTTTGAGATTCTACTCTATATTCCAAGATCCACATATTTTATACATAGCAAGAAAAGCATTGATCCCAGCACATCCCCCAATCCGAAAAGCAACCATCTGCTACAACTCACTGTTTTCGGCCCTTAAGCCTATTTTCTTTCCAATTGGACACTGACCCTCCTATTCCATGAGCCTCAATTTTGTTAACCAGCCTTTTATGTGGTGCCTTATCAAAGGCTTTCTTCAAATCCAGTGGCGCAGTGGTTAGCACCGCAGCCTCATAGCTCCAGTGACCTGGGTTCAATTCTGGGTACTGCCTGTGCGGAGTTTGCAAGTTCTCCCTGTGACCACGTGGGTTTTCGCCGGGTGCTCTGGTTTCCTCCCACTGCCAAAGACTTGCAGGTTGATAGGTAAATTGGCCATTATAGATTGCCCCTAGTATAGGTAGGTGGTAGGGGAATTGAGGGAAGGTGGGGATGTGGTAGGAATATGGGATTAATGTAGGATTAGTATAAATGGGTGGTTGATGGTTGGCACAGACTCGGTGGGCCAAAGGGCCTGTTTCAGTGCTGTATCTCTAAATAAAATAAATAAACAGCATCCACTACATTTCCTTCATCAACCTTCTCTGTTATTTCATCAAAAAATGTAGATTAGAGATACAGCACTGAAACAGGCCCTTCAGCCCACCGAGTCTGTGCCGAACATCAACCACCCATTTACACGAATCCTACACTAATCCCACATTCCCACCAAACATCCCCACCTATCCCTATATTTCCCTACCACCTACCTACACTAGTGACAATTTATAATGTAATTAGATTAGTCAAGCATGATCTGCCTTTTACAAATCCATGCTGGTTATTCTTAATTAACTCAAACCACTCTAAGTGTCCATTGATATTTTCCCTGATTATCATTTCTAAATCCTTATCCAACACTGATGTTAAATTAACAGGCATGGAGTTGCTTGGACTGTCCTTACACCCTTTCTTGAATCAGGGTGTTATTTGCCACTCTCCAATCCCCTTATCCAGGGAAGATTAGAAGATTATGGCAAGCCCTTCCTGGAGGGAGTCTGGAGCGGTGGTGGACCTCTGAGGAACCAACTACCGGCAAGCCTATCAAGTGAGACACAGGGCCTTCAATTACCTGGAGGGGAGTTGGAGTGGCAGCGGATCCTGTGAGGAACCACAATTCAGGAAGGATGAGAAGGTCATTGTGAGGGTACAGAGGAGATTAAGTTAAAGATTTACCAGTTTATAAGCAAATGCAGAGGCAAGGAAAGGTGCAGGGGCAGATCAAATAATCAGAAGCTGTGTTCGGTTGGAAGGCAGAAGTGATTAAATGACAGAAGAGATGATGGTGCAAGGCAAAAGTGAGAGCAAACAACATTTAGAAGGCATAGATACCAGGAGTGGGGCTTAAACCCAGGCAGACACATGTCGACTGGATTTTAAGTCCAACACCTTAACTACTCAGCCATCCTGATGCAGTAGCCAAATCTAACAAAATGAAATTTAATGTGATTCAGGTGCCATCTGGCCTTTTACAATCTACAATTATGCCTCCTCTCCCACGCTAAATTGGACCCTTCATCATCTTATAAACCTCAATCAGATCACCCCTCAGTCTAGGTTTCTCTAAGGTGTAGGATCCCAACTCTTTTAGTCTAACTTGATAACGAAGATGTCTTATACTGGGGATTAGTCTAATAACTCTCCTCTGCACTCTTTCCAAGGCCTCAATATCACCCATCATGTGAGGAGACCAAGACTGGAAACAATATTCCATGTGAGGCCTGACCAAAGTTTCATAAAAGGACAAATTCGGGACATCTCAGATACTGAAGGAGTCCGTGTCCAGAAGCAGCAAGACCTGGACAACATTCAGGCTTGGGCTGCTAAGTGGCAAGTAACATTCACACCACATAAGTACCAGGCAATGACCATCTCCAACAAGAGAGAATGTAACCATCTCCCTTTGACGTTCAATAGCATTACCATCGTTGAATCCCCCCCACCATCAACATCCTGGGGGTTACCATTGACAGAAGCTTACTGGACCATCCATATAAATACTGTGGCACCAAGGGTAAATCAGAAGCTGGGAATTCTACAATCAGTAATACAGCTCTCTGCACTTGGTGAAAAGCTCATCAGGAGAGCTGGTGCAATGGACTGATCAGGTGTGCAGAAAAGTGGCAAATGGAGTTCAACTCGGAGAAGTGTGAAGTGATGCATTTGGGGAGGTCAAGCTGTCAAAGGAATACACTATTCGTGGGAGAATACTGAGAGCTGTAGAGGAAGTGAGGGACCTTGAAGTGAATGTCCACATATCCCTGAAGGTAGCAGGACAGGTTGATAAGTTGGTTAAGAAGGCTTATGGAATCCTTTCCTTTATTAGCCGAGGTATAGAATATAAGAGCAGGGAGGTTATGCTGGAACTGTATGAATCCTTAGTTAAGCGCCAGCTTGAGTTCTGTGTGCAGTTCTGGTCACCTCATTACAGAAAGGATGTAATTGCACTAAAGAGGATACAAAGGAGATTTACGAGGATGTTGCCAGGACTGGAAAAATGCAGCAATGAAGAAAAATTGGAAACCATAGAAACCATAGAAAAATTATGGCACAGAAGGAGGCCATTCAGCCCGTTGTGTCCGTGCCGGCCGGAAAAAAAACTAGCCGCCCAATCTAATCCCACCTTCCAAAACCTGGTCCATAGCCTTGCCGGTTACAGCACTTCAGGTGCATGTCCAGGTACCTTTTAAAAGAATTAAGGGTTTCTGCCTCCACCACCATTCCTGGCAGTGAATTCCAGACACCCAGCACCCTCTGGGTGAAAAACTTTCTCCTCATGACCCCTCTAATCCTTCTACCAATCACCTTAAATCTGTGCCCCCTGGTAATTGACCTCTCCGCTAGGGGAAATAGGTCCTTCCTGTCTATTCTATCTGGGACCCTCATAATTTTTTACACCTCTATTAAGTCAACCCTCAGCCTCCTCTGTTCGAGGGAAAACAACCCTAGCCTATCCAATTTTTCCTCATAGCTACAACTTTTGAGTCCTGGCAACATTCTTGTAAATCTCCTCTGTACTCTCTCCAGTGCAATTATGTCCTTTCTGTAATGTGGTGACCAGAACTGTATGCAATTCTCCAACTGCGGCCTAACCAGCATTTTATACAGTTCCAGCATTACATCCCTGCTTTTGAATTTTGATTGAAATTTGTTTGAAATGTACAAAATTGTGAGGGGCCTGGATAGAGTGGATGGGAAGGGCTTATTTACCTTATCAGAGAGGTCAGTGACTAGGGGGTCATCGAATTAAAGTGATTAGTAGAATGATTAGAGGGGAGATGAGGAAAAGTTTTTTCACCCAGAGGGTGCAAGGGGTCTGGAAATGAGTGCCTGCAAGGGTAGTTGAGGCAGAAACCCCCAACTCATTTAAAAGGAGTCTGGATGTGCACCTCGAGTGCCTGAACCTGCAGGGCTACGGACCAAATGCTGGACAATGGGATGAGGCTGGGTGACTTGTTTTTTGATTGGTGCAGACACGATGGACTAAGCAGCCTCTTTCTGTGCCGTCGACGTTTTATGATTCTATGCAGACACGATGGGCCGAATGGCCTCCTTCTGCACTGTAACAATTCTGTGATTCTTGACTCTCCAAAACTTGTCCATCTACAAGGCACAAGTCAAGATGAGTGCAGCTCCAACAACACTCTAGATGCTCAACACCATTCAGGACAAAGCAGCCCACTTGATTGTCACCCCATCCACCACCTTAAGCATTCTCTCCCTCCATCACTGACACACAGTGACAGCAGTGTGTACCATCTACAAGATGCACTGCTGCAACCCGCCAAGGCTCCTTTGACAGCACCTTCCAAACCCAAGACCTCCACCACCTTGAAGGACAAGGGCTGCAGATTCATGGAAACACCACCATCTGCAAGTTCCCCTCCAAGTCACCCACCATCTGATCTGAAAATATATCGCTGTTCATTCACTGATGTTGGGTCAAAATCCTGGATCTCCCTTCCTAACAGCACTGTGGGTGTACCTACACCACATGGAGTGCAGCAATTCAAGAAGGCAGCTCACCGCCACCTTGTCAAGGACAATTAGGGATGGGTAACAAATTCTGGACTTGCCACTGTCACTCACAACCCATGAAAGAATATGCCTCATTTTATACTCAATTGTCCTCTGAATGCAGCCCAACCCTCTATTTGCTCCAACTATCACTTCACAGCATTGCTGCTGTACCTTTCGAGATCTGTGCACTAGAACATCCAGATCTCTGCTCAAAATTATTTTCTTTCTGCACCTGCTTTAATGTTTTTCCCTGAAGGGTGTATGAATGTTGAGCATTCGCCCTGTCCACATGAATAACACTGCACTTACCCAAATTAAACATCATTTACCAGTCATGAACCCAATCTCCCAGCACATTAAGATCAGCCTGAAACAGTCGAGTATCGTCTACAGTCTGAACACTCGCACAGATCTTCGAATCATCTGTAAATTTACAGATGGTGCCCCCTACACCTGCATCCAGATCATTAATAAAAATAGTAAAGAGCAACAGTCCCAACACCGATCCCTGTGGGACACCACTGGTAACTGGTCTCCAAACAGATCCAGATCCATCTGTAACTACTTTCTGCCTACGTCTGCCAGTCAGTTCCCAATCCAGATCAATATATTACCACTGATACCAGGGACTTTAATCTTGAAGAGAAGCCTCTTGTGTGGAACCTTATCAAAATCTTTTGGATGAGATCAGCTAATTGAACACAGGCCAAGAATTAGGCCTAGTCCTGTCCTGCTCTGTGTGTGGGTCTCAGGACTACGCTAGGTGAGATCAGCTCACTGAGCACAGGCCCTTCCTGCTCTATATGGTGCTCAGTACCTCATTAAATGAGAATAACTAACACACCACAGGCCATGGAACTTCAGCCCATCCTCCCCTGATTGTAGTTCAGTGCCAACCAGGTCAGATCAGCTAATTCAGCACAGGCCGGAGATGGAACCTGGATCTTTCCTGCTCTGGCGGCTCCGTACCATACCAGGTGTGATGAAGTAAAATACCACAGGCCGGGGATGGAGCCTGGGATTTCTCTGTTCTGTGTGGGGCTCTGTACAACACTGTGTGAGATGAACTATCATCCCTCAGGCTGAGGAAGGAGCCTGGGCCCATTCTGTTCTGTGTGGCTCCTACTACACTGAGTGGGATCAGTTAACTCAACAGAGGCCATGAATACAACCAGGCCCTTTTCTGCTCCGTGTGGCTCAGTATCACACCAGGTGACATCAGCTAACACAGCACAGGCTGGGGCTGGAACCTCGGCCCGTCCTGCTCTGTGGACTCAGTAACACAACCCATAAGATGAACTTTCTTAGAAAGACTTTAGTGTATTTAACTCTGTGTCCAACACTGTGAGGCAGCTTTCTGTGTTTATAAAGAGTGGAATTTATTGACTGGTCTCTTGGATCTTGGATCAAACAGGGTAACAGACAGAGGTCTGTGTGCAGAGGGTTTGGAGGTGAGCTCTGATTCCTAACCCTTTCTGGATTGTGAGGAATAAAGAATGAATGAGAGAGAGAGAATGTGGGAGAAGGGATGATGGAAGAATTTGTCCGTGAACCTGATTAAAAGTGGCTCAAACTCAAGATAATATTAAGATATCAAGAGCAGAACATTAACATAATCTGAGTTCCGCGATCTGGTCGGGTCCCATTCCCCTGAAGTGAGGAATGAACGGGTGGGGAAATTCCACCTGGAGTTATATTTGTCTCCAATGAAGATGAGTTCACAGTGAGGATGGAATAGCTCAGTTGGGAGAACACTAGATTGAAGAACCAGGATACAATCCCTGGTTTCATCAGTTTTAATTTGGTGTCTCCATCAGTTTAAGTAGAGAGAATCAGAGGGGAGATTTTCCACTCTTGACCCCATGGGCTGAATTTTAAACTAACGGTGCGGCTCTCGGCAGAGGCACCGGAAGCGGGTGTCGTCACCACACGAGTGAAATGTGGCCGACCGACCCCGATCACGGAGCAGCCGACCAATTAATGAAGGGGAGGCGTGGGGCCCATGTAATCAAGGACCAGAGGCAGGGAACGAGGCATCGATGGCACCGACATCTGATACAACGGCAGGCGCTGGCACCATATTTAAAGGGCTGCCAGACCTGTATTCACTGCTGCCTGGTTTAAAGGAGTGACTTCCTGAGAGCCCTCTGCTGCCTCAGGACCAGTTCCGCTGCCTCTGCTGCCCCTGGACCCGTTCTGCTGCCTCTGCTGCCTGATGGGTAAGGAGCTGAACACGAACCTGCAGCATCCATGACTGAAAGAAGACACCAGGTGGCCCCACGGTTTAGCGATGTCTCCCTGCATGTTCTCCTTCAGGCTGCAAGGGAAAGGCGGGAAGTCCTCTTCCCCAGGGGCAGGAGGAGGAGACCTGCCCACCTGACCAAGCAAGGCTGGCGAGAGGTATTGGGGGAGGTCAGCAGCTGTGGGTTCACCCCCAGGACATGGATCCAGTGCAGGAAATGGGTCAATGACCTGATCCAGGCTGCTCAGGTGAGAACTCCAAACACTTTGGACCCTTTGGACATTGCATGTGGCAGAGTGAGAGGGAGTGTTTGATGGAAAGGGAGTGACCACCCAGTCATGTGTATTGGGGAAGGGCAGCAGGACATGCTACCTGAGGCTTGGCTGCATCTCAGTGAGAGGCGCACGTCAGTCATTGCATAACCTCACACAGTCCCTCGAGAGGGGCCGCATGCGGGAGGCATATGTGTGTCCCCATCATGGACTGCTGGACTATCACCATCAGAGATGTTGGGCTTGTCCCCGCTGGGAGATAACTTTGTTCATCATTGTGTCTGCAGGAGAAGACATCCCACAATCGGAAAGAGCGTGTCAAGACTGGCAGTGGAGTGCCTTATCTCCATGGAGGAGGAGGCCATGGAACAGGCCGGGCAGCAAAGCAGCTGCTCCATAGCTGATGGAGAGACAGGGACACCTACGCAAGGGAGTGAGTGAACATCTCCTGGGGCACAAGGGAGCATCTGCTGCAAAGGAGCCACACTGCTCATCTGTTCACCACTGCATCAATGGAGCTGCACAGTAGGAGTGGTTGGAATGTCACGATGGGCAGACCCTAACCCTTCAATGTCCCTGTTTTCTCATGCAGGCCTGGATGAACAAGAGCAAAGAGCTGGAGAGACTGGGGGACAGCCGGACATCTCTGAGGAGGAGGAGGGAGCCTCAAAGGGTGCACCTTCACATCATCCACCGCATCCTCCACCAGCACAGAAACTCTCACTCGTTGGGTATCCACTCGCTGTTAGATTTGGGCACACAAGCTGGTGAGCACATCACAGACAGGCCCGGGCAGCTGACGGAGGCTGTGACAGCCGAGGCCACTGGCAGTGGGAGGACTGTGGGAGGCCAGGCCCATGCTGAGCCCCAGGCTGATGACGTGCCTCTGGTGTCATCAGCAACATGGGAAATGCTGCAGCTGCAGTGAGAGGTCAGGTAACATCTGGCAGAGTTGCCAGAGGCTATGTGTACCCAAGGAAGGACGATGGAGGAGTCCATCCAGGCCTTGGGTGCTGCACTGTCTCCGATGGGAGTGCGTCTGGCTTCCTCCATTGAGAGATTGGTGACTGTCATGGAGAGCCAGATCCAGCCGACCAATCAGTGGCTGCCGGAGATGTGCGCAGTCCTGCACTCCATCGCTTTGTCCATGAGCTCCATCCAGCGGTGACAAGGTGAGAAGGGGGACGAGGCACCTGAACTCTCCACCAGGTCCACATCCCTCTCAGGGCAGCAGGGAGGTACAAGTGTGTCTTATAACCGGGGAGGAGTAGCTGGCTGCCACATCTGGGGTCTCCTCTCAGGGTGCTCCTGGTGTGGACAGTGGATCCAAAGCCCCTCTGCCAGTGACACCAGTGATGCCAGCACCTCCATCATCCTCGATGACAGAGTGGGTCCCTGTACCTGTGCAGGAGGTCCTCAGTGTGCCAGGGCCCTCCAGTCCTCAGGCAGTGAGAGGACAGCCGCCAATGTCATCCCAAGCCATGGAGCAGCAAGGTCAGCAGCCTGTCTCCACCTCAGCTGACAGAGCAGGAGGAGCATCACGTAGGAGCACCCGGAAAAGATTTAAGAAGAGCACCTAGATTCATTTAGGGATTCACGGGTGAATGGACATTCCAGATGGATAGGGTTACGTTTGGTGTCACACGGAATGAAGAAATGATGTTCTCTCACTATGTCTCCTTCCTATTGTTGATGCCCTTTGGGACTTCATTTAAACCTTCCTCCCAAGGGGCTGGAAGTGAGGGACCAAGCCCCGAGCTCACAAAGCTTCAGCCTTGCCACTGTGTGATGTGTACCTGGACACTGCTGTACGGAAGGAAGAAGTGACAACAGGGCTGCTGAAAGCTAAGGCTTTATTGCTGTGGTTCCAGAAGGGGAGGTGGTGGCGTAGTGGTAATGTCACTGGACTAATAATCCAAAGGCTCAGGCTAATGCTTTGGGGACATGGGTTCGAATCCCACCATGGCAGATGGTGAAATTTGAATTCAATTAATAAAAAATCTGGAATTAAAAGCTAGTCTAATGGTGACCATGAAACCATTGTCAATTGTTGTAAAAACCCATCTGGTTCACTAATGCCCTTCGGGAAGGAAACCTGCCATCCTTACCTGGTCTGGCCGATATGTGACTCCAGACCCACAGCCATGTGGTTGACTCTGAAATGCCCTCTGAAATGGCCTTGCAAGCCACTCAGTTCAAGGGCAATTAGGGATGGGCAATAAATGCTGACCGAGCCAGCGATGCCCACATCCCACGAACGAATAAAAAAAATGAATTAAAAAAAGGGGGTAAGGCTCAAAGGAAACGTGCATGTATAAGGGTGTCTCGTATCTCTCTTGGTGGCTTTCCTGCTGTGCCTGAGGCCCTTCATCTGGCACTGCCTGGCATCCTCCGCATCCTCATCATCAGAGGAGGCATTGCACTCCATGATATCCTCACTGGTCAACACCTCACCCCTCTGTAGTGCCAGATTGTGCAGTGCACAGCAAACCACCATGATACGTGAGACCCTCGCCAGGGCATACTGAAAGGCTCCACTGGATCGCTCTCGGCACCTGAATCTCATCTTCAAGAAACCAATGGCATCTTCGATGGTCGCTCGGGTGGCAGGTGTTGTACCTCTCTTCTGCATCCGTGCGTGGGTTCCTCACAGGCATCAGTAGCCATGTCATCAGTGGGTAGCCCTTGTCCCAAGGACCCATCTCTGAAGGCGCATGGGGGTGGGGGCACGGAAAAGTTCTGTCACCTGGGACTGCCTTGCTCTGCAGGTGTTGTGGCTGCTTCCTGGGAATCATGCATACGCCTGTAGGATACATTTGCGGTGGTCGCAGACCAGTTGCATACTGAGCAAGTGGAAACCCTTCCTGTTGAAGGCTGCTGGCTGGTCTGCAGAAGCCTTGATGGCCAAGTATGTACAGTCAATGACACCCTACACCTGGGGGAATCCAGTGATGGCCCCGAATCCTATAGCCCTCACAGCTTGACTGTTTGGATCAAAGCACACATAGTCGCCGGCCCTCCTGAACAGGACATTGGTGATGTTGATGCACTGATTCACCACAGACTGTGAGGTTCTGCACCTATCTCCAGTGGATCCCTGCAACAATCTGGTGTAGAAGTTCAGTGGCACAGTGACCTTCAGGGACACTGACATCAGGTGCCCACCAAGTCCCATGGGGCACAACTGCATCATGGCAGAGAGATCAGTGATGACCTCCGTGGAGAGGCACAGTCTGTGGAGACACTGTCACTCGGACATCTGCAGGTAGTTGAACCTCGACTGATGTGTTCCTCTGCCTCCTTCTCCAGCCTTTTGTTCAAGGCTGGCCCTCCTGTGGGCCCCCAAGCTGCTGTGGTGCCTGCATCTCCCTCCATCTCTCTCATAGAGTCATACAACACTGAAACAGGCCCTTCAGCCCACCGAGTCTGTGCTGACCAACAACCACCCATTTATATAATCCTACATTAATCCCATATTCCCTACCACATCCCCACCATTCTCCTACCACCTACCTACACTAGGGGCACTTTACAATGGCCAATTTACCTATCAACCTGTAAGTCTCTGGCTGTGGGAGAAAACCAGAGCACCCAGCGGAAACCCACGCGGTCACAGAGAGAACTTGCAAAGTCCGCACAGGCCGTGCCCAGAACTGAATCCGGGTTGTGGAAGTGCAGAAAGTTTTAGTTTAGACATGCATCAAGATCGAGCAGGCCTGGAGGGCCAAATGTCCTGTTCCTATGATGTACTGTTCTTTGTTCTTTGTCAGGCTGCAGCGCTAACTGCTGCGCCACTGTACCTCCTCAATGGGAGCCTCGAATCCAGGGTGAATGAGGCCCATGACAGGTTAGCCTTCCCTGAGTGCAAGGCCTTCACAGTAAACAACACCCAGCCACATTTACCTCACTTGTCACCCTCAATGAGGTGGCACTGCCCCAAAGGCACCCTGGTGTGGCTCCCCCTGCAGAGCTGGCACCTTAGCCCCCAATCCTGACAGTGTTCCCCGATGCCCTTTCCCCCTCCACCCTTGCTGCCAAGTTTTGCTACCTCACCCAATGGCTTCCTAGTGAAGCCAACACTCAGTGGCAGGCACAGTGGCGCAGTGGTTAGCACCGCAACCTCACAGCTCCAGGGACCCGGGTTCGATTCTGGGTACTGCCAATGTGGAGTTTGCAAGTTCTCCCTGTGTCTGCGTGGGTTTTCTCCGGGTGCTCCGGTTTCCTCCCACAAGCCAAAAGATTTGCAGGTTGATAGGTAAATTGGCCATTATAAATTGTCACTAGTATAGGTAGGTGGTAGGGAAATATAGGGACAGGTGGGGATGTTTGGTAGGAATATGGGATTAGTGTAGGATTAGTATAAATGGGTGGTTGATGGTCGGCACAGACTCGGTGGGCCGAAGGGCCTGTTTCAGTGCTGTATATCTAATCTAATCAGCTCCCACTTCCCAGTCACCTCCTTTAACCAGGCGAGGCTGTGAAGCCCCGAGGTTCCCATGTGCCATTGTTCAATTGGACCCAGTGAATAAAATTGCTGACAATCAGATTTAAACACCTGAAACACCTTCTCACCATGTGGATTTGTGAAGTGCGCCCTCCATGTTATCCGCCGACAAAAAAATCCGGTCCAATGTCTTCTGTCCCTAGTTCAGAACAGATGTGACAGAGTTAGAATCATAGAATGTAACTTTTATTCTGGATGAGTGAGAGGAATATATCACACTTTGGGGATTTTGTAAGAGGATTTATTGATAAGAGGATTTGAGAGGAAGCTGGTTCATAGTTTACAGAACAAATTCAGCCCCTGGGGTGGAGACAACAGCTGCACCGTCCAATAACAGACAGGACGGGGACACTGTCTCAGGCCCAGTCAGCTCAGTCGATGAAAGCATGAAACTCTGAATCTCAAGCTTTTGAATTTGAGCCCCATGGTGGGTGTCTTTTATTTCCTTTTTCGGCTGATTTTACAGGCATTCTCCAGCTCTGAATTCCTCGGCAGTGAATTCAAGGAGTGTTTGAAATGAGATTCAACAGCATTATCTGAAAGTCTCTCCTTGATTCAGGACTCTTACCTCTCTCCAGCATCTCACTGCTAAAGATTGAACTTTATCTCATTTCATTCTCAGCTGGGGGTCAGTGTGGATCAGTGAGACTTCTGACTGTCTCTCCCTTCACAATCCATCAGTGTTGAGAAAGCAATGGGGAATATTACTCACATGTTGTAATGTTTTGTAAACACTTGAATGTATTTCACGCTGTGTCTAACAGTGTGAGGTCCCCCCTAGTGCGTCAACTTCCTATGTTTACCAACACTTCAGCACAACATTCACATAATGTGAGCTCTGAGATCTGTTCGGATCCCATTCCCAAGAGCTGGAAAGTAGGATTGGGCTGGATCGCTCTTTTTCAGCTGGCACAGACACGATTGCGAAATGGTCTCCTTCTGTGCCATAAATTTTCTCCATTTTCTATGTTCTATGAAGTGAGGTGAGAACGGGAGGGGCAATTCCACCAGGATTATATTTTCTTCCAAAACAATGACACAAAGGATACTTCACTGTGAGACTAAAATAGCTCAGTTGGGAGAGTGTTAGACTGAAGATCTGGAATTCCGTCAGTTCTCCTTTATTCTGCATTATCCTTTGGTTTCGATCCTCGAGCTGCACAATTTTTACTGAAATTATTTACCCAGCATTGAAGGATTGGATTGGACTGGAATAGAGAGACATCAAGGATGGGAAATATTTATATCTTCTGTATTTAGCTTATTCACTAGAGTGTTGCCTGACAACACAGAGCATGTGCAGAGCAATCGTCGACATCATCAATGCATCCAAACATTTGTCAGCTTGCCAGTATGAATCTGCGCATGCGTGCACCGACGTCACCACGCACCGACACCAGACGGAATGACGTCCAAACATTGCCTCACCCCTCAGTGGCTGCGATCGTCACTTCCATTCCCCACAAAATACCCTGCTTCGGCCGCTCACTCCCGGCCTCGCCGATCATCCCCTCCCCCCGCCCCGACTGCTCACCCCCTCCCTCGCTGCTTCCGTCCCCTGGACCGCTGCCATCCCACCTCCACCTCAGCTTAGCTTATTCACTATCTCCTTCCGTCCTTTCCCCCAGCTTTTGACTCTCTCGCGGCCTGGTGAACATTTGATTTGATATAATTGTCCTAAACTGAAGCCTTTCCACATCTCTGGGCGGTCAGATACACTCTGTCTGTTTGTTCCTGCTTGTGACCATTAACGGGAACAGCCGCAAATTCAACCTTTATCAGCAAACGGAAGATTATTAAAATGTATTCTGGATTACTCCAGCCCAGTGACAAAGATGCAATGGATTCTATTCAAAATAAGTTCTCTGACATTCTGTGTGCATCTAAAAGTTGGATTTGAAGTGTTAGGAAAACATGTCAAAGTAATAACTGAACATCTGCCAGCACTCACGGCGATCAAATCCACAGCCTCGGTGTTCACACTGCGTTCCAGTCAACTGAACTAAGGAGCTGTGTTTTACTTCGCACACTTGCTGACAGAGTTATTGTATAAACAATGGACACAGCACATCCCTGAAACATTGTTCCGATATAAAACTGAGAAATAAGAACTGAGCATGGAAATTGAACGGATCCAGAAATAAGAACTTTAATCTATTAAAGTCGATTTTGAAATTGAACAATACACTAACAGCTCCGAAGGGTCAGTGACCCGAAACATCTCTTTCAACAGATGCTGCCAGTCCTGCTGACTATTTCCAGCATTTCTTGATTTTACACCAATAGAACAAACTCTCTTCTGATATAAAATCCAGCAACTTAAGCTCCTGTAAAACTTCTGAGCCTGACGTGATTTGAACACGCAACCTTCTGATCTGGAGTCAGACGCGCTACCGTTGCGCCACAAGCTCACAGATAGAGAGTAGTGTCCCATTCTTCATAGAATCACTTCTTGTTTCGATTCAGTGAATTGCAATTTAATTCAATCCTCATCTGCCCTCCACTCTGTCAGTTCAATACTTTATTGAAACTGATCCTTGGAGTTCTGTTTTACAGGGTGTCGGCTGTTTAAGTATTTACTGGACTCACTACTCTGAGTAATCAGACTTTTTGCTGCTAACTGCTGCTTGATACAAAGTGCCCATGAGTTCAGGAATTTCTCCTGGGGAACTGAGTCGGATTTGGCTCAACCATTAAATCCACAAAGTTATTGTCACTGCTGCTGTGCAGGATTTAAAGGAAAGGATTGACCCAAAATGGTTTTAAATGATTACTGACAAATCAGGGCAAAAGGCAGGGCTGACTCCTGTCCAAAATACTGATCAAAACTTTCAGTTTTAAGGAGGTGAGGGAGTGTTACAGGAGGAGGAGTTTAAATAAATTTCTTGTCTCTGCATCGAAGGAATCTGTTTGTTTTTGTTGAGCTTTTTGTATACTAATAAAACCTTTATAACTTGTTTCTTGACAGTTTACTCTCAGATTCCATTTTCTCCCTCTTTATCAATTTCCTACTCCACATTTGGTATTTTTTTTAAATCCTCCCAATTCTTAATATTAATATTAACTTGGCATCAGGTGGCAGGACCATATCTCCAACGCAGAAGTCCTCAAGGCAGCCAACATCCTCAGCATATACACCCTACTGAGCCAGCGGCGCTTGAGATAGCTTGGCCATGTGAGCCGCATGGAAGATGGCAGGATCCCCAAGGACGCATTGTACAGCGAGCTCGTCACTGGTATCAGACCCACCAGCCGTCCATGTCTCCGATTTAAAGACGTCTACAAACGGGACATGAAGCCCTGTGACATTGACCACAATCGAAGAGACTTAGCAGTTGGCAGGAAAAAAGACAGAAGTGTAAGGAGAGAACCAACTGTGTAACAGCCCCGACAACCAATTTTATCTGCAGCACCTGTGGAAGAGTCTGTCACTCTAGAATTGGTCTTTATAGCCACTCCAGGCACTGCTTCACAAACCACTGACCACCTCCAGGTGCTTACCCACTGTCTCTCAAGACAAGGAGGCCAAAGATGAATATTATCTTGTGTTTGAGACACTTTTAATCAGCTTCATGGACAAATTCTTCAATCACCCTTCTCCCACATTGCTTCTCCCTCTCTCATTGATTCTTTATTCCTTACAATCCAGAAATGGTTAGGAATCAGAGCTCACCTCCAAACTATCTGCACACACCCCACACCACCCACCCCCCCACCTGTCTTTTACCCTGTTGGATCCAAGGGAGCACTCAATAAATGACACTCTATATAAACACAGAGAGCTGCCTCACAATGTTGGACACAGAGTGTTTATAAAAGGTATTCACAGATCGTGTTACTGAGTCCACAGAGCAGGACAGGCCCAGGCTCCAGCCCCAGTCTGTGCTGTGTTAGCTGATGTCGCCTGGTGTGATACCGAGTCACACAGAGCAGGAAAGGGCCTGGTTGTATTCGTGGCCTGTGTTGAGTGAACTGATCGCACCCAGTGTGGTACGGAGTCACACAGAACAGAATGGGCCCAGGCTCCTTCCTCAGCCTGAGGGATGATAGTTAATCTCACACGGTGTTGTACAGAGCCCCACACAGAACAGGAAAATCCAAGGCTCCATCCCCAGCCTGTGGTATTTTACTTCATCACACCTGGTATGTTACGGAGCCCCCAGAGCAGGAAAGATCCAGGTTCCATCTCCGGCCTGTGCTGAATTAGCTGATCTGACCTGGTTGGCACTGAACCGCAATCAGGGGAGGATGGGCTGAGGCTCCATGGCCTGTGGTGTGTTAGTTATTCTCATTTGATGAGGCACTGAGCACCATATAGAGCAGGAAGGGCCTGTGCTCAATGAACTGATCTCACCCTTCAGGGAAAAGCATTAAAGAAGGTTGAGAAAGAAAATAATCTCAAGCAGTTGTCTGGGTGTTCCATTGCACAGATCTCTAAAGGTACATGAGCAATACTGTGAAGTGATAGCTGGAGTAAATAGATTAATGTGAATATACTGCCAGGACAGCAGGTGAATAACTTTGGGATGTTTTTACAATGGTGCAAAAACCCCTGAACAGGAACCAGGAGAATTTCTTCTTTCCTTTATTTGGTTTCCCTTCTCAGACTTCAGCTTGTCTTTTGCTGGCTTCCCACGTTCTGTCATTATTGAGTAGCCTTTGCAAGTTTAACAATTTGCCAATTTGCTCTCTCTAAGAGCTTGCCATCTTAGTCTTGATGATTAGCAGGTCATAATGATCTGGGAGATGATGTTTTGTCCATGTTTGTGAAGTTGTAATTCTGGCTCAGACTTCTGAGTCTCATCATGTCGTGGTCAAGAGTCTCACATTTATCTTGCTTTGTTTGCCTGAAGACAGTTGGTTGAGAATATCTTGTTAGAGCATTCTTCACTGCATCATAATCATCATCGCTTTCGGTGTCTCTGAGTGTATTGAAAGTATTGTCGAATTTTGGTTCAGCAGAGTGTAGGAGTAACGTTCTCTTTCTTCAGGGTGTATTGATATCGAATGCCCCTTTCGGAGTTCAAATCTTGCTAAGTATTTTCTCCAGTGTGGCCCTGGATTACTGTCTGTCTCTGTAAAGGCTGGAAAGACTGGCTGTCATTGTACACACATGGTGATTGCTATTTATTTAAATCTGAAATTGTCAATGCAAGTCTTCTGTATTTCCCTGGTTGTCTGTGTGGTTTCTTTTTTTGATCCTCAATGCCAGAGAAATATGGTGTTGTGCTGTGTTCATAAGTCTTCATTAAATGATGCCCCAGGCTTTATATTCACATTCAATACAAACAGTACTTATCATCTTACTTATCGACATGATCTCAGGTCCAGGTCTTTTCCTTACTGGTGTATGTATGTGTGTGTGTGTGTGTTTGTGTGCGCATATATGTGTGTGTGTATGCATGTGTGTGTATGTGTATATGTGTGTGTATGTGTATACGTGTGTGTATGCATGCATGTGTGTGTGCGTGTATGTGTGTGCGCGCGCATGTGCCTCTATGGGTGTGTGTGTATGTGTGTGTGTATATGTGTTTGTATGCATGCATGTGTGTGTGTGTGTGCGTGTATGTGTGTGTGTGTGTGTGCCTCTATGTGTGTGTGTGTATGCGTGCATGTGTGTGTGCGTGTGTACATGCATTGCAAGCCATGTGTTGAATGTGTCTTTCAAAATGGAGTTTCTTGACAAATGTATGATGATGGCATGAGTTGCATCAGTGGCTTGGTCTCTGAAAGATACAGTTTCTTCAAGGTGAAGTCACCATTACACTACATTGCAGACAGTGAGCAGCCCTGTTGTTGACTCCTTCCTTCTGCACTGCAGCACCGAGGTACACATTGCACAGTGGCAAGGCCAAAGCTTTGTGAGCTCGGGGCTTGGTTCCTCACTTCCAGCCCCTTGGGAGGAAGGGTTTAAATGACGTCCCATCTGGAATGTACATCTGGAATGAACATTCACCCGTGAACCCCTCAGTGAATCAAGGTGTTCTTCTTAAATCTTTTCCGGGTGCTCCTACGTGATGCTCCCCCTGCACGGTCAGCTGAGGTGGAGTCAGGCTGCTGACCTTGCTGCCCCATGGCTTGGGATGACATTGGCGGCCGTCCTCTTGCTTGGAGTTACTGTCCACACCAGGAGCACCCTGAGAGGAAGCCAAATGTAGCAGCCAGCTGCTCCTCCCCCTTATGAGACACACTTGTACCTCCCTGCTGACCTGAGAGGGACGTGGACCTGGTGAAGAGTTCAGGTGCCTCGTCCCCCCTCTCACCTTGTCACCGCTGGATGGAGCTCATGGACAAAGTGATGGAGTGCAGGTCTGCGCACATCTCCGGCAGCCACTGATTGGTCTGCTGGATCTGGCTCTCCATCAGAGTCACCAATCTCTCAATGGAGGAAGCCAGACACACCCCCATCAGAGACAGTGCAGCACCCAAGGCCTGGATGGACTCCTCCATCGTCCGTGCTTGGGTCCATATAGCCTCTGGCGGCACAGTGGCGCAGTGGTTAGCACCGCAGCCTCACAGCTCCAGTGACCCGGATTCAATTCCGGGTACTGCCTGTGTGGAGTTTGCAAGTTCTCCCTGTGTCTGCGTGGGTTTCCTCCGGGTGCTCCGGTTTCCTCCCACATGCCAAAGACTTGCAGGTTGATAGGTAAATTGGCCATTAGAAATTGCCCCAAGTATAGGTAGGTGGTAGGGAAAATATAGGGACAGCTGGGGATGTGGTAGGAATATGGAATTAGTGTAGGATTAGTATAAATGGGTAGTTGATGGTCAGCACAGACTCGGTGGGCCGAAGGGCCTGTTTCAGTGCTGTATCTCTAAAACTAAAAAAACTAAAACTAAAAAACAAAAAGCAACTCTGCCAGATGTTGCCTGACCTCTCATTGCAGCTGCAGCATTTCCTGTGTTGCTGATGACACCAGAGGCACGTCATCAGCCTGGGGCTCAGCATGGGCCTGGCCTCCCACACACCTCCCTCTGCCAGTGGCCTCGGCAGTCACAGCCTCTGTCAGCTGCCTGGGCCTGTCTGTGATGTGCTCACCAGCTTGTGTGCCCGAATCTAACCGCGAACTGATACCCACCGAGTGAGAGTTTCTGTGTTGGTGGAGGATGCGGGGGAATGATGTGACGGTGCACCCTCTGAGGCTCCCTCCTCCTCCTCAGACGTGTCCTGCTGTCTCCCAGTCTCTCCAGCTCTTCACTCTTGTTCACCTTGGCCTGCATGAGAAAACAGGGATATTGAAGGGTTAGGGTCTGCCCATTGCGACATTCCAACCACCCCTACTGTGCAGCTCCATTGATGCAGTGGTGAACAGATGAGCAGTGTGGCTCCTTTGCAGCAGATGCTCCCTTGTGCCCCAGGAGATGTTCACTCACTCTCTTGGGTAGGTGTCCCTGTCTCTCCATCAGCTAAGGAGCAGCTGCCTTGCTGCCCGGCCAGTTCCATGGCCTCCTCCTCCATCGGGATGAGGACATTGGAGATAAGGCACTCCACCGCCAGTCTTGACACGCTCTTTCCAATTGTGGGATGTCTTCTCCTGCAGACACAATGATGAACAAAGTTAGTCTCCCAGTGGGGACAAGCCCAACATCTCTGATGGTGATAGTCCAGCAGTCCATGATGGGGACATACATATGCCTCCTGCATGCGGCCCCTCTCGAGGGACTGTGTGAGGATTGATGTGCGCCTCTCACTGAGATGCAGCCAAGCCTCAGGCAGCATGTCCTGCTGCCCTTCCCCAATACACGTGACTGGGTGTTCACTCCCTTTCCACCAAACACTCCCTCTCACTCTGCCACATGCAATGTCCAAAGGGTGCAAAGTGTTTGGAGTTCTCACCTGAGCAGCCCGGATCAGGTCATTGACCCACTTGCTGCACTGGATCCATGTCCTGGGGGTGACCCCATGGCTGCTGACCTCCCCCGTTATCTCCAGCCAGCCTTGCTTGGTCAGGTGGGCAGGTCTCCTCCTCCCATCCCTCGGGAAGAGGACTTCCAGCCTTCCCCTTGCAACCTGGAGGAAAACCTGCAGGGAGACATCGCTAAACCGTGGGGCCACCCGGTGTCTTATTTCAGCCATGGTCGCTGCAGGCTCGTGTTCAGCTCCCTAAACATGAGGCAGCAGAACGGGTCCTGGGACAGCAGAGGCAGCAGAACAGGTCCTGGGGCAGCAGAGGGTTCTCAGGAAGTCACTCCTTTAAACCAGGCAGCAGTGAATGCAGGACTGGCAGCCCTTTCAATATGGTGCCAGAACCTGTCGTTGTGTCAGATGTCGGTGTCATCGGTGCCTCGTTCCCTGCCTCTGGTCCTTGTTTACATGGGCCCCACGCCTCCCCTTCATTAATTGGTCGGCTGCTCCGTGATCGGGGTCGGTCGGTCACATTTCACTCGTGTGGTGACGACACCCTCTTCCGGTGCCTCTGCCGAGAGCCGCACCGTTAGTTTAAAATTCAGCCCATGGGGTCAAGAGTGGAAAATCTCCCCTCTGATTCTCTCTACTTAAAATGAAGGAGACACCAAATTAAAACTGATGAAACCAGAGATTGTATCCTGGTTATTTCTAATATTTGTCAGTTCCGAAGAAGGGTCACTGACCCGAAACATTAACTCTGCTTCTCTTTCCACAGATGCTGCCAGACCTGCTGAGTAGCTCCAGCATTTCTTGTTTTTATTGTGTCCTGGTTCTTCAATCTAGTGTTCTCCCAACTGAGCTATTCCATCCTCACTGTGAGCTCATCTTCATTGGAGACAAATATAACTCCAGGCGGAATTTCCCCACCCGTTCATTCCTCACTTCAGGGGAATGGGACCCGACCAGATCGCGGAACTCAGATTATGTTAATGTTCTGCTCTTGATATCTTGTGTTTCAGACACTTTTAATCAGGTTGACGGACAAATTCTTCCATCATCCCTTCTCCCAAATTCTCTCTCTATCATTCATTCTTTATTCCTCACGGTCCAGAAAGGGTTAGGAATTAGAGCTCACTCCCAATCCCTCTGCACACAGACCTCTGTCTGTTACACTGTTTGATCCAAGAGAGAACTCAATAAATTACACTCTTTATAAACACAGAAAGCTGCTCACAGTGTTGGACACAGAGTTAATATAATCATAGAAAGATTCTGGCACTTCTGGGCATTGCCTGTGCGGAGTTTGCAAGTTCTCCTTGTGATCGCGTGGGTTTCAGCCGGGTGCTCCGGTTTCCTCCCACAGCCAAAGACTTGCAGGTTGATAGGTAAATTGGACATTGTAAATTGTCCCGAGTGTAGGTAGGTGGTAGAAGAATTGAGGGAAGGTGGGGATGTGGTAGGGAATATGGGATTAATATAAATGGGTGGTTGATGGTCAACACAGACTCGGTGGGCTGAAGGGCCTGTTTCAGTCTATGACTCGGCCCATCATGTCTGTGCCAGCTGAAAATGACCCACTCAGCTGAATCCCACCTACCAGCATTAGGTCCGTAGCCTCGCAGGTTATGGTGTCAGTGGTAACATATTGAGCTGGATTGGGAACTGACTGGCAGGACGTAGGCAGAAAGTAGTTACAGATGGATCTGGGTCTGTTTGGAGACCAGTTACCAGTGGTGTCCCACAGGGATCAGTGTTGGGACCTTTGCTCTTTCCTATTTTGATCAATGATCTGGATGTTGGTGTCAGGAACACGATCTGTAAATTTACAGATGATTCGAAGATCTTTAGTTTTAGTTTAGATTTTTTAGTTTTAGAGATACAGCACCGAAACAGGCCCATCGGCCCACCGAGTCTGTGCCGACCATCAACCACCCATTTATACTAATCCTACACTAATTCCATATTCCTACCACATCCCCACCTGTCCCTATATTTCCCTACCACCTACCTATACTAGGGGCAATTTATAATGGCCTATTTACCGATCAACCTGCAAGTCTTTGGCATGTGGGAGGAAACCGGAGCACCAGGAGGAAACCCACGCAGACACAGGGAGAACTTGCAAACTCCACACAGGCAGTACCCAGAATTAAACCCGGGTCGCTGGAGCTGTGAGGCTGCGGTGCTAACCACTGCGCCACTGTGCTACCCCCACTCTGTGCGAGTGTTCAGACTGCAGACGATGCTCGACTGTTTCAGGCTGATCTTAATGTGTTGGGAGATTGGACATAACATCCGTGTCAGGCAGTACCAGAACAAACTGTTCTGGCAGAATGAGTTTTCGAGGTCCTGGTATCCATAGCAACCTGACACCAGGGTGTGTCCTGTTGTAAAGCATAAAAATAAATCAGTTGGTGAGGAACATGCAGCACCTGTTTATAGATGGATGTAGAAGGTAGTTTCCAATATGCAGGATTGGACTAAATTGCACCTGTGATTCTGTAAGCTTGTTGGTCCGTGGATTTGAAGTTGGGCCTTATGGCTGCATACCTGCTGTACCTTCCATAATGGATGAACCCACATATAGAAGGCAGTAAGCACAATATCACTACAGTAACCAATACATGCTGTTAAACCGGTTGGCCTGAAGGCAGGCAGGAAATATGGCTGCCTTCTTCCTGCAAGTCCAATCTTTTTACATAGATTTACATAGATTCACAGCACAGAAACAGGCCATTCAACCACAACTGGTCTGTGTCAGTGTTAATGCCTCACACAGCCTCCTCCCATCCGTCTTGTTCTAATGCCATTAACATATCCTTCTATTCCTTTCTCAATCCTGCTTATCTCGATTATCATATTAATTATCATATTGAATGCATCTGTACTATTTTAAGACAGACATTAACTAATTTTAAATAAATTCATTTAAAATAAGTGGGTTAAAGTCTGCATTAAAATAACAGATGGAGGAGTTGACAGGAGCCTGTTAACTCCTGGTACAATTATACAACAAATAGTTGATCCTCAGATAAAGAAGGACCTGCAGCGTGTTTTCAGGAATTCTCTGTTTTATGGATTTGTGAGTGTTAAACACCAGGATAACCAAAAATACACAACCTGGAACATCCACGGGAGGCACAATCCCGACAGTTACTCTGGGATCACTCCTGCTGCGGAACTCCACCACTGACCCTGCTGAAGTTTGTAGGCTGTGGAGTGGAGCCTCCAGGAGTGGACTGTAAGAAAGCTGGGTTTCAGTATCCTGACAAATATATGGTGAGGAACCAGAGGAATCCTTACTAAGGAATTGTCTGGGGTTTTACCTGTCAGTGTAGGTCTAGGGGTGAATGATTCCTGACTCCCTGAACTATCTGACATTGAACCCAGTTCGGATCAATGTGAATTCAGTTTACAGGAGAATATGGACAAATATCACCGACAATTCAGGGAGAGAAATGCAACCATTAGAGAAGTGAAGAGATTTTTGGAAAAGAAAATGGTTCACAATTGTAGTAATAATAGCAAAAGCTTTTCCAGATACATCAGGAGTCAGAGACATAGTAACATAGAATTACATAGAATTACATAGGATTACATTGAGGACATAGAGTTACATCAAATCGACGGCAGTGGCTCTCAAAGTTTTTGGTTGAAGGACCCCTTTTTAAATGGATTAGTAATCACAGACCCCTCCCCATCTAAATTATACTATAAACACCTTTCACATTTACATTTCTGAATGTAAAATTCATCAGTGACCTGTTAAAGGGAGTTACAGGAAAGTTTACCAGGACTGTCCAGTATAGTGTCCATTGATGTGATTGATGATGTGAAAACTTTTATCCTCCCTTCAGCTGAAAGATAACTTGACAGGTTCAGCAACCTGCCTGTTGAATACTTCACCACATGACACCTGCCTGCTCTTCCTGGAGTGGGATTAGGCTTGGTGGCTCCTGTTGCAAGTTTCAGGTGTAACCCTCCACCACCTGCCTACTCACTGCACAGTTGCTGAGTATTTCAGGGTGTTTTTCTCCCCCTCTGCTGTTTCCCAGCCTGTGTGCACTGGAATATCTCTGACTCGCTGCTTGGTGTTCAGCATTCCTGCCATCAGGACACCACCAGTAACTGGGACTGCGGCTTTATTCCGGGTCCAGCTGCCATACGCAGTGAATGAAGCTGAGAGTAATCATCATCCCAGGCCTCTGAACAAGGCTGATGTGGCGGCTCCTTCCTCACCTCCCCCAGCCCCAGTCCTGTGAATCCATTCCTGGTGTGTCTGGGGTCTCCCGTCTCCTCTCTCTCGAGATTCTCAGTCAGTCCAAGGCATCGCTAATCCGGTTACATACCCGTTTCCAGAACTGCCTCAGCCCCAGTGCTGGCCCAGTGATCACTTCCCAAAGTCTTGCTGGAAACGGATCCCATTCCCACTACTCCACAGACACCCTGGAAAGTCTGTATTGAGTGGCAGGAGTTCACAGACCCCAGTTTGAGAACCTCTGATTTACAGGATTATTCTTCAGCATCAGTGACTTCCTGTCCCAGATCCAGACTCACGCTGCCTTCAGAGAATAAATCTCTGTTCATGATCTGATGTCGGCTTTTTTTTTAATGAGAATGAGTCTGTACAATGATAGAATGAGAAGTAAATTGATGCTGACATGGATCTGACGATAATAGTTTGAAATGTGTCTCAATGTACTCGGACCAGACACTTCCCTGGTGCAGGGAGTGGGAGAACTTTTCACCATCTCCCACTTTGTGTCAGGACAACTGCTTTGGGAGATCAGAGAGAGGCCCAGCAGACATTTTGTCTACGGACGGAGGTCCAGACTTTCTGCTTGTGGACGGAGGTCCAAACATTCTGTCTATGGACGGAGATCCAGACATACTGTCTACAGAGGGAGATCCAGACATTCTGTTTATGGATGGAGCTCCAGACATTCTGTCTACTGACGGGGATCCAGACATTCTGTCTACAGACGGGGATCCAGACATTTGGTCGACTGCCACAATCTGTGTTTAAAGATCGAATGCATCTATTTCTAAACATTGACTTGAGATGATGAAATCTGTGAATTGATTAATTAATGTGTGACTTTAACCAGCACATTTATTGAAGGGACATTTCTGAGTTAGTGAATTATTGGTAGTTAGTGAACGATGAGCAATTTTATTCATGAAGCTGTACCTAGAAATCCATGGTCTGTTCTCAGTGTCCGGATCCTCAGTCATTGTTTCAATTCACCCACATTCCTTTACATTCACTGTTCCTGCTACTCTTCCTCAAACACCAGCCATGTGCAAATAGATCAACCTGTCCTTCGGGATCTAAATCATCCGTATCATGTGAAGTGTCAAAAGTCTAAATTAAAAAATCTTCTGATGAGTTATCTGTAATTTTCCTGATTATTTTTTCTCTATTTCACACTAACTTGGTGACCATTGTGATCTTGCCCTGAGGAAAGTGCCGTCTCTCCAGATGTATCACTCGATACCTGGTGTCCATCACGGTGTGTGATCTCCTGGTCATTATCATGACTGTGATATTAAACCGGATCAGTGGAATTTATTTCCCTTTTAGTCTGCTGTCCATCACTCCAGTATCTACTCTGTCCTAATTTATGTAGCCACAGACACTTCCATCTGGTGAACGATCGCTTTCACCTTCAATCGATTTGTGGTCATTTGTTGCCAGAAGCTGAAAACTAAATATTGCTCTGAGAAAATGGCAGCTGTGGTTATAAGAACAGTCGGTGCCTTGAGATGTTTATAAAACATCCACTCTTATCTCACTGACCAATCTATGTTCATAATTTACAACGTTCACTGGTTGTGTAACATCAAAGTAACATTTTATACTTCTCCTGGATGGACAGTATATGACTGGTTTGACCCAATTCCAACCCCATGCCTCCCATTCCTCCTGATATTACTGCTCACTGATTTGACTGTCAGACATATTCTAGCGGCCAGCAGAAGCTGCAGGAGACTCCAGTCCCACAGCAATGGAGAGAATCAAAGTGAACCAGAGATGGAGAGTTGGAGAAAGCCCATCATTTTACTCTTCACCATCTCAGCCAGTTATCTTCTGTAATGAATGATGTATGTTGTAAATTTCTTTTATGTCTGACTTACAAAGAATAATTATTTCCCAGCTTCCAATTTCAATGACACACAGTTCATTCTCCAGGAAACTGGGAATACTCTTCAGCTTTTGAATTCCTGCACCAACATGTGTATTTATCCAGTGACCCAGACAGGAGTTAAAGAATGGGCTGAAATATCACTGAGTCTCACTGTAAAATTAATTAAACATGAAAATGATAATTCGGTCTTATATCACCTCCCAGTGGGCCTGTCCTGTCCTGTCAGTGCTGGATCAGGACCTGTCCAGATCCATCAGTCCCAATAACATGGGCCATCTCAACATCCATGTGTGAGAAAGACAATCCCGGATCTGATTTACTACAAATGTTGTTTCATGTTTAATTAAAGGAGCCTTATTTCACTCCTGGGGGAGTCTGTTTCTTGGCAGAAGACTATCCATACAATGATAACACATGCTGTGTCCCTCTATCATTCTCTCTGGACTCACCATCGTCTCACAGTTAGGATCATGTGTCTATAAAGCGGAGGTTTGTTGTCCTGTCTAGACCACCCTGACTATCCTTGCTCCATAACTGTCAGGAAGAGAAGGTCCTGATATTGCAAGGAGAGCCTCAGGGCATTGGTCTCGGTGAATCTGTAAAATAGAGGAACACATGACCACCATGAGGCCATTCAGTCCCTCCAGCCTGTTCCACCATTCAATTACATCATGACTGATTGGGAGCTCAACTACATTTACTCAGGTTGGTTCCACATCCCTTCATAACCTTATCGAACAAAAATCTATCAGTCTCAAGGTTTGAAATTCACTCTGTCTCTCACGGTCAATCTCTTGCTCCCTCTCTCGGTCTCTATCTTTCTCTCTCTCCATCTGTGTCTACCTCCCACCCTCTTTGTGTCTCTCACCCTCTAGCTCTCACCCTCTGTCTATGTCTCTGCTCCTCTGCCTGTCTCTCAAAATCTCTCTCTGTCTCGCTTGCTCTCATTTTGTCTTACGCTGACATTGATTCTCCTGTTCAGATACAGATGAGCTGCCACTCCAAGATTAACACAACACAAAACATGAGCCCAGGGCTGTGACCTCATACAGAAGACAATTGGACCAATGTTTCCAGTCATTTACAATCAGGGTACATGAAGATGATGGTAGATAAGAACAACATTAATCAGAGTGGAAGGAAATCAGACTCATCCTGGTGTGAATCAGGTGCTGACTTAAAGCTCCATTAATCTTCCCAATGGCAGGGATGGCCGAGCTGATTGGAGAGCAGATTCCGCTACACAGACGGGGACTAATACGTACACATGACCAGCAGGTCCAGCTGGCGAGTCTGGATGCAGGCCCTGCATCAGGGTGTTCTTGAAGGAGTAGCTGAAAGCCTGCTCCAAGGGCTCCTGCTCCAAGGGCTCTCCAGGACCCCTCATGGAGTTGGCAGGAATAGGCTGAAGCAGAAAAACCAGTATAACCAGTGGCCAGTCACAGGCTCAGCAGGAGACTGAAGTCTCTCAATCACAGCAGTGGTGGGGGAAGGGTAGTAAACTGATCAAAGTTACTTTAAACATCACAACAGAGCTGAGCGAGGGTGAGCACAGCCTCAGTTACACCGAGTCTCAGCAGCTCTAAGGCCCCCAGTCAGAGCCGCCGGGCCCAGCGGATGTGCAGCAAGGACCCCGGGGGGAAGGAGGGGGCCACCATTAAAGTGATGGTCCAGCGCCTCCCCCATCCTAGCCAGCGCTTCCCAGTTTCTTAGCAACATAGAAAACATAGAAAAAAATAGGAGCAGGAGTAGGCCATTCGGCCCTTCGAGCCTGTAATGCCATTCAATACGATCATGGCTGATCATCCAAACAGTACCGTGTTCCCACTTTCTCCCCATATCATAGAGTCAGAGTCATAGACCCTATAGTATCCCCAAACATCCCTTGATCCCTTTAGCCCTAAGAACTATATCTAACTCTTTCTTGAACATATTTAATGACTTGGCCTTAACTGCTTTCTGTGGTAGAGAATTCCACAGGTTCACCACTCTCTGGGTGAAGAAATCCCTCCTCATCTCAGTCCGAGATGGCTTACCTCTTATCCTTAGACTGTGACCCCTGGTCCTGGACTCCCCTGCCATCGAGAACATCCTTCCTGCATCTAGTCTGTCCAGTTCTGGCAGAAGTTTGCATGTTTCTATGAGATCCCCTCTCATTCTTCACTACTCTAGCGAATACGGGCCTAATGGACCCAATCTCTCTTCATATGTCAATCCTACCATCCCAGGAATCAGTCTGATGAACCTTCGCTGCACTCCCTCCATAGCAAGAACATCCTTCCTCAGATAAGGGGATGAAGACTACACGCAATACTCCAGATTTGGTCTCACCAAGGCCTTGTAGAATTGCAGCAAGACCTCCTTGCTCCTGTACTCGAATCCTCTCGCTATGAAGGCCAACATACCATTTGCCTTCTTAACTGCCTGCATGCTTACTTTCAGTGACTGGTGCACAAGGACACCAAGGTCTCGCTGCACTCCCCCTTTCCCAATCTATCGCCGTTCAGATAATAATCTGCCTTTCTGTTTTTTACACCAAAGTGGATGACCTCACATTTATCCACATTATTCTGCATCTGCCATGTATTTACCCACTCACTCAACCTGTCCAAATCACACTGGAGCTTCTCTGCATCTTCCTCACAGCTCACACTCCCACCCAGCTTTGTGTCATCTGCAAACTTGGATATATTACATTTAATTCCCTCATCTATATCATTAATATATATTGTGAATATCTGGGGTCCTAGCACTGATCCCTGCAGTACCTCACTAGTCACTGCCTGCTATTCAGAAAAAGATCCATTTATTCCTATCATTTGTTTCCTGTCTGCCAACCAGTTCTCTACCCATGTCAGTGCCTTACCCCCATTCCCATGTGCTTTAATTTTGCACGCTAATCTCTAATGTGGGAACTTATCGAAAGTCTTCTGAAAGTCCAAATACACCACATCCACTGGTTCTCCCTTATCTATTCTACGAGTGACATCCTCAATAAATTCCAGTAGATTTGTCAAGCATGATTTCCATTTCGTAAATCCATGTTAACTTTGTCTGATCATGTCATTGTTTTCCAAGTGCTCTTCTATTATATCATTTATAATGGACTCTGTCATTTCCCCACTACTGATGTCAGGCTAACCGGCCTATAATTCCCTGTTTTCTCTCTGCCTCCTTTTTAAAATAGTGGAGTTACATTAGCTCCCGTCCAATCCGTTGGAACTGTTCCAGAGTCTATAGAATTTTGAAAAATGACCAGAAATGCATCTACTATTTCAAGGGCCACTTCCTTAAGTACTCTGGGATGTAGATTATCAGGCGCTGGGGATTCATCGGCCTTCAATCCCATCAATTTCCCAAACATACCTCGCGCAAAGGAAGATGGTTGTGGTTGTTGGAGGTCAATCATCTGAGCTCCAGGACATCACTACAGGAGTTCCTCAGGGTAGTGTCCTAGGCCCATCCATCTTCAGCTGCTTCATCAATGGCCTTCCTTCAATCATAAGATCAGAAGTGGGGATGTTCGCTGATGATTGCACAATGTTCAGCACCATTCGTGACTCCTCAGATACTGAAGTAGTCCGTGTAGAAATGCTGCAAGAGTTGGACAATATCCAGGCTTGGGCTGATAAGTGGCAAGTAACATTCGTGCCACACAAGTGCCAGGCAATGACCATCTCCAACAAGAGAGAATCTAACCATCTCCCCTTGGCATTCAATGGCATTACCATCACTGATTCCCCGACTATCAACATCCTAGGGGTTACCATTGACCAGAAACTGAACTGGAGTCACCATATATATACCGTGGCTACAAGAGCAGGTCAGAGGCTAGGAATCCTGCAGCGAGTAACTCACCTCCTGACTCCCTAAAGCCTGTCCACCATCTACAAGGCACAAGTCAGGGGTGTGATGGAATACTCTCCACTTGCCTGGTTGGGTGCAACTCCAAAAACACTCAAGAAGCTCAACACCATCCAGGACAAAGCAGCCTGCTTGATTGGCAGCCCATCTATAAACATTCACTCCAGCCACCACTGACGCAGAGTGGCAGCAGTGTGCACCATCCACAAGATACACTGCAGCAATGCACCAAGGCTCCTTAGACAGCACCTTCCAAACCCACGACCTCTACCAACCTGAAGGACAAGGGCAGCAAATGTATGGGAACACCACCACCTGCAAGTTCCCCTCCAAGTCACACACCATCCTGACTTGGAACTATATCGCCGTTCCTTCACTGTTGCTGGGTCAAAATCCTGGAACTCTCTTCCTAATAGCACTGTGGGTGTACCTACCCCACATGGACTGCAGTGGTTCAAGAAGGCAGCTCACCACCACCTTCTCAAGGGTAATTAGGGATGGGCAATAAATGCTGGCCTGGCCAGCGACGCCCACATCCCATGAATGAATGAATAAAAGAAAACACTGTTACCCTACAAATACAGATTTCATACAGTTCCTCCGTCTCACTCGACCCTATGTTCCCCAACATTTCTGGGAGGTAATTTGTATCCTCCTTTGTGAAGACAGAACCAAAGTATGTATTTAATTGGTCTGCCATTTCTTTGTTCCCCATTATAAATTCCCCCGTTTCTGACTGTAAGGGACCCACATTTGTCTTCACTAATCTTTTTCTCTTCACATATCTATAGAAGCTTTTACAGTCAGTTTTTATGTTCTCTGCAAGATTACTCTCATACTCTATTTTCCCCTTCTTAATCAATCCTTTTGTCCTCCTTTGCTGAATTCTAAACTGCTCACAATCTTCAGGTTTGCTGCTTGTTCTGGCATTTTACATTTCTCCTCCTTGGATCTAATACTTCCCTTAATTTCTTTTGTAAGCCACAGTTGAGCCACCCTTCCTGTTTTACTTTTGCACAGACAGGAATGAACAATTGTTGTAATTCATCCATGCGCTCTTTAAATGCTAGCCATTGCCTATCCACTGTCAACCCTTTAAGTAACGTTCCCCAATCTATCATAGCCAACTCCCGCCTCATACCTTCATAGTTTCCTTTGTTTAGATTCAGGACCCGAGTCTCGGAATCAACTCTCTCACTCTCCATCTTAATGAAGAATTTTATTATGTTATGGCCGCACTTCCCCAAGGGACCCCACACAACAAGATTGTTAACTAATCCTTTCTCATTACACAATACCCAGTCTAGGATGGCCTGTTCTCTAGAGGTGTTTTACACCTCTATCAATTCTCCACTCAATCTCCTTTGAGAAAGGCAGAATAATCCTAGCTTTTCCAACCTAACCTTGTAACTAAAATCCCCCATCCCTGGATCCATTCTGGTAAATCGCCTCTACATCCTCTCAAGGACCCTCACATTCTTTCTAAAGTCTGCTGAGCAGAACTGGAAGCAACACTCCAATTGGGGCCCAACCAGAGTTTTAAAATGGTTCAGCATAACTTCCCTGCTTTTGTATTCAATGCCTCTATTTATAAAGCCCAAGATCCCATATGCTTTGCTAACCACTCTCGCAATATGTCTTGCCACCTTCAAAGATTGATGCACATGAACCCCAAGTCCCTCTATTCCTGCACACTCTTTAGAACTGTGCCATTAAGTATATATTGCCACTCCCTAATCCTTCTGCCAACATACATCACGTCACACTTGTCACTATTAAATTCCATCTGCCACCTGTCTGCCCATTCTGCTAGCCTATCACTGTCCTGTTGCAGGCAGTTCATATCATCCTCACTGTTTGCCGCTCCTCCAGGTTTGGTGTTATTGGGATATTTTGAGATTCTACTCTATATTCCAAGATCCAAGTCATTTATCTGTAGCAAAAAAAGCAGTGGTTCTAGCACTGACCCTTGGGGAACACCACTGTCGACTATCCTCCAGTCTGACAAAGAACCATTTAATACGACTCGCTGATTGTCGGTGCTGTTACTCAGTGTCCTTGTGCCATTGTGCAGTGAGGGTGAGTCTGTCAGCACGTGTGTTGCTGAGTCTGGGATCCTTGAGCAATCTGACTACAATCCTATTTTTACAAAAAAAAATTGAGGAAATGAACATATTTCACGAACAGGCAACTGGAATTTGAAACAGCCAGTGGCAGAGTGGCGCAGCGGAAGTGTGTTGGGCCCTGAAACCAGAGGTCGAAACCATTCTCTGCTATTTTGTAGTAACACAAACAGATCACTTTCAAAACATCGTGTTTATCCACAATGACATCATGCTTCTTACTTTACTGCACTGAGCTTTTTTCTTCGAGAGATCATATCAATCAGCAACAAATCTCACAAGTCACCGAGTCTCTCCCCCTTTGTCAACCCCTTCCTGCAGAGCCTCTGCTCCACCACCAGATGGTGATGTTGGCCACAATAAAACCAGGGCAAATGGTCACAGTGAGGAGACGGTCAGGAACAGAAAATAAAACAATAACAGGGAAAACCTTTACACAACAACAGGGTACATCTTTACACAACAGAAAACATATTTACACAACAAGAAATACCTTGACACAACAGGGAGAACTCAATAAAATACAAATTCTCCATGTCAGTCTTGTTGTCTGTCTGTCTGTCTCTTTCTGCGTTCCTCACTTTTGCTTGCTCACAGTCTATTGGTTTTCTGTGTGTTTTTCTCTCTGTACCGTTGTCGATGGTGTTACTCTGCATCCTTGTAAGTTTAGGGGGGAGTTTAGGGAGTTAGATAGTAAGTTAAAAAACAGGACCTCCAGGGTTGTAATCTCTGGATTACTCCCTGTGCCCCGTGCCAGTGAGGCTAGAAATAGGAAGATAGTGCAGCTAAACACGTGGCTGAGCACCTGGTGTAGAAGGGAGGGTTTCAGATATCTGGACCATTCGGCTCTCTTCAGGGACAGATGGGACCTGTACAAGAAGGACGGGTTGCATCTAAACTGGAAGGGCACTAATATCCTGGCTGCAAGGTTTGCTAGCGTCACTCGGGAGGGTTTAAACTAGTGTGGCAGGGGGTGGGAACCAGAGCAGCAGGACAGCTAGTGAAGTAAATGAGGAGGACATAGTAAATAAGGCCAGTAGGACTAAGAGGAAGAGCAGGCAGGGAGATGTTCCTGAATACAGCGGGACTGGTGGTCTGAAGTGCATTTGTTTCAATGCGAGAAGTATAACAGGTAAGCCAGATGAAGCACATGAAGCACCAAGACGTAGCTTGGCTGGTGGTGAGAAGGGCCCTCCCCGTCAGATCCTTCATGCACACCTGAAGTCTCGCCCCCTCCGCACAGTGCCCCCGCGTTGGCTGTGGTGGGGAAGAGACGGTCGCCCACCTCCTCCTGGAATGTGCCTTTGCAAAGCAGGTGTGGAAAGAGATGCAGTGGTTTTTGTCAAGGTTCATCCCAAGCAGCTCTGTAACACAGGAGTCTGTGCTCTACGGGCTGTTCCCAGGGACGCACACCGAGACAAACATCAACTGCTGCTGGAGGACTATCAATTCGGTGAAAGACGCCCTTTGGTCTGCCCGAAACCTGCTGGTCTTCCAGCGCAAAGAGTTGTCCACCACCGAATGTTGCAGACTGGCACATTCCAAGGTCCAGGACTACGTGCTGAGGGACGCACTAAAGCTTGGGGCAGCCGCAGCAAAGGCTCAATGGGGAAAGACCACAGTGTAAGGTTCCCCCACCAAGCTGGACTGAGGGGCTGGATCCATGGGAAACCCCTCGAACTGTATCGTTAATATTCTGAATTGCTGTAAATGTAAAACTGTAATTGACATGACAATTGTGAAACGGAAGGGTTGGGAAGAAACTCATGACAGTATTGAAGGAAACTGATCTCCCTTGCAATGTTTGTATTTTTTGGTGCTGTTTGGAAACTGTTTGGCAATGTAATTTTTACAGATTTTTATGAATAAAGTATATTTTGGAAATAAAAAAAAAAGGTAAGGCAGATGAACTTAGAGCTTGGATTAGTACTTGGAAATATGATGTTGTTGCTATTACAGAGACTTGGCTGAGGGAAGGGCAGGATTGGCAGCTAAATGTTCCAGGCTTTAGAAGCTTCAGGTGGGATAGAGGGGGATGTAAAAGGGGTGGGGGAGTTGCATTACTGGTTAAGGAGAATATTGCAGCTGCACTGCGGGAGGACACCTCGGAGGGGTCATGCAGCGAGGCAATATGGGTGGAGCTCAGGAATAGGAAGTGTGCAGTCACAATGTTGGGGGTTTACTACAGGCCTCCCAACAGCCAGCGGGAGGTAGAGGAGCAGATATGTAGACAGATTTTGGAAAGATGTAAAGGTAACAGGGTTGTAGTGGTGGGTGATTTTAACTTCCCCAATATTGACTGGGACTCACTTAGTGTTAGGGGCTTGGATGGGGCAGAATTTGTGAGGAGCATCCAGGAGGGCTTCTTGAAACAGTATGTAGATAGTCCAACTAGGGATGGGGCCATTCTGGACCTGGTATTGGGGAATGAGCCCGGCCAGGTGGTCGAAGTTTCAGTGGGGGGGCATTTCGGGAGCAGTGACCCTAATTCCATAAGTTTTAAGCTACTTGTGGATAAGGATAAGAGTAGTCCTCGGGTGAAGGTGCTAAATTGGGGGAAGGCTAATTATAACAATATTAGGCAGGAACTGAAGAATTTAGATTGGGGGCGGCTGTTTGAGGGTAAGTCAACATCTGACATGTGGGAGTCTTTCAAACATCAGCTGATTAGAATCCAGGACCAGCATGTTCCTGTGAGGAAGAAAGACAAGTTTGGCAAGTTTCGGGAAGCTTGGATAACACGAGATATTGTGAGCCTAGTCAAGAAGAAAAAGGAAGCATTTGTAAGGGCTGGAAGGCTAGGAACAGATGAAACACTTGAGGAATATAAAGACAGTAGGAAGGAACTTAAGCAAGGAGTTAGGAGGGCTAAAAGGGGTCATGAAAAGTCATTGGCAAACAGGATTAAGGAAAATCCCAAGGATTTTTATACATATATAAAGAGCAAGAGGGTAACCAGGGAAAGGGTTGGCCCACTCAAGGACAGAGTTGGGAATCTATGTGTGGAGCCAGAGGAAATGGGTGAGGTACTAAATGAGTACTTTGCATCAGTATTCACCAAGGAGAAGGACTTGGTGGATGATGAGCCGAGGAAAGGGAGTGCAGATAGTCTCAGTCATCTCATTATCAAGAAGGAGGAGGTGTTGGGTGTCTTGCAAAGCATTAAGGTAGATAAGTCCCCAGGGCCTGATGGGATCTACCCGAGAATACTGAGGGAAGCAAGGGAAGAAATTGCTGGGGCCTTGACAGAAATCTTTGCATCCTCATTGGCTACAGGTGAGGTCCCAGAGGACTGGAGAATAGCCAATGTTGTTCCTTTGTTTAAGAAGGGTGGTAAGGATAATCCAGGAAATTACAGGCCGGTGAGCCTTACATCAGTGGTAGGGAAACGATTAGAGAGGATTCTTCGGGACAGGATTTACTCCCATTTGGAAACAAATGAACCTATTAGCGAGAGGCAGCATGGTTTTGTGAAGGGGAGGCCGTGTCTCACTAATTTGATTGAGTTTTTTGAGGAAGTGACAAAGATGATTGATGAGGGAAGGGCAGTGGATGTTATCTATATGGACTTTAGTAAAGCCTTTGACAAGGTCCCTCATGGCAGACTGATGCAAAAGGTGAAGTCACATGGGATCAGAGGGCAGCTGGCAAGATGGATACAGAACTGGCTCAGTCACAGAAGACAGAGGGTTATCAGTGGATGGGTGTTTTTCTGAATGGAGGGATGTGACTAGTGGTGTTCCGCAGGAATCAGTGCTGGGACCTTTGCTGTTTGTAGTATATATAAATGATTTGGAGGAAAATGTAGATGGTCTGATTAGTAAGTTTGTGGACGACACAAAGGTTGGTGGAGTTGCGGATAATGATGAGGATTGTCAGAGGATACAGCAGGATATAGATTGGTTGGAGACTTGGGCGGAGAAATGGCAGATGGAGTTTAATCTGGACAAATGTGAGGTAATGCATTTTGGAAGGTCTAATGCAGGTGGGAGGTATACAGTAAATGGCAGAACCCTTAGGAGTATTGACAGGCAGAGAGATCTGTGCGTACAGGTCCACAGGTCACTGAAAGTGGCAACGCAGGTGGATAAGGTAGTCAAGAAGGCAAACGGCATGCTTGCCTTCATCGGTCGGGGCATAGAGTATAAAATTTGGCAAGTCATGTTGCAGCTGTGCAGAACCTTAGTTCGGCCACACTTAGAATATTGCTTGCAATTCTGGCCGCCACACTACCAGAAGGACGTGGAGGCTTTGGAGAGGGTACAGAGGAAGTTTACCAGGATGTTGCCTGGTCTGGAGGGCATTAGCTATGAGGAGAGGTTGAAAAAACTCGGATTGTTTTCACTGGAACGACGGAGGTGGAGGGGCGACATGATAGAGGTTTACAAAGTTATGAGCGGCAAGGACAGAGTGGATAGTCAGAAGCTTTTTCCCAGGGTGGAAGAGTCAGTTACTAGGGGACATAGGTTTAAGGTGCGAGGGGCAAAGTTTAAAGGGGATGTGCGAGGCAAGTTTTTTACACAGAGGGTGGTGAGTGCCTGGAACTTGCTGCCAGGGAAGGTGGTGGAAGCAGATACGATAGTGACGTTTAAGAGACATCTTGACAAATATATGAATAGGAAGGGAATAGAGGGATATGGGCCCCGGAAGTGCAGAAGGTGTTAGTTTCGGCAGGCATCAAGATTGGCGTAGGCTTGGAGGGCCGAATGGCCTGTTCCTGTGCTGTACTGTTCTTTGTTCTTTGTTCTTATTATGTAGCCAGGCTGAGCCTCCCAGCACCTGTGTTGCTGTAATAAAAACAGAAAATGCTTGAAATACTCAGCAGGTCTGGCAGCATCTGTGGAGAAAGAAATAAAGTTAATGTGAGCTAACGAAACAGATCTGAAATGTTAACTGTTTCTCTCTCCACAGATGCCACCAGACCTACTGAGCATTTCAAGCATTTTCTGTTTATGTTTCAGATTTCCAGCATCCGCAGTATTTTGCTTTTGTACGTGTGTTGCTATGTCTGGGACTGTTTGAGTGCAATGCTATTGCTTTATAAACCGCGTTGAAACAAACATTTATCTCGCTAACACACAGCACCAATACACAGCTGGATATAAACAGCAGCCTGCAGCAGAGGGCGCAGTGGAAGTTTATTAACACAAATAATTCACCAACACTATATTTACTGCTGCCCACAATCACACCACGCTTCATCTTAACACGTTTTACTCTTTATTCACATCAACTTCTTGCTTCCAATAAACACTTCAATCTGGAACACAGCTTCCAAATCACCTTTATTCACAAACCCGAACACAAGCTGCAAATGCTGCAAACACACACCAGCCCAGACTTTCCCCTTTCTGTCAACCCATTCCTGCATCACTGCCTCTCCACCAACAGTTGTCGTTAGAATCATACAATCATAGAATGGCGACAGCACAGAAGGAGGCCATTCGGCCTGTCGAACCCGTGCTGGCTCTCTGTTAGAGCAATTCACCTCGTCTCACTCCCCAGTCAGTTCAATTTCAGTGGTGGGAAAACTTCTCAAAAGAATAATTTGGGACAAATTAATGGTCCCACGGACAAATGTGGGTTAATTCAAGAAAGCCAGCATGGATTTCTTCAGGGAAAATCATGTTTACCTGTCCTGCTGGAGTTTGTTTGATGAGGTAACAGAGAGGGATGATGAGGGCAATGCTGATGATGTGGTCTACATGGACTTTCAAAAGGTCTGGCAGCATCTGAAAGGTCACTGACGTGAAATGTTAACTCTGCTTCTCTCTCCACAGATGCTGCCAGACCTGCTGAGTATTTCCAGCACTTTTTGTTTATATTTCAGATTTCTAGCATCTGCAGTATTTTTATTTAATTGACTTTCAAAAGGAGTTTGAAACAGTGCAACACAACAGACTTGTGAACAAAATTATAACTCATGGAATAAAAGGGACAGTAGCAACATGGATATGGAATTGGCTGAGTGACAGGACACAAAGAGTAGTGATCAATGGATGTTCTTCGGATTAGAGGAAGGTTTGTAGTGGAGTTCCCCAGGAGTCAGTGTTGGGACCCTTGCCTTTCCTGATATATATTAATAACCTAGACCTTGGTGTACAGGGCAGAATTTCAAAGTTTATGGATGATACGAAAGTTGGAAGCATTGTGAACTGTAAGGATGATAGTGTAGAACTTCAAAAGGACATAGACAAGTTGGTGGAATGGGAGGACAGATGACAGGTGAAGTTCAATGCAGAGAAATGCAAATTGATTCATTTTGGTAGGAAGACCATGGAGAGACAATATAGAATAAAGGGTACAATTCTAAAGGGGGTGCAGGAGCAGAAGGACCTGGGGGTATAAGTCATCGAAGGTGGTGGAATTGGTGGAGAGAGCGGTTAATAAAGCATACAGTATCCTCGGCTTTAGTGATAGAGGCATAGAGTACAAGAACAAGGAGGTCATGTTGAACTTGTATAAGACACTAGCCTCAGCTGAAGTACTGCGTCCAGTTCTGGGTGCCACACTTTAGGAAAGATGTGAAGGCATTGGAGAGATTATGGAAAAGATTCATGAGAATGGATCCAGGGATGAGGAACTTCAGTTATGAAGATAGATTGGAGAAGTTAGGATTGTTTTCCTTGGAGAAAAGAAGGCTAAGAGGAGATTTCATAGTGGTATTCAAAATGATGAGGGGTGTGGACAGAGTGGATAGGGAGAAACTGTTCCCACTTGTGAAAGGATCGAGAACGAGAGGGCACAGATTTAAAGTAATTGGTAAAAGAATTAAAGCGACATGGGGTAAAACTTTTTCACAAGGCGAGTGGTTAAATATGAACTGCCTGAGAATGTGATGGAGGCAGGTTTAATTGAAGCATTCATAGGGGAATTAGACTGTTCTCTGAAAAGGAAGAATGTGCAGGATTATGGGGAGAAGACGGGGAAGTGACATGAGGTGAACTGCTCATTTGGAGAGTCAGTGCAGACACGATGCGCCAAATGGCCTCCTTCTGTGCAGTAACAATTCTGTGATTCCAATATTCAATTCATTTATATACATAATAAAAGCAAAATACTGCAGATGCTGGAAATCTGAAATAAAAACAAGAAATGTTGGAAATACTCAGCAGGTCTGGCAGCATCTGTGGAGAGAGAAGCAGAGTTAATGTTTCAGGTCAGTGACCCTTCTTCAGAAATAACAAATATTAGAAATGTAAAAGGTTATCAGCAAGTAAAGTGGGGGTGGGGCAAAGGAGAAGGTGTAAATCGGACAAGGTCACAGAATAGCTGACCAGAAGTCATGGAGCAAAGGCAAACGATATGTTAATGGTGTGTTGAAAGACAAAGCATTGGTACAGCGTGATGCCACTACCAAACGCATCTTCCCCTTCCTTCTCCTGTCAGCCTCATTAGTTCTGTGAATAATACAATAATTTAATAGACAAAGTTTTGAAACATTCCTGCCCATAAATCTTGGTAACAGAGAGTGTGTGGATCTCCTGACTCAGAATGTTTAATGGATACAGTCCTCAGATCCGACAAGGAACCCCTGGACATCCACAGTAAAGACAGTGTGGATGAGGAAATGTAAGAGCCGGGAGCTGAAACTCAGGGACGGCCGAGCTCTCCTGTCATTGAGCTTGTGTGTCTGCTCTGCTCGCCGCACTTCTGGCTCTACTTTGTTTCCAATGAAAAGATGAAAAGGGCCGTTCGGTTTTCCTCTCACTGACAGCGTGTTTCACTCGGGTTAATATAACCCGGGACTTTTGCTGCTGAAACGAATTCTGCAAGGTCCCAGCAAACACACCGGCTCCCTCCTTTCTCCCCTCTTTCTATCGGATTGTTTTACCAGGAGGGGCTCAATAATAACAAACCCCCTGCAGGGAATGACCACAAATTGAGCATCTAAATGGGGCAAGTGGGCAGCTTTCTGGGTTCTAGGTTCCCCCTACCCCGCCCCTCCCTCCCTCCAGTCCAAGCCCCTCTTCACTTTCTTTGGGACTTTGATGAGGGTGAAATGGGGAAAGTTCCCATTGATGTTTGAATGCTGAATTGCAGCAGGGATCTGCGCACGCGCGATGTAGCCCCGCCTCCAGTGTGACGTCACAATGAGGAGTGGAGCGCATGCGCAGTCTTTCCCCAAACCAGTCTGTGAGGCCATTCACTCAATCAGGGGAAGATGCTTTAAATCAGCTGCTAATGGAGACTTCCCGGGCCCGGGGGAAGGGAACAAACAGCATCTGCTTCCAGCAGCCACTGCTTTGGGAGCGTGTCCGCAGATGTGCTCAGAGATTAGCATTGAGTGGTGGGAAGTTGAGGGGGAGTCGGGGAGTGTTTGGAACAGACACTGTGGAGCAGGAGCTGCTCCCGGAACATGGAGTGAGCCGGGAACACGGGGAAGGGAGAGTTCATTCTCGGACAGTGTCTGTACAGGCTCAGGGAGACACAATGGGAAGAAATCACTATTGAAAATCACTGACAATTTCACCACCCAAAGGAGAGGGAATTTTCCTGCTTTAGTTCCAGTCTCTCACTGTTTGTTGGATCGTGAACAGTGGGGGAAAAATAGCCGCAAAATAACGATGTGGACAGTTAGACAAAGAGCATTTATTGCAGACACCAGGTGAGAAGTGTGAAAGGCACATTTTAAATAGTGGCTGCTTGTTTTCCGTTGAAATAGAAATGTGACTGTGTAAAGGTCACTGCTCTATCGGACAGTCCCAGTCATTGAGCAGTGCAGGGCTTGTGTTGTTTCTGAATGTCACAAACTTCTTGTAAAACCTCTGCAAACACCTGGTAAACAGAAGCTGAATGCTGCAGTACTGCAGTGGAGTCAGACACTGACACTGTTTGTGTTCCTGGTTTTCATTTTGTGATTGTTCATAATGATTATTATTGGGACGATTACATTGATCGCTTTTGTATCTTCTATCTCACCAGTTCTTTCATTCCTGCAGGAAAATACATGAAGGAACCTGAATGGATGTGGTGATTCTTGGACATACACTGATGCCAAAGTCGAGAGACACATTTTCAATCCAACAGTCAAACAACAGCAGGAGAGACAGAAGTTGTTTCTATTTCACTCCAATTCAATACAACTGACAGGTTGATACATCAATCACAGTCCAAAAACAAACTCACTATCAGATCTAAATAAACTCTGTCACCATGGTCACATTTTAAATATAAAATCTGAAACAGAACAGACAAAATTTACCTGATTGAAAGGTACAGAATGAATGCAAGGAGGCTTCAAGGGGATTTGGACAGGGTAAGTGAATGGGCTAGAACATGGCAGATGGAATATAATGTAAATAAGTGTGAAGTTCTCCACTTTGGTAGAATAAACAGAAAGACAGAGTATTTCTAAAATGGTGAGAGGTTGGGAAGTGTTGATGTCCAAAGGGACCTGGGTGTCCTTGTTCATGAGACACTAAAAGCTAGTATGCAGGTGCAGCAAGCAATTAAGAATGCAAATGGTATGTTGTCTTCATTGAAAGGGAATTTGAGTACATGGTTAAAGATGTATTGCTTCAATTGTATAAAGTCTAGATGAGACCGCACCTGGAATATTCTGTCCAATTTTGGTTTCCTTATCTAAGGAAGGATAGACTTGTCATGGAGGGAGTGCAACAGAGATTCACCAGACTAATCCCCTGGGATGGTGGGATTGTCTTATGATGAGAGACTGCAGAAACTGGGCTGAAATTCTCTGGAGTTTCGAAGAATGAAAGGTGATCTCATTGAAACTTACAAAATTCTTACAGGGTGTGACAGGGTAGATATGGATAGGATGTTTCCTTTGTCTAGTGAGTCTAGAACAAGGGGACACAGTCTCAGAATAAGGACAGGCCATTTGAGACTGAGATGAGCAGGAATTTCTTTACTCAGAGGGTGGGAACTCTGTGGAATTCTTTATCCCAGTGGGCTGTGGAAGATCAATCATTGAACATATTCAAGACATAAATCGATAGATTTCTAAATACTAGGGATCAAGGGATATGGAGATAGCAGAGAAAAATGGCAAAGAGGTAGATGATCAGCCACGATCTGGTTGAATGGCGGAGCAGGCTCGATGGGTTGAATGGCCTAATGCCCTTACTTCCTATGATCCTATGAATCCCAATAATGTACATCAGATGTTAGGCCAAGTTATGCATTACATACCAGTTCAAAAATGCCACAGAGATTAAGACTGAAAGATACAGTATCAATTCCATTACTACAAAATGAAGGACTTGGAGCTTGCAGAAAGTTATATTTTCATTCACAATCGTTTTCACAGAGCTAAATATTAAATACCAATCCACAACTTGTACAGGACTACCAAATAAAACCTACAACTGTAAAATACAGTTAATCCATATTTTAAATTAAACACAAGGCACACAAATATTGATACATTAAGAGAGCTGGAAACAGTGAGAGCAGAATGGAGCATAGAGAGCCCAGGAGAGGGAGCAAGAGTTCACTCGGAGAGCAGGGAACAGCGAGGGCAGATGTAAAAAAAAGGCAAAGGAATACACAATTAACGGGAGAACACTGAACGGTGTAGAGGAAGTGAGAGACGTTGGAGTGAATGTCCACAGATCCCTGAAGGTAGCAGGACAGGTCAAAAGGTGGTTCAGCAGGTATATGGAATCCTTTCCTTTATTAACTGAGGTACAGAGTATAAGGGTGACCTGGTATCCATGTCAATAAGTCACTGAAAGCTAACATGCAGGTTCAGCAAGCAATTAGGAAGGCTATAGGTATGTTAGCCTTTATCGCAAGAGGATTTGAGTACAGGAATAGTGAATTCTTGCTTCAATTGTAAAGAACCTTGCTTAGACTGCACTTGGAGTACTGTGTACAGTTTTGGTCTCCTTACCTTAGGAAGGATATTATTGCCACAGAGGGAGTTCAACGAAGGTTCATCAGACTTGTTCCTGGGATGGTGCAACTGTCCTATGAAGAGCGATTGGGGAAACTGGGGCTGTATTCTCTAGAGTTTCAAAGAATGAGAGGTGATCCCATTGAAACCCACAAAATACTTAAAGGACAGTCAGGGTAGATGCAGCTAAGATGTCTCTCCTGGTTGGGGAGTCGAGAACCAGGGGACGCAATTTCAAAATAAGGATGAAACCACTTTGGACAGAGATGAGGAGAAATGTTGTTACTCAGAGGGTTGTGAATCTTTGGAATTCTGTAACCCAGAGGGCTGTGGAAGCTCAGTCATTGAGTATGTTTAAAGCAGAGATTGATAGATTTCTAAATACAAATGATATAAGGGAATATGAGGAAAGTGTGGGGAAAAGGGAATTGAAGTGGATGATCAGCCATGATCATATTGAATGGCGGGGCAGGCTCGATGGGCTGAATGGCCGACTCCTGCTCCCATGTTTCTATGTTCCGAACACCGCATGATCGACAAGGCACAGCTTCAGGCCGACTTGGTGGGTGGTGTAAACAGATATCACTGCTTCTGATCTTCACCAGAACAGAGAGTGAGATGTAACATTGATCATCAAACAGACTGTGAGAGAATACAACAGAATAAAAGACATGGAGAGACACTGTGGAATAACAAATAGATTTGATTGGAATGTTGAATTTTGATTGGAATGGATAAAACAGCAGATTAAATTGGGATTCTCATCATTATATTGATCTGGGACAGAAAAACGAAACTGGTGGGAAGAAGGAAGAAAAGAAAGAATGGAACTGTTCAGTTTTTTTGAGTTTTTTCACCCACCTATCAAAGCTGGATTAAAAAAAAGATGCAAATAACAAAGAATTTCACCAAAAAGAGAGATTAAATGCTGCCGAAACCTTGGATTGAAGGATGCCCCAACAGATCAGTGAGCAATATTATTCTCTACCTTTTTTTTGTTAAATGAACCCAGAACTGTCACTTGGAATAAATATCTGTGTTTTGACTCCTGAATAATAAAATTGTGAGCTTATCGATATTTTTTGGACACATTTCCTGCTGAAAGAACTAAGAACTCTTTTCTAATTTACACAATACTATATACACACTCATCAAGCCTCCTAAGCTAGCATCCTTGGTGCTGCTCTCTCTTCTCCCAAACCTCATCTCATGTGACTGTTCCATCATCACTCTGACAGTGGGAGGGGTTGATCCCACTGTCTTCAACATTAACCCTTTACATCCTTGTAATACACTGTCTGTCCAAAAAAAAAATGGGTGGAGGGAACTTCTTTCATTTATTGAAACACCAACAGCTGCCAGTTGAAAATCAACTCAAACCGATCAGAGAGAGAGAGAGAGAGAGAGAGAGACTGTCAGAGAACTTCCTGCATCCAGTCCTGACCCTGTTACACTCCGCAGCTGCTCACCCAGACCCCACTGAACACTGTTACCGAGACACTTCAAATACTGTTTACAAAAGGCAGAAAAGGTCAAAGTTAATCACAGCAGTATTGAATAGAACAAAGTTTAATATCTTCTCACCGTCTCTCGGTAACCACATGAGACATAGGTTTTCTTATTTGCTTCCTTTGATTTTTCTTGTTCCTGACTGACAAGTATTCCAAATCCTCCCGCTTGCGTCATGTCCCAGTCACGGTTGAAAGCAACACATAACGACAGAAACACTCTGAAACAGACAACACGGTCACACTTTCCTTCAGTGAGATTAATGTCGAGCTGTTTTCCAGCTTGAATGCAACTGTGAACAAACTTCTATGAAAGAAGTTGCCTTTGAAATATCAGCACTGAATTTCTGTACAAGGAGGAACAGCCATTCCAAACTCACATCCTTCACAATGGCTGTTTTCTCCTGTGACTGAAATTCATTATATAATTTGAATTCTAAGTCAAAGTTCACAAGACATAGATAAAATTATTGATTAGGAAACTTCTAAAGCACACTGTAATTGTGCAATAAGGCTCTGCTGGGAATTGAACTCAGGATCTCTTGTTTATTAGATAGGTGCTGTAACCAACTAAACTACAGAGCCAGATTGAAAGGGCTTGTACAGTTGAAATCAGAGAAGGGCACTATTTATTCTCAAATAAAAACAAGAAATGTTGGAACCACTTAGCAGGTCTGGCAGCATCTGTGGAAAGAGAGGCAGAGTTAACATTTCGGGTCAATGACCCTTCTTCGGAAGTTCCGAAGAAGGGTCATTGACCCGAAATGTTAACTCTGCCTCTAAGGGTCATTGACCTGAAACGTTAACTCTGATTCTCTTTCCACAGGTGCTGCCAGACCTGCTAAGTGGTTCCAGCATTTCTTGTTTTTATTTCAGATTTCCAGCATCCGCAGTATTTTGCTACTTTTTTTCTCATCCCATTTCTCCACTGGTCACAACATATTTTAAACTTTTCCCACTTACTGATACAGTCAATCATATTCTCTATTTTTCCCAGAACTGAGAATGAATGTTTTGGAAGAAAATACATAATTCAATTTTTTCCAAAAGGTTACAGAACACAACATGTGAATAATATTCCCCATTGCTTTCTCAGTACTGATGGATTGTGAAGCAGGAGACAGCCAGAAGTCCCACTGAGCCACACTGACCCTGAGCTGAGAATGAAATGAGATAAAGTTCAATCTTTCATAGCGAGATGCTGCAGAGAGATAAGATTCCCGAATCAAAGTGAGACTTTCTCATACTGTTGTTGAATTTCATTTCAAACACTCCTTGTACTCTCTGCTAATGAACCCTAAAAAAAGGGAAAAACAGAATGGCACTCAAACTCACAACCCTGAGATTAAAAGTCTCATATTCGACTGACTGAACTATCACTTCTACTCAGTCTCTTATTGGATGGATGCAACTGTATGCTCCAATGCAGGGGCGGCTTTCAAATCCTCCCATGGGTCCACATGTCAGATTGAGTTCCATGTTGTAGACTCAAGCAAAGGAAATCTGCTCACTTCCAAAACTATCAGCGAGTTGAAGCTGATTACGATCAACATCATCAGAGAGCAGAACTACCTGGTGAAAGAAGACACCCTGAAGAAGGATCCACAATTATTCAAACACATCAGCAAAGTGAAAAACAAAAAATCGATGAGTTAATCCAAGACAAACAACAGAAACACTGAAGAATTCCATTCCATACCAGAACCCAGTCCTGTTGTTTTTGGATCCAGCTCTCAGTTACTGCTTCACCTTCATACACACACTTGGCAATCTGTACATTTAGTTCATTTCAATTTTGTCAACAGGCTCTTTGAATCCAGTTCTCTGGTCCTCAAATAGGCTCCGTGTGAAAGTCAACTCCGCTTTTTGTAAGGCTGCAACCAATCGATGACCTTCAACTAAAAACACAAATGAAGTAAGGATCATGCAGGATTTGAAAACAGGACCTTTTACATGCTATCCAATCACACACCCAAAGTGAAAAACATACCCCTAGACCAACAAGCCACTTACAAAGAACATTATTTTTAGCTCTCTTTAGAACTGTACCATTAAGTATATAGTGCCTCTCCCTGTTCCTTCTGCGAAAGTGCATCACCTCACACTCGTCACTATTAAATTCCATCTGCCACCTGTCTGCCCATTCTGCTAGCCTATCACTGTCCTGTTGCAGGCAGTTCATATCATCCTCACTGTTTACCACTCCTCCAGGTTTGGTGTTATCATCATATTTTGAGATACTACACTATATTCCAAGATCCGAGTCATTTATATATAGCAGAAAAAGCAGTGGTTCTAGCAGTGACCATTGGAGAACACCCACTGTCGACTATCCTCCAGTCTGACAAACGACCATTTACTACGATTCGCTATTTTCTGTCCTTAAGGCAATTTTCTATCCAATTGGACAGGGAGTCTCCTATTCCATGAACCTCAATTTTGTTAACCACCCTTTTATGTGGTACCTTCTCATCCATTCTTAATCCATCCATCCATCCTGTCTTAAAATCCATCATCTTCCTGTTTGTTCATCAAAAACTGCAGTTAGTCAAGCATGAACTCCCATTTATTAATCCATCCTCAATTAACTCAAATCTCTCCAAGTGACTGTTGATTTTTTCCCTAATTATTGTCCCTAAAACCTTACTCACCACTGCTGTTAATCTAACTGGCCTGTAGTTACCTGGATTGTCCTTACACCCTTTGTTGAAATAGGAAGTCACATTTGCCACTGTTCAATCCTCTGGCACCTCCACAGTGCTTGTTGGGAGGGTGTTCCTGGTTTTTGACCCTGCAACAGTGAAGGAATGGCAGTATAATGCCGAGTCAGGATGGTGTGTGACTTGGAGGGGAACTTGAAGGTGGTGATGTTCCCATGCGTCTGCTGCCTTTATCCTTCTAGGTGGTTGAGTTTGTGGGTTGGAAGGTGCTGTTGAAGGAGGCTTGGCAATTTGCTGCAGTACATCTTGTAAATGTTACACACTGCTGCCACTCTGCACTGGTGCTGGAGGGAATGAATGTTTAAGGTGGTGGATGGGGTGCCAATCAAGTGGGCTGCTTTGACCTGATGGTGTCAATCTCTTGAGTGTTGTTGGAGCTGCACTCATCCAGGCATGAGTATTCCATCACATTCCTGACTTGTGCCTTGTAGATGGTGGGCAGGCTTTGGCGGGTCAAGAGTTGAGTTAGTTGCCGCAGAGTTCCCAGCCTCTGACCCGCTCTTGTAGTTGTAGCTGTAGTTGTAATAGTAATAGGCAATCGTCCGTCGCGGAAGACGATGGGCTACACCCGGGGTGTACGTCACTTCTGTATTAAACATCATTTGTTGTGGCTGTAGAGGACGACTCGTGAGTGACAATCCCTTCTGCAGCTGGTACAGATGAATATCATTGGCCCGAGGTCGACTGATAATTTTTCCTTCCTCTGGGCTCTCTTTCCTCCCATCTGGTCATTTCTTTTGTCCTCTGCTTTTCCCATGGTCTTCCTGAATGCCTTTCTCCAGGAATTCCAGTCAGCAGGAAGGACTTCCCATGCATCGACTCCAATCCCAGTCAGCTTGAGATCTCGCTTTGCAGATGTCCATGTATCATAGACGTGGGTGACCTGTTGGTCTCGTGCTGATAGCAAGCTCACCATAGAGCGTGTCTTTGGCAATGCGACCGTCATCCATTCAGCACACATGACCCAGTCAACAGAGTCACTGCTGACTCAAGAGGGCAAACATGCTGCAGATCCCTGCACGCTGGTGTACTACCGCATTCGGCACTCTGTCCTGCCAGGAGATGCCCAATATCCATCTGAGGCAGTGGAGGTGGAAGCTGTTCAGCTGCTTTTTTTGGCTTGTATAAGTTGTTGATGCTTCTCTACTATAAAGGAGGGTGCTGAGAACACAAGCCTGGTACACGCAGAGCTTCGTATTTTCGATCAGTTTGCTGTCGGTTCACACTCGTCTTCTCAACTTTGACATGACAGCTGCAGCATTGACAATCCTGGTGCTGATTTCAGTATCAAGGGACAGATTGCTGGTGATTGTTGATCCAAGGTATGTGAAGCTGTTGACAACCTCCAAAGTGAGGTTGTCGATGTTGATGGAAGGTGGAGTCACTACGTCCTGGCCCATAACTTTGATTTTCCTGATGCTGATCGTCAGTCCAAACTCCTTGCAGGCCAGGGAGAAGCGATCTACAAGCTGCTGTTAATGAACTTCATTATGGGATGTCAGCACAGCATCATCAGCAAACAGCAACTCACGGACGAGGAATTTACCCACTTTGGTCATGGCGCGCAGTCTTGCCAAGTTGAACAGCTTGTCGTCAGCTCTGGTATGCAGGTGGACACCCCCATCTGAGTCACTGAAAGTTTAAAATAGCAGCATGGAGAAGAATATGCCAATTGTAAAGGATGTGAGCTGTGAGGAGGTTACAAGGAGGTTTCCAGGGGACTTGGACAGGATAAGTGAATGAAATGACAGATGGAATATAATGTGAATAAGTGTGAAGTTCTCCACTTTGGTAGAATAAACAGAAAGACAGAATATTTCTTAAATGGTGACAGGTTGAGAAGTGTTAATGTCCAAAGGGACCTGGGTGTCCTTGTTCATGAGACACTAAAAGCTCACATGCAGGTGTAGCGATCAATTAGGAAGGCAAATGGTATGTTGGCCTTCACACAAAGAGTCTTGAGTACAGGAGTAAAGATGTTTTGCTGCAATTGTATAGAGCCTTGGTGAGACCGCGCTGGAGTATTGTGTCCAGTTTTGGCTTCCTTATCTAAGGAAGGATATACTTGCCATAGAGGGAGTGCAGCAGAGGGTCACCAGACGAATCCCTGGGATAGTGGGATTGTCTTATGAGGAAACTGGGCCTGTATTCCTTAAAGTTTCGAAGAGTGAGAGGTGATCTCATTGAAACTTACAATATTCTTACAGGGTGTGACAGTGTGGATGTAGACAGGATGTTTGCCCTGGTTGGTGAGTCTAAAACCAGGAGACATAGTCTCATAATAAGGGATAGGCCATTTAAAACTGAGATAGGGTGGAATTTCTTCATTCAGAGGGTGGTGAATCTTTGGAATTCTCTACCCCAGGGGTAGAAGTTCAATCATTGAGCATGTTCAAGACAGAAATTGATAGAAATCTTGATACTCATGACTTCAACGGATATGGGGATAGCGCGGGAAAGCAGTGTTGAGGTAGATGATCAGCCATGATCATTGAATGACAGAGCAGGCTGGACAGGCTGAATGGCCTGCTCCTATGTTCCGACGAGAGTTCGCACCAGGACGCAACCTGCTTTATCCCACTGCTGATCGTGAAAGCGTCTGATGTTGCTCCATTGTAACTGACGGAACTGTGCATGTTTTCGTAGAAAGAAGCGATGAGGCCCAAGAGTTCAGGAGGGCAGCCGAGTTTCCATCGCAGTTTGAAGAGTCTTTCTTTGCTGACAAGATACAAGGCCTTAGTGATGTCTATAAAGACAATGTAGAGTGGTCTGTACTGTTCACAGTACTTCTCCTGTAACTGCCGAAGTGAGACAATCATGTCGACTGTCGATCTACCAGCTCTGAAGCTGCACTGAGACTCAGGATAGATGTGTGATGCCAGGGTCTGCAATCTGGTCAGAGCAATGTGAGCAAAGACCTTCCCCACAATACTTAGCAAGGAGATGCCTCAGTAATTTCTGCAGTCACTGCGATTCCCCCTTATTTTTGTACAAGGTGACAATGTTTGCATCACGCATGTTTTGAGGTGCAGATCTCTCCTTCCAACAGAGACACAGAAGTTTTTGGAGATGCTGCAGCAGAGCCGATTTTCCACTTTTGATGATTCCAGGTGGAATACCATCATTTCCCGGGGCTTTATCACTGGCAAGACGGTCAATGGCCTTGTTGAGCTCTATTATGGTGGGGTCACTGTCCAGCTCCTCCATGACAGGGAAGTCTGGAATGGTGCTGAGAGCTACTTCAATGACAATGTTCTCCGTTATGTAGAGTTCAAGGTAATGCTCCACTCACCTTTCCATCTGCTTGTTAGGTTCAGTGTTGATCGCCCCTGTCTTTGTCTTCAAAGGTGCTGATTTAGTTACTGCTGGGCCCATTGCTTTCTTAATTCCTTCATACATCCCTCTAGCATCCCCAGATTCAGCAGTAGATTGTATGCTGTTGCAGAGTTTTAACCAGTATTGATTGGTGCAGTGCCGAGCAGTTTTTTTAAATTTCTAAAATATACTTTGTTCATAAAAATCTGGAAAAAATACATTACCGAACAGTTTCAAACAGCACCAAGTCAAAAAATGCAAACAATGCAAGGGAGATCAGTTTCCTTCAATACAATCATGAGTTGCCTCACAACCCTTCCATTTCATTTGTCATGCCATATACATTTTTACATTTTACAGCAAATGAAAATTTTCCCGATACAGTTCGAGGGGTTTCTCATGGATCCAGCCCCTCAGTTCAGCTTGGTGGGGGGACCTTACACTGTGGTCTTTCCCCATTGAGCCTTTGCTGCGGCTGCCCCAAGCTTTACTGCGTCCCTCAGCACGTAGTCCTGGACCTTAGAATGTGCCAGTCTGCAATATTCGGTCGTGGACAACTCTTTGCTCTGGAAGACCAGCAAGTTTTGGGCAGAACAACGGGTGTCTTTCACCGAATTGATAGTCCTCCAGCAGCAGTTGATGTTTGTCTCGGTGTGCGTCCCTGGCAACAGCCCGTAGAGCACAGACTCCTGTGTAACCGAGCTGCTTGGGATGAACCTCGACAAAAACCACTGCATCTCTTTCCACACCTGCTTTGCAAAGACACATTCCAGAAGGAGGTGGGCCGAGCAGTCTGCAGAGACCTGTTTCTGGAAGCTCTGAGAGCATCTAGATTTTGTTTGCTGGGGACTGGTTTGTAGTTCATGAGGGCTCTCCTCTTAGTTGCAATAACAGACTCTATTTCAGTCCAATAAGCCTCAAACCAGTCAGCATTCCTCCCATCTCTTTTCCCATACACAGTGAGTGCATTGTTGTTTGAAAGAGCCTGATCGAGGATGTTGAGGAACTCCTGGGTCCTTTCTGGATCAGTGGTTCGGCAAGTGTTGATCTGAGGATGACCTTTCTTCATGGATGGATGAAGCTTCCTTGTCTGAAGCCTGACCTTGTTACACACCAGGGAATGGTCAGTGTCACAGTCAGCGCTGTGATAGCTGCGAGTGATGAGGACACTGCTGAGGGTGGTATGTCTGGTGATGATAAGGTCTAGCTGGTGCCAGTGGCATGATCTCAGATGTCTCCAGGACACCTTGTGGCACAGCTTGACCTGGAAGTAGCTGTTCATCACACAGAATCCATGGTGACAGCATAGCTCCAGCAACCTCTGTCCGTTTTGGTTGATCTTGCTAATCCCCTGGTGCCCTATGCTCATTGGCCAAGCTGTAGTCAGTACCCAAGCTTGCGTTGAAGTCTCCTAGAAGGTACAGTCCCTCAGTGCTGGGAATTCTACTGTTGGCAGTGTCAAGTGTCACATAGAATTGATCCTTGACATCTGGGGTGGAGGTGAGTGTCGGGACATAGATGCACATGAGATTAACTGGGCCCACGCTTGTTGACAAGTGAAGAGTAAGAAGTCTCTCTGAGCCTACTGTGGGTGGTTCACTCATCACAAGTAGCATGTTTTTTACTGTGAAACCCACTCCATGCTCACGAGTTGCCTCTTGGGCTTTCCCCTGCCAGAAGAAGGTGTAGTGTTTCTCTTTGAGGGATCCACTTTGAACGAGTCTAGTTTCCTGCAGAACAGCAATGTCCACATTGAGCCTTGTGAGTTCTTTGTCAATCACAGCTGTCTTGTGTGTGTCATCAACCTGCAGAAGGTTGTCGGTAAGGCCAGGACACATGGTCCTTACATTCCAGCTTGTGATGCGAAGGACTGGTGTCTTCTTTGTTGAGTTTGTTTTTCTTGGTGCATAGATTATCAATCCGCCTGTTGAGAGATGACTCTCTAAGCTCCAAGCACCCATTGAAGAAGCAGGACGTGGCTTCACAGCACCTAACTGACTGGGGTTACCCAGCTTGGATTAGGTTGTAGTTATCCAATGAGATCTGATGTTCTCTCCCACTGTCGGAAGTAACCCCTGGCGCTCATACTCGACACCAATTGAATGAGAGCTTATAATCAGTAACTGTTTCTTCCCATGTTGTGTTAATGTTTAACCACAAAGCTGGAGTGTCCTCTCCTGGGCAAATAGTATGGAGACCCTGAGCATCAAGACCCCCTCTCAGCATTGCCAGTATTGTCCAAAGGAAAGGGAAAAACCAGTCCTGTTTGGGACCAGCTCTGCTACAGGAGTTGCTGGAAAACTGCCTGATAAGTAAAAGGTAACCACCTATGGGACTCCACTCCGGATTTACTGTCCAGGTTTACTCCCTCAGCCTTCTTCTCTCTCAAGACACCCACAGGGAAGTGAGACTTTTTGCCCATAGATGGGGCTCTGTTTCTTGGCATCAGGATGGAACCACACGCCAGTGGGCCTGCATGACATGCACAAGGATATCACACACTGCCCCATCCCTGTGACAGCTCAGAGAGATACCCTGATGATAATGCACCCCACAGGAACATCACAAACAGCCCCCACCCTAAAACAGCTCAGGGTCAGACACTGCACACACTACAACAACAGTGACATTACTGGATTAGTCCCTCCATTCTGAAAAACAAGCATTCACCCTACTTTATGCTTTCTGTCCCTCAGCCAATTTTGTATCCACGCTGCCACTGCCCCTTTAATCCCATCTGCTCCAATTTTGTTAACAAGTCTATTTTATGGTACTTTTTAAAACACAATTTTGAAGTCCAGACACACACCATCAACCTCACCACCCTGGTCAACTCTCTGTGAAACTTCATCAAAGAAATTAATTAATTAATTCAGACACAATTATCTGTTAACCAATCTGTACTGGCTGTCATTTATGAGCCCATGTTCTCCCAAGTGACAGTTAATTTTCTCCTGGATAATTGTCTCTAAAAGTTTCCCCACCACCGACTTTAGACTAACTGGTCTGTAGTTCCTGGGTTTATCTCTCTTTTTAAACAGGGCTGTAAAATTAGCAATCCTTGCAGACTTATCTTTCAGTTCTGGAAAGTCTATTGTGGACAATCTCTTTGGGCATGACTTTAACCAATTAAGGCAACAGGATAATTGATTAATAAGTCCAGAACTTTTATTGAGAGTAAAATAGTACTTAATAATTGAAAGTAAAATTATACTTAACAAACTTGGGGAATATAACTTTACAGCTCTAGCAGGTGTGCGGACTGGTCGAGCTTGGTCTCAGAGTGTCACGGTCCTCTTTGTCCAGTCTAGATCCCTCATCAGGTGGAGAACTTGGTTGATGATCTGAGTCTTTACCCCTGAGGTCTTCTAGTGTTCCTGCACACTGAAACCTTACAAGCGCCCTTCTTTTAACCCCTGGATGGCCATCACACCACCTTGTAAAATAATAATTGGTCCTAGCTTTTGCTAGGTACATTTAATTAGTTCTTAATAATGTCTTCCACTAACAGCCACCTGTCCTCAGAATCTCAGACATGAGTACAATAGAGTGGTTTCACACTGTCTCCCAATCTGATCTGAAACAAGTTTCCTATTCATTAAATCTAGACTCTTGAAGGTCACAATGTAATATACCATGGGTTTTATCAGGGGTCCTGGAAAGGTCCATTGTTTGAACACATTTAGCTGAAACTGTCCTTTCCCACACAGACGCAGAAACTCACAGTAATTAGATTTAACAAACTTTAAATGAAAACCCATTCTCTCTGAAATGATTATTAATTCATTAATTATAACTCAATCAAGGTTCATTACTTTTACAATCATCTGTTTTATGATGGGTAGCTACTCATTAATTAGACAGGATATAAACGTTAGTACTGAACACAAAATGGTTCCTTTGGTCATGTGTTAATTATAAAATGGCTTTCTTGACCTTGTTAGTTATTACAATGGATACATTATAAAAATGGTCAAGTTAAACTGAGATCGAACTACCCAAGCTTACCTGCATCCTCCAGTCCTCTGGCATCATTCCCACATTCAAGGAGGATTGAAAGATTGTGGTTCGAGTCTCCGCTATTTCCAACCTTACTTCCCTCAGCAACCCAGGATGCAGCCCATCCAGACCGGGTGACCTTTCTACTGTGAGCACTGCCAACCTTGTAATTTTCTCATACATTCTCTTGCTGATCTCATTTCCTTTTTCAGCTCTCCTCTGTACTTTCTATATTCTGCTTGTTTCTCTACTGCATATAAATCCTCACATGATTTCTATATTAATGGTTTTTGAACTATTTTGTTGAAGGATTGAGTTTTGTAAATTTCTCCCTCGCTCCCCTCATGGTCAGGCAGAAAGTTTAACTGCTGTGTTTTCAAACAGCAACAGCTTTATTTGAAAAGCCATTGGGACAGGATTCCGGGTTTTAATCCAGTCACAAATCTGGTTCTGATGTCTTGTGGCTCCAGCTGTCACATGACCTGTCAGAGGATGACCTCATAATTGACCCAGTCATGGAGCTGTGGGTTGATGTTTAAATTGCTTCAAAATAATTTTCCAGAAGGACAATCAAAATGAATCGATATATAAAAGGTAGATTTTGTGAATTTGTGCTCCCAGTGGAAATTCCTGCAGAGTCTGCTGGTTTTCATATCCCCAATTCCCCACAGGAAACTCAGTGCTCGGAATCTGTATTCATTACATTAACATTATACAGAATCGTTTCATGGGAGACCCCAGTGTGAATTGTGGACAGGTGGGTCAGTTTTAACTTTCAAAGTAACACAGAAGCAAAATACTGCAGATACTGGAAATCTGAAATAAAAACAGAAAATGCTGGAAATACTCAGCAGGTCTGGCAGCATCTGTGGAGAGAGAAACAGAGTTAACGTTTCTGGTCTGTGACCTTTCATCAGAACTGGGTTGAAATTGTCTGAGGGACTGAGATTGTGGAATCAATTTCAGGGTCAAAGACATTGTACTCTGTAAGGATAGGAAGATGGAGATTATTAAGTATAGTGCAAGAATATAGATGCTTTTACATTATTTGAATCAACGTTGATTTAAACTTTGTGCTCACGAATTCTATCTTTTTATCAAAATGACACTGATAACAATGGAAAAAGCAGCACATGTATTTCAGGACCACACGACTTTGTAAAGCCTTTTACAGCCAATGAAGTACTTTCCAAGTGTAGTCACTCTACAGACAGAATAGTAGGCGTAGGCAGGTATGCAGGAGTCCCCTGTGATCATCCCCCCTCGAACAGATACTGATTCCAACACATCAGTAACAGGACAGAATGGGAACCTTTTAAAAGGATGAAGCAACTATTTCAGTGGCTTCTCACTGTCCCCCTGAAGCCTGTGTGAAGGGGAATTACCAATAGTCTGTAATTTATTACTTCCACACCGAGTTTGAGTTATTTGTCGTGTGAAAGATTGCTGAACGGAGTCTTTTACTGTCAGTTACGGATAAGAAGTTGACAAAAATTGGCAAGATAAAGCTGTTCATAAAATAGCGCCAGCAATTTGAGTCGGTAAAAGCAGAATTGTGTTTTTAAAAGCATTTTTTAAAATGGTTACGGGAAAATAGATTTTTATGTACTTTTCCAGTCGATCACTTCTTTTCCATAGTGAAATTGGTGGCTTTCACGAATTCAAATATTCTGCCAGGTTGACAGGTTCAGCCACTGATTTGCTGTATTTTGTGCTTCGAGGTTCTCCGATTGGATCATTCATGTGAGCTAATGGCCGTGTGGCCGAATGGATAAGGCGTCTGACTTCGCTGTATTTAATGAGGTTATCAGAAGATTGTAGGTTTGAGTTCTGCCACGGTCATTTTGGCCCAAAGGGGTTATGCAGGGCTTTGGGGATCGAGTCGGGGACTGAACAGATTGGAAACCCGACATGGACTTGATGGGGCGAATGGCCTCCTCATGTGCTGTCACTGACTTTATGAGAAGAGGCCGACCAATCAGAAGTGGGCTGGGGTTACAGCGGGCTCAAACTGCGGGAATTCCAGGTCCCTGAATGACTGAGTTGAAACTGATCAGTTTCACAAACCCTGTCAGTTTCACTGCAGGAAACACCGTCTCGGGGGAAATAACTTCACAAATAATTCCATTTGACTAATTATTTAATTATAAAACAATGGGCAGATGTAAAGGTGTGATGTTACTTTTCACTGTGAGGGGAGAATCCGCCATCTGGGTAAATCAGCAACTTTATAACATCGTCTGTACATTTGGAAAAGAAACGATGAAAACTCTCCCCATAACCCTGGTGCGGTGGAAAGGCTCAATTCAGAGATTGGAATATAACGAGAGCACAACATAAATCATTAACTGATATTTCCGGCATAAAACACACCCCAGCTCCCATTCCCAGGTCACTGCTGTCCCTATGAGGCGGTGGGTGTCTCTGAAGAGAGACTTTGTTTTGTGTTTGAGAGAAACGGTCGAGTTTTTTGACCGCCGAATCCACAGGGAATGCAGCCCTCCAGTTTCAGAGCGGCCACCACATGGTTACATCTTGCGCTTGACCTGCTCAGTGCAGGTGACCGCTTCACTGATGCTGCATTCTGCAGGAAAACCACAAAGATCCTCCCAGGCAGTGAAACTCATCTTCCCAGAATCTCCATACCAGATTGAAACAGAAAACATAGACAGTGAGAAAGTTCCAGACAGTTACTTAGTATTAAAACCAATTAAATAAACCAATTCTAGAGAGATGTTGGTGCAGCTTTTTCAGAGAGATTGTGGGTGGCTCTTAAAGAGCCGTTGTGTTTCGAGTGTTTTCACTACATGGTGGAGTTTTACTTGGAGTTGATGTACTTGGTCACTCACTTTGTCCCTTCTCACATTCCGAGCGCTTTGTTGGGTGGAAATATTTATTCAGGCAGTTTCAACAGCTCAGAGCCGACATTGAGTTAGAAACCAGAAATGGGAGTACGGGACACAGACAAGGAATTTACGCTGAACCTTTCTCAATCTCACTGGTTATAGGCCTCAGCAAGAGCATTGTGTCTAATTCCATGCTCCACACTTCAGCAGGAATGTCAAGTCCTTCGAGAGGGTGCAGAGGAGATTTACTGGAATGGTATCAGAGATGCAGGAATTCAGCTAATGTGGAAAGAATAGGGGTCTGGGGTGTGTGAAGCTGGGGTCCATCTTCTTCGAGCAGAGATGTTAATGGGGCAGTTAATAGTTGTGTTCAACATTGTGAAGAGTTTTTATAAGAATAAAGAAGTTTGACTGCAATTAGACAGAGCCTTGGTGAGATCACACCTGGAGCACTGTGAACAGTTTTGGTTCCCCTTATCGAAGGAAGGATATACTTGCCTTAAAGGAAGTGTATCAAAGTGTCACTCGATTGCTTCCTGGGATGAGGGGATTGTCCTATGAGAAGAGATTGAGTAGACGAGGCCGATATTCCTCAGAATTTATCAGCAGCCTGAAGGAAGAGGATGGCTCGGTAACGTCTTCGCAGTCCGACATACGAAGGATCAGGAAATCCTTTTATGCTGGGCTGTATGACGCGAAGCCCACAGACAGCAGAGCCTCCCTGTCCTTCCTGTCATCTATCACAGAAGTCTTAGATAACAGCAGGAGGGAGAGACTGGACAAGCCGTTAACTCTGGACGAGCTGACAAAGGCCGTCGAGTCCTTCGAGACGAGTAAAACTCCCGGGAGCGACGGCTTACCGGTCGAGTTGTACTCGGCCCTGTGGGACTGGGTCGGCCCGGACCTGCTGGAAGTATACGAGAGTCTGCTCCAGGCTGGCAGCATGTCAGAATCCATGAGGAAAGGCATCATCACCCTCATTTACAAGCGGAAGGGGGAGAGGGCAGAAATCAGAAATTGGCAGCCCATCTCACTGCTTAATGTTGACTACAAGATGCTGTCCAAAGTCATAGCCAGTCGAGTCAAGTCTGCTCTGGAGTTGGTGATTCACCCTGATCAGACCTGTACTGTACCCTGCAGGAAGATCTCTGATAGTCTCGCGCTACTCAGGGATACGATCGCCTACGTACGGGACAGGAAGGTGGACACCTGCCTCATCAGACTGGACCAGGAGAAGGCTTTTGACAGGATATCGCACACCTACATGATGGACGTGCTTTCCAAAATGGGGTTTGGGGAGGGAATCTGCAATTGGATCAAACTGCTCTACACAAACATCAGTAGCGCAGTCTCAATCAATGGGTGGGAATCGGAAAGTTTCCCGATCCAATCTGGAGTCAGACAGGGCTGTCCTCTCTCCCTGGTGTTGTTTGTTTGCTGTATTGAACCCTTTGCTGAGTCTATTAGGAAGGATGCGAGCATAAGAGGGGTGACAATCCCAGGTAGCGGAGGCACTCAGGTGAAAACCTCCCTGTACATGGATGACGTCGCCGTCTTCTGTTCGGATCCGCTGTCCGTGCGCAGACTGATGAGCATCTGCGACCAGTTCGAACTGGCCTCGGGAGCCAAAGTTAACCACGGCAAGAGCGAGGCCATGTTCTTTGGGAACTGGGCTGACCGATCCTTTGTCCCCTTCACCGTCAGGTCAGACTACCTGAAGGCGCTGGGGTTATGGTTCAGAAGGGCCGGGGCGTGCACCAAAACCTGGGAGGAGCGAGTAGCCAAGGTACAACAAAAGTTGGGCATGTGGGGGCAGTGATCTCTCTCCATTGTGGGTAAGAACCTGGTCATCAGGTGCGAGGTGCTCACGTTGTTGCTGTACGTGGCGCAGGTCTGGCCCATACCCCACTCCTGCGCCATGGCAGTCACCCGAGCCATTTTCCGCTTCATCTGGGCATCTAAAATAGACTGGGTCAGGAGGGACACGATGTTCAAATCTCTGGATAAGTGCGGGAAAAATGTACCCAACGTGGCCCTCATCCTGATGACCACCTTCGTGTGCGGCTGCATCAAGCTGTGTGTAGACCTCCAGTACGCAAACTCCAAGTGTCACTACGTGCTGAGGTTCTATCTGTCCCCGGTGTTGCGAAGGATGGGCCTGGTCACATTGCCGCGGAACGCTCCATGCAGTTGGACCGTGCCGTACCACCTATCCTTCGTGGAGCAGTTTCTGTGGAAAAACACCTTTGACCACCAGTCCATCAGGCAGTGGTCTGCACGGAATGTCCTCAAGGCCCTACGGGAAAAGGAGACGGGGGATCCTGTCGGATGGTTCCCCGAGCAGACCGCCAAAGTCATTTGGCAGAACGCATCATCACCAGAACTTTCAATCAAGCACCAAGATGTAGTATGGCTGGTGGTGAGAAGGGCCCTCCCCGTCAGATCTTTCATGCACGCCCGAAGTCTCGCCCCCTCCACGCAATGCCCCCGCGGTGGCTGTGGGGGGGACGAGACGGTTGCCCACCTACTCTTGGAATGTGTCTTTGCAAAGCAGGTGTGGAAAGAGATGCAGTGTTTTTTGTCGAGGTTCATCCCAAGCAGCTCTGTAACACAGGAGGCTGTGCTCTACGGGCTGTTCCCAGGAACACACACCATGACAAACATCAACTGTTGCTGGAGGACTATCAATTCGGTGAAAGACGCCCTTTTGTCTGCCCGAAACTTGCTGGTCTTCCAGCGCAAAGAATTGTCCACCACCGAATGTTGCAGACTGGCACATTCCAAGGTCCAGGACTACGTGCTGAGGGACGCACTAAAGCTTAGGGCAGCCGCAGCACAGGCTCAATGGGGAAAGACCACAGTGTAAGGTCCCCCCACCAAGCTGAACTGAGGGGCTGGATCCATTGGAAACCCCTCGAACTGTATTGGGAAAATTTTGTGTGCTGTAAATGTAAAAATGTATATGGCATGACAATGAAATGGAAGAGTTGTGAGACAACTCATGATTGTATAGAAGGAAACTGATCACCTTTGCACTGTTTGTATTTTTTGACTTGATGCTGTTTTAAACTGTTTGGGAATGTAAGATTTACAGATTTTTATGAATAAAGTATATTTCGGGAAAAAAAAAATTCCTCAGAATTTAGAAGAGTGAGAGGTAATCTTACTGGCACCTAAAAATCTTAAGGGATTTAACAGGGTAAATGCTGGGAGGATGTTTCCTCTGGCTGGGGAATCTAGAACTAGGGATCACAGTCTCAGTAGAAATGGCTCAATCATTTAGGACTGAGAAGAGGAGAATTTTTTTTCACTCAAAGTATTGTGAATCTTTGGAATTCTCTACGCACAGTGGTTAGCACCGCAGCCTCACAGCTCCAGTGACCTCGGTTCCGTTCTGGGTATTGCCTGTGTGGAGTTTGCAAGTTCTCTCTGTGACCACGTGGGTTTCCGCCGGGTGCTCCGGTTTCCTCCCACAGCCAAAGACTTGCAGGTTGATAGGTAAATTGGCCATTGTAAATTGCCCCTAGTGTAGATAGGTGGTAGAAGAATGGTGGGGATGTGGTAGGGAATATGGGATGAATGTAGGATTAGTATAAATGGGTGGTTGTTGGTCGGCACAGACTCAGTGGGCCGAAGGGCCTGTTTCAGTGCTGTATCTCTCTGTGACTGTAGAGATGGAAATGCTCAATCATTGGGTATATCCAAGAGAGAGATCGATAGGTTTTTGGATACTAAGGGAATCAAGGGATCTGTGCTAGTGTGGTAAGATGGAGTTGATGTAGGTGATCAGCTGTGATCGAATTGAATGGCAGAACTATTTCGATGGGCCGAATGGCCTACTCCTATTTTTTATGTAAAGTTTCATTCCTCTCAGGGAATATTTTATTTTCAAAAAGAGAAATACTGCACACACTGGAAATCTGAATAATAACAGAAGATTCTGGAAACACTCAGCAGTTCCAGCAGTATCTGTGGAGAGAGGAAGGTAGGAGCAATGTTTCAGGTCTATAGAAGGGTCACAGAACTGGACCACTAACCCGAGCTTCTCTTCTCCACAGTTGTTTCCGGACTGGCTGAGTGTTTTCAGCATTTTAGGCTTTTTCTTTCTGTATTTCATCCTTTTCCCATTTGACTTTTTGCTGTGAAACTTTCAGCGTTGTGCTCAATTCTTTGTGTCGTTGTGTTTTCTTTATTTGAAGTAATGTAAATAGTATCCTGAAATGAATTTGACAAATGGTTGGGCAAATTGTTACAACCAGTTTTTGAGCAAGTTCTCCACATGCACAGTGAAGGATTCCTTCACATTTGTGAAGACCATACAGGACTTGCATATCGATAGCAATGCCGTGTCCATGTGTTCATTTGACATTGCTAGCCTATTCACCAATGTACCACTTCAGGAAGCCATAGATATTTGCACTGCAGTGCTATATCATGGCAATCTAGACCCGTCACCATTGTGTGAATCAGTATTCATTGAACTTATGAACTCGGCAACTTGCACAGTTGAGTTCAGTTTTATTGACACCATGTATCGCTGGTGTTGCCATGGGATCCCCTCTAGGCCCAGCTCTCACAAACATCTTTGTTGGATTCCATGACAAACCTGTTTTTAAGGGAATGACACCTAACCTCCTCCCTCTTGCATATTTCCAATATGTAGATGATACGTTTGCTATATTTGAATCCGCAGCTGCATGAAATAATTTCCTTGCACGTCTTCATGGGCTCCATCCTACACTCAAATTCACCTTTGGAATGGAGCAGTCAAATGAGTTCCCTTTCCTTGATGTACTAGTTGAGAAATCTGCTAAGGGGTTTTCTACCACGGTCTACCGCAAACCTACCTTCACTGGTCAATACACGCGTTGGGATTATTACAGTTCCACGCGCTATAAGATTGGTCTTATCGACAACCTCATAAATAGGGCTGAGCCATTTGCTCACCATGCAAGCTTGATGCTGAAATAGGGCGAATCAAAGACATCCTGCATTACAATGGCTACACTGATCAGATCATTTCTATCTGTATATCGCACAAACTTATAAATGGGCTGAAGGACGTCATTTTGAGCCCTGAAAAGTGCCCAGTCTCCTCAAATTACCCTGGAAGGGTAATATATCCCCAGTATTTGAGTAACAGGTGAAGCGAGCTGTTTCCTGCTGTTACTATGCAGGAGCAACAAGTGTGGTGTTCGCCACTAACAGGATGCTGCTGTCAAGCAAAAGAGACGTCCTGCCTATCACACAAATAAGTAACGTGATATATGAATTTCAATACCAGTGTGATGCTAGGTTTCTGGACCGTACATCCCAAAACTGGCGGATTGTATCAAATAACATGTCCCTTCCGCTGTTCGCAATGGGCCCGACCCAACCAACCCGTGCTTGCAAAACTCAAAACACAGTATCCAACATGAGATGTGATTCCACAATAGGACAACATTTGCTAAATAATTCTCAGTGTGCTAAGAATTACGTTGACAACCAATTTAAGACTGTCAGTAGGGCTCACAGTGTGGTGCATTGGTGTGTACTGTAAACTACATATATTAATACACAGGGCCCTGTTCTTTGCAGACAGAAAGAACATGCACACACATTGTGCCAGTTTCAACTAAATAAAATAAGTGACAGCCATTCACTGGCTCATTCCACAGGGCAATGCCCTGACCAATCAGAGTCAAGCTGCCTGGTTTAAATTTCAAACAAAGCTGGGCAGTTATCTGTCAGTTACCATAAACTGATGCATTCTGAATGGCAATGCCTCGACCAATCAGAGTTCACTTGCCAACCAATCAGCACTCTCTTCTCATACAGAAGAAAGTTGTTGTTTTCCCTTAAATTGGTATTCTTGTGGATTGCCCTGCTGAGTGCATGACGAAAACCAACTGGCTACCAAAGTTTGGACAACATGTCACTATTTTCACGAAATGATTACTTTTATTTTCAATATAAAAATATAAAGCAATATGAGTGTAACATTTACAGACAAATTCTATTACCTCAAATTGCCTGATTCTTTCACACTGACAGACTATGTGAACTACTGTCCCGATTTTGCAGTTCTCATTTCCAGTTAGCAAATGTCAGCAATCTGTGATACAGTGCAGTTTACAGACCAGACCGTCAATCACAACATGCAATAATTGTTCAGCTTATGTTGGACTGGTGGGATTTAGAAATACTAGGAATTGAGATGAGCTGTTATTGCATTTAATTATTTGTTTCATGGGATGTGGACGTCGCCAGCCAGGCCAGCATTTATTGTCCATCCCTAATTGCCCATGAGAAGGTGGTGGTGAGCTTCCTTCTTGAACCACTGCAGTCCATGTGGGGTAGGTACACCCACAGTGCTATTAGGAAGGGAGTTCCAGGATTTCTACCCAGCGACAGTGAAGGAATGGCGATATAGTTCCAAGTCAGGATGATGTGTAGCTTGGAGGAGAACTTTCAGGTGGTGGTGTTCCCATGCATCTGCTGCCCTTGTCCTTCTAGGCGGTAGAGGATGCAGGTTTGGAAGGTGCTGCCTGAGTAGCTTTGGTGCATTGTTGCAGTGCATCTTGTAGATGGTACACACTGCTGCCACTGTACGTCAGTGGTGGAGGGAGTGAATGTTGTGGATGGGCTGCCAATCAAACGTGTTGCTTTGTCCTGGATGGTGTCGAGCTTCCTGAGTGTTGTTGGAGCTGCACCCATCCGGGCAAGTGGAGAGTATTCCATCACACTCCAGACTTGTGCCTTGTAAATGGTGGACAGGCTTGGGGAGTCAGGAAGTGAGTTACTCACCATATGATTCCTATCCTCTGACCAGCTCATGTAGTCACACTATTTATATGGCTACTCCAGTTCAGTTTCTGGTCAATGGGAATCCCCAGGAAGTTGATAATGGGGGATTCAGCGATCGTAATGCCGTTGAATGTCAATGGGAGATGGTTAGATTCTCTCTTGTTGGAGATGGTCATTGCCTGGCACTTGTGTGGCGCGAATGTTACTTGCCATTTATCAGCCCAAGCCTGGATATTGTCCAGGTCTTGCTGCATTTCTACATGGACTGCTTCAGTATCTGAGGAGTCGCGAATGTTGCTAAATATTGCAATCATCAGCGAAGATCCCCACTTCTGACCTTATGATTGAAGGAAGGTCACTGATGAAGTAGTGAAGAAGGTTGGGCCGAGGATACTACCCTGAGGAACTCCAGCAGTAATGTCCTGGAGCTGAGATGATTGACCTCCAACAATCACAACCATTTTCCTTTGTGCTAGGTACGATTCCAACCAGTGGAGAGTTTTCCTCTTGATTCCCATTGACTCCAGTTTTGCTCTGGCTCCTTGATGCCATACTCAGTCAAATGCTACCTTGATGTCAAGGGCAGACACTCTCACCTCACCTCTTGAATTCAGCTCTTTTGTCCTTGTTTGAACCAGGAGCTGAATGGCCCTGGAAGAACCCAACTGAGCATCACTGAGCAGGTTATTGCAAAGCAAGTGCTGCTTCATAGCACTGTCGATGACACCTTCCATCACTATACTGATGATTGAGAGTAGACTGATGAGGAGCAATTGGCTGGGTTGGATTTGTCCTGCTATTTGTGTACAGGACATACTTGGGCAATTTTCCACATTGCCAAGTAGATGCCAATGTTGTAGCTGTACTGGAACAGCTTGGCTAGGGGCGCGGCAATTTCTGGAGCACAGGTCTTCAGTACTATTGCTGGAATATTGTCAGGGCACGTAGCCTTTGCTGTATCCAGTGCCTTCAGTCGTTTCTTGATATCATGTTGAGTGAATCGAATTGGCTGAAGACTGGCATCTGTGATGCTGGGGACTTCAGAAGGAGGCCGAGATGGATCATCAACTCGGCACTTCTAGCTGAAGATTGTTTCAAATTCTTATTCCTTGTCTTTTGCACTGATGTGCTGGGCTGCCCCATCATTGAGGTTGGGGATATTTGTGGAGCCACCTCCTCCTGTTGATTGTTTAATTGTCCACCACCATTCATCATTGGATGTGGCAGGGTGTAGATCTGATCCGTTGGTTATGGGATCACTTAGCCCTGTCTATTACATGCTGCGTTTGCTGTTTGGCATGAAAGTAGTCCTGGGCTGTAGCTTCATCAGGCTGATGCCTCATTTCAAGGTATGCCTGGTGCTGCTCCTGGCATGCCCTCCTGCACTCTTCAAATGCTACCTTGATGTCAAGGGCAGACACTCTCACCTCACCTCTTGAGTTCAGCTCTTTTGTCCTTGTTTGAACCAAGGCTGTAATGAGGTCAGGAGCTGAATGGCCCTGGCGGAACCCAACTGAGCGTAACTGAACAGGTTATTGCAAAGCAAGTGCCGCTTGATAGCACTGTCGATGACATCTTCCATCAATATACTGATGATTGAGAGTAGACTGATGCGGCAGCAATTGGCTGGGTTGGATTTATCCTGCTTTTTGTGTACAGTTCATACCTTGGCAATTTTCCACATTGCCGGGTAGATGCCAGTATTGCAGCAGTACTGGAACAGCTTGGCTAGGGGCGCGGCAAGTTCTGGAGCACAGGTCTTCAGTACTATTGCCGGAATATTGTCAGGGCCCATAGCCTTTGCTGTATCCAGTGCCTTCAGTTGTTTCTTGATATCACGTTGAGTGAATCGAATTGGCTGAAGCACCTCTGGATGCCCAGTTATGCATTGCTAGATCTGTTCAAAATCTATCCCATTTTGCACAGTGGTAGTGGCACACAACACGATAGAGGGTATCCTCAATGTGAAGATGGGACTTCATCTCCACAAGGACTGTGCAGTGGTCACTCCTACCAATACTGTCATGGACAGATGCATCTGCGGCAGGCAGACTGGTGAGGACGAGGTCAAGTATGTTTTTCCCTCTTGTTAGTTCCCTCACCACCTACTGCAGACCCAGTCGAGCAGCTATGTCCTTTAGGACTCGGCCAGCATGATCAGGAGCGGTGCTACCGAGCCACTCTTGGTGATGGACATTGAAATCCCCCAGCCAGAGTACATTCTGTGCCCTTGCCACCCTCAGTGCTCCCTCCAAGTGGAGTTCAACATAGAGGAGTACTGACTCATCAGCTGAGGGGCTGGCGGAGGGTGGGTGGTTGGGATGGGGTGGTACGTGGTAATCAGCAGGAGGTTTCCTTGCCCATGTTTGACCTGATGCCATGAGTTAGCTCAAACATTAGTTACACCGTTATGCCAAATCAGTCGGTCTGTTGCCCTGTACATGTCAGTGAGAATCATTCTCAGCGCTCAGAACTCCCAGAAAAAGTAAAGTGGCCAAAATATAATTTCATAATGCAAAGGCTCTTTTCAGAGCCACCCACAGTCTCTGTGAAAGGACTGGTTGCTGTCAGGAGGGAATCAGAGATGGAGTTATTGTAACAGTGGATTGATCAGTTTCACATCTGATGAAAGGTCACTGACCTGAAACGTTAACTCTGCTTCTCTCTATACAGATGCTGCCTGACCTGCTGAGTATTTCCAGCATTTCCTGTTTTCATTATAGCACATAGTTCCCTTTTCAAACTTACAGAATTAACCACAATAATGTACTCTGAGATTCAAGTTAAATATCAGCCCAATATTTACACACATTATGAGTTTATAAGTTTCAGTATTAATTCCCATAGTGCATCCTGACATATACATTAGATATAACATAACATAAGAACATAAGAAATAGGAGCAGGAGTAGGCCATTCGGCCCTTCAAGCCTGCCCCACCATTCAGTAAGATCATGGCTGATCTGCCCCAGACCTCAATTCCTCTTTCATGCCAGCTCTTCATAGCCCTCAACTCTCCAATATTTCAAAAATCTATTTACATCCTCTTTAAATACTTTCAGTGATTTAGCCTCCAATACTGTCTGGGGTAGAGAATTCCAGACATTCACTACCCTCTGAGAGAAGAAATTCCTTTGCATCTCAGTTTTAAATGAGTGTCCCCTTATTCTGTAACTATGTCGCCTAGTTTGAGATTCCCCCACTAGTGGAAACATCTTCTCAACATCGACCCTGTTAATAAAAACAAGAAATGCTGGAAATACTCAGCAGGTCTGGCGGCATCTGTGAAGAGAGAAGCAGAGTTAATGTTTCAGGTCAGAGACCCTTCTTCACCCTGTTAAGCCCCCTCAGAATCTTGTACGTTTCAAAAAGATCACCCCTCATTCTTCTAAACGCTAATGAATAACCTGTTTAGCCGTTCTTGATAAGTCAACCCCTTCATCCCAGGAATCAGCTGAGTGAATCTCTTTTGAACTCCTCCAATGCCAGTACATCCTTTCTTAAGTCTAAATCTCAAGTGTGATATCAGATTGAGAGAATCTGAAAGATAGTATAACCTGAGATACAAACTGAGAATTCAGTTTAAAACTCCCCCGGATTGTGAAACTAAAAGATACAATAGCAATTCAATTTGTATAGACTGTGCTTTGGATCACATTCCAGCCCTCATACAGTATCAGACTGGAAGATACTGTAGCAATTCCATTAATGCAGACTCAACTCTACATTACAGAGCAGGGAACATATTTAAACAACCCGGAACACTTTTACACAAGATGGATCATATTTACACAACTGAGAAGATCTTTACCCAACAGGGAACCATTTTACACAATAACAGAGAACATCTTTACACAACAGTGAATATAGTTACACAACAGAGAACTTATTGCACAGGAGGAAATATATTTAAAAGAACACAGGGGACATCTTTACACAACAGAGAACACAATTACATAAATCATTGGTCTTTCGCTGTCTCTTGCTGGTTTGCTCAGTACCTTTCTCTGTCTGTTCCTTTCTGGATCCTGATAATCTCTGCCTTGTTTTCTGTGTGTCTTTCTCTGCCTGCCTCATTGTCGGTGCTGTTACTCAGTGTGCTTGTGTCATTGTGCAGTGAGGGTGAGTCTGTCAGTACGTGTGTTGCTGAGTACGGGATTCTTGAGCAATCCGACTACAATCCTATTTTAATAAAAACATCGGGGAAATGAACATATTTCACTAATAGGCAGCTGAAATTTAAAGCAGCAGTTAGTAGAGTGGCGCAGCACAAGCATGCTGGGCCCATAACCCAAAAGTAGAAAGCTCGAAACCATTCTCTGCTATTTATGTTTAGTAGTAACACAAACAGTTCACTTTCAAAACATCAAGTGTTTACCCATAATAACAAGATGCTTCCGAAGGCACTCTATTACAATTAGCATTTTCCTTCTCGTGAACAAGTCAATCAACAACAAATCACTTTTGCTCACACGAACACAAGCTGCAAATTCGGACCAGCCGAGTCTCTCCCACTTTGTCAACCCCTTCCTGCAGAGCCTGCTCTCCACCACCAGATGGTGATGTTGGCCACAATAAAAAGAGGGCAAATGGTCACAGTAAGGAGACGGTCAGTAACAGAAAATAAAACAATAACAGGGAAAACCTTTACACAACAACAGGGTACATCTTTACACAACAGAAAACATATTTACGCAACAGGAAATACCTTCAGATAACAGGGAGAACACAATCATACAAATGCCTTGTTTCTCCATCTCAGTCTCGTTGTCTGTCTGTCTGACTCTCTGTCCCTCACTTTTGCTTCCTCGCAGTCTATTCTTTGTTTTCTGTGTGTTTTTCTCTCTGTCCTTGTAACATTGTGTAGCCAGGCTGAGCCTCCCAACACCTGTGTTGCTGTAATAAAAACAGAAAATGCTGGAAATGCTCAGTAGGTCTGGCAGCATCTGTGGAGAAAGAAACAGTTAACAGTTCAGGTCTGTTTCGTTAGCTCACATTAACTTTGTTTCTCTCTGCACAGATGCCGCCAGACCTGCTGACTATTTCAAGCATTTTCTGTTTCTGCTTCAGATTTCCAGCATCCACAGTATTTTGCTTTTCTACGTGTGTTGCTATGTCTGGGACTGTTTGAGTGCAATGCTATTGCTTTATAAACAGCGTTGAAACAAACATTTATCTCGTTAACACACAGCACTAATACACAGCTGGATATAAACAGCAGCCTGCAGCAGAGGGCGCAGTGGAAGTTTATTAACACAAATAATTCACCGGCACTATATTTACTGCTATCCCCAATCACACCACACTTCATCTTAACACGTTTTACTCTTTATTTACATCAACTTTTTGCTTCCAGTAAACACTTCAATTTGGAACACAGCTTCCAAATCACCTTTATTCACAAACCTGAACACAAGCTGCAAATGCTGCAAACACACACCAGCCCAGACTTTCCCCTTTCTGTCAACCCATTCCTGCATCACTGCCTCTCCACCAACAGTTGCTGCTCGAATCATACAATCATAGAATGGCTAAAGCACAGAAGGAGGCCATTCGGCCTGTCGAACCCGTGCTGGCTCTCTGTTAGAGCAACTCACCTCGTCTCACTCCCCAGTCAGTTCAATTTCGGTGGTGGGAAAACTTCTCAAAAGAATAATTTGGGACAAAATTAATAGTCCCACGGACAAATGTGGGTTAATTCCAGAAAGCCAGTATGGATTCCTAAGGGAAAATCATGTTTACCTGTCCTGCTGGAGTTTTTTGATGAGGTAACAGAGAGGGTTGATGAGGTCAATGCTGTTGATGTGGTGTACATGGACTTTCAAAAGGTCTGGCAGCATCTGAATGGTCACTGACCTGAAACATTAACTCTGTTTCTCTCTCCACAGATGCTGCCAGACCTGCTGAGTATTTCCAGCACTTTTTGTTTCTATTTCAGATTTCTAACATCTGCAGTATTTTGCTTTTATTGACTTTCAAAAGGAGTTTGATACAGTGCAACACAGCAAAGTTGTGAGTAAAATTATAACTCATGGAATAAAAGGGACAGTAGTAACATGGATATGGAATTGGCTGAGTGACAGGAAACAAAGAGTAGTGAGCAATGGATGTTCTTCGGGTGAGAGGAAGGTTTGTAGTGGAGTTCCCCAGGAGTCAGTGTTGGGACCTTTGCCTTTCCTGATAAATATTAATGACCTAGACCTTGGTGTACAGGGCAGAATTTCAAAGTTTATGGATGATACGAAAATTGGAAGCATTGTGAACTGTAAGGAGGATAGTGTAGAACTTCAAAAGGACATAGACAAGTTGGTGGAATGGCAGGACAGATGACAGGTGAAGTTCAATGCAGAGAAATGTGAATTGATTCATTTTGGTAGGAAGAACATGGAGAGACAAAATAGAATAAAGGTACAATTATAAAGGGGGTGCAGGAGCAGAAGGACCTGGTGGTATAAGTCATCCAAGGTGGTGGAATTGGTTGAGAGAGCAGTTAATAAAGCATACAGTATCCTCGGCTTTATTGATAGAGGCATAGAGTACAAGAACAAGGAGGTCATGTTGAACTTGTATAAGACACTAGCCTCAGCTGAAGTACTGCGTCCAGTTCTGGGTGCCACACTTTAGGAAAGATGTGAAGGCATTGGAGAGATTATGGAAAAGATTCATGAGAATGGTTCCAGGGATGAGGAACTTCAGTTATGAAGATAGATTGGAGAAGTTAGGACTGTTTTCCTTGGAGAAAAGAAGGCTAAGAGGAGATTTCATAGTGGTATTCAAAATGATGAGGGGTGTGGACAGAGTGGATAGGGAGAAACTGTTCCCACTTGTGAAAGGATCGAGAACGAGAGGGCACAGATTTAAAGTAATTGGTAAAAGAAGCAAAAGCGACATGAGGAAAAACTTTTTCACACAGCGAGTGGTTAAAGTATGAACTGCCTGAGAATGTGATGGAGGCAGGTTCAATTGAAGAATTCAAAGGGGAATTAGACTGTTATCTGAAAAGGAAGAATGTGCAGGATTATGGGGAGAAGACGGGGAAGTGACATGAGGTGAATTGCTCATTTGGAGAGTCAGTGCAGACACGATGGGCCAAATGGCCTCCTTCTGTGTAGCAACAATTGTGTGATTCCAATATTCAATTCATTTATATATATAATAAAAGCAAAATACTGCGGATGCTGGAAATCTGAAATATAAACAAGAAATGCTGGAAATACTCAGCAGGTCTGGCAGCATCTGTGGAGAGAGAAGCAGAGTTAACATTTCAGGTCAGTGACCCTTCTTCAGAACTAGCAAATATTAGAAATGTAAAAGGTTATCAGCAAGAAAAGAGGGGGTGGGGCAAGAAATAACAAAGGAGGTGTAAATAGGACAAGGTCACAGAATAGCTGACCAGAAGTTCATGGAGCAAAGGCAAACGATATGTTAATGGTGTGTTGAAAGACAAAGCATTGGTACAGCTTGATGCCACTACCAAACGCATCTTCCCCTTCCTTCTCCTGTCAGCCTCATTGGTTCTGTGAATAATACAATGATTTAATAGACAAAGTTTTGAAACATTCCTGCCCATAAATCTTGATAACAGAGAGTGTGTGGATCTCCTGACTCAGAATGTTTAATGGATACAGTCCTCAGATCCGACAAGGAACCCCTGGACATCCACAGTAAAGACAGTGTGGATGAGGAAATGTAAGAGCCGGGAGCTGAAACTCAGGGACGGCCGAGCTCTCCTGTCATTGAGCTTGTGTGTCTGCTCTGCTCGCCGCACTTCCGGCTCTACTTTGTTTCCAATGAAAAGATGAAAAGGACCGTTCGGTTTTCCTCTCACTGACAGCGTGTTTCACTCGGGTTAATATAACCCGGGACTTTTGCTGCTGAAATGAATTCTGCAAGGTCCCAGCAAACACACCAGCTCCCTCCTTTCTCCCCTCTTTCTATCAGATTGTTTTACCAGGAGGGGCTCAATAATAACAAACCCCCTGCAGGGAATGACCGCAAATTGAGCATCTAAATGGGGCAAGTGGGCAGCTTTCTGGGTTCTAGGTTCCCCCTACCCCGCCCCTCCCTCCCTCCAGTCCAAGCCCCTCTTCACTTTCTTTGGGACTTTGATGAGGGTGAAATGGGGAAAGTTCCCATTGCTGTTTGAATGCTGAATTGCTGCAGAGATCAGCGCACGCGCGATGCAGCCCCGCCCCCAGTGAGACGTCACAACGAGGAGTGAAGCGCATGCGCAGTCTTTCCCCAACCCAGTCTGTGAGGCCATTCACTCAATCAGGGGAAGATGCTTCAAATCAGCTGCTAATGGAGACTTCCCGGGCCCGGGGGAAGGGAACAAACAGCATCTGCTTCCAGCAGCCACTGCTTTGGGAGCGTGTCCGCAGATGTGCTCAGAGATTAGCATTGAGTGGTGGGAAGTTGAGGGGGAGTCGGGGAGTGTTTGTAACAGACACTGTGGAGCAGGAGCTGCTCCCGGAACATGGAGTGAGCCGGGGACACGGGGAAGGGAGAGTTCATTCTCGGACAGTGTCTGTCCAGGCTCAGGGAGACACAATGGGAAGAAATCACTATTGAAAATCACTGACAATTTCACCACCCAAAGGAGAGGGAATTTTCCTGCTTTAGTTCCAATCTCTCACTGTTTGTTGGATTGTGAACAGTGGGGGAAAAATAGCCGCAAAATAACGATGTGGACAGTTAGACAAAGAACATTTATTGCAGACACCAGGTGAGAAGTGTGAAAGGCACATTTTAAATAGTGGCTGCTTGTTTTCCGTTGAAATAGAAATGTGACTGTGTAAAGGTCACTGCTCTATCAGACAGTCCCAGTCATTGAGCAGTGCAGGGCTTGTGTTGTTTCTGAATGTCACAAACTTGTTGTAAAACCACTGCAAACACCTGGTAAACAGAAGCTGAATACTGCAGTACTGCAGTGGAGTCAGACACTGACACTGTTTGTGTTCCTGGTTTTCATTTTATGATTGTTCATAATGATTATTATTGGGACGATTACATTGATCGCTTTTGTATCTTCTACCTCACCAGTTCTTTCATTCCTGCAGGAAAATACATGAAGGAACCTGAATGGATGTGGTGATGTGGTGATTCCTGGACATAAGGAAAAGTGCAGCGAGCTCGTTCCAACACACAGTCGGTACAGGATCACTCCCAAAGCACAGAGATACTGCCAGCTCATCAGTTCCACTGGAACAAGCAAAAGAAGTAGTCAGACAGACACTGATCCCAAGGTCGAGAGACACATTTTCAATCCAACAGTCAAACAACAACAGGAGAGACAGGAGTTGTTTCCATTTCACTCCAGTCCAGTTCAGCTGACAGGTTGATACATCAATCGCAGTCCAAAAACAAACTCACTATCAGATCTATATAAACTCTGTCACCATGGTTACATTTTAAATGTAAAATCTGAAATAGAACAGACAAAATTTACATGATTAAAAGGTACAGAATGAATGCAAGGAGGCTTCAAAGGGGTTTTGGACAGGCTAAGGGAATGGGCAAGAACATGGCAGATGGAATATAATGTGAATAAGTGTGAAGTTCTCCACTTTAGTAGAATAAACAGAAAGACAGAGTATTTCTTATATGGTGAGAGGTTGGGAAGTGTTGATGTCCAAAGGGACCTGGATTTCTTTTTTATTCATTCATGGGATGTGGGTGTCACTGGCCAGGCCAGCATTTATTGCCCATCCCTAATTGCCCTTGAGAAGGTGGTGGTGAGCTGCCTTCTTGAACCGCTGCACTCCATGTGGGGTAGGTACACCCACAGTGCTGTTCGGAAGGGAGTTCCAGGATTGTGACCCAGCGACAGTGAAGAAACAGTGATATAGTTCCAAGTGAGGATGGTGTGTGATTTGGCAGGAAACCTGCAGGTGGTGGTGTTCCCATGCATTTGCTGCCCTTGTTCTTCTAGGTGGTGGAGGTCGCGGGTTTGTAAGGTGCTGTCTAAGGAACCTTGGTGTGTTTCTGCAGTGCGTCTTTTAGATGGTACACACTGGTGCCACTGCGTGTTGGTGGCGGAGGGAGTAAATGTTTCTGAATGGGGTGCCAATCAAGTGGGCTACTTTGTTCTGGATGGTGTCAAGCTTCTTGAGTGTTGTTGGAGCTGCACCCATCCGGGCAAGTGGAGAATATTTGATCATACTCCTGACTTGGGCCTAAGAGATGGTGGACAGACTTTGGGGAGTCAGGAGATGAGTTACTTGCCACAGGATTCCGAGCCTCTGACCTGCTCTTTTAGCCACAGTATTTATATGGTTACTCAGTTCAGTTTCTGGTCAATGGTAGCCCAGGATGTTGATTTTGGGGGTTTCAGTGATAGTACTACCATTGAATGTCATGGGGAGATGGTTAGATTCTCTCTTGTGGGAGATGGATGTCCTTGTTCATGAGCCACTGGAAGCTAGTATGCAGGTGCAGCAAGCAATTAAGAGGCAAATGTTATGCTGGCTTCAGTGAAAGGGGATTTGAGTCCATGAGTAAAGATGTATTGCATCAATTGTATAAAGCCTCGGTGAGAGCGCAACTTGAGTATTCTGTACAATTTTGGTTTCTTTATCTCGGGAAGTATATACTTGTGTTACGACCAGGGGAGAAAGGTGTCGAGGGGTATGTTAATTTCTTCACCTGGCCTTATTGTAACAGGGCTTAATTTTTAAACACATTATGTTTTGAGCTCCTCCTTTGTGAATCCTTGTTCACAGCTTTCCAATTATAAAGGTAAAGTAATGAGCATAAACACGCTTGCTTTGGTATAAAGAAGAAAAGTAAAATTTATTAAACTTACTTAAACTCTAATACGGTTCACCCATACGGATATACGATGTGCCCACGCCAGCATGCATACACAATACACACATGCAAATAGGGACAGAAAATAGAAGAAATTATAAGGTGAAAGGTTTGACGCAGTCTCTAACAGGGTTTTGTTTTTTACTGTGCTGAGAGCTCACTTGATTGTAGTTAGTCTTGCTGTTTGTTGGGGCCCAGTGTTGTTCTTAAACCTTGTTCACATGGGAGACTTGTCTCTCTTTGAGCTTCATGTGTTTTCACAAGATTCAGTTCCGTGGGGAAGAGATGGAGGCAGGCAGGAGGGAGGTCTTATCAGTCCAGGAGAAAAGTGCTTTCTGATTTCACGTACTGTTTTCTCCAATTTAAAACTCTCAGTTCAAACCATCTGCAATAGCCAATTAGTCATGTGACTAAAACTGGTCTGACCACTTCTTCTGTGTATTGGGGAAGCAACAACTGAGTCCCCATTGTTTCAACACTGTCTGTTACTATGCAAATGTCTTTCCAGTCTGGGGCTTGCAATTTTTAAGTTTTAATGTTCATGTAGTGAAATAATGTCCCTCAGTCTTGGCAGGTGGGGGTTTGCCTGACACGTGTCATAGAGGGAGTGCAACAGATATTCACCAGACTAATCCCCTGGGATGGAAGGATTGTCTTATGATGAGAGGCTGCAGAAACTGGCCCTGTATTCTCCAGCATTTCAAAGAATGACAGATGATCTAATTGAAACTTACAAAATTCTTACAGGGTGTGACAGGGTAGATATAGATAGAAGGTTTCTTCTGGCTAGTGAGTTTAGAACAAGGGGACAGAGTCTAAAATAAGGGCAAACCATTTGAGACTGAGATGAGCAGGAATGTCTTTACTCAGTGTGGCAAATCTGTGGCATTTCCTACCCCAGAGGGCTGTGGAGGCTCAAACATTGAACATATTCAAGACAGAAACTGATAGTATTCAGAAAACTTATGAGATCAAGGGATATGGAGATAGTGGCGAAAAATGGCGTAGAGGTAGATGATCAGCCACGATCTCTTTGAATGGCAAAGCAGGCTTGATAGGCTGAATGGCCTACTGCCCCCCCCCCCCATTTCCTATGATCCTATAAATCTCAATAACGTACATCAGACGTTAGACAGAGCTACCCATTACATAACACTCCAAAACTCCCACAAGGATTAAGACTGAATGATACAGTATCAATTCGATTATGACAAAATGATGGACTTGGAGCTTGCATACCAGCCCATCTAAGTTATATTTTCATTCATAATCATTTTTACGGAGCTAAATACTGAATACCAATTCACAACTTGCACAGGACTACCAAATAAAACCTACAACTGGAAAATACAGTTAATCCATTTTTAAATTAAACACAAGGCAAACAAATATTGATACATTAAGGGAGGAGGAAACAGCGAGACTGGAGTGGAGCATAAAGAGCCCGGGAGAGAGAGAGAGAGCGAGCAAGTGTTCACTCAGAGTGCGGGAAACAGCGAGAGCAGAGCGGACAAGAGTCCCGGCCACCGGAGTGCGAAAACAAAATGAATAGTGACATCACAGGAAAGCTGAATGGTGATTGGTTGTGAGCAACTGTTGTTGGGGAGAATCAGTAAATAGGTAGTACACCACTGTTGGGTGGGTATGTAAATAGCTGGGTTATAGCGTCTCAACAACTGGCAGACTAAAAAAAAGTATAAACTAAGTATTAATAATAAGGAACAAGTAAGTAGCCGGTGAGTATGTTTTTTGAGTAAGGTTTATTTTAACTCGTGAACTATATTGATTTTTAGGATTTATCACTACTAGTAAGGTTTTATTAATAATTCTAAGGTGTTGTAGAATTGGTAAGGTTTTTTCAGCAGTAGCAAAGGGTCAACTAATGGCAGGGGTGCTGCAATCTCGAGTGTGCACCTCCTGTGCCATGTGGGAGCTCCCAGATGCTTCCCATATCCTGGAGAACCATTTGTGCCAGGAAGTGTTGTCAATTGCGGCAGCTTGAGCTCTGGGTTTTGGAACTTGAGTGGTAGCTGGCGACACTGTGGTGCATTGGTAAGGATGAGAGCTACATGGATAACACGTTTATAGATGTGGTCACCCCACAGCTTCAGAGTATGCAGGGAGAGAGGGAATGGGTGAGCACCAGACAGTTAAAAAGAATCAGGCAGGTAGTGCAGGACACCGAGAGCATCTCACTCTCCAGCAGGTATTCAGTTCTGAATACAGAGGACAATGATGCTTCACCTGGGGAGTGCAGCCAGAGCCAAGTCCATGGCACCACAGGCGTCTCAGCTGCAAAGGGGAGTACAGGGAAGACTGAAAAAGCCATAGTGATAGGTGATTCAATAGTCAAGGGAACAATCGGGTGTTTCTGTGGCCGCAGACGTGAATCCAGGAATGGAGTGTTACCTCCCTGGTGCCAGGATCAAGAATGTCATTGAGCAGCTACAGAGCACCCTGAAAGGGGAGGGTGAACAGCCAGCATTTGTGGTCCACATCAGAACCAACAACATAGGTAGAAATAAGGATGTTGTCCTGCAGTCAGAACTTAGGGAGCGAGATAAAAAATTAGCAAGCAGGATATCAAAAGTAATAATCTCCGGATTACTCCCAGTGCCACGCGTGCAAGTGAGTACAGGAATAGAAGAAGACAGATGAATGTGTGGCTGGAAAGATGGTGCAGGAGGGAGGACTTTAGATTCTTGGGACAGGTCGGACGGGTTGCACCTGAACAGAGCCAGGACTGAGTTCCTTGCAGGATGTTTTGCTAATGCTGTTGGGGAGGGTTTAAACTAGTTTGTCAGGGAGATGGGGACCGGAAGGTAGACTCAGATGGGACAAAATCAGAAATGAAAATGGAAGGCAGAACATTAATGGAGTCTGGAAGAGAGAGGAAACAATGATCAGGAAATTCAAAACAAAAAATGTTGGTAGTGCTCAAGGATATCTAAATCAATGCAAGGAGTATGAACCAGATCAGCTGAGGGCACAGTTAGACACGTGGCAGTATGATATCATAGTTATTACAGAAACATGGCTTAAGGAGGGACAGGAATAGCAGCTCAACATTCCTGGTTACAGGGTTTCCAGATGCGATAGGGAGGGGGATAAGAAAGGAGGGGGAGTGGCAATTTTGGTCAAATAAACTATTACAGCTGTGAGGAGGGATGATATGTTGGAAGGTTTATCAAATGAGGCCGTATAGATTGAGCTGAGGAACAAAAAAGAGGCAATCACACTGCTGGGAGTGTACGATAGACCCCAAAAAGGTCAGAAGTAGATAGAAGAGCAGATATGTAGGCAAATATCTGAGAAGTGCAAGAACAATAGGGCAGGAATAGTAGGGGATTTGAACAACCCCAACATTAACTGGGATAGTTTTAGTGTAGAGGGAATTGAGGGAGCAGAATTCCTGTGGTGCATTCAGGAGAACCTTTTTAGCCAATATGTAGCAAGTCCAACAAGAGAGGGTGAATTTTTAGACTTAGTTTTAGGAAATGAAGATGGGCAGGTGGAAGGAGTGGCAGTGGGACAACATTTTGGTGGGAGTGATCATAATTCAGTCAGTTTAAACATAATTATGGATTGAACAGGAGTTAAAATTCTCAATTGGGGTAAGACCAACTTTACTAAGCTGAGGAGTGATTTACCAATATTAAACTAGAAACAGCTACTTGTAGGTAAATCAGTGTCAGAGCAGTGGGAGTCATTCAAAGGGGAGATTAAAAGGGTTCAGAGTCAACATGTTCCCACAAAGAAAAAGGGTGGGACGGCCAAATCTAGAGCCCCATGGATGTCAAGGACACAGAGAACTGAATACTACAGAAAGCAGGGAGGAGTATAGAATGTGGAGGGGGGAAATCAGAATTGAAATTAGGAAAGCTAAGCGAGGGCATGAAAGAATATTGGCAATCAAAATCAAGGTGAGCACAAAGATGTTTTATCAATACATTAAGAGTAAACGGATAAATAAGGAAAGAGTAGGGCACAGAAAAGACCAAAAAGGTAACCTATATGTAGAGCAGAAGAAGCTGGCATTGTTCTGAATAAATACTTTGCACCTGTCTTCACAAAAGAGGGGGACGATGCAGATATTGTAGATAAGGAAGAGGGGTGTGAAGTATGGATGTGATCAACAGAGGGAGAGAGGACAAATTAAAGGGATTAGTGTATTTGAAAGTTGATAAATCACGAGCGCCGGATGAAATGCACCTCAGGCTGTTAAAAAGAAGCAAGAGAGGAAATAGCAGAAGAGCTGATCATCATTTTCCAGACCTCACTGGATACAGGTCTGGTGATGGAGGATTGGAGGACTGCTAACGTTGTACCTTTGTTTAAAAAGGGAGTGAGGGAGACCAAATAATTACAGGCCAGTCAGTCTAACATCAGTAGTGGGCAAATTATTGGAATCTATTCAGAGAGACAGGATAAAATGTCACTTAGAAAGGCACAGATTAATCAAGGATAGTCAGCATTGATCTGTTGAGGGAAGATCTTGTCTAATCAACTTGATCGAAATTTTGAAGAATTAACAAGGAAGATAGATGAGGGTAGTGCAGTTGATGTGGTCTACATGGAGGGAAATGTAGGGGGTATGATCAAGAACTTTGCAGTTGACATAAAGATTGGCTGTGTGGTAAATAGCGAGGAAGATAGCTGTCGGCTGCAGGAAGATCTTCATGGTCTGGTCAGATGGACAGAAAAATGGCAAATGGAATTCAATCCAGAGAAGTGTGAGGTGATGCATTTGGGGAGGTCAAACAAGGCAAAAGGAATACATGATTAATAGCAAAATGCTGAGAGGTGTAGAGAAAGTGAGGTACCTTGGAGTAAATGTCCACAGATCCCTGAAGGTAGCAGGACAGGTCAATAAGGTGGTAAGAAGGCATATGGAATCCTTTCCTTTATTAGCCGAGGGATAGATATAAGAGCAGGGAGTTTACGCTGGAACTGTATAAATCATTAATCAGGCCACAATGAGTACCGTATGCAGTTCTGATCACCTTATTACAGAAAGGATGTAATTGCACTCGAGAGGGTACAGAGGAGATTTACGAGGATGTTGCCGGGACTGGAAAAATGCAGCTATGAAGAATAGGCTGGGGCTGTTCTCCTTGGCACAGAGAAGGCTGAGGGGAAATCTCATTGAAACAGACAAAATTTTGAGGTGCCTGGATAGAGTTGAAGTGAAGGGCCTATTTACCTTAGCAGAGAGGTCAGTGACTAGGGGAAATAGATTTAAAGTGATTGGTAGAAAGATTACGGGGGAGATGAGGAAAAGTTTTTTTCAGCCAGAGGGTGGTGGGGGTCTGGAACTCACTGCCTCAATTCATTCAAAAGAAGTTTGGATATACACTTCAAGTGCTGTAATCTGCAGGGCTACAGACCAAATGCTGGAAGGTGGAATTAGAATGGGTGGAAAGTTTTTCATCTGGCACAGACACGATGGGCCAAGTGGCCTCTTTCTGTGCTGTAAACTTTCTTTGATTCTATGATACTATAATTACCCAGCTGTTGTAATGGAATTTGAACTCCTGTCTCTGGACCATTCGTGGAGACTTCAGGATTTTGCAGCAGCTTTTTCGGGAGCAGTGAGTGAGCGAGTGAGCAGCTGGGAAGGTCAGTTTGAAAGTAAATTTAATTTCCTTTTGTTTTTCGGCGGAGGCCAGGGGGCTGCTGGGTAAGTAAAACACTATATATTTGGGCGGTTTCTGAACCCGAGACACCACACTTGTCGTGTCTCCCACCCGCCCTCCTCCTCTAACCAAAAAAAAAGGACTCGGTGGGGTGTTTATAAGGTAAGGCTTTTTCGATTTCTCTGGTTTATTGTGATTGGTAAAAACTTTTCGTTCCTTTTTCATTTAACTAAGTTAAGCTTAAGATTAAAAATGGCAGGAGATCTCAGACCTGTGTCATGCTCCTCTTGCTCAATGTGGGAGCTCAGGGACACGGCTGATGTCCCTGACTCCTTCACGTGCAGGAAGTGTGTCCAACTGCAGCTCTTGTTAGACCGCATGACGGCTTTCGAGCTGCGGATGGACTCACTTTGGAGCATGCGCGATGCTGAGGAGGTCGTGGATAGCACGTTTAGTGAATTGGTCACACCGCAGATTAGGATTGCTGAGGGAGAAAGGGAATGGGTGACCAAAAGGCAGAGAAAGAGCAGGAAGGCAGCGCAGGAGTCCCCTGCGGTCATCTCCCTCCAAAACAAGTATACCGTTTTGGATACTGTTGGGGGAGATGGCTCACCAGGGGAAGGCAGCAGTAGCCAGGTCCATGGCACCGTGGCTGGCTCTGCTGTTCAGAAGGGCGGGAAAAAGAGTGGAAGGGCTATAGTCGTAGGGGATTCGATTGTAAGGGGAGTAGATAGGCGGTTCTGTGGTCGAAAACGAGGCTCCCGAATGGTATGTTGCCTCCCAGGTGCACGGGTCAGGGATGTCTCAGATCGGCTGCAGAACATTCTAAAGGGGGAGGGTGAACAGCCAGTTGTCATTGTGCACATAGGCACTAATGATATAGGTAAAAAACGGGATGAGGTCCTACAAGCAGAGTTTAGGGAGTTAGGAGCCAAGTTAAAAAGTAGGACCTCAGAGGTAGTAATCTCAGGATTACTACCAGTGCCACGTGATAGTCAGAGTAAAAATGAAAGAATAGTCAGGATGAATGCGTGGCTTGAGAGATGGTGCAGGAAGGAGGGGTTCAGATTTTTGGGACATTGGGACCAGTTCTGGGGGAGGTGGGACTATTACAAATTGGACGGTCTACACCTGGGCCGGACTGGAACCAATGTCCTTGGAGGTGCTTTTGCTAATGCTGTTGGGGAGGGTTTAAACTAATGTGGCAGGGGGATGGGAACCAATTGAGGTCAGTTGACAGTAAGGAGGTAGTAACAAAAGCCTGTAAGGAACTAGATAATGAAGTCAGTGTGACTAAGGGGAAGAACAGGCAGGGAGCAGATGATGAATATAAAGGGACTGGTGGTCTGAGGTGCATTTGTTTTAATGCAAGAAGTGTAGTAGGTAAGGCAGATGAACTTAGGGCTTGGATTAGTACCTGGGAGTATGATGTTATTGCTATTACTGAGACTTGGTTGAGGGAAGGGCATGATTGGCAACTAAATATCCCAGGATATCGATGCTTCAGGCGGGATAGAGAGGGAGGTAAAAGGGGTGGAGGAGTTGCATTACTGGTCAAAGAGGATATCACAGCTGTGCTGAAGGAGGGCACTATGGAGGACTCGAGCAGTGAGGCAATATGGACAGAACTCAGAAATAGGAAGGGTGCGGTAACAATGTTGGGGCTGTACTACAGGCCTCCCAACAGCGAGCGTGAGATAGAGGTACAAATATGTAAACAGATTATGGAAAGATGTAGGAGCAACAGGGTGGTGGTGATAGGAGATTTTAATTTTCCCAACATTGACTGGGATTCGCTTAGTGTTAGAGGTCCAGATGGAGCAGAATTTGTAAGGAGCATCCAGGAAGGTTTTCTAGAGCAGTATGTAAATAGTCCAACTCGGGAAGGGGCCATACTGGACCTGGTGTTGGGGAATGAGCCCGGCCAGGTTGTTGAAGTTTCAGTAGGGGACTACTTTGGGAATAGTGATCACAATTCCGTAAGCTTTAAAATACTCAGGGACAAAGACGAGAGTGGTCCTAAAGGAAGAGTGCTAAATTGGGGGAAGGCCAACTATACCAAAATTCGGCTGGAGCTGGGAAATGTAGATTGGGAGCAGCTGTTTGAAGGTAAATCCACATGTGATATGTGGGAGGCTTTTAAAGAGAGGTTGATTAGCGTTCAGGAGAGACATGTTCCTGTGAAAATGAGGGATAGAAATGGCAAGATTAGGGAACCATGGATGACAGGTGAAATTGTGAGACTAGCAAAGAGGAAAAAGGAAGCATACATAAGGTGTAGGCGGCTGATGAAAGACGAAGCTTTGAAAGAATATCGGGAATGTCGGACCAATCTGAAAGAGGGCTAAATGGGGTCATGAAATATCTTTAGCAAACAGGGTTAAGGAAAATCCCAAAGCCTTTTATTCATATAAAAGGAGAAAGAGGGTAACTAGAGAAAGGATTGGCCCACTAAAGGACAAAGGAGGAATGTTATGCTTGGACTCAGAGAAAATGGGTGAGATTCTAAACGAGTACTTTGCATCGGTATTCACCGAGGAGAGGGACATGACGGATGTTGAGGTTAGGAACAGATGTTTGATTACTCTAGGTCAAGTCGGCATAAGGAGGGAGGAAGTGTTGGGTATTCTAAAGGGCATTAAGGTGGACAAGTCCCCAGGTCCGGATGGGATCTATCCCAGGTTACTGAGGGAAGCGAGAGAGGAAATAGCTGGGGCCTTAACAGATATCTTTGCAGCATCCTTAAACACGGGTGAGGTCCCGGAGGACTGGAGAATTGCTAATGTTGTCCCCTTGTTTAAGAAGGGTAGCAGGGATAATCCAGGTAATTATAGACCGATGAGCCTGACGTCAGTGGTAGGGAAGCTGCTGGAGAAGATACTGAGGGATAGGATCTATTCCCATTTGGAAGAAAATGGGCTCATCAGTGATAGGCAACATGGTTTTGTGCAGGGAAGGTCATGTCTTACCAACTTAATAGAATTCTTTGAGGAAGTGACAAAGTTGATTGATGAGGGAAGGGCTGTCGATGTCATATACATGGACTTCAGTAAGGCGTTTGATAAGGTTCCCCATGGCAGGCTGATGGAGAAAGTGAAGGCGCTTGGGGTCCAAGGTGTACTAGCTAGATGGATAAAGAACTGGCTGGGCAACAGGAGACAGAGAGTAGCAGTAGAGGGGAGTTTCTCAAAATGGAGACGTGTGACCAGTGGTGTTCCACAGGGATCCGTGCTGGGACCACTGTTGTTTGTGATATACATTAATGATTTGGAGGAAAGTATAGGTGGACTGATTAGCAAGTTTGCAGACGACACTAAGATTGGTGGAGTAGCAGATAGTGAAGGGGACTGTCAGAGAATACAGCAGAATATAGATAGATTAGAGAGTTGGGCAGAGAAATGGCAGATGGAGTTCAATCAGGGCAAATGCGAGGTGATGCATTTTGGAAGATCCAATTCAAGAGTGAACTATACAGTAAATGGAAAAGTCCTGGGGAAAATTGATGTCCAGAGAGATTTGGGTGTTCAGGTCCACTGTTCCCTGAAGGTGGCAACGCAGGTAAATAGAGTGGTCAAGAAGGCATACGGCATGCTTTCCTTCATCGGACGGGGCATTGAGTACAAGAGTTGGCAGGTCATGTTACAGTTGTATAGGACTTTGGTTCGGCCACATTTGGAATACTGCGTACAGTTCTGGTCGCCACATTATCAAAAGGATGTGGATGCTTTGGAGAGGGTGCAGAGGAGGTTCACCAGGATGTTGCCTGGTATGGAGGGCGCTAGCTATGAAGAGAGGTTGAGTAGATTAGGATTATTTTCATTAGAAAGACGGAGGTTGAGTGGGGACCTGATTGAGGTGTACAAAATCATGAGAGGTATAGACAGGGTGGACAGCAAGAGGCTTTTTCCCAGAGTGGGGGTTTCAATTACGAGAGGACACGAGTTCAAAGTGAAAGGGGAAATGTTTAGGGGGGATATGCGTGGAAAGTTCTTTACGCAGAGGGTGGTGGGCACCTGGAACGCGTTGCCAGCGGAGGTGGTAGACGCGGGCACGATGGAGTCTTTTCAGATGTATCTAGACAGATACATGAATGGGCAGGAAGAAAAGAGATACAGAACCTTAGAAAATAGGCGACATGTTTAGAGAGAGGATCTGGATCGGCGCAGGCTTGGAGGGCCGAAGGGCCTGTTCCTGTGCTGTAATTATCTTTGTTCTTTGATTACTCGTCCTGTAATGTAACCACAAAACCACCATACCGCTGTATGAGATTTTTTACTGGTTTGTTCTGTGGATTTCAGTCTACACAAATGGAATTGAGAATCTATTTCACTCTGATCATGTATGAGATGTTTTTGGCTGGTAAATAATGTGTATCACAGTCAACTGTATTTTTAAATTCCACAGTCTGGGCGAGCTCAGGCATCTAATTTACATCACAGTTTGCACTTTCTATCAGCATTACTTAATCTAATACTGTTTTATTTTTGGACTGGCAATGTTTAGATCAATCTACACTAATGGAATTGATACTGTATTTCAGTTTGATATTTTAGGAGTTTTTAGAATGGTATATAATATTTAGATCAATCTACACTAATGGAATTGATTCTGTATCTTTCCATTTCACAGTGTGGGTGAGTTCTGAACTGGTATCTAATTTGTGTCTCAGCTTACAATATCTTTCAGCACCTTAGAAACTTTCACTGTAATGAATGTTGAACTTGTATGTAACTTGTATCTCAGGGGACACTATGGGGATGTTTAAACATCCTTTATAATGAATGGATGTGAGCTTTGAGTATGGTATTTAATTTAAATCTCAGGGTACAGCATTACGTTAGATTCTGTGCCATTCAATCAATACTGTGTGCAAATTCTATCTGATATTTAATTGATAGCTAAGCTGCATTATATTTAGTTCGACACATTGTATTTCAATCTGTTAATGTGTGTGATTTTGACCTGGGATTGATGTATCTGACTGTCAGTGGGACTGAATTGAGGTGAAATGGAAACAACTTCTTTCTCTCCTGCTTTGTTTGATTGTTGGATTGAAAATGTGTCTCTGGAACTTGGGATCCATGTGGGCCTGACTACTTCTACAGTCTGAGACTAGGGAATAGATGAACTATCTGTACCTCTGTACTCTGAGTGATAATGTACCTACTGTGTGTGAGAGGAGCTGGCTGCACTGTTCCTTGTGCCTCGAGTGCAGCAACCATCACATTCATCACAATATCTTCAAATATTTGCCTCTATGAAGAAAAAATATATCTTGTAACTCAAGAACCGGGGAGGTGCAAAATATCAGAGGTGAATTTAATTCTCAATTAATAATCATTAATAACAGCCACAAATGTAAACCAGTGTCAGTATCTGCCTTCACTGAAGTACTGGAGCTCCCAGCTCCTGCATCACAAGTGTTTCGGGCAGATCCAGACAAAACACTGCACTGGGATCGTCCCAACTGCTCTATGCTCTACACATATTTCCAGCCATCCTGCTTCAAATGCACAAATAAAGCCCCATATGTATATCCCTCAATTCCTTTCTCCCCATACAGTTGTTCCACCTCCCCTTAAATGCATCGATACTATTCGTCTTGCCCTCTCCCTGTGGTTGCAAATTCCAGATTCTAACCACTCGCTACGTAAATACATTTTTCATGATTTCCTCATTGGTTTTATGAGTAACAATTTTATATTTTTGGCTCTTGTTTCAGACGCCACCACAAGTGGAAACATATCTCCATGTACTCTATAAAAACCCTTCACTATTTCCTCACTTTTTAAATTTGTTCATGGGATGTAGGCATCACTGGCTATGCCAGCATTCATTGCCCATTCCAAATTGCCCTTGACAAAGTGTCAGTGAGCTGCCTTCTTGAGCTGCTGCAGTCCTTGAGATGTAAGAACACCAACAGCTCTTTTTGGAAGGGGGTTCCATGATTTTTATCCAGCGACAATGAAGGAATGGCGATATAGTTCCAAGTCACGATAGTGTGTGGCTTGGAGGGGAACTTGCAGGTGGCGGTGTTCCCATGCATCTGCTGCTTTTGTCCTTGTTGGTAGTAGAGGTTCCGGGTTTGGAAGGTACTGTCGAAGAAGCCTTGGTGTGTTGCTGCAGTGCATCTTGTAGCTGGTACACACTGCTGCCACTGTGCGTCAGTGGTGAATGGAGTGAATATCGAAAGTGGTGGATGTGGGCAATCAAACAGGCTACTTGAGTGTTGTTGGAGCTGCACTCATCCAGGCAAGTGGACAGTATTCCATCACACTCCTGACTTGTGCCTTGTGAATGGTGGACGGGTGTGGGGAAACAGGAGGTAAGTTACCCGCCGCAGAATTCCTAGCCTCTGACCTGCTCTTGCAGTCACAGCACTTATATGGCTGGTCCAGTTCAGTTTCTGGTCAATGGTAACCAATGGTCAATGTTGATGGTGGGGGATTCAGTGATGGTAATGCCATTGAACATCAAGGGGAGATGATTAGATTCTGTTTTGTTTGAGATGGTCATTGCCTGGCACTTACCTGACGCCAATGTTACTTGCACTTATCAACCCAAGCCTGGATGTTGTGCAGGTCTTGCTGCATCTGGGCACAGGCTGCTTCAATATCTGAGGAGTCATGAATGGTGCTGAACATTGGGCAATCATCAGAAAACATCTCCACTTCTGGCCTTGTGATGGAGGGAAGGTCATTGATGAAGCAGCTGAAGATGGTTGGGCCTAGAATACCACTCTGAGGAATTCCAGCTGTAATGTCCTGAGACTGAGATGATTGACCTGAACTGTTGTAGGGTATTCCCAAGCGCAGAGGCACCTGCAGTAAATATCATACTGTTTAAATGTTATTTGAGTAACCAGTAACGTACAATCTTAGTGAACAATAAAGAGGTTGCAAGGCATCATGGGGCTTAGCCAACTTGACCACATTCCACACAGGAGCTGAGTCAAACAAAGACTCATTAAATGGAAAGCAGATGTCCTTGTGGAATGCTGACAAAGGTACCAGCCTGTAACGAGGTCAAGATAAGATGGTATGCATACATGAGAACCAAGGATAATGGATAAGAGGGAATGGAAAACATCATGGATAATCCCCGATCTGTCTATAGGCCGGTTGTGCAGTCCCTCCATGCCTCGTAACCACTTCTATTGGCTCTAATAATCAATGTATATGATCTATAATCGTTGTGATTGGACCATGTCCAGCCAGGATGGGCTGAGTAACTGTTTGAAAATGTATAAGTATTGATGATTTTCCTTTGTTCGGTGGAGAGGCATCTGGACAGCCCAGTGACCTGCTCCCCGCTGGCGTAACTAAATAAACTGTTTGACATTGGAGCAGACCTGAGTGTCGAGTGATTCTTCTAGATTCATTCCCGCTAACAATTGGTGTAGTCGGCAGGATCAGGTGTAAGTCAGCTCTTCTGCGACCCCAATATCCCAATCACCCAGCCTGAGCCTGAATTAAGAGGACCTAGTCCCACGTGACGGCCAGGATCAAGTGGGCGAAGGGAACAAAGGGGCCAAGGGGGAGTTGGCTGGAGCCTGATACCGAACTTAAGAACAGGATTCGGCGGTCGTTTGATGCCATCAGGAATACCGGGTGAGTATCTTTAAAGCTTATCCCGGGGCCGGGTGGTGTTTCGCGACCGACGAATGCCAAGTTTGTGAACAGGGTCTGACCAATGGTCAAACGGTGGTAGGTAGTTCGTTAAGAGACGTAGGTACTGTCGAGAAGGGTTTGGAATATATGTATGCGTATATATATCATAAGCTTGTTGTATGAAATACGGACAGACTTGTGACCCGACAGTTAGCCAGGAGACGGTCTACTACAAGTTGCGCTAGGTTAAAAGCGGACCTCTGAGAGTAGATTCTAACGGTTCTAATCCTACCCAAGTATGGCCAGTGAAAAGATAGAGCTCGAGTGGGGACCGGAGGGGTCCCTTACCTGCCACCTGGCAGAGAAACACAAAAAGTTAATCGGAAAGATGATTGACTCAGTTTGGAATCCCCACGACCCTGCCGCAAAACAACGGAAGTGGTGACAAAAAGAAAAGCATTCACTAAGTTTATGGCAGAGTGACATAAAAGACTATGTTTTAGAGTAAAAACAAGTTACTGTGTCTTTGATTCGAATGTGTGAATGTTGGAAGCATCCATGAATGAATTGAATGTCTGGGATGTACAGCTTGTGTTCTGTAGAACTGTCGTTAACTCTTTGTTTTCTGGCTTTAATGTTGAAAGCATGAGTCTATTAAGTTGTTTGGAATTGAATGAAAAGTGATTGTTGAGTGTGTTCATTTCGATTTAAGATTGTGCACCCAGGAATGGGATACAAACTTGAAATATATTTTAAGTTAAAGTTTTATTTTTTTAAAGTTGGTTTTGCAACTGTGAAAAGGCAATGAACAATTTTCTAAGAGATAAGCTTCAGCCTTGAAGGTCTGAAGATGTCTGGCAGAAATCCAATTTGAAGTTTAAAACACTGCTTTAAATGGAAACTCTGCTATTGCTTCATTTTGCAGTCTAAACTTGAAGACATGTTTTACTGACTGTTTTTAAGTAACAAATGTCAAAAGATTGAATATTATTTTAAGGGAGAGAAGGATAAGCAAAGGAGATAATGGGAAAGATTAAAGTTTGTGTAAGGAGCTGGTGTTAAGTCTTTTGTTGTAAGAAGGTTAAATAACTTTTTCTTTAGTTTTTGGTTTTATTACAGTCATTTGAAAAGGTGCCTGAAGAAAGAAGAAAAATGACATAACTTACCTATCTTAAAAAAAAAGGCACGTGCTATTCTGTTCTGTGTGTAGTTAATAAGTATTGTAAGTTAATAAGTCTGAATTAAATTAATACTGTTAAGGTTAACTAACCTGTTAAGTTGAGGAAAACTTCAAATGCTCATTGATGTGAACTGGAATTTGGAATCATCTTGGTCGTATAAAATCCTTGGACTAGAAATCTCTTACAAAAGATGCTAAAAGTTTGGAAACAATTGGAGTTTAATTTAAAATGCTGTCTTTCCTGATGGAGATGGTTTCCTTTGAAGTTGATAATGTTACTAAAGATATTGTTGTTTGAAAATCATAAGGATACCAAAAAAACATTTAAAATGGAGTTTAGTTCTTTTCGATAAGAAAAAAAAAAGGGTTACGTAAAGCGACGCAGCGGAGAATGCTTTGCTCCGCCCCCTTGGAGACAAGCAAAGAAATTAACCTTGCTGCAGCTATCTTTATCATTGAGACAAAGTGCTTGAGAAGGAGAAATAGTTGTAAGCACTTCTGTCTTTAAAAAAAATGCAATATCACCAAGTCTGGGCATAAGAAATTGGTTCGATAAACAAAATTAAATTGATATGAGTGGTTATTTAAAGCATTCAAAGGGAAAGTTACTGTTATTTGATTTTGGAATAATCTGAGATGTCGAAAATCCAGTTTAATTTGGCAAGTTATTTAAGGAATTAAAATGTCATCTAAGGTTTAAAAAAAACACAAACAATATTCACTAATGCCTGGAATCAAACGGAAATGTTTGATTTCTGTTTTAAGGAATTATGAATATTAATTGTAAAGGTTCTCCAGGGCTCAAAATGAAATAGAATTATAATTAATGGGAATTGGCAATCAGATCTGGCTGATGCAAGAGCTAATAAAGGAATTCTGGGGATAAACAAATGGTGAAATTAGAATTCAAACTAATTTACAAGAAGCCTCGAATTTTCCAGTGAAAGTCAGGAAAGTGTAGATAAGACTGGCAATTGATAGTTTTCTCTTGAAGATATGAGTTTTTAAGAGAGCTACATTTGAAAGTGTGGCCATAACCTGAGACATCAGGACCCTGCAGGGGGAGGTAAGCAAAAATCTCAGACAGACACCACCTGTGCCCCCCCTCTCCCCACCGCTGACATTTGATCTTTTGATAAGATCACCTGAGGGTTACGAATATGTGGCATGACTTTGGAATACCAGTGTAAGTGTGCAGATGTGATTTGTTACATGTAGAGCAACTGAACTAATGACAGGAAGGGTGATGAGACTGCCAAGGTACGTCGTAGCAGGTAGTGAAGAAGTAGGACCCACGAGAGAAAGGGTTAAAAGATTTGTGAAGGAGCTGTGCAGCCAACTGCATGAGCTGAGGCAGGAGATTCTATAGACACAGACATGAAAGAAGAACAGACAAAGGTGCCTGTCGTGGGAGACAACGTAATGGTAAAGGGAAGGGCCGGTGGAAACACTGGTCCCAACTGAAAAGGTATAATCAAAGGGACGATGGCTGAACTCGAGATAGTGCCCATCATGGAGACCGCTTGGTGTGCTGAGCGATACCAAGCATGGTGGAATATATTAGAGGACAGAATGTTCGGGGGACTGGGAGTGGTGATGATGTTAACCGGAGTCTGGATGGTATTCAAATGGATCACCACTCAGGCACGAGCGCAGCATGCTCAGATGCAAATCCGACGGCTGTACAGACACGGACTTGACGAGATAGATTGACGAGATGGTACGATTATAAAAGACACAACTATTAGCCTATAAACAATAGAACGTTTTCGGCCCATACAGGTGAAGAAATGAGTAGACCAGGAACTAACAACTGGTGACGACAAGGTCATTTTGTTTAAATCCCCAGATTAAAACACCTGAAGCGATGAAACCACAGTGGGCACGTCGACTCTGGGAACTCGTGATACTAGGAACTCTGAGATTAATACAAGCACAAGAGAATGCTGATGCACCACTGAAGCTACAACAAACACAGGAGGAACGTAACTACATGAACTATGGGGCTTTGTATTATTTCACTGATGGTATATGTATCCCAACAGCCAAGGACTGGAGTAGAGATAAAGCTTATTTTAATGCATGGTTACAAGTCCACTCGGGAAAAGATAAAGTATGCATACAGTGCTCCACTGATGCAACAAGAGTCAGCTGAATCCGACGAAGCGAAACAAAAAAAAACCTGATGGGTGCACATTCGGAATATTGTGTGCACCACCTGTTGGACCTCAGCCCATGACTACCTATAGAAAGGGGGTGGGTTTATGTGGGTATTATGAGGAGGTGGGTGATGTTTTCCTCCCCCTCCGACACCACGCCCCGTAATAACCAGCACCCAACCCGAGATATTGCCATGCCCTACAATCACTAAAGGACCAGAGAATGGAATTGTGCTTTTTAACGAAGGTGAAATATAATATGATAATGTTAAACATGAAATTGTGCCTGTCCTGATCAATATCTCCAGAATGCCGGAATATTGTACAGAACAGTCAAGAAATATGTATAGTGTATTAAGTAAGGTTGTAATGCAGCAGGCTGCCGACGCCATGGGTGCCACTAGATTTCGAGGCCAGGATCAGCTTTATAGAACAAAAAGGGGGGTAGTTAACGATGTTGCTACCTGAGTCAATACTGGTACTTCCATCATAAACTCACTGGACATACTAGATCTAAATGAAAAGGTAGAACGACTGAAAGGAGTAATGAAGGAACTCTTAGAGAGAGCCGAGGAAAATCAGGCGGATCAGGCCAATCTAGGAGAAGAGGGCATGGGAATACAATTAGATGGAATAACGATATTAGAAGCCCATGCCAAGACCATCAATCACCTCATAGAGAGAGAAAAGGAAGATGCCGGAAAGCTAAGGCATGGACAACTCTGCCACGCTATGGCTTATGGATGGCGGGACAGATATGACACAATCTCGATCAGATCCAAAGTGGGGAGGTGCCCGATTGGATAGACAGCCCACATTTAGCTCGATTAGCAGAAAGGAAAGGGACACTGGACAATTGTACACTGAAAGGACTCACCAGAGTATATCCAGTGATCCCATACTGCGAATTGGGCAAAGATACCGGAGTGGGGGTAGTCCTGATGATCCCCACAGTAACATGGGACTCAGGGCCATTTCCCCACTACCAATTGGAAAATATTGGGGTCGTACGGGGTAACACCTCCCTCTGTTACTATTTAACTGAAACCTCTGCCATACTCAGGAACAATACACTATATGCAGTTTCCCTTATGGGATGCAAGCAGAGGGGAGACATTACAGTATGTCCACACCCATTGGGGCAGGGAGAATTGGATGAATGTGGGTTTAATCGAACAGATGGTTGTGTCGTAGACATCATACCTGCCCCCATGCATTTCACAAGAACAGAATACGGAGGTAAAGGGAAATATTGCGTTTCCACTACAGAAAGTTCCTACCGCTACAATAATCTACAATTATCCAGGTTTGGCGTAGAGGCACCGAGACCATCAAAGTCACTGATTACCTCCATGCCACCTACAGGATTACGAGGAACCAGAACCAGTCCCCATCCCACACCCGGCCGAGGTACTAAGGGAATTAAGGCTCAGGGTGTGCAAATCCGTAAAACTCTACCACCAACTGCAGGCAAAAATCAAAAAGCTAGAGAAAGATACGGACACAGAACTGCAGAAACGGAGCTGGTGGGAGAAGATTTGGGATTGGGGAATGAATATCCACCCCTGGATTCGGATAATCTCATGTACTAGTTGGATACAGTTGATACTGGCCATAACATGGGGCATACTGGCCTGCCGATCATACAGACGATATGTGCGGTGAAGGCAGGTAAAAACAAGAGCAAAAGCAAGAGAGACAATTTGTCTATCTGGGGGGCTAAGCCATTTGGATCACATTAATATGATATAATACGACCGGAATTCCTGAAGTCACGTGACTGGCCAGCACGGTTGAGGCAGGGAATACCGGGCGAGTTTAAAGGGTTAAAAAAAAAACCACAATAAATGGTGTCGGTTAAGGAGACTGGGGTTAGTCTCCCTACCGAAAGGGGGATTGTTGTAGGGTATTCCCAAGCGCAGAGGCACCTGCAGTAAATATCATACTGTTTAAATGTTATTTGAGTAACCAGTAACGTACAATCTTAGTGAACAATAAAGAGGTTGCAAGGCATCATGGGGCTTTGCCAACTTGACCACATTCCACACAGGAGCTGAGTCAAACAAAGACTCATTAAATGGAAAGCAGATGTCCTTGTGGAATGCTGACAAAGGTACCAGCCTGTAACAAGGTCAAGATAAGATGGTATGCGTACATGAGAACCAAGGATAATGGATAAGAGGGAATGGAAAACATCATGGATAATCCCCGATCTGTCTATGGGCCGGTTGTGCAGTCCCTCCATGCCTAGTAACCACTTCTATTGGCTCTAATAATCAATGTATATGATCTATAATCGTTGTGATTGGACCATGTCCAGCCAGGATGGGCTGAGTAACTGTTTGAAAATGTATAAGTATTGATGATTTTCCTTTGTTCGGTGGAGAGGCATCTGGACAGCCCAGTGACCTGCTCCCCCTTGACGTAACTAAATAAACTGTTTGACATTGGAGCAGACCTGAGTGTCGAATGATTCTTCTAGATTCACTGCCCCCAACATGAACAACCACAGCCATCTTCCTTAGTGCTAGGTATGACTCCAAACAGCAGAGCATTTTGCCCCAATTTCTATTTACACTGGTTTTGCTAGGGCTGCCTTGATGTCAAGGGCAGTCACTCCCACCTCACAATGCAATGTTTCTTTAACTCTAAAATAAAAGCAAAAGTCTGTAGATGCTGGAAATCTGAAATAAACAAAAATGCTGGAAATACTCAGCAGTTCAGGCAGCATTTGTGGAGGGAGAAACACAATTAACATTTCAGGTCTGTGTCCTTTCATTTTACAATATGTTTTATGTCCTGGTAGATAACAGTGCATTCAGTTTGCAGTAATGGAATTAATACTGTGTCTTCCAGCCTGACCATTTATGAGATTTGTGGAGTGGTGTGTAACATGGAGCTCAGTCTGCAGTCTGGGTACATTATTGAGATTAATTCTGTACTTTACAATCGGGGACTGTTTGTCTGTTCTATCTGACATTGAATTTGTAATTAAGGCTGCTCTCTTGTGAGAGTGACACAGTGCCTTGCAATCTGATAGTGGGTGTGAGTTTGGACAGGGATTGATGCATCTACCTGTCAGTGGGACAGAGTTGGGGTGAAATGGAAACAACTTCAGTCTTTCCTGCTCTGAGTGACTGTTGGATTGACTGTTGGTCTCTGGAACTTGAGATCAGTGCCGGTCTGACTATTACTGCTGGCGGTGATTGTGAGTGATACTGTACTTACTGTGTGTGAGAAGCCGGCTGCACTTGCCGTTGTGCTGAGGCATCACTATATTTATTCTGCTTCTTTCAAGTATTTGCCTGTAGAAAGAAAAAGTATTTATTATAATTCAGGAAGAGATGTAGTAGAAGATACAAAAGTGACCACAACAATTTTTCATTGAATAATCATTGTGAACAATCACAAAGGAAACCCAGCAACACAAACAGAGTAAGTGTTTGATTCCACTGCAGTCCTGCAGCCCCCAGCTACTGCATACCAGGGGCTTTGGCCGTTTTACAACAATTAAATGACATCCAGAAACAATCCACTGGGCCATGAATGGGACTGACCGACGGAACAGGGACTTTTACACAGGTCAGATTTCCAGTTCCCGCTCCCATGGTCTAACCGTTCAAGCGAAACCAAACAGCCGCTGTTTAAAATGTGTCCTTCACACTTCTCACCTGGTGGCGATGATAGGTTCTCTTCCGTGCCGGAAATTTGCCATGTTTCTGTTTGCTGAATTGTTGCAGAAATCTGCGCCTGCGCTCCCCTCCCCCAGCACTGCCTGTGAGCGGAAGAGGATGGTTTAAAACAGCCGCCAATGGAGAGATCCCGGTCCCGGGGGAAGGGAGCAAACAGCAGCCTCCTTCCAGCAGCACATCGCTTTGGGAGCGTGTCCGCAGATGGACTCAGAGATCAGCATCGAGTCCGGGGCAAGTTCAGGGGGAGGCGGGGGCTGTTTGTAAGAGGCGGAGTGGAGCTCGAACTGGTCCCGAAACATGGAGTGAGTGGGGGAAGGGGAAGGCCATTTTCGGGCTGTGTGTGGACGGTGGAAGGAGACAGAATGGGAAGAACCTGTTATTGCAGTGCAGTCAAACAATAATAATATTTGTATGGCTGGGGTTCCTTTGTGCGCACTGAATTATTATTTGAGAGATTAAATTTATTAAAATCCTGTATCTTCTACCTCACCTGTATTTTAGTTATAAACATACTTTTGTTCAAACAGGCAAATAATTGAATGAACCAGAATAAATGTGATGTTTCCCCCACCCAAGTTACAAGGAAGAGTGTCACCAGCTCCTTCTCACACACAGTCCGTACATTATCACTCACAGAGCGCAGAGACACAGACAGGTCATCAGTTCCACAGTCTCAGACAGCAGAAATAGTTCCAGACACATTTTCAATCCATCAATCAAACAGAGCAGGAGAGACAGACGTTGTTTCCATGTCACCCCAACTCAGTATCACTGACAGGTAGATGCATAAATCCCAGTCCAAATTCTCACCCACTATCAAATTATCAGTGTGTCAATCTCACGATAGTGAACCTCAGCTACAAATTAAACACACATTGAACTGACACATGGTTCCCTTTTCAAAATTACAGAATTAACCTCAATAATATACTCTGAGATTCAAGATAAATACCAGCCCAATATTTACACACGTTCTGAGTTTATGAGCAGTATTAATTCCCATAATGTGTCCAGACATATACATTAGATACAAGTCCAAATCTCAAGTGCATAATCAGATTACAGAGATACAAACTCAGATTCCAGTTTAAAACTCATCCGGATTGTGAAACTAAAAGATACATTATAAATTTGATGAGTTTAGTCTGAGCTATAAATTACATACCAGTCCTGAAACCTCATAGTGTCAGATGGAAGACACTGTACAATTCCAGACTGAGCTCATTTTACACACAAGTCCAAGATTCTCACTCAGAGTTAGACTGAATGGCATTGATCAAATTGATTAGTACAGTCTGAGTTACACTTGCACATCAATCCTGTATCAGATTGAAAGATACATTATCTTTCACTATTATGTTCACAGTGACAGATATTTAATACTAGGCAAAACCTCAAACATATTGTCTGCTTAAAACCGACCACATCTGTGGCCTGTTGCTGTGCTGACATTTTATGTAGAATGAATTCAGACTTGCAAACAGTCCCAGGGATGGAAGGTTATATAATGAATCCCACACTCAGCCACACACAGTACCAGACACTGACAGATAAAGTGATTCTGAAACACATGCTCAGTGCCAGGTGCTGAAAGGTATAGTTTGATTACTGCACTCACTCACAGTACCTCAGCCTGAGTCATCTAAAGCAACCTAACACACAAATAGTAGCACTGAGAGATTGAGAAAGATTCCAAAACTCTGAGTACTAGACACTGACAGATACAAACTTAAGATTACACACACATGGATATAGGATTGGCTAACTCACAGGAAACAGAGTGTGGGGATAAATGGAGCATTTTCAGATTGGCAAACTGTAACTAAAGGAACCACAAGGATCAGCGCTGGTGCCCCACCTATTTATGGTCTATATTAATGACTTGCATGAAGGGACCAAGTATATTGTTGCCACATTTACGGATGGTACAAAGATAGGTAGGAAAGCAAGTTTTGAGGAGGACACAAAGTGTCTGCAAAGAGATATAGATAGGTTAAGTCAATGGGCAAAAGTTTGGCAGATGGAGTATAATATGGGAAAATGTGAGATTGTCTACTTTGGCAGAAAAAATAGAAAAACAGAATATTACTTACATAGAGAGAGACTGCAGAATGCTGCTGTACCAAGGGATCTGGGTGTCCAGGTACATGAATTACAAAAAGTTAGCATGAAGGTATAGCAAGTAATTAGGAAGGAAAATGGAATGTTGACATTTTAAGCAAAGGGAAGAGTATAAAAGTAGCAAAGTTTTGCTGTAATTGTACAGGGCAGTGGTGACATTCCAAATAAAGTTCTGTGTACAGTTTTGGCCTCCTTACTTAAGGAGGGGTATACTTGCATTGGAATCAGTTCAAAGAAGGTTCACTCGGCTGATTCCTGGGATGTTGGATTGTCTTATGATAAAAGGTTGAGCAGGTTGGGCCTATACTCACTGGAGTTTAGAAGATTGAGTGGTGATCTTATTGAAACCTGTAAGATTCTCAGTGGGCTGGACAGGTAGATACTGAGAAGATGTTTCTCCTTGAGTGGGAATGTACAATTAGGGGCCAGAGTTTAAGATAAGCAGTCTCTCTTTCACGAAGGAGATGAGGAGGAATTTCTTCTCTGAGAGGGTTGTTAATCTTTGGAATTCTCTTCTCCAGAGGATTGTGGAGGTCATTGAATATATTCAAGGCTGTGATAGACAGATTTTTGATCTACAACAGAGTCCATGGTTATGGGGGCAGGCAGGAAAGTGGAGTTAAGGCCACAATCAGAACAGCCACGATCTTATTGAATGGCGGAGCAGGCTTGATGGGCCCAATGGCCTTCTCCTGTCCTATGTCGTATCTTCTTAAGTTCTAACGCACACACATACACACACAGCCAGTGTGGCGGATCTAGAATTAATCCCACTTTCATACACAATACCAGTGACTGAAAGGTACAGAATTAATCCCACAGATGCATTCAGTACCACCAACAGGTACAGAATGAATCCCATGCTCACAGTCAGCATCCAGGATTGAAAGATGCACGTGATTTCTACCCTCACATAACAATATCAGACTGAGTTACAGAATGATTTCCACATTCATACTGGGCACCAATGACTGCTAATTAATTCATCCCACAATCACACACACTACCAAAGGCTGACAGATACAGAATTAATCCCACACTCCTATGTAGTAGCAAAGACTGACACATACAAAATCATTCTCAAATACTCCTACAGTACCTGGCAGATTCAGTGACTGCCAAACTCACATAAATTACCAGAGACTGACAGATAAAGAGTGAACTCACACACACACTGAGATACTGACAGATATAGCTTGAATTCCACACATACAGAACCACTGACAGATTCAGATTAAGTCCCAAAATCACATACCATTCCAGAGACTGACAAATACAGAATGAATCAAATACTCACACACAGTGCCACTGACAGAATGTATTCCACACTCACATACAATACCAAAGACTGACAGACACAGAATGTATCTCACACTTTCACAAAGTACCAGTGAGTGACAGGTACAGAATGAATCCCACATTCACACATGACACTAGAGATGGATAGCCAAAAAACAATAAGGCTGCCAGAATAGATGGAATTCACATAAAAATTCTAAAATCTGGCAGAGAAGCACTCTTGACACAAATACATGTCTCATTTCCCTCATCTGGAACGAGGAGAGCATGTCAGGGGATCTCCGCGATCCGGTAATTGTGATCATCTTTAAAAAAGGTTGACAAGACTGACTGTGTTAACTACAGAGGGGTATCCCTGCTGTCCACCACAGGGAAGGTCATCACAAGAGTCCTTCTCAACTGCCTCCTCCCCGTGGCTGAAGAGCTCCTACTGGAAACACAATGTGGATTCTGTCCATCAACAGGCACAGTGAACATAATCTTCACAGCAAAACAACTTCAAGAAAATGTAGGGAGCAGCAGCAACCTTTATACATGGCCTTCTCTGACCTAACAAAGGCCTTCGACTCTACCAACCGGGAGGAGTTATGGAATCTCCTCCTCAAACCTACTGCACTACGACATGCAAGCTGTAATCCTCGCCAATGGATCTATCACTGACCCAATCCGAGTGCAAACTGGGGTCAAGTAAGATAAAAGCAAAATACTACGGATGCTGGAAATCTGAAATAAAAACAAGAAATGCTGGAACCACTCAGCAGGTCTGGCAGCATCTGTGGAAAGAGAAGCAGAGTTAACGTTTCGGGTCAGTGACCCTTCTTCGGAACTGACAAATATTAGAAAAGTCACAGGTTATAAGCAAGTGAGGTGGGGGTGGGGCAAGAGATAACAAAGGACCAGGCCACATAGCTGACCAAAAGGTCACGGAGCAAAGGCAAACAATATGTTAATGGTGTGTTGAAAGACAAAGCATTAGTACAGATTAGCTGTTAATACACTGAATATTGAACAGCAGCAAGTGCAAACCTGAAAAAAAACAGTGGGTAAGCAAACTGAACAAACAAAGATGAAATGAACTGAATGCAAAAAAAAAGATTGTAAAAAATGTGACAAAGAATGTAAAAAAAAAGAAGAAAAAAATAACTAAAAATGAAAGTAAAATGGGGGGTTGTCATGCTCTGAAATGATTGAACTCAATGTTCAGTCCGGCAGGCTGTAGTGTGCCTAATCGGTAAATGAGATGCTGTTCCTCGAGCTTGCGTTGATGTTCACTGGAACACTGCAGCAATCCCAGGACAGAGATGTGAGCATGAGAGCAGGGGGGAGTGTTGAAATGGCAAGCAACCGGAAGCTCAGGGTCCTGCTTGCGGACTGAGCGGAGATGTTCCGCAAAGCGGTCACCCAGTCTGCGCTTGGTCTCCCCAATGTAGAGGAGACCACACTGTGAGCAGCGAATACAGTATACTACATTGAAAGAAGTACAAGTAAATCGCTGCTTCACCTGAAAGGAGTGTTTGGGACCTTGGATAGTGAGGAGAGAGGAGGTAAATGGGCAGGTATTACACCTCCTGCAATTGGAGGGAAAGGTGCCATGGGACGGGGACGAGGTGGTGGGGGTAATGGAGGAGTGGACCAGGGTGTCACGGAGGGAACGATCCCTTCGGAATGCTGACAGGGGAAGATGCATTTGGTGGTGGCATCACGCTGGAGGTGGCGGAAATGGCGGAGGATGATCCTTTGGATATGGAGGCTGGTGGGGTGAAAAGTGAGGACAAGGGGAACCCTGTCACGGTTCTGGGAGGGAGGGGAAGGGGTGAGGGTAGAGGTGCGGGGAATGGGCCGGACACGGTTGAGGGCCCTATCAACAACAGTAAGGCTGTGTCATCGCACCAATGTTCTTTGCCATCTTCCCTGCTGCAACACTCCACCTCATCTCCTCACACTCAAACACAGTACCTGACAAACACAGAATAAATCCATACATCACCAGAGACTGAGAGTTACCAAATTACATAACACGCTCAAACACAGTAGCACAGACTAAAAATGAAATTAATTGCACACTCACATGCAATAGCAGAGACACAACGACACAGAATCAGTCAATCAGAATCTCCCACAGCCAGCCAGGACATTTCCAGGAAGCTCCACACAGGGAGCGGCTCTTTCAATATAAACTGGGGTTGAAGAGAGTCTTTGTGAAAGATACTTCCTGATTGCAGTAAGAGCGTTTGTGATTGGTTGCAAATATTTAATCTGATTGGATGGCGAAAGAGACCAATTGCAGAAATACAATATTAAATCGTTGTGACATCCTTCCAAATCACCCAATCACAATATTTACTTTCCCCCATCCCTCATTAGCATAGAGCTGTGGGATTGTCTATTTAATCCGCACTCGGAAGGGGTTTGGTTTATTTCTGTGTTTGAAATTGAAACTGAAGATGGTTGAGGAGAAGAAGAAAGCAGCTCCTAAGAAGGGTGCCAAGAAAACTGTGAGTAAACCGTCAGCAAAGGGCGGCAAGAAGCGGAGAAAGTCGAGGAAGGAGAGTTACTCCATCTACATCTACAAAGTGATGAAGCAGGTTCACCCCGACACCGGCATCTCCTCCAAGGCCATGAGCATCATGAACTCGTTTGTGAACGATATTTTCGAGCGCATCGCGGGTGAGGCTTCCCGCCTGGCCCATTACAACAAGCGCAGCACCATCAGCTCCCGGGAGATCCAGACCGCCGTGCGCCTGCTGCTGCCCGGGGAGCTGGCCAAGCACGCCGTGTCAGAAGGGACAAAGGCGGTGACCAAGTACACCAGCTCCAAGTAAAACTGCACAATGGACTGAAAAGCAGATCAAACACAACGGCTCTTTTAAGAGCCACCCACAATCTCTCTGAAAAAGCTGCATTCGACATCTCTATGAAATCATTTTAAGACTGTGTAACATAATAAATGTCCCACTGCTGTGTTTTTGTCTGCTATCCCATAAACCGAACTCAAACCCATAATCCGCTCATCCGCCTTTCCTTTTTTGCTTAAAGCTGTTGTGGTTTTGCACAGCCCCTGAATTACCGCATTAACAGCTGCTTTCAGCGGTAAGGGTCAGACCTCAGTTCCTTCACTCTATTCCTGAAATGTGAACTGATTCATCATTTTATTAACAGCAACTCTCCGCAATGTAACAGCCCGGAATGGGATTATTACAAAGCATTTACAGGGCAGTTTGAGGACTCGATCCGGCTCCCTCTTTTCAGAGAAGGACACGGCACTGATTGAAAATAAATTGAATGTTTCCCTTCAGGGAATTGCTGTGAACAGGGATTTAGTACCGCCCGGGACAGTTTGAAAGCGATTGTAGAAAGAACCAAAGACTTGATTTTTATAGGTAAATTGTACATAGTATAGGTAGGTGGTAGAAGAATGGTGGGAATGTGGTAGAGAATATGGGGTTAATGTAGGACTAGTATAAATGGGTGGTTGTTGGTCGGCACAGACTCGGTGGGCCTAAGGGCCTATTTCAGTGCTGTAGCTCTAAAGAAAATAATAAAACCACAATTTAAACAACATATTAAACCCGCGTCTGTGATTGGTGACGGAAAGAGTTGAATAAAACAAAATAAAAAGGGATTTTAAATCTTTGACAAATGATGACATTTATTTTAATCCGCTCCTTTCTGACAATGAAATTGGCGGGCTTTTTGAAATTGACAAATTCTCTGCTTCTGATGTTGTGGCGGGTAAATCCCGCCCTCTTCTGTTGGTCAGTGACCTGATTGGTGAAAAATATAGGCAAATGAGGTGAATTAAGGACCGGCCAATGAGGATAGCTGTCAAGCTATAAGTAAAGTAAATTACACGAGAATTATTCATTCTTTGTGAGATTGTGGAAATGTCTGGAAGAGGAAAGACCAGCGGGAAAGCTCGGGCCAAGGCCAAGTCTCGCTCCTCCCGGGCTGGATTGCAGTTCCCGGTGGGCCGTGTTCATAGGCACTTGAGGAAGGGCAACTATGCTGAGCGTGTGGGTGCCGGAGCCCCGGTCTATCTGGCTGCTGTGCTCGAGTATCTGACCGCTGAAATCCTCGAGCTGGCCGGTAACGCGGCCCGGGACAACAAGAAGACCCGCATCATCCCCAGACACCTGCAGCTGGCCGTCCGCAACGACGAGGAGCTCAACAAGCTGCTGGGAGGGGTGACTATCGCTCAGGGCGGGGTGCTGCCTAATATCCAGGCCGTGCTGTTGCCCAAGAAAACCAGCGCTCAGAGCTCCCAGAAAAAGTAAAGCGGCCGAAATGTCATCTAAAAACCCAAAGGCTCTTTTCAGAGCCACCCACAGTCTCTGTGAAAGGGCTGGTTACTGTCTGATTCCAAAATGTCAGTAACAGGACCGAATGAGAACCATTTCAAATGTTTAAGCATCTGTTTCAGTGATTTCTCACTGTCCCCCCAAAGCCTGTCGAATTTATTACTTCCACAGCGAGTTTGAGTTATTTGTCCCGTTACAGATTGCTGAATAGTCTTTTACCGCCAGTTACAGATAAGTAGACAAAAGTTACAGATTAAAACTTCATAATATATATAGCCCATCAAAAACTTTTTTTATTCCGCTTTTATCAGCACAAGTCCTGGCGCGATTTTACGAACAGCTTGAAACTAACGCCAGATTTTCCATTAATTCGCTTCTTTCTCGACACTGAAATTGGCGGCTTTTTCGAATTCAAACTTTCTGCCAATTTAAGCCAATGACTTGCTGCAATTTCTAATTCGAGGCTCTGCGATTGGTTAAGACATGCGAATGGGAAGAGGATGACCAATCAGAAGTGGGCTCGGGTGAGCGCGGGCTCAAACTGCGGGAATTCCAAATCCCTGAATGATTGAGCTGAAACTGATCAGTTTCACAAACCCTGTCAGTTTCAGTGCAGGAAACACCGTCTCGGGAGAAATAACATCACAAGTGGGTCTGGTTCCAGTGACCGATTCAACGGCTGCTGCAAAACTCCCGGATTCCCTCATTGCAGCGAAATCATTTTGAAATTCTATGAAAACAATGAGTGATTCTGGAGGAGTGATGTGGCTTTTCACTGAGGGCATGTGTCGACTGGGGAAGTAACTAACTGTAGAGCCTCGGGCACTGTTTACACAGCCTGTTGAGAAAATCAAATCCACTGCACATCCTTGCTACAAATGAAATGTCAAATTCGGGGATTCCAGTTTTTTATCCCGAATGCAGCAGATTGATTGAAAAAAAATAAAAAGCAAAGTACTGCCGATGCAGGAAATCTGAAATATTTCAGATTGCTTGAACAGTTCCGAACAGCCAATCCCAGCTGCCGTTTCTAGGTCACTGCTTTCTCTGTGAGGCGGTGGGTGGCTCTCAGAAGAGCCTTTGTTGTGTGTTTGCTGGAAAGGGTCGAGTTGTTCAGCCGCCAAATCCATAGAGTGCGGCCCTGCCGTTTCAGAGCGTACACCACATCCATGGCAGTGACCGTCTTGCGCTTGGCGTGCTCAGTGTAGGTGACCGCATCCCTGATCACATTCTCCAGGAAAACCTTCAGCACCCCGCGAGTCTCCTCACAGATCAAACCCGAGATCCGCTTGACCCCGCCACGGCGAGACAGGCGGCGGATTGCTGGTTTGGTGATGCCCTGGATATTGTCACGAAGCACTTTGCGGTGCCGCTTTGCTCCCCCTTTACCTCTACCAGATATTTTTTAAAAATTTTATTTCCAAATTATACTTTATTCATAAAAATCTGTAAAAATTACATTACCAGTTTCAAACAGCACCAAGTCAAAAAATACAAACAGTGCAAAGGAGGTCCGTTTGCTTCATTACAATCATGAGTTGCCTCACAATCCTTCCACTTCCCATTTGTGATGCCAATTAAATTTTTTTCATTTACAGCACACAAAATTTTCCCAATACAGTTCGAGGGGTTTCCCATGGATCCAGCCCCTCAGTTCAGCTTGGTGGGGGAACCTTACACAGTGGTCTTTCCCCATTGAGCCTTTGCTGCGGCTGCCCCAAGCTTTAGTGCGTCCCTCAGCACGTAGTCCTGGATCTTAGAATGTGCCAGTCTGCAACATTCGGTGGTGGACGACGCTTTGCGCTGGAAGACCAGCAGGTTTCGGGCAGACCAAAGGGCGTCTTTCACCAAATTGATAGTCCTCCAGCAGCAGTTGATGTTTGTCTCGGTGTGCGTCCCTGGGAACAGCCCGTAGAACACAGACTCCTGTGTTACCGAGCTGCTTGGGATGAACCTCGACAAAAACCACTGCATCTCTTTCCACACCGGCTTTGCAAAGACACATTCCAGGAGGAGGTGGGCGACCGTCTCTTCCCCACCACAGCCACCGCGGGGGCAGTTGCGGAGGGGACGATACTTCGGGCGTGCAGGAGGGATCTGACAGGGAGGGCTCGTCTCACCACCTGCCAAACTACATCTTGGTGCTTGTTTGAAAGTTCTGGTGATGAGGCATTCCGCCACATGACTTTGGCGGTCTGCTCGGGGAACCATCCGACAGGATCCCCCGTCTCCTTTTCCATTGGGGGCCTTGAGGACATTCCGTGCAGACCACTGCCTGATGGATTGGTGGTCAAAGGTGTTTTCCCGCAGAAACTGCTCCACGAAGATTAGGTGGTACGGCACGGTCCAACTGCATGGAGCATTCTGCGGCAATGTGACCAGGCCCATCCTTCGCAAGACCGGGGACGGATAGAACCTCAGCACGTAGTGACACTTGGAATTTGTGTACAGCGGATCTACACACAGATTGATGCAGCCGCACACGAATTGGTCATCAGGATGAGGGCGACGTTGGGTACATTTTTCCTGCCGTTATCCAGAGGTTTGAACATCGCGTCCCTCCAGACCCGGTCCATTTTGGATCTCCAGATAAAGTGGAAAATGGCTCGGGTGACCGTCACAGCACATGAGTGGGGTCTGGGCAAGACCTGCGCCATGTACAGCAACAACGTGAGCACCTCGCACCTGATGACCAGGTTCTTACCCACAATGGAGAGAGATCGCTGCCCCCACATGCTCAACTTGTGTTGTACCTTGGCTACTCGCTCCTCCCAGGTTTTGGTGCATGCCCCGGCCCTTCCGAACCATATCACCAGCACATTCAGGTTGTCTGACCTGACGGTGAAGTGGACAAAGGATTGGTCAGCCCAGTTCCCAAAGAACATGGCCTCACTCTTGCTGTGGTTAACCTTGGCTCCCGAGGCCAGTTCGAACTGGTCGCAGATGCTGATCAGTCTGCGCACAGACAGCGGATCCGAGCAGAAGACGGCGACGTCATCCATGTACAGGGAGGTTTTAACCTGAGTGCCTCCACTGCCTGGGATTTTCACCCCTATTATGCTCGCATCCTTCCAAATAGACTCAGCAAAGGGTTCAATCCAGCAAACAAACAAGACCGGGGAGAGAGGACAGCCCTGTCGGACTCCAGATTGGATCAGGAAACTTTCCGATTCCCACCCATTGATTGAGACTGCGCTACTTATGTTTGTGCAGAGCAGTTTGATCCAATTGCAGATTCCTTCCCCAAACCCCATTTTGGAAAGCACGTCCATCATGTCGGTGTGCGATATCCTGTCAAAAGCCTTCTCCTGGTCCAGGCTGATGAGGCAGGTGTCCACCCTCCTGTCCCGCACGTAGGCGATCATATCCTTGAGTAGCGCGAGACTATCGGAGATCGTCCAGCCGGGTACAGTACAGATCTGATCAGGGTGAATCACCAACTCCAGAGCAGACTTGACTCGGCTGGCTATGACTTTGGACAGAATCTTGTAGTCAACATTAAGCAGTGAGATGGGCCGCCAATTTCTGATTTCTGCCCTCTCCCCCTTCCGCTTGTAGATGAGGGTGATGATGCCTTTCCTCATGGATTCAGACATGCTGCCGGCCAGGAGCATACTCTCGTATACTTCCAGCAGGTCTGGGCCAACCCAGTCCCACAGAGCCGAGTACAGCTCGACCGGTAAGCCGTCACTTCCGGGAGTTTTACTCGTCTCGAAGGACTCGACGGCCTTTGTCAGCTCGTCCAGAGTTAGCGGCTTGTCCAGTCTCTCCCTCGTGCTGTCCTCTAAGACCTCTGTGATAGATGACAGGAAGTACTGGGAGGCTCTGCTGTCTGTGGGCTTCGCGTCATACAGCCCAGCATAAAAGGATTTGCAGATCCTTAGTATGCCGGACTGTGAAGACGTTACCGAGCCATCCTCTTCCTTCAGGCTGCTGATAACAGAGCTCTCTGTGTGTACCTTTTGGAAGAAGTAACGCGAGCACGTCTCATCCTGCTCGATGGAGTGGACTCTGGACCGGAAGATGATCTTGGAGGCCTCCGTGGCAAAGAGCAAGGCCTGCTGGCTCTTCACCTCTTGGAGGTCCTCCTTGAACTCGACCCCCATCGACTGCAGCCGGAGCAGATTTTGCATTCTTTTCTGGAGTCGGGACATTTCCCTCTGTCTCTCTCTCGCCCTCTTAACACGTTTTGAGGATAATGAACCTCTTGATGTTCTCCTTGATCGCTTCCCACCAGTGAACTGGAGACTCAAAGAGGGGTTTCACGGTCGTCTAACCTTTGTAATCCCTTTTGAGTTCCTCAACGTTCTCTGGGGTCAACAGTGTAGCATTGAGCTTCCACGTCCCTCTGCCAACCCGCTGGTCATCCTGTAAGTGACAGTTGGCCAGTCAGAGACAGTGGTCGGAGAAGAACACTGGCTTCTCGTCAATGGATCCGACCATGACAGTGCGGGACACAAACAGGAAGTCAATCCTGGAACGGGCAGACCCGTCCGATCTTGACCATGTGTATCTGCGCTGTGCTCCGTCTTCAGGTTTGCTGAAGACATCGTGCAGTTTGGCATCTTTAACTGGAAGACAGTCAGCAGCTCGCTGCGTTGTACCGGGGCGTACACGTTGATGAACCGGAGCGGAGCGTTGTTGCACAATATGTCTGCTACAAGGAGGTGACCGCCCACCACCTCCTTAACTTCGGAGATGGTGAAGTTACCTCCCTGCAGCAGAACACCCAAGCCGGAGGAACGGCAATCATTACCCCCCGACCAGATCGATGGTCCGTGGGACCACCATCGCGACCATTGCCTGTAGGTGCTGAGGTGTGGTATTCCACACTCCTGCAGAAAAAGTAGGTCAGCTTTGACCTTGGCGAGGTAATCCAAGGTTGAAACACATCGCGTAGTAGATTTAATGCTACGCACATTAATGGAAGCAATCCTTACACCCATTAAAAAAAAAGTTAGTTGTTGCTTCCCATACCATTTGTCCTTGCTAGTCCCAGTCCTTCAGGTTGTTCCTACATACACACCGTGTGCGCAAGCTGTTTCACATTAGTTGGGCTCAGAAACCCCTCCTGGTTTTTCATGCAAGGTTTGTTCCGCTGGGGTGACATCGGGGGGGGCGTCTTGTAGGCAGCAAGGATTGGGTTGTCCTCTGCTGCTTCTCTCTGTTCCTCCTCGAAAACATTACTGCTCCTGGCTTCCCGGAGCTGAGGTACGCCAGATGTGTCTTTGCTCTCGGTGTCCCGGAGCTGGGATGTTTTGGCCACGTCGTTACATGTGGCGCTTTGGGGTTGAGGCACGCCGGGCCCATCACAGCTTCCAGTGCCCGGGGACTGGGGGGCTTTATCTTCCATCTCCTTGGAGTTCTGCTGCCTCTTTTGAAGGTGCTGTCGCTCCGGCACTTCCTCATCCAGTGAAGAGGAGCTGCTGTAGTCTGTCTCAGATGGTAGCCTCCTCTTGCCATTGGTTTGGGTGGTGGCCTGTTCCGCATTTGGAGGTTTTTTCTTTGTGGTTTTCCTTTGTACCACTTGCCACTGACCTGTTTGCCCATCTGCTGCCTCCTCCTCCATTGATTCTGTCTGTGGAGGAGGGGTTTCCGGGTGCAGGGTAGGTGCTGGGTCGCTGGTTTCAGCTGCCTCCCCTTTCTTCTCCTTCTCAGGTTGAAGTTCCTCACTGCGGAGAAGGTTGCTTGTCTCCTTTCGAGCACCGGACACCTTCGTCGAACCTTCTCCCGGCCTTTCCTTGGACATTGCCGCCTGAACATAACTGAGGCAGCGTTTGGGGCAGGTTTTGTAGAGATGGCCTGCCGCACCGCACAAGTTGCAACACTTAGTCTGCTTACAGTCCTTGGTCTGATGGCCTTCCTTCTTGCAGTTCTTGCAGACAACCGTGCTGCAGTTGGCTGCCATGTGACCAGATTTGCCACAGGTGCGTCAAACTCTGGGCTGCCCAGCGTAGACCAAGAACCCTCAACTTCCCCCAATAGCGAAGCTGGAGGGAGGGTGGATGATGGCTCCACTGGGATTGACCTTCAAGGTCACCTTGACCTGCCGCTTGCTGGTCCAAATCCCAAAGGGGTCCTTGACATCAGTGCTGCTGCCGGCCACCTCGACGTACCTGGCCACCACCACTGGAACATGGGGGTTGTAGAGGTGAATCGTCACCACCTGGTCCTGTTGTGACGGAAGCGTGAAGAGCGGCTCCACTGTGAGGATCGACAGCAGCGCCCGGTCCCCTTTCTCCTTGAACGCCTCCAGGAACTTGATGCATCCCGCCACGTTCCGGAACGTCACGTCGTAGTATCCACTGCTGGGGAAATCCTGCAGGCAGAAGACGTCCACAGCTTGAAATCCACAGCAATCTAAGAGGATTTTCTTGATGAAGAAGGTGCGATCGACCGGTGCATCTCCTTCCTTGTCCTTCACGAAACTCGAGCGGTGTAACGCACTCCCTGGCCTGAAGCTCGAAGATTGGTTATAGCCATTTTATTCAAAGCCTACCCAGGATCAAAAGGCAATGATCATGGTCTCTTCTCAACCAAGTAAGCACTGATAAGAACAGATACTACACTTGATCTTAGCCAAAAGGCCGACACATGATGATTCTTCACTCAGATCACTGCCCAATCTAAGAAACAGACTCTTTCAGGCTCTATTTTATGCAGGCCGCCCGGACCTGCCTGAGAAAGGCAGAGAGCGCAGGAAGGGGAGGAGACACCTCGAGTGACAGACAGACAGAGAACGACCCCTCATCTTTCAGCTCCACCTCCAGTTTCCTCCGGGCTGCCAATTCCAAACACTTTATTAACAGTAGAACCGAAACCCAGCTCTCCACACAAACCCTTCCAGACTCGGCCTTCATAGTCAAGGCTTTCCAGAAAGCTGGAGCTTTTAAATATGGTCCCGCGACAATTAACACTAAGTAATATTCCCACCTAAACCCAGTCCATTCTATAACAAATAATCTACTCAGTTTCCACACACATCCACTTCCAGCAGTTTACAAACACCTTATTGCAGCTGTTTGGGGAATCTCCTGTGTTAAGATTGGAGTTGGAAAGCGGCCTTTACCCGGCAGTGTTACCGTCTCACACTGAACCTGCCAGACATCCTGTTGATCTGCCTCGTTCCCCTCTGTCTCTCTTGACTATTACATGGCAGGGGTAGTATTTCAGAAAGTACTGCAATGGAGGGAGTGCTGAGAACTCCAGGCCAATCCTGGAGGGATGGGGAAAACATCTTTAGAAATTCCCTGGAAAGAATCGTGAAATGACAAGTCTCCGGTGAAGACCAAGGAGAGAGTGTGTACATTGAATGGAAACATGGCAGAAAGAGTTGGGGATTCAGGAACACAATCCTCTCTGATGGGTTACAGCCTCCCCTCTGCTCCTGCTCTTTACGAGACACTTTTCCAGTTTAAATTTATGGACAAGGTGGGTTAGTTGCTCTCAGGGCGGATGGGGGGAGAGGAGCCTCAGTGGCCATGGGTGGGACAGGGAAAATGGAGACAGAGAACCAGGACTCCACTTACTCTCCAGTGATGTCTGCTGGAAAGTGTCTGTGGATCGGATGATGCCGGGGTCCCATGGAGAGGGGAAGGGGGTGGGGTGATGGAGTGAGGAGGTGGAGAGGGAGTGTTCGTGGTGTCACAGCCAACCCCCTGCCCAAACCAAACTCCCACATCCCAGCATTATATTGTCCAATTCCTGGAGGCGGAGGATGGCGATTCCCGTTGGATTAATTTCTAATGTTCGGCATCTTATCCTGATAAAATCACCAGTTCTGAAGGAGGCCATTCTGTACTTATTCTCAGGTCATCGAGGGGTCATCTTTCCCTTTTCAGCTCCTGACTGCTGGTATTTTTGCTGTTAAATGTGAAATGCAACGTATGTTCGCAGCTGTTTCTGCCCTGTTGCAGCCATAGGAGCATAGAAATGGGGGGTAGGCCATTCAGCCCCTCTAGGCTGCTGCACCTTTCAATTAGATCCTGGCTCACCTGTATCTTAACTCCAGCTACCTGCTGTGATTTCATAAACCCTCAAACCGTCACTGGATAAACATCTCTCAATCTCAGGTTGGAAATTGTCAATTGACCCTCAGGTTTATCTGATTTTTCGGGGAGAATTCCAGGTTCCTGCTCCCCTTTGTGAAAAAGTGCTTCCCGGCAGTGTTCCTGAAAGGCACAACTCCAATTTTGAGTTCTCCCCCTTTGTTGTGGAACTGCTTGTTTACAGCTCTGACCAAAGTCCACACCGCAGAACAAACAGCTGTTCCTCTGATCCTGTCACTTCAGCTTTGGACTTGAAGTTCATGCCTCTTTCCATGATGATTCTTTGTCCCCTATCTCTGTAAATGGTTATGCCGGTCTTTTTGTGGGGTTTGTCAAACATTTCCTTTTCCAGTCCTACTCAGGATCCAACCACCACCCCAGCTCTTTTTCCGGTACAATGATGACTGTATCAGTGCCATTTCCTGCTCCAGCCCTGAACTGGAAAACGTCATCAAATTCGTTTTCAATTTCCACCCTTCTCTCACCTTCACATGATCCATTTCCGACACTTCCCTTCCCTTCCTCGACTTCTCTGCCTCCATCTCTGGGGATAATCCTGTTCACTAATATTCATTCTAATCCCACTGACTCCCACAGCTACCTCAACTACACTTCCTCACACCTGCTTCCTGTAAGGACTCCATTCCATTCTCCCAGTTTCTCCATTTCCGACACATCTGTTCTGATGATGTAACCTTCAACAACAGCACTTCTGATATGTCTTCCTTTTTCCTCAACCGAGGATTCCTCCTCACTGTGGTTGGCAGGGCCCTCAACTGTGTCTGACCCATTTCCTGAACCTCTGCCCTCGCCCCTCCCCTCCCAGAACAAGGGCTTCCCTTGTCCTCACTTTCCACCCCACCTGCCTGCACATCCAAAGGATCATTATCCACCATTTCCGCCACCTCTAGCCTGATGCCACTACCAAACGCATCTTTCCCTCCCCTTTCAGCATTCCGAAGTATCGTTCCCTCCGGGACACCCTGGTCAACTCCTCTGTTAATCGTGACACCTCCTATGCAATTGCATGAGGTATAATACCTGCCATTTTACCTCCTCTCTGATCACCATCGGAGGCCACAAACAATCCTTCCAGGTGAAGCAGTGATTTACTTGTACTTCTTTCAATTTTCTATACTGTATTCACTGTTCACAGTGCGATTGCTCTATATTAGGAAGACCAAACACAGATTGGGTGACCGCTTTGCAGGGCATCTCTGCTCAGTCTGCAAGCATGAACCCAAGCTTCCGGTTGCTTGCCATTTCAATTCACCACCCTGCTCTCATGCCCACACTTCTGTCCTTGGCCTGCTGCAGCATTCCAGTGAAGCAAGCTCGAGGAACAGAACTTCATTTTCTGACACATTTTTAGACATTTGACAGCCTTCCAGACTGAACATTGAGTTCAATAATTTCAGAGCAGACCGGCCCTTTTTAAAATTATTTTATTTTATCTTTTTTTTTTAACCATGTGCCTGCCTTAAACTTGTTTTTTTGAGTTTGTGCTTTTGGACAGAACTGTTGATTATTCTGTCATTAACACTCTCTCTGCACTAATACTTTGTCTTTCACTACACTATTAGCACACTCCCTTTGCCTTTGCCCCATGACCTCCTTGTCAGTTAATCTCTGCTGCCCTCTGCCCTATTACACACCTTCCCTTTTGTTCTCTTCCCCACCTCCCCCCACCCCCGCTTCACTTGCTTAAAACCTATTACTTTGAGTGTGAGACAAATTCCATCCATCTTTTTTACTGTATGAGATTCATTTTGACACTTTCTGGTACATTATGTGACAGCGAGTTTAATTCTACATCTATCTGTCTGTGGTACTGTGTCTGAGTGTGAGATTATTTCAGTGTCAGTCTATGAAACTAAATGTGATTGTGAGATTCATTCTGTATGCACCAGTCTTACAGTCAGAATATGACTGTGTGATTCATTCTCTATGTGTCAGTCTAAGGTACTATATATGCATGTGGTTTTAATTATGTGTCTGTCATTCTATGTGAGCTTGGGTCTCACTGTACATATGTCAATCTCTGGATCTTTCTGTGAGAGTGAGATTAACTCTTTATCTGCTGGTCTCTGAAATGAATTGATTTTGTGACTCACTCTGTGTCCATCAGTCTATGATACTGTGAATAAGTGGGGGGTATATATGGTGTCTATCTGAACTTGGTATTGAGTATGATTGTAGGATTCATTGTGTATCTGTCAGTATTCAGACTGAATGTGAAATAAGGTTCATTCTGTACGTGAAAATCTCTGGTATTCTATGGAAGTGAACTCGAATATGCCTATCAGTCTTTGACACTGTATCTGATTATGGGATTGACTCAATACCTTTCAGACTTTGGTACTATGCATATGTGTGGTTCAAGTTCTGCATGTCAGTCTGTTACTCTATGTGAGTGTGGATATCTTTTATGTATCTGTCAGTCTCTCGCAATGAATGCAAGTGTGGGATTAACTCTCTTTTCAACAGTATCTGGTACTGACTGTGAGCATGTGAGTCCTACAGTATCTGTCAGTGTTTTCTATTGTATGTGACTGTGCAATTCTTCCTATGTCTTTCAGTGCCTAGAAAAGTGTGTATGGGATTCATTCTGTACCTGTCAGTATCTGGTACTGAATGAGATTGTGGGATTCATTCTGTTGTCTGTCAATCTCTGCTAATGTATGTGAGTGATATCTGTTATGCATATATTATTTTCTGGTACTGGAAGTGTATATTGTATTTATTCTTTACCTGTTAGCCTCTAGTACTACATATGAGTGTGGGTCTCATTCTGCATTTGGCAGTCTCTGGTACTGAATGTGTGTTACAATTTATTTTTTATGTGTCTATCTCTAGGACAGTCCATTACAGTGGGATTAATTTTGTATTTCTCAGCTACTGGTATTGTCTGCAAACGTGATACATTCTGTATCTATGTGACGCTGGTGCTGTATGAGTGTGGAATTCTTCTGTACCTGTACTTAATATGTATCTCAGGGTTGGTATTGAGAACTATTTGTTTAACGCCATAATGTATCACTATTTTCTTGTTTTTATTATTTAGAGATACAGCACTGAAACAGGCCCTTCGGCCCACCGAGTCTGTGCCGACCATCAACCACCCATTTATACTAATCCTACACTAATTCCATATTCCTACCACATCCCCACCTGTCCCGAGATTTCCCTACCACCTACCTATACTAGGGGCAATTTTATATAATGGCCAATTTACCTATCAACCTGCAAGTCTTTGGCATGTGGGAGGAAACCGGAGCACCCGGAGGAATCCCACGCAAACACAGGGAGAACCTACAAATTCCACACAGGCAGTACCCAGAATTGAACCCGATCACTGGAGCTGTGAGGCTGCGGTGCTAAGCACTGCGCTACTGTGCCGCCCTGTCTCACTGGTATTTTTAAATATAAATCACTGCACATTATAACTGTGTGTTTTACTCAGTTGTGGTTTGAGATTTTTGGACTAGTATTTAGTCTGTAACTGTATGAACACATTTGTGAATGACAACGTATATTTCAAACTCACACATGGCATGCTCAGTATAATCAGAATCATTCAATTGATAAGATATCATTCAGTACAGCTCTTACAGAGATTATTGGATTGGTATGTAATGTGTAGTGCAGTTTGCACTAATTGACATAATACTGTAACTTTTCTTTTGATACTGTATCAGATGTTTGTACTACATTGTAATCTGTCACTCAGTCTGCAGTCTGGGCTACATTATTAGGATTCATTCTGTACCTTTCCATCAGCTGCTCTACCTGATATTTGATTTGTAGCTTAGGGTGCACTCTTGTGGGATTGATCCAGTGCCTTTCAATTTGATAGTGGGTGTGATTTTGAACTGAGATCGATGGACCTACCTTTCTGCAGTACTGAGTTGGGGTGAATTGGAAACAACTTCTGCCTCTCCTGCTTTGTTTGATTGTCTGCTGGATTGAAAATGTGTCTCTGGAACTTGGGATCAGTGTGAGTCTGACTGCTTCTGCTCTCTGTGACTGTGGAACTCATGGCCTGTCTGTGTCTATGAGCTCTGGGAGTGATAATTTACCTACTCTGTGTTAGAAGGAGTGGACTGTACATATCCTTGTGCTGGGGAATCATCACAATCCTTCTGGTTCCTTCAAGTATTTTCCGACAGAAAGAAAGAAAAATATCTCTTGTAACTCAAGATCAATTGAAGTGGAAGCTAGAAAAGACATGAATGTAATATTTCAATTAATAATCATTATGACCAACCACACAGGATGATCAGTAATACAAAGAGTGTCAGTGTCAGTGTCTGATTCCACTGCAGCACTCAGCTTCTGCTGATCAGGTTTTCTTTGGTAGTTTTATAACAATTTAGTGACATCCAGGAACAACCCAACATCTGCACTGCTCCATGAATGGGAATACCTGCTGGAGCAGGGATATTTGCGCAAGTCAGGTTTTTAATTCCACCTGGCATTATAATGTAAGAACATAATAACTAGGAGCAGGATTAGGCCATTCCGCCACTCGAGTCTGTTCCAACATTTAATAAGATCATGGCAGATCTGATCATAGTCTCAACTCCACTGTCCTGCCTGCCCCCATAACACTTTACTCCCTTGTAAATCAAAAGTCAGTCTAACTTAGCCTTGAATATATTCAATGACCAGCCTCCACCATCCTCTTGGGTAGAGAATTCCAAAGAACAACAACCCTTTGAGAGAAGAAATTCCTCTTCAATTCCATCGAAAATGGGAGACCCCTTATGTTGAAACTGTTCTCCCCAGTTCTTGATTCCCTCATGAGGGAAACATCATCTCAGTAAATACCTTGTCAAGCCCCTTCAGTATCTTATATGTTTCACAAGATCACCTCTCATTCTTCTAAACTCCAATGAGTGTAGCACAACCAGGTGAAACTTTCCTCATAAGACACCACCTTCATCCCTGAAATCAACCAAAAGTGTTGCTTGCCTGAACTACCTCCAATGCAAATATTTTCCTCCTTAAATAAGGAGACCAAAACTGTATGCACACTCAAGGTGTGGTCTCACCAACACCCTGTACAGTTGTAGCAAGACTTCCCTACATTTATACTCCATCCCCATTGCAATAAAGGCCAAAATTCCAATAGCCTTCCTAATTACTTGCTGTACTTCCATGCAAGTTTTTTTGATTCATATAAGAGGACACCCAGATCCCTCTATACCACAGCATTCTGCAGTCTCTCCCTATTTAGATAATATTCTTCTTTTCTATACATCATACCAAAGTGGATACCCTCGCATTTTCCCACATTATACTTAATATGCCAAATTTTTGTCCTCACACTTAACCTGTCTTTATCGCTTTGCAGACTCATTGTGTCCTCCACAAAACTTGCTTTCCCACCTTTCTTTGTGTCAACAGCAAATTTAGTTACAATACACTCGATCCCTTCATCTAAATCATTAATATAGCTGTAAGTAGTTGAGGCCCCAGCACTGATCCCTGTGGCACCCCACGAGTTACAGTTTGCTAACCTGAAGATGACCCATTTATCCTAATTCTCTGTTTCTTGTTAGTAAGCATGTACCAGCGACCCGGGTTTAATTCTGGGTACTGCCTGTGCGGAGTTTGCAAGTTGTCCCTGTGACCGCGTGGGTTTTCGCCGGGTGCTCCGGTTTCCTCCCACCGCCAAAGACTTGCAGGTTGATAGGTAAATTGGCCATTATAAATTGCCCCTAGTATAGGTAGGTGGTAGGGGAATTGAGGGAAGGTGGGGATGTGAGATGGTAATGGGATTAATGTAGGATTAGTATAAATGGGTGGTTGATGGTCAGCACAGACTCAGTGGCTGAAGGGCCTGTTTCAGTACTGTATCTCTAAATAAATAAAATAAATAATATAGTACCCGTTAACACCAAGAGCTCTGACCTTGTGTAGTAACATTTTGCATGGCACTTTAGCGAATGCCTTTTCAAAATACAACTACACTACATCTACTGGTTCCCCTTCAGTTACCCTGCTTCTTACATCCTCAAAGAACGCTAATAATGTTGGCAAACTTGATTTCCTTTTCATAAATCCATGTTGACTCTGCATGATTGTATTATAATTTTCTAAATGTTCCACAGATTGGAGGGTGGCAAATGTAACCTCACTATTTAAAAAAGGAGGGAGAGAAAAAACAGGGAATTACGGACCAGTTAGCCTTACATCAGTAGTGGGGAAAGTGCGAGAGTCTATTATAAAGGATGTGGTAGCAGAACACCTGGAAAGCATAAATGGGATTGGACGAAGACAGCATGGGTTAACAAAAGGGAAATCATGCTTAACAAATCTACTGGAGCTTTTTGAGGATGGAACTAGTAGAATAGATAAGGGAGAACCAGGGGATGTGTTGTATCTGGATTTTCAGAAGGCTTTTGATAAGGTCCCACATAAGAGGTTAGTGTGCAAAATTAAAGCCGATGGGATTAGGGGTAATATACTGGCATTGATTGAGAATTGGCTGACAGACAGGAAACAGAGAGTAGGAATAAACGGGCCTTTTGCCAGGCAATCAGCGAGGTGGGCGGGACTGCATCGCGCATGCGCTTCTTTCCCCAATCATTCAGAAAACAAAAATAAATTGGAACTTTCCCCAGTTCAGTTTTCTCCGAGTTTGAGCAAAGGAACTGGGGCTTTGGGGAAAGGTCAGAGAACGTTTCAAGCTGGGGGATTCCCCCTTTCTGAAGCTCAGTTTGAGATCATTCCCTGTATTGTGTTTGCTCTTCATTCACCCGTCTTCTCAAAGCAATCCTCCGAGGGAGTCGCTGTGTTTGCTGCGATCGCGCAGGAGTTAATATCTGACAGTAACAGTCCCAGATTAATGTCATCACATTGAAACTGTCCCTCACTGACAGTCATATCGAACGGTGTGAGCTGAAAGATTACAGAGTTCAACAGTGCAAAGAGCGTTAAATTTGGAACATTGTTCACCTCACGAACTGTTTCACAGAGTCTAGGAATAATAATGTGTCTGTTTATGATACAATATAGTGAGAGATGAGACTGTACCGTCTGTCTCCCACGGATCTTTCAAGATAAAATAAGGCTTCCAGGTCAGCCTGTAACTGCTGATGGGGATCTCTCTCTCTCTCTCACTTATTCACTTTCAGCTCTGTCTCTAGTGCTCTATAAAAACGCGGGATCCAGTTATTGGGTGTGATATGGACACACTGATAGAAAATGCACTATTGACACTCCCTCTCTAATGCTGTACATATGTTTGGGATCCAATTATTTAGGATGATATGTATGCACTTTATTGTGTCACTAATACTGTCTCTGATGATGCATATGAATGTGTAATACAGTGTGATATGGACACACTGTTACGAATGGTCGGACTGATTCTCTCTCTCTCTCTGTGGTGCTGTATATGAAAAGGGGATAATGTTAGTGAGCATCATAGAATCATAGAAGGTTTAAGGCAGAGAAAGAGGCCACTTGGCCCATCATGGTATGCGGCAGCCGAAAAACAGTGAACATAAAGGAATGGCAGGGGGGCTTCAACCTCGAGAGTGCACCTCCTGTGCTATGTGGGAGCTCCTGGATGCTTCCCGTGTCCTGGAGAACCATTTGGAGGTCGCCACCTCGTAGCAGATGCAATGTCCAACAATACTCCACTCTGGCTGATCGACGTCTATGCCCCGGTTCAATGCAGCGAGCGGCTGACTGTCTTCCAGCATTTCCCACTGCTGCTGGCGACGTCCAGGCTGGTCATCCTAGGCGGTGACTTCAACGGCATCATCGATGCATCTGGACGATCCGGCAGAGACGACAGCAAACTGGACGCTATGTCCAGATTCCTAATAGAAACAGTAAAAGATGCCAAACTGCACGACGTCTTCAGCAAACCTGCAGACGGAGCGCAGTGTAGACCAAGAACGGATGCATCTGTCCATTCCAGCATTGACTTCCTGTTTGTGTCCCGTGCTATCACGGTCAGATCCACCGACGTCAAGCCGGTGTTCTTCTCCGACTATTGCCTCTTACTGGCTAACTGTCACTTACAGGATGACCAGTGGGTTGGCAGGGGGACATGGAAGCTCAATGCTACACTGCTAATCCCACAGAACGTGGAGGAACTCAAAAGGGATTACAACGGTTGGAAGACCGTGAAACCACCCCCCCCCCCCCCCCCCCCCATTTGAGTCTCCAGTTCACTGGTGGGAAGCGATCAAGGAGAACATCAAGAGGTTCTTTATCTTCAAAGGTGTTCAGAGGGCGAGAGAGAGACAGAGGGAAATGTCCCGACTCCAGAAAAGTATGCAAAATCTGCTCTGGCTGCAGTTGATGGGGGTCGAGGTCAAGGAGGACCTCCATGAGGTGAAGAGCCAGCACTCCTCGCTCTTTGCCACGGAGGCCTCCAAGATCATCTTCCGGTTCAGAGTCCACTCCATGGAGCATGATGAGATGTGCTCGTGTTACTTCTTCCAAAAGGTACACAGAGAGAGCTCTGTTATCAGCAGCCTGAAGGAAGAGGATGGCTCGGTGACGTCTTCGCAGTCCGACATACTAAGGATCAGCAAATCCTTTTGTGCTGGGCTGTATGACGTGAAGCCCACAGACAGCAGAGCCTCCCAGGCCTTCCTGTCATCAATCACAGAGGTCCTAGATGACAGCAGGAGGGAGAGACTGGACAAGCCGCTAACTCTGGATGAGCTGACAAAGGCCATCAAGTCCTTCGAGATAAGTAAAACTTCCGGATGTGACGGCTTACCGGTCGAGTTGTACTCGGCCCTGTGGGACTGGGTCGGCCCGGACCTGCTGGAAGCACACGAGTATGCTCCTGGCCGGCAGCATGTCAGAATCCATGAGGAAAGGCATCATCACCCTCATCTAGACGTGGAAGGGGGAGAGGGCTGAAATCAGAAATTGGCGGCCCATCTCAATGCTTAATGTTGACTACAAGATACCGTCAAAAGTCATAGCCAGTGGAATTTAGTCTGCTCTGGAGTTGGTGATTCACCCTGACCAGACCTGTACTGTACCCACTTAGGGATACGATCACCTATGTACAGGACACGAGGGTGGACAGCTGCATCATCAGCCTGGACCAGGAGAAGGCTTTTGACAGGATATCGCACACCTACAGGATGGACGTGCTTTCCAAAATGGGGCTTGGGGAGGGAATCTGCAATTGGATCAAACTGCTCTACACAAACATCAGTAGCGCAGTTTCAATCAATGGGTGGGAATCGGAAAGTTTCCTGATCCAATCTGGAGTCAGACAGGGCTGTCCTCTCTCCCCGGTCTTGTTTATTTGCTGTATTGAACCCTTTGCTGAGTCTATTAGGAAGGATGCGAACATAAGAGGGGTGACAATCCCAGGCAGCGGAGGCACTCAGGTTAAAACCTCCCTGTACATGGATGACGTCGCCGTCCTCTGCTCGGACCCGCTGTTTGTGCGCAGACTGATGAGCATCTGCGACCAGTTCGAACTGGCCTCGGGAGCCAATGTTAACCATGGCAAGAGCGAGGCCATGTTCTTTGGGAACTGGGCTGACCGATCCTTTGTCCCCTTCACCGTCAGCTCAGACTACCTGAAGGTGCTGGGGATATGGTTCGGAAGGGCCGGGGCGTGCACCAAAACCTGGAAGGAGCGAGTAGCCAGGGTACAACACAAGCTGAGCACATGGGAGCAGCGAGCTCTCTCCATTATGGGTAAGAACCTGGTCATCAGGTGCGAGGCACTCACGTTGTTGCTGTACATGGCGTAGGTCTGGCCCATACCCCACTCCTGCACTGTGGTGGTCACTCGAGCCATTTTCCGCTTCATCTGGGGATCCAAAATGGACCGGGTCCGGAGGGACACGATGTTCAACCCTCTGGATAAGGGCGGGAAAAATGTACCCAATATCACCCTCATCCTGATGACTACCTTCGTGTGCGGCTGCATCAAGCTGTGTGTAGATCCCCAGTACGCCAACACCAAGTGTCACGAAGTGCTGAGGTTCTATTTGTCCCCAGTGTTATGAAGGATGGGTCTGGTCACATTGCCCTGGAACGCTCCATCCAGTTGGACTGTGCCGTACCACCTATCCTTCGTGGAACAGTTTCTGTGGGAAACACCTTTGGCCACCAATCCATCAGTCCGTGGTCTGCACGGAATGTTCTCAAGGCCCTACGGGAAAAGAAGATGGTGGATCCTGTCGGATGGTTCACCGAGCAGACCGCCAAAGTCATTTCGCAGAATGCATCATCACCAGAACTTTCAAACAAGCACCAAGGTGTAGCTTGGCTGGTGGTGAGATCCTTCCTGCATGCCCGAAGTCTCACCCCCTCCGCACAATGCCCTCGAAGTGGCTGTGGTGGGGAAGAGACGGTTGCCCAGCTTCTTCTGGAATGTGTCTTTGCAAAGCAGGTGTGGAAAGAGATGCAGTGGTTTTTATCGAGGTTCATCCCAAGCAGCTCTGTAACACAGGAGTCTGTGCTCTACGGGCTGTTCCCAGGGACGCACACCGAGACAAACATCAACTGCTGCTGGAGGACTATCAATTCGGTGAAAGACACCCTTTCGGCTGCCCAAATCTTGGTGGTCTTCCAGCGCAAAGAGTTGTCCACAACTGAATGTTGCAGACTGGCACATTCCAAGGTCCAGGACTACGTGTTGAGGGACGCACTAAAGCTTGGGGCAGCCGCAGCAAAGGCTCAATGGGGAAAGACCACTGTGTAAGGTCCCCCCACCAGGCTGAACGTAGGGGCTGGATCCATGGGAAACCCCTCAAACTGTATCGGGAAATTTTTCGTTTTCTGTAAAATGTATATGGCATGAAAAATGAAATGGAAGAGTTGTGAGGCAACTCACTCCTGTATTGAAGGAAACTGACCTCCTTTGCACTGTTTGTATTTTTTGACTTGATGCTGTTTGGAACTGTTTTGTAATGTATTTTTTACAGATCTTTATGAATAAAGTATATTTTGGAAATTAAAAAAAACATTTGTGCAAGTAAGTATTGTCAATTGCGGCTGCTTGAGCTCTGGGTTTGGAACTTGAGCAGCAGCTGGAGACACTGCTGTGCATTCATGAGGAGAGTTACATGGAAAGCATGTTCATAGATGTGGTCACCCCACAGCTTAAGAGTACGCAGGGAGAGAGGGAATGGGTGACCACAAGGCAGTCAAAAAGAATCAGGCAGGAAGTGCAGGACACCCCGAGTGCATCTCACTCTCCAGCAGGTATTCAGTTCTGAATACGGAGGACAGTGATGCTTCACCAGGGGAGTGCAGCCAGACCGCCGTGCGCCTGCTGCTGCCCGGGGAGCTGGCCAAGCCCGCCGTGTCGGAAGGGACAAAGGCGGTGACCAAGTACACCAGCTCCAAGTAATACTGCACAATAGACTGAATAAACAGCTAATACACAACGGCTCTTTTAAGAGCCACCCACAATCTCTCTGAAAAAGCTACAACATCACCCCGATGCTATCAATTTTTTTTTTATACAAAGGGTCTGGAACTTTCTAATTGCCTTTGTGATCTCTGTTTTAACCCCATGGATTCTGGGTGATTCACTTTCACTGTTGAGATCTTTGTGTCTCTACTTAATTCCGTGTAAATTAATTACTGATCACTGACCTCATGTTCGCTTTGATCTCGGACGCGCGTTCATTTTCGCTATTGTACTATTTCGTCAATAAAAGCTGACAGATCAGTTCTCAGTCACTTGTTTCCCTTGTTCAAGCTCGGCATCAATAATTAATAAGTACATTATCTGGAAACCCCGCTGTTGTAGGAACCCTCAGTCTCACATTTCAACACCTGACAGTAAAAATCTTCTCCCCGCTTTTGTCTCCCACAAATAGGTTCAATCTAGAATCAGTGATGTGGTATCTTGACAAAGATTGACCTGAAATGTGTCCGCTTGCAGAATGCTGTGTAACCGCCGCTTCCAGACTGTTTCAAAAAGGACGGAGAATAAACCCGAATAGATACCGGACTCGAAAAGTGTATCTGGAACTTGTGACAAAGTGTAGAATAATACAAGTTTAAAATCTTTGCTGTAAAAGATCTTTGCTGACAAATATCACTGAAATGTTCTGATCATGTTCTTTTTAAGAATGAAAGCAAATGTTTCCTTTGTCAAAACCGTTGTTTCCGGCACTGATATTGGCGGTTTTTTAAAAATTGATGTATCAGTAATAATCGGCCAATCGGAGGTAATAGCTTCCTGTGTTTCTGTTTATTATCGGAGTTTGGTTTAAACTGACTGGGTGTCGGGTTCCAGCCAATTACTGCTCAGGGCGGTTCCTCACAGAGTTTAAAAAGGCGGATGTGCAGCAGATTCAGTATTAACAGGCTGTGTGTCTCAGATTGTGCAGAATCCGTTGAGAAAATGGCCCGGACAAAGCAGACAGCGCGTAAATCGACCGGAGGGAAAGCTCCTCGCAAACAGCTGGCTACCAAAGCGGCCCGGAAGAGCGCTCCAGCCACGGGTGGAGTAAAGAAGCCTCATCGCTACAGACCCGGCACTGTGGCTCTGAGGGAGATCCGCCGCTACCAGAAATCCACTGAGCTGCTCATCCGCAAACTGCCCTTCCAGCGGCTGGTCAGAGAGATCGCTCAGGACTTCAAGACAGATCTGCGCTTCCAGAGCTCGGCCGTCATGGCCCTGCAGGAGGCCAGCGAGGCTTACCTGGTGGGGCTCTTTGAGGACACCAACCTGTGCGCCATCCACGCCAAGCGAGTCACCATCATGCCCAAAGACATCCAGCTGGCCCGCCGCATCCGCGGGGAACGCGCCTAAAACCCGGTTTCAGTAACAAGTGTAACAAGGGCTCTTTTCAGAGCCACCAAATCAGCAAAGGAAAGAGCTGCCATCTCTGTTCATCATCAAACCCATTAGATTGGAGGGGCGGCCACATGGTATCCGGTAAAGGCCTGTAGGACAGAGCTGATCTGGAATTTAGAAAGCAGCATTACCGGAGACTCATTGCTGTTCAGCTCCTGGGATTCGTTAGCTGGCATTTGGGGAAAAGAAATAGATCCCAGTTTTATTTGGAAATAATTAATGGAGCCGGGTCCATTCACAGGAGCGTTATTTACAAACATTACCCAATGTGTTCACTAATATTTGAATCCATTGGAGATCAGTACACAGGATATGTAAGGCAGCTCGGTCACTCTGACTCGAACCGCCAATTCCCCGGGGCTGCAGACCCTGACACTGCGGGGAGAGAATCCCCGACTCTCCCCGCCGCCGGGAAAATAGACAGTTTTGTGTCCAGAGAATAGGGAGGACCGGGGAGAAGGCACATATTAAAGCGCTGCAATGGACTCAGCTCCTGTGTGTGCACAACTCTGATTGATTCCGTCCTCTGGGAACAGTGCGGTCTAAACAGATCAGGTTAGGAGAGAAACACACAGCCCGAGAATGGCCTCTTCCGTCCTGCATTTCGTTTAGAGATACAGCACTGAAACAGGCCCTTCGGCCCACCGAGTCTGCCGACCATCAACCACCCATTTATACTAATCCGACACTAATCCCATATTCCTACCACATCCCCACCTGTCCCTATATTTCCCTACCACCTACCTATACTAGGGGCAATTTTATAAAGGCCAATTAACCTATCAACCTGCAAGTCTTTGGAATGTGGGAGGAAACCGGAGCACCCGGAGGAAACCCACGCAGACACAGGGAGAACTTGCAAACTCCACACAGGCAGTACCCAGAATTGAACCCGGGTCGCTGGAGCTGCGGTGCTAACCACTGCGCCACTGTGCCGCCCCATCTCTGTTCCGGGAGCAGATTTTCATTGAGAAGCGGCGCTCAGATCACCGGAGAGAAAAATACACAATTCAAATGGTCTAAATGAAAAACAGAGAATTAACCCAAACACTTCCATTCTTAAATTAATTCATCAGTTCCGAACCACTTCTCGTGAATGCACCGAGATGCTCTTGGGATTTATAAAATCGAAGGCAGCGGGATTTATTAAATTGTTGATTCTGACACCCTGTAGTTCAGTTCTTCACTTAACTAGAAGGGGAGATGTGTGAGCAGAGAAACAGAGCGCAATCCAGAGAGGGAACTGAAAACACACCTGGACAGATGCGAAACAGGTCAATCCACTGTTACAATAACTCCATCTCTGACTCCCTCCTGACAGTAACCAGCCCTTTCACAGAGACTGTGGGTGGCTCTGAAAAGAGCCTTTGGGTTTTTAGATGACATTTCGGCCGCTTTACTTTTTCTGGGAGCTCTGAGCGCTGGTTTTCTTGGGCAACAGCACGGCCTGGATATTAGGCAGCACCCCGCCCTGAGCGATAGTCACCCCTCCCAGCAGCTTGTTGAGCTCCTCGTCGTTGCGGACGGCCAGCTGCAGGTGTCTGGGGATGATGCGGCTCTTCTTGTTGTCCCGGGCCGCGTTACCGGCCAGCTCAAGGATTTCAGCGGTCAGATACTCGAGCACAGCAGCCAGATAGACCGGGGCTCCGGCACCCACACGCTCAGCATAGTTGCCCATTCTCAGGAGCCTGTGAACCCGGCCCACCGGGAACTGCAGTCCAGCCCGGGAGGAGCGAGACTTGGCCTTGGACCGAGCTTTCCCGCTGGTCTTTCCTCTTCCAGACATTTCCACAATCTCACAAATACTTTCACAAAGAATGCTGAAATCCGTTGACATCCGTCACTAAGGTAGAACCTTAGGCTGGAATGGCGGTGGGGACACTGCTGATTGGTCACTCTGTTTCTGCGTCTCATGATGATTTTATGTGACCATTCAGAGAGCTGCTTAATTCACCAATCCGGAGACTCCACGCTAATGAGGGCGGAAAATAACGGCGCCAAATTGTCAGACTCCAAACAATTTTTCAAATTTGAAAAGCCCGCCAAGAGATTTGTCAAAGAAGGAACGGCTTAAATATAGAATATCGCAAAAACAGATAATTTCATTTTACAACAAATATTTAAAATCTTTCTCCTCTTGAATTATTCTACATTTTGTTACAAGTTGCAGATACACTTTTACAATCCGGTATCTATTCGGGTTTATTCTCCGTCCTTTTTGAAACAGTCTGAAAGCGGCGGCAGAAAATCTCATTCACAACATTCTGCAAGCGGATACATTTCAGATCAATCTTTGTCAAGATACCGCATCACTGATTCTAGATTGAACCTATTTGTGGGAGACAAAAGCGGAGAGAAGATTTTTACTGTCAGGTGTTGAAATGTGAGACTGAGGGTTCCTACAACAGCGGGGTTTCCAGATAATGTACTTATTAATTATTGATGCCGAGCTTAAACAAGGGAAACAAGTGATGTGTCATCTTATATTAATGAAATACAGAAAAGGGGCCGAATATGAACGCGTCCGAGATCAAAGCGCACTTGGGGTCAGTGATCAGTAATTAATTTACGCGGCATTATTACCACCTCCAGGGGCTTACCCATTGTCTCTCGAGATCAGGAGGCCAAAGAAGGATTAAGCAGAGACACAAAGATCTCACAGACAGTGAAACTGAATCACCCAGAATCCATGGGGTTAAAACACAGATCAGAAAGGCAATTAGAAAGTTCCAGACTCTTCGTATAAAAAACAAATCAAAACCAGAGAGATTATGTTGTAGCTTTTTCAGAGAGATTGTGGGTGGCTCTGAAAAGAGCCGTTGTGTTTGATCTGTTTTTCAGTCGATTGTGCAGTTTTACTTGGAGCTGGTGTACTTTTTTCTTTGTGTTTTGTAATGTATTTTTCATAGATTTTTATGATTAAAGTATATTTTGTAAATTAAAAAAAAGCAAGAACTGCAACCAAGAAGCAGAAACTATCAGGGTTAGCATAGAAACATAGAAAATAGGAGCAGGAGTAGGCCATTCGGCCCTTCGAGCCTGCTCCGCCATTCATTATGATCATGGCTGATCATCCAATTCAGTAACCTGTTCCCACTTTCACCCCATACCCTTTGAACCCTTTAGACCAAGAACTATATCTAATTCCTTCCTGAAAACATACAATATTTTGGCCTCAACTGCTTTCTGTGGTAGCGAATTCCACAGACTCACCACTCTCTTGGTGAAGAAATTTCTCCTCATCTCAGTCCTGAAAGGTTTACCCCGTATCCTTAGACTATGACAAAAACAAGAAATGCTGGATTCACTCAGCAGGTCTGGCAACATCTGTGGAAAGAGAAGCAGAGTTAACGTTTCGGGTCAGTGACCCTTCTTCAGAACTATTGCTGTCACTCGGTGAGAAGTATCGAGGAAATATTTTAAACGTTGCTGAGGGAAGTAAGGGTGGAAACAGCGGAGACTTGAGACACAATCCTTCAATCCTCCTTGAATTTAGGAATGCCTACAACACATGGACTGCAGCGGCTCCAAAAAGGCAGCTCACCACCACCTTCTCAAGGGCAATTAAAGATGGACAATAAAGGCTGCGTTTGTTGATAACGCAACCACTAGGTGGCACAACTTGCTTTCTCCCCCTCCTTCGCACCGGCCGCATCCACCCCCCACAGCCGCTCGCTCCAGACCTCACTGCTCCCCCTCACTTCCCTGGCCGATTGTCCCCCGATCGTGCCACCCCATTCTCCGGTCGCTCGCTCTCTCCCCACCGCCCCTCCCCTCCAGCCGCTAGCTCGAGGCCGCGCCGCTTCCCTTCTCTCGGCCACTCGCTCCCACATTTGACCAGTCTCCACACACCGCCCGAAGAAGCAAGGCGGGCTGCAAAGTGTGACATAGGAGCGAGTTGCGATTGTGGGGCTGGAATGTTGCTGCTTGTCCCGGCCTCACTCACTCTGGGAAAGAGTGAATAATTGATGCATCTGTTTCTGTATCTGAAATGTGACTTAGATCTGCTGTTATTAACCGAGGCAGCGCTGCAGAAGGATACGTTAATAATCTCTCACTAATCAACTGCAAACAGTCAGAATGTGTAACTTTGAGCAGCGCTTTCTGCACCGTCAGGGCTGGAAAGTTGAGTGAGGGAGAGACACTGTCAGTATCTGAGTGTATACAGCACTGTGCAGAGAAAGAGCCAATATACCGGGGCTGAGACACAGTGCATCTTTTCACATTTAATCACAATAATATCCACAGTCAGGAGCTGAAAAGGATGAAAAACCGAATAGCAAGAGCAAAAGTAAGAATACTAAGCAATTATAGATTAGCTGATCAGCTTTCACTGTGTTACCTGGTAGTCTACTGTTTTATATTCAATGCTCTCTCCACTGTGGCCAGGGAATGATTTCTTCTCAAGGGCTGAATATTAACAAAACTGCTTGTAATTTAAAATCTTTTAAAAGTAATTCCATGGAGCTAATGGGGAAAAGTCAAATAACTGCATCAATTATAGGAGAGCTGGTTGGTGATGACGTGGATGTGTCTGCAGTGTGCAGGACCAGACTGTTTCTATAGATTCACGATGAATGTTCCATCTTTATTTATAACAGTAAAACTGATAGTGGACAATGGCTATTCTGGTTGCAGCAACCTGAAGATTTAACTCATTGACACCCTGCTTTAGGGTAATCTGGAAAGCACAACATGCAGCTCTGTCAGTTAGTGTGCTTGTTAACACAAAATTTGTTGGTTCAAGCACATAAAAGGATGAGGCTTTATTAACTTAAACTCTTCTACATCTTCTATATTACTCTTGCTGTTGATTCTTCAAAGATAAGGTTAATCAAGTCTTCCCTTGTGAAATCCATGCTGACTGTGTTTTATTATATTTTCATTTCCTACTTCCCTACTTTTTTATTTTCTACTTTTGGGGATTACAGGATATTGTCATTTTTATATTGATTTTCATTTTATTTATTGCATTCATTGCCCATCCCTAATTCCCTTGAGAAGGTGGTGGTGAGCTGCCTTCTTGAACCACTGCAGTCTATGTGGTGCTATTAGGAAGGGAGTTCCAAGATATTGACCCAACCACAGTGAAGGAACGGTGATAAAGTTCCAATTCCAGATGTTGCGTAGCTTAGAGGGGAACTGGCAGGTGGTGGTGTTCCCATGCATCTGCTGCCCTCGTCCTTCTAGGTGGTAGAAGTCACGGGTTTGGAAAGTGCTGTCCAAGGAGCCTTGGTGTGTTGCTGCAGTGCATCTTGTAGATGGTACACACTGCTACCACTGTGCATCAGTGATGGAGAGAGTGAATGTTTGTGAATGAGGTACCAATCAAGTGGGCTGCTTTGTCCTGGATGGTGTCGAGCTTCTTGAGTGTTGTTGAAGCTGCACCTATCCAGGCAAGTGGAGAATATTCCATCACACTTCCGACTTGGGCCTTGTGGACAGACTTTGGGGAGTCAGGAGGTGAGTTGCTCAACGCAGGATTCCGAGTCTCTGAACTGCTCTTGTAACTGTTATATTTATATGGCTACTGCGGTTCAGTTTCTGGCCAATGGTAACCCCCAGGCTGTTGACAGTGGGGGATTCAAGATCAAAATGCCATTGAATGTCAATGGGCGATGGTTAGATTCTCTCTTGTTTGAGTTGGTCATTGCCTGGCACTTGTGTGATGCGAATGTGAAATATCCTGATTGTAGAGTACTGTATTGTACTGTAGAGTCATAGAGTCGTACAGCACAGAAACTGGCCCTTCAGCCCACCGCGTCCATGCCGACCATAATGCCTATCCATACTTATCCCACCTGCCTGCATTAATTCCATATCCCTCTATGCCTTGCTCATTCAAGTACCTGTCCAGATGCCTCTTAAATGTTGATACTGTTTCTGCCTCCACCACCTCCTCTGGCAGCTCATTCCAGACCCACTATTCTTTGTGTAAAAAATTTACCCCTTTGACCCCCTTTAAACCTCCTCCCTCTCACCTTAAATCTATGCCCTCTAGTTTTAGTCACCCCTACCATGTGAAACAGACTCTGGCCATCTATCCTATCTATGCCTCTAATAATTTTATATACCTTTATCATGTCCCCTCCCAGCCTCCTTCGCTCCAGGGAAAACAGACCCAGCCTATCCAATCTCTCTTTATAATGCAAGCCCTCCAAACCTGGCAACATCCTTGTGAATCTTTTCTGCACCCTCTCTAGCTTAATCACATCTTTCCTGTAGTGCAGCGACCAGAAGTACACACAGTACTCCAAATGTGGCCTAACCAACGTTATGTACAACTGTAACATGACGTACCAACTCTTGTTCTCAAAGCCTCGGCCAATGAAGGCAAGCATGCCATGCGCCTTCTTCACCACCCTGTCTACCTGTCTTGCCATTTTCAGGGAACTATGTACTTGCACCCCAAGGTCTCTCTGCTCAACAACACTCTCCAGGGCCCTGCCATTCACTGTGTATGTCCTGCCCTGGTTTAACTTCCCAAAATGCATCACTTTGCACTTGTCTGCATTAAATTCCATTTGTCAATCCCTTGCCCACTTTCCCAGTTTATCTACATCCTGTTGTAACCTTAGACAACCTTCTTCACTGTCCACTATACCACCAATTTTGGTGTCATCTGCAAACTTACTAATCATGCCCCTTACATTTACATCCAAGTCATTAATATATATGACAAACAACAGAGGACCCAGCACCGATCCCTGCGGCACACCACTGGTCACCGGCCTCCAATATGAAAAACAACCACCCACTACCACCCTCTGCCTCCTATCACCAAGACAATTTTGTATCCAATTTGCTAGCTGACCCTGAATCCCATGTGTTCGAACCTTCTGACCAGCTTACCATGCAGGACCTTGTCAAAGGCCTTGCTAAAGTCCATATAGACAACGTTAGTCGCCCTGCCCTTGTCAATCCTCTTGGTCACCTCCTCAAAAAACTCAATCAAATTTGTGAGACATGATTTCCCACCCACAAAGCCATGCTGACTATCCCTAATCAGACCATGCCTTTCCAAATGCATATAAATCCTGTCTCTCAGAATCCCTTCCCGTAACTTTCCCACCACTGATGTAAGGCTCACTGGCCTGTAGTTCCCTGGCTTATCCCTGCTGCCCTTCTTAAATAAAGGCATAACATTAGCTATCCTCCAGTCTTCCGGTACCTCACCCATGGCTAACAATGATACAAAAATCTCTGCCAGGGCCCCAGCAATCTCCTCCCTTGCTTCCCATAGCATCTTCGGATACATCTGGTCAAGCCCTGGGGATTTATCCACCTTAATGTGCTTCAAAACCTCCAAAACCTTCTCCTTTGTAAAGTTGATATGCTCCAGGATATCGCTCTTCCCTCCCTTGCACTCACTAGCTTCCATGACCTTCTCCACTTAAAAACAGACGAGAGGTATTCATTTAAGACCTCGTCCATTTCCCGTGGCTCCACACATAGATTGCCACACTGATCCTTAAGGGGATCTACTCTCTCCCTAGCTACCCTTTTTACTCTTAATATAACTATAGAATCTTTTAGGATTCTCCTTTATCTTATCTGCCAGGGAAATCTTATGGCCCCTTTTCACCCTCCTAATTTCCTTCTTAAGTGTAGTCCTACATCCCCTGTACTCCTTGAGGGACTCACTTGATCCCAGCTGCCTATACCTGACATATGCCTCCTTCTTTGTCCTGACGAGACCCTCAATATCCCTCAGCAACCAAGGTTCCCTACACTTGCCAGCCTTGCCCTTCCATCTAACAGGAACATGCCTGCCCTGAACTCTTCCTATCTCACTTTTAAAAGCCTCCCACTTGCCAGACATCCCTTTACCTCTAAACAGCCTCTCCCATTCCTATCTGATGCCATCGAAATTAGCCTTCCCCCAATTTAGGACTTCAACCTGAGGACCAGTCCTATCCTTTTCCATAACTAGCTTGAAGCTAATAGAGTTATGGTCACTGGTCCCAAAGTGCTCCCCCACTGACACATCAACCACCTGCCCAGCCTCATTTCCTAAGAGGAGCTCGAATGTAGCCCTTTCTCTAGTAGGGCCATCCACATACTGCTTCAGAAGACTATCCTGGACATACTTAACAAATTCTTCCCCATCTGATCCTTTAGCATTAAGGCAGTCCCAGTCAATATTAGGGAAGTTAAAATCACCTACTATTACAACCTTATAATTCCTATACCTATCTGTGATTTCCCTATATATCTGCTCCTCCAATTCCCTCTGACAATTGGGGGGTCTGTAGTATAATCCCATCAAAGGGATCACCCCTTTCTTATTTCTAAGTTCTACCCATATGGTCTCGCTGGTCATTCCTCCCCGGATATCCTCTCTAAGTACTGCCGTGATGTCCTCCCTAATCAATAGTGCAACTCCCCCTCCTCTCTTACCTCCACCTCTGTCACACCGAAAGCATCGGTACCCCGGAACATTGAGCTTCCAGTCCTGCCCATCCCTCAACCACGTTTCCGTAATAGCTATAATATCACAATCCCATGTACCGATCCATGCTCTGAGTTCATCTGCCTTACCTGTAAGGATACTTGCATTAAAGTAAATGCAGGTTAGCCTACCAGACCTTCCACGCTCCCTGTCCTGCCCCTGCCCAGCCTGCCTACTGGACTTGCTTGCTTTGACCTCAACATTTGCCTCAACTATCTCATCGGAGAGACTACTTCTTTGGGTACCAACCCCCTGCAAGACTAGTTTAAACCCTCCCGAGTAGTACTAGCAAACCTCCCCGCAAGGATATTGGTCCCCTTTCAGTTCAGATGCAACCCGTCACTCTTGTACAGGTCACCTCTGCACCAGATGAGATCCCAATGATCCAAATAGCTGAAGCCCTCCCGCCTTCGCCACTCTTCAGCCAAGCATTCATTTGCCTAATCCTCCTATTCCTACCCTCACTAGCACGTGACACAGGGAGTAATCCTGAGATTACAACCCTAGAGGTCCTGCTTTCTAACCTTCTGCCTAACTCCCCATATTCGTTTTGCAGGACCTCATCTCTCTTCCTGCCTATGTCGTTAGTACCAATATAGACCACAACCTCTGGCTGCTCACCCTCCCCTTTCAGAATGTCCTGCAGTTGCTCCGAGACATCCTTGACCCTCGCACCAGGGAAGCAACATACCATCCTGGAGTCTCGTTTGTGGCCACAGAAACACCTATCTGCACCCCTTACGATAGAATCCCTTATCATTATAGCTCTTCCACCCCTTTTCCTCCCCTGCTGTGCAGCAGAGACCTCCATGGTGCCACGAACTTGGCTGTTGCTGCTTTGCCCTGGGAGGTCATCCCCCCCACCCCCCCGCAACAGTATCCAAAGCGGTATATCTGTTTGAGAGTGGGATGGCCACAGGGGACTCCTGCACTACCTGCCTACGCCTACTATTCTGACTGCAGAGTGACTACACTTGGAAAGTCCTTCATTGGCTGTAAAAGGCTTTACAAAGTCCTGTGGTCGTGAAATGCATGTGTTGCTTTTACAATTGTTATCAGCGTCATTTTGATCAAAAGATAGAATTCGTGAGCACAAAGTTTAAATCAACGTTGATTCAAATAACATAAAAGCATCTATATTCTTGCACTATACTTAATAATCTCCATCTTCCTATCCTTACAGAGTACAATGTCTTTGACCCTGAAATTGATTCCACAATCTCAGTCCCGAAGACAATTTCAGCCCAGTTCTGATGAAAGGTCACAGATCTGAAACGTTAACTCTGTTTCTCTCTCCACAGATGCTGCCAGACCTGCTGAGTATTTCCAGCATTTTCTGTTTTTATTTCAGATTTCCAGTATCTGCAGTATTTTGCTTCTGTGTTATTTTGAAAGTTAAAACTGACACACCTGTCTACAATTCACACTGGGGTCTCCCATGAAATTATTCTGTATAACGTTAATGTAATGAATACAGATTCCGAGCACAGAGCTTCCTGTGGGGAATTGGGGATATGAAAACCAGCAGACTCTGCAGGAATTTCCACTGGGAGCACAAATTCACAAAATCTACCTTTTATATATCGATTCATTTTGATTGTCCTTCTGGAAAATTATTTTGAAGCAATTTAAACATCAACCCACAGCTCCATGACTGGGTCAATTATGAGGTCATCCTCTGACAGGTCATGTGACAGCTGGAGCCACAAGACATCAGAACCAGATTTGTGACTGGATTAAAACCCGGAATCCTGTCCCAATGGCTTTTCAAATAAAGCTGTTGCTGTTTGAAAACACAGCAGTTAAACTTTCTGCCTGACCATGAGGGGAGCTAGGGAGAAATTTACAAAACTCAATCCTTCAACAAAATAGTTCAAAAACCATTAATAGAGAAATCATGTGAGGATTCATATGCAGTAGAGAAACAAGCAGAATACAGAAAGTACAGAGGAGAGCTGAAAAAGGAAATGAGATCAGCAAGAGAGTGTGTGAGAAAAGATTAGCAGGTCACATAACTGGGAACACTGAAGTCTTTTACCAACATATGGACAGTCAATGAAAGGGTGGGTCAATTAGGAGATCCTGTGGAGGCAGAGGGTGTGGCTGAGGTACTAATTAAGTACATTTCATCTGTCATCACAAAATAAGTGGATGCTGCAAATGTCACAGTAAAGGAGGAGGTTGTGGAGAAATTGGAGGGGATGAAAATAGATCTCTTTTGGGCCTCCTTATCTCGAGAGACAATGGATACGCGCCTGGAGGTGGTCAGTGGTTTGTGAAGCAGCGCCTGGAGTGGCTATAAAGGCCAATTCTGGAGTGACAGGCTCTTCCACAGGTGCTGCAGAGAAATTTGTTTGTTGGGGCTGTTGCACAGTTGGCTCTCCCCTTGCGCCTCTGTCTTTTTTCCTGCCAACTACTAAGTCTCTTCGACTCGCCACAATTTAGCCCTGTCTTTATGGCTGCCCGCCAGCTCTGGCGAATGCTGGCAACTGACTCCCACGACTTGTGATCAATGTCACAGGATTTCATGTCGCGTTTGCAGACGTCTTTATAACGGAGACATGGACGGCCGGTGGGTCTGATACCAGTGGCGAGCTCGCTGTACAATGTGTCTTTGGGGATCCTGCCATCTTCCATGCGGCTCACATGGCCAAGCCATCTCAAGCGCCGCTGACTCAGTAGTGTGTATAAGCTGGGGATGTTGGCCGCTTCAAGGACTTCGGTGTTGGAGATATAGTCCTGCCACCTGATGCCAAGTATTCTCCGAAGGCAGCGAAGATGGAATGAATTGAGACGTCGCTCTTGGCTGGCATACGTTGTCCAGGCCTCGCTGCCGTAGAGCAAGGTACTGAGGACACAGGCCTGATACACTCGGACTTTTGTGTTCCGTGTCAGTGCGCCATTTTCCCACACTCTCTTGGCCAGTCTGGACATAGCAGTGGAAGCCTTACCCATGCGCTTGTTGATTTCTGCATCTAGAGACAGGTTACTGGTGATAGTTGAGCCTAGGTAGGTGAACTCTTGAACCACTTCCAGAGCGTGGTCGCCAATATTGATGGATGGAGCATTTCTGACATCCTGCCCCATGATGTTCGTTTTCTTGAGGCTGATGGTTAGGCCAAATTCATTGCAGGCAGACGCAAACCTGTCGATGAGACTCTGCAGGCATTCTTCAGTGTGAGATGTTAAAGCAGCATCGTCAGCAAAGAGGAGTTCTCTGATGAGGACTTTCCGTACTTTGGACTTCGCTCTAAGACGGGCAAGGTTGAACAACCTGCCCCCTGATCTTGTGTGGAGGAAAATTCCTTCTTCAGAGGATTTGAACGCATGTGAAAGCAGCAGGGAGAAGAAAATCCCAAAAAGTGTGGGTGCGAGAACACAGCCCTGTTTCACACCACTCAGGATAGGAAAGGGCTCTGATGAGGAGCCACCATGTTGAATTGTGCCTTTCATATTGTCATGGAATGAGGTGATGATACTTAGTAGCTTTGGTGGACATCCGATCTTTTCTAGTAGTCTGAAGAGACCACGTCTGCTGACGAGGTCAAAGGCTTTGGTGAGATCAATGAAAGCAATGTAGAGGGGCATCTGTTGTTCACGGCATTTCTCCTGTATCTGACGAAGGGAGAACAGCATGTCAATAGTCGATCTCTCTGCACGAAAGCCACACTGTGCCTCAGGGTAGACGCGCTCGGCCAGCTTCTGGAGCCTGTTCAGAGCGACTCGAGCAAAGACTTTCCCCACTATGCTGAGCAGGGAGATTCCACGGTAGTTGTTGCAGTCACCGCGGTCACCTTTGTTTTTATAGAGGGTGATGATGTTGGCATCGCGCATGTCCTGGGGTACTGCTCCCTCGTCCCAGCACAGGCATAGCAGTTCATGTAGTGCTGAGAGTATAGCAGGCTTGGCACTCTTGATTATTTCAGGGGTAATGCTGTCCTTCCCAGGGGCTTTTCCGCTGGCTAGGGAATCAATGGCATCACTGAGTTCCGATTTGGTTGGCTGTATGTCCAGCTCATCCATGACTGGTAGAGGCTGGGCTGCATTGAGGGCAGTCTCAGTGACAGCATTCTCCCTGGAGTACAGTTCTAGGTAGTGCTCAACCCAGCGGTCCATCTGTTTGCGTTGGTCAGTGATTATGTCCCCCGATTTAGATTTGAGGGGGGTGATCTTCTTGATGGTTGGCCCAAGAGCTCTCTTCATGCCATCATACATTCCTCTGATGTTTCCGGTGTCTGAGGCCAGCTGAATATGACTGCATAGGTGTTGCCAGTAGTCGTTTGCGCAACGCCTAGCTGTTCTTTGTGCAGTACTTCTGGCTGCTTTAAGTGCTGCGGATGTTAAATCGCTGGGGGCTTTCTTGTAGTTCAAAAGTGCAATGCGCTTAGCGGCTATGACAGGTTCCAGCTCTTCATTATGAGATTGAAACCAGTCTGCATTTCTCTTCGCACTTTTGCCGTAGGTGGTCAAAGCTGACTCATAGATGGCGTCTCTGATGTGGGCCCACTTGGTCTCAGCATCCCCTGTGGGAGTGTTTTGAAGGGCTGTTACAAGTGAATTTAGAAATTTTTGTAACAGCTGTGGGTGAGAAATTCTGCTCGTGTTGATGCGCGGGTGGCCCTTCTGCTTGGAATGATGCAACTTCTTTGGTCTGAGTCTAACCTTGCTGCACACCAGGGAGTGGTCGGTGTCGCAGTCCGCACTGTGGAAGCTGCGTGTGATTTGAACACTGTTTAAGGCGGCTCGCCTTGTGACAATGAGGTCTAGCTGGTGCCAACGACGTGATCTTGGGTGCCTCCATGAAACCTGGTGACAGGGTTTAGTGTGAAAGAACGAGTTGGTGATGCAGAGGTTATGATAGGTACACAACTCAAGCAGTCTCTGCCCGTTCTCATTCATCCTTCCAACGCCATAGCGCCCAAGGCAGGAGGGCCATGAGTCATGGTCGGCCCCAACCCTGGCATTAAAGTCCCCCAGCAGGAATAGGTGTTCGGTGTTGGGGATGCTGCTAATGATGTTATGGAGTTGTTCATAGAACTGGTCTTTAGCTTCAGGTGCGGAACAGAGTGTTGGAGCATAGATGCTGAGTAGGTGTACTGGACCAGAGGTGGTGAGCAGTCGGATGGACAGTATGCGTTCCGAGCCATTTGAGGGAGGCTCTATCATGCTGAGCAAGGAGTTTCTGATGGCGAAGCCCACTCCATGCTGTCTTGGTTCTTCAGGATCCCTGCCCTGCCAGAAGAAGGTGTTATAGTTAAAATAGTTCAAAAACCATTAATAGAGAAATCATGTGAGGATTCATATGCAGTAGAGAAACAAGCAGAATACAGAAAGTACAGAGGAGAGCTGAAAAAGGAAATGAGATCAGCAAGAGAGTGTGTGAGAAAAGATTAGCAGGTCACATAACTGGGAACACTGAAGTCTTTTACCAACATATGGACAGTCAATGAAAGGGTGGGTCAATTAGGAGATCCTGTGGAGGCAGAGGGTGTGGCTGAGGTACTAATTAAGTACATTTCATCTGTCATCACAAAATAAGTGGATGCTGCAAATGTCACAGTAAAGGAGGAGGTTGTGGAGAAATTGGAGGGGATGAAAATAGATAAAGAGGAGATAATTACAAGGTTGGCAGTATTTACAGTAGAAAAGTCACCCAGTCTGGATGGGCAGAATCCTGGGTTGCTGAGGGAAGTAAGGGTGGAAACAGCGGAGACTTGAGACACAATCCTTCAATCCTCCTTGAATTTAGGAATGATTTATGTAAGCTTGGGTAGTTTGATCTCAGTTTAACTTGACCGTTTTTATAAAGTATCCAATGTAATAACTAACAATGTTAAGAAAGCTATTTTATAATTAACACCATGACCAAAGGAACCATTTTGTGTTCAGTACTAACGTTTATATCCTGTATAATTAATGAGTAGCTACCCATCATAAAACAGATTATTGTAAAAGTAATGACCCCTGATTGAGTTATAATTAATGAATTAATAATCATTTTAGAGAGAATGGGTTTTCATTTAAAGTTTGTTAAATCTAATTACTGTGAGTTTCGGTGTCTTTGTGGGAAAGGACAGTTTCAGCTAAATGTATTCAAACAATGGGCCTTTCTAGGACCCCTGATAAAACCCATGGTCTGGTACATCGTGACCTTTAAGAGTCTCGATTTAATGAATAGGAAACTTGTTTCAGATCAGATTGGGAGACAGTGTGAAACCACTCCATTGTACTCATGTCTGAGATTCTGAGGATAGGTGAGTGTTAGTGGAAGACGTCATTAAGAACTAATTAAATGTCCCTAGCAACAGAACAGGAGCAATTATTATTTTACAAGGCGGTGTGATGGCCATCCAGGGGTTAAAAGTAGGGATCTGGTAAGGTTTCAGTGTGCAGGAACACTAGAAGACCTCAGGGGTAAAGACCCAGATCATCAACCAAGTTCTCAACCTGACGAGGGATCCAGACTGGACAAAGAGGACCGTGACACTCTAAGACCAAGCTCGACCAGTCCGCACACCTGCTAGAGCTGCAAAGTTATATTCCCCAAGTTTGTTAAGTATAATTTTACTTTCAATTATTAAGTACTATTTTACTCTCAATAAAAGTTCTGGACTTATTAATCAAGTATCCTGTTGCCTTAATTGGTTAAAGTCATGCCCAAAGAGATTGTCCACAATAGACTTTCCAGAATTAAAAGATACATCTGCAAGGATTGCTAATTTTACAGCTCTGTTTAAAAAGGGAGATAAACCCAGGAACTACAGACCAGTTAGTCTAATGTCGGTGGTGGGGAAAATTTTAGAGACAAATATCCAGGAGAAAATTAATTGTCACTTGGGAGAACATAGGCTAATAAATGACAGCCAGTACAGATTGGTTAACAGATGATTGTGTCTGAAATAATGAATTAATTTCTTTGATGAAGTTTCACAGAGAGTTGACCAGGGTGGTGAGGTTGATGGTGTGTGTCTGGACTTCAAAATTGTGTTTGAAAAAGTACCATAAAATAGACTTGTTAACAAAATTGGAGCAGATGGGATTAAAGGGGCAGTGGCAGCGTGGATACAAAATTGGCTGAGGGACAGAAAGCATAAAGTAGGGTGAATGCTTGTTTTTCAGAATGGAGGGACTAATACAGTAATGTCACTGTTGTTGCAGTGTGTGCAGTGTCTGACCCTGAGCTGTCCTAGGGAGGGGGCTGTTTGTGATGTTCCTGTGGGGTGTATTATCATCAGGGTATCTCTCTGAGCTGTCACAGGGATGGGACAGTGTGTGATATCCTTGTGCATGTCATGCAGGCCCACTGGTGTGTGGTTCCATCCTGATGCCAAGAAACAGAGCCCCAGATATGGGCAAAAAGTCTCACTTCCCTGTGGGTGTCTTGAGAGAGAAGAAGGATTAGGGAGAAAACCTGGACAGTAAATCCGGAGTGGAGTCCCGTAGGCGGTTGGTTACCTGTTACTGATCATGCAGTTTTCCAGCAACTCCTGTAGCAGAGCTGTTACCAAACAGTACTGGATTTTTCCTTTCCTTTGGACAATACTAGCAATGCTGAGAGGGGGTCCTGATGCTCAGGGTCTCCATACTATTTGCCCATGAGAGAACAGTCCAGCTTTGTGGTTAAACATTAACACAACATGGGAAGAAACAGTTACCGATTATAAGCTCTCATTCAATTGGTGTAGAGTATGAGCACCAGGGGTTACTTCCGACAGTGGGAGAGAACATCAGATCTCATTGGATAACTACCACCTACTCCAAGCTGGGTAACCCCAGTCAGTTAGTTGCTATTTTGCCACAACCTGCTTGCTTCAATGGGTGCTTGGAGCTCAGAGAGTCATCTCTCAACAGGTGGATCGATAATCTATGCACCAGGCAAGACAAACTCAACAAAGAAGACACCAGTCCTTCACATCACAAGCTGGAATGTGAGGACCATGTGTCCTGGCCTTACCGACAACCTTCTGCAGGTTGATGACACACACAAGACAGCTGTGAAGTACAAAGAACTCACAAGACTCAATGTGGACACTGCTGTTCTGCAGGAAACTAGACTCGTTCAAAGTGGATCCCTCAAAGAGAAACACTACACCTTCTTCTGGCAGGGGAAAGCCCAAGAGGCAACTCGTGAGCCTGGAGTGGGTTTCACAGTAAAAAACATGCTACTTGTGATGAGTGAACCCCCCCCTCCCCCCCCACCCCGCTACACAGTTGGCTCAGAGACACTTCCTACTCTTTACTTGTCAACAAGCGCGGGCCCAGTTAATCTCATATGCACCTATGTCCCGACACTCACCTCCACCCTAGATGTCAAGGATCAATTCTATGTGACACTTGACACTGCCATCAGTAGAATTCCCAGCACTGAGGGTCTGTACCTTCTAGGAGACTTCAAAACAAGCTTGGGTACTGACTACAGCTTGGCCAACGAGCATAGGGCACCAGGGGACTGGCAAGATGAACAACAATGGACAGAGGTTGCTGGAGCTATGCTGTCACCATGGATTCTGTGTGGTGAACAGCTACTTCCAGGTCAAGCTGTGCCACAGGGTGTCCTGGAGACATCTGAGATCACGCCACTGGCACCAGCTAGACCTTATCATTACCAGACGTACTACCCTCAGCAGTGTCCTCATCACTCGCAGCTATCACAGTGCTGATTGTGACACTGACCACTCCCTGGTGTGTAACAAGGTCAGGCTTCAGCCAAGGAAGCTTCACCCATCCATGAAGAAAGGTCGTCCTCAGATCAACACTTGCCGAACCACTGATCCAGAAAGGACCCAGGAGTTCCTCAACATCCTTGATCAGGCACTTTCAAACAACAATGCACTCACTGTGTATGGAAAAAGAGATGGGAGGAATGCTGACTGGTTTGAGGCTTATTGGACTGAAATCGAGTCAGTTAGAATTAGAATTAGAACATTACAGCGCAGTACAGGCCCTTCGGCCCTCGATGTTGCGCCGACCTGTGAAACCATCTGACCTACACTATTCCATTTTCATCCATATGTCTATCCAATGACCACTTAAATGCCCTTAAAGTTGGCGAGTCTACTACTGTTGCAGGCAGGGCGTTCCACACCCCTACTACTCTCTGAGTAAAGAAACTATCTCTGACATCTGTCCTATATCTATCACCCCTCAACTTAAAGCTATGTCCCCTCGTGTTTGCCATCACCATCCGAGGAAAAAGACTCTCACTATCCACCCTATCTAACCCTCTGATTATCTTCTATGTCTGTATTAAGTCACCTCTCCTCCTCCTTCTCTCCAACGGAAAACAACCTCAAGTCCCTCAGCCTTTCCTCGTAAGACCTTCCCTCCATACCAGGCAACATCCCAGTAAATCTCCTCTGCACCCTTTCCATAGCTTCCACATCCTTCCTATAATGCGGTGACCAGAACTGCACGCAATACTCCAGGTGCGGTCTCACCAGAGTTTTGTCCAGCTGCAGCATGACCTCATGGCTCCGAAACTCGATCCCCCTACTAATAAAAGCTAACACACCATATGCCTTCTTAACAGCCCTATTAACCTGGGTAGCAACCTTCAGGGATTTATGCACCTGGACACCAAGATCTCTCTGTTCATCTACACTACCAAGAATCTTCCCATTAGCCCAGTACTCTGCATTCCTGTTACTCCTTCCAAAGTGAATCACCTCACACTTTTCCACATTAAACTCCATTTGCCATCTCTCAGCCCAGCTCTGCTGCCTATCTATGTCCCTCTGTACCCTACAACATCCTTCGGCACTATCCACAACTCCACCGACCTTCGTGTCATCCGCAAATTTACTAACCCACCCTTCTACACCCTCTTCCAGGTCATTTATAAAAATGACAAACAGCAGTGGCCCCAAAACAGATCCTTGCGGTACACCACTCGTAACTAAACTCCAGGATGAACATTTGCCATCAACCACCACCCTCTGTCTTCTTTCAGCTCGCCAATTTCTGATCCAAAGCTCTAAATTACCTTCAACCCCATACTTCCGTATTTTCTGCAATAGCCTACCATGGGGAACCTTATCAAACGCCTTACTGAAATCCATATACACCACATTCACTGCTTTACCCTCATCCACCTGTTTGGTCACCTTCTCGAAAAACTCAATAAGGTTTGTGAGGCACGACCTACCCGTCACAAAACCGTGCTGACTATCGCTAATGAACTTATTCTTTTCAAGATGATTATAAATCCTGTCTCTTATAACCTTTTCCAACATTTTACCCACAACCGAAGTAAGGCTCACAGGTCTATAATTACCAGGGCTGTCTCTACTCCCCTTCTTGAACAAGGGGACAACATTTGCTATCCTCCAGTCTTCCGGCACTATTCCTGTTGACAATGACGACATAAAGATCAAGGACAAAGGCTCTGCAATCTCCTCCCTAGCTTCCCAGAGAATCCTCGGATAAATCCCATCTGGCCCAAGGGACTTATCTATTTTCACACTTTCCAAAATTGATAACACCTCCTCCTTGTGAACCTCAATCCCATCTAGCCTAGTAGCCTGAATCTCAGTATTCTCGACAACATTTTCTTTCTCTACTGTAAATACTGACGCAAAATATTCATTTAACACTTCCCCTATCTCCTCTGATTCCACACACAACTTCCCACTACTATCGTTGATTGGCCCTAATCTAACTCTGGTCATTCTTTTATTCCTGATATACCTATAGAAAGTTATTGCAACGAAGAGGAGAGTCCTCATGAACTACAAACCAGTCCCCAGCAAACAAAATCTCGATGCTCTCAGAGCTTCCAGAAACAGGTCTCTGCAGACTGCTCGGCCCACCTCCTTCTGGAATGTGTCTTTGCAAAGCAGGTGTAGAAAGAGATGCAGTGGTTTTTGTCGAGGTTCATCCCAATCAGCTCTGTAACACAGGAATCTGTGCTCTACGGGTTGTTCCCAGGGACGCACACCGAGACAAACATCAACTGCTGCTGGAGGACTATCAATTCGGTGAAAGATGCCCTTTGGTCTGCCCGAAACTTGCTGGTCTTCCAGAGCAAAGAGTTGTCCATGACCGAATGCTGCAGACTGGCACATTCCAAGGTCCAGGACTACATGCTGAGGGACGCACTAAAGCTTGGGGCAGCCGCAGCAAAGGCTCAATGGGGAAAGACCACAGTGTAAGGTCCCTCCACCAAGCTGAACTGAGGAGCTGGATCCATGGGAAACCCCTCGAACTGTTTCGGGAAAATTTTCATTTGCTGTAAAATGTAAAAATGTATATGGCATGACAAATGAAATGGAAGGCTTGTGACACAACTCACGATTGTATTGAAGGAAACTGATCTCCCTTGTGCTGTTTGCATTTTTTGACTTGGTGCTGTTTGAAACTGTTTAGTAATGTATTTTTTACAGATTTTTATGAATAAAGTATATTTTATAAATTTAAAAAAAAACTGCTCGGCACTGCTGGTTAATCAATACTGGTTAAAACTCTGCAACAGCATACAATCTGCTGCTGAATCCGGGGATGCTGGAAGGATGTATGAAGGAATTCAGAAAGCAATGGGACCAGCAGTAACTAAATCAGCACCTTTGAAGACAAGGAGAGGGGTGATCATCACTGAACCTAACAAGCAGATGGAAAGGTGAGTGGAGCATTACCTTGAACTCTACATAACGGAGAACATTGTCATTGAAGTAGCTCTCAGTGCCATTCCAGACTTCCCTGTCATGGAGGAACTGGACAGTGAGCCCACCATAGTAGAGCTCAACAAGGCCATTGACCGTCTTGCCAGTAGTAAAGCCCCGGGAAATGATGTTATTCCACCTGGAATCATCAAAGGTGGAAAAGCGGCTCTGCTGCAGCATCTCCATGAACTTCTTTGTCTCTGTTGGAAGGAAAGATCTGCACCTCAAAACATACGTGATGCGAATATTGTCACCTTGTACAAAAACAAGGGGGAAATTGCAGTGACTGCAGCAATTACCAAGGCATCTGCTTGCTAAGTATTGTGGGGAAGGTCTTTGCTCACATTGCTCTGACCAAATTGCAGACCCTGACATCACACATCTATCCCGAGTCTCAGTGCAGCTTCAGTGCTGGTAGATCGACAGTCGACATGATTTTCTCACTTCGGCAGTTACAGGAGAAGTACTGTGAACAGTACAGACCACTCTACATTGTCTTTATAGACATCACCAAGGCCTTCGATCTTGTCAGCAGAGACAGACTCTTCAAACTGCTGTGGAAACTAGGCTGCCCTCCTGAACTCTTGGGCGTCATTTCTTTCCACGAGAACATGCACAGTTCCGTCAGTTACAAAGGAGCAAAATCAGACACTTTCAAGATCAGCAGTGGAGTAAAGCAGGTTGTGTCCTGGTGTCAACTCTCTTAGGAACATAGGAGGAGGCCATTCAGTCCGTCCAGCCTGCTCTGTCATTCAATTAGATCATGGCTGATCATCTACCTCAACACCACTTTCCCGTGCTCTCCCCATATCCCTTGATGTCATGAGTATCAAGATTTCTATCAATTTCTGTCTTGAACATGCTCAATGATTGAGCTGCCACAGACCCCTGGGGTAGAGAATTCCAAAGATTCACCACCCTCTGAATTAAGAAATTCCACCCTATCTCAGTTTTAAATGGCCTATCCCTAATTCTGAGACTATGTCTCCTGGTTTTAGACGCACCAACCAGGGCAAACATCCTGTCTACATCCACACTGTCACGCCCGCGGCACAGTGGCGCAGTGGTTTGCACCGCAGCATCACAGCTCCAGGGACCCGGGTTCGATTCTGGGTACTGCCTGTGTGGAGTTTACAAGTTCTCCCTGTGTCTGCGTGGGTTTCCTCCGGGTGCTCCGGTTTCCTCCCACATGCCAAAGACTTGCAGGTTGATAGGTTAATTGGCCATTATAAAATTGCCCCTAGTATAGGTAGGTGGTAGGGAAATAGAGGGACAGGTGGGGATGTAGTAGGAATCTGGGATTAGTGTAGGATTAGTATAAATGGGTGGTTGATGGTCGGCACAGACTCGGTGGGCCGAAGGGCCTGTTTCAGTGCTATATCTCTAAACTAAACTAAGCCCTGTAAGAATATTCTAAGTTTCAATGAGATCACCTCTCACTCTTCGAAACTTTAAGGAATACAGGCCCAGTTTCCTCATAAGACAATCCCACTATCCCAGGGATTGTGTCTGGTGACCCTCTGCTGCACTCCCTCTATGGCAAGTATATCCTTCCTTAGATAAGGAAACCAAAACTGGACACAATACTCCAGCACAGTCTCACCAAGGCTCTATACAATTGCAGCAAGACATCATTACTCCTGTACTCAAGACCCTTTGTGAGAAGGCCAACATACCATTTGTCTTCCTAATTGATTGCTGCACCTGCATGTGAGCTTTTAGTGTCTCATGAACAAGGACACCCAGGTCCCTTTGGACATTAACACTTCTCAACCTCTCACCATTTAAGAAATACTCAGTCTTTCTGTTTATTCTACCAAAGTGGATAACTTCACACTTATTCACATGATATTCCATCTGTCATTTCATTCACTTATCCTGTCCAAGTCCCCTGGAAGCCTCCTTGTAACCTCCTCACAGCTCACATCTTTACAATTAGCATACTCTTCTCCATTCTGCTATTTTACACTTTCAGTGACTCAGATGGGGGTGTCCACCTGCATACCAGAGCTGACGACAAGCTGTTCAACTTGGCAAGACTGCGCGCCATGACCAAAGTGGGTAAATTCCTCGTCCGTGAGTTGCTGTTTGCTGATGATGCTTTGCTGACATCCCATAATGAAGTTCACTTGCAGCAGCTTGTAGATCGCTTCTCCCTGGCCTGCAAGGAGTGTGGACTGACGATCAGCATCAGGAAAATCAAAGTTATGGGCCAGGACGTAGAGACTCCACCTTCGATCAACAATCACCAGCAATCTGTCCCTTGATACTGAAATCAGCACCAGGATTTCCAATCCTGCAGCTGTCATGTCAAAGTTGAGAAGACGAGTGTGAACCGACAGCAAACTGATCGAAAATATAAAGCTCTGCGTGTACCAGGCTTGTGTTCTCAGCACCCTCCTTTATAGTAGAGAAGCATCAACAACTTATACAAGCCAAGAAAAGCAGCTGAACAGCTTCCACCTCCGCTGTCTCAGATGGATATTGGGCATCTCCTGGCAGGACAGAGAGCCGAATGCGGAAGTCCACCAGTGTGCAGGGATCTGCAGCATGTTTTCCCTCTTGAGTCAGCGGCGACTCTGTTGACTGGGTCATGTGTGCTGAATGGATGACGGTCGCATTGCCAAAGACATGCTCTATGGTGAGCTTGCTATCAGCACGAGACCAACAGGTCACCCACGTCTGTGATACAAGGACATCTGCAAAGCGAGATCTCAAGCTGACTGGGATTGGAGTCAATGCATGGGAAGTCCTTCCTGCTGACTGGAATTCCTGGAGAAAGGCATTCAGGAAGACCATGGGAAAAGCAGAGGACAAAAGAAATGACCAGATGGGAGGAAAGAGAGCTCAGAGGAAGGAACAATTATCAGTCGACCTCGGGCCAATGATATCCATCTGTACCAGCTGCAGAAGGGATTGTCACTCACGAGTCGTCCTCTACAGCCACAACAAATGATGTTTAATACAGAAGTGACGTACACCCCGGGTGTAGCCCATCGTCTTCCGCGACGGACGATTGCCTATTACTATTACAGCTACAGCTACAACTACAAGAGCGGGTCAGAGGCTGGGAACTCTGCGGCAACTAACTCACCTCTTGATTCGCCAAAGCCTGCCCACCATCTACAAGGCACAAGTCAGGAATGTGATGGAATACTCATGCCTGGATGAGTGCAGCTACAACAACACTCAAGAGATTGACACCATCAGGTCAAAGCAGCCCACTTGATTGGCACCCCATCCACCACCTTAAACATTCATTCCCTCTAGCACCAGTGTAGAGTGGCAGCAGTGTGTAACATTTACAAGATGTACTGCAGCAAATTGCCAAGCCTCCTTCAACAGCACCTTGCAACCCACAAACTCAACCACCTAGAAGGATAAAGGCAGCAGACGCATGGGAACATCACCACCTTCAAGTTCCCCTCCAAGTCACACACCATCCTGACTCGGCATTATACTGCCATTCCTTCACTGTTGCAGGGTCAAAAACCAGGAAAACCCTCCCAACAAGCACTGTGGAGGTGCCAGAGGATTGAACAGTGGCAAATGTGACTTCCTATTTCAACAAAGGGTGTAAGGACAATCCAGGTAACTACAGGCCAGTTGGATTAACAGCAGTGGTGAGTAAGGTTTTAGGAACAATAATTAGGGAAAAAATCAACAGTCACTTGGAAAGATTTGAGTTAATTGAGGATGGATTAATAAATGGGAGTTCATGCTTGACTAACTGCAGTTTTTGATGAATAAACAGGAAGATGATGGATTTTAAGACAGGATGGATGGATGGATTAAGAATGGATGAGAAGGTACCACATAAAAGGGTGGTTAGCAAAATTGAGGTTCATGGAATAGGAGACTCCCTGTCCAATTGGATAGAAAATTGCCTTAAGGACAGAAAATAGCGAATCGTAGTAAATGGTCGTTTGTCAGACTGGAGGATAGTCGACAGTGGGTGTTCTCCAATGGTCACTGCTAGAACCACTGCTTTTTCTGCTATATATAAATGACTCAGATCTTGGAATATAGTGTAGTATCTCAAAATATGATGATAACACCAAACCTGGAGGAGTGGTAAACAGTGAGGATGATATGAACTGCCTGCAACAGGACAGTGATAGGCTAGCAGAATGGGCAGACAGGTGGCAGATAGAATTTAATAGTGACTAGTGTGAGGTGATAGACTTTCGCAGAAGGAATAGGGAGAGGCAATATATACTTAATGGCACAGTTCTAAAGAGCGCTAAAAATAAGGCTCTTTATAAGTGTCTTGTTGGTCCAGGGGTATGTTTTTCATTTTCGGTGTGTAATTGGATAGCATGTGAGAGATCCTGGTTTCAAATCCTGCATGACTCCTACTTCATTTGCATTTTTAGTTGAAGGTCATCGATTGGTTGCAGCCTTACAAAAAGCGGAGTTGACTTTCACACGGAGCCTGTTTGAGGACCAGAGAACTGGATTCAAAGAGCCTGTTGACAAAATTGAAATGAACTAAATGTACAGATTGCCAAGTGTGTGTATGAAGGTAAAGCAGTAACTGAGAGCTGGATCCAAAAACAACAGGACTGGGTTCTGGTATGGAATGGAATTCTTCTGTGTTTCTGTTGTTTGTCTTGGATTAACTCATCGATTTTCTTGTTTTTCACTTTGTCGATTTGTTTGAATAATTGTGGATCCTTCTTCAGGGTGTTTTCTTTCACCAGGTAGTTCTGATCTCTGATGATGTTGATCGTAATCAGCTTCAACTCGCTGATAGTTTTGGAAGTGAGCAGATTTCCTTTGCTTGAGTCTACAACATGTAACTCAATCTCACATGTGGATCCATGGGAGGATTTGAAAGCCGCCATTGTATTGGAGCATACAGTTGCATCCATCCAATAAGAGACCGAGTAGAAGTGACAGTTCAGTCAGTCGATCATGAGACTTTTAATCTCAGGGTTGTGAGTTTGAGTGCCATTCTGTTTTTCCCTTTTTTTAGGCTTCATTAGCAGAGAGTACAAGGAGTGTGTGACATGAAATTCAACAACAGTATGAGAAAGTCTCACTTTGATTCGGGACTCTTATCTCTCTGCAGCATCTTGCTGCGAAGAGTTGAACTTTATCTCATTTCATTCTCAGCTCAGGGTCAGTGCGGCTCAGTGGGACTTCTGGCTGTCTCCCGCTTCACAATCCATCAGTGCTGAGAAAGCAATGGGGAATATTACTCACATGTTGTGTTCTGTAAACTTTTGGAAAAAATTGAATTATGTATTTACTTCCAAAACATTCATTCTCAGTTCTGGGAAACATAGAGTATATGATCGACTGTTTCAGGAAGTGGGAAAAGTTAAAATATGTTGTGACCAGTGGAGAAGTGGGATGAGAATAAATAGTGCCCTTCTCTGATTTCAACTGCACAAACCCTTTCAATCTGCCTCTGTAGCTTAGTTGGTTACAGCACCTGTCTAAAAAACAGGAGATCCTGGGTTCAACTCCCAGCAGAGCCTTATTGCACATTTGCAGTGTGCTTTAGAAGTTTCCTGATCTTTCATTTACATCTATGTCTTGTGAACTTTGACTTAGAATTCAAATTACATGATGAATTTCAGTCACAGGAGAAAACAGCCATTGGGAAGGATGTGAGTTTGGAATGGCTGTTCCTCCTTGTACAGAAATTCAGTGCTGATATTTCAAAGGCAACTTCTTTCATAGAAGTTTGTTCACAGATGCATTCAACCTGGAAAACAGCTCGACATTAATCTCACTGAAGGAAAGTGTGACCGTGTTGTATGTTTCAGAGTGTTTGTGTCGTTATGTGTTGCTTTCAACTGAGACTGGGACATGACGCAAGTGGGAGGGTTGATCTGAGGTTCGGAATATTTGTCAGTCAGGAACAAGAAAAATCAAAGGAAGCAAATAAGAAAACCTATGTCTCATGTAGTTACCGAGAGACGGTGAGAAGATATTAAACTTTGTTCTATTCAATACAGCTGCGTGAACTTTGACCTGTTCTACCTTTTATAAACAGTATTTGAAGTGTCTCGGGAACAATGTTCAGTGTTGATGAGAGTGGGGTCTGGGTGAGAAGCTGCTGAGTGTGACAGGGTCAGGACTGGATGCAGGAAGTTCTCTGACACTCTCTCTCTCTCTCTCTCTGATGGGATTGAGTTGATTTTCAACTGGCAGCTGTTGGTGTTTCGATAAATGAAGGAGGTTCCCTCCACCCAATTTTGTTGAACAGACAGTGTAGTATAAGGAAGTAAAGGGTTAATGCTGAAGACAGTGGGATCAACCCCTCCCACTGTCAGAGTGATGATGTAACAGTCACATGAGATGAGGTTTGGGAGAAGAGAGAGCAGCACCAAGGATGCTAGCTCAGGAGGCTTGATGAGTGTGTATATAGTATTGTGTAAATTAGGAAAGAGTTCTTAGTTCTTTCAGCAGGAAATGTGTCCAAAAAATATTGAGAAATTCACACTTTTGTTATTCAGGAGTGGAAACACAGATATTAACTCCAAGTGACAGTTCTGGGTTCATTTAACAAAAAAAAGTAGAGAATAATATTACTCACTGATTGAAATCCCCCAGTGAGGAGACAGTTAAACAGGTGATCTGTTGGGGCATCCTTCGATCCAAGGTTTCGGCAGCATTTAATCTCCCTTTTTGCTGAAATTCTTTGTTATTTGCATCTTTTTTTTAAATCCAGCTTTGATGGGTGGGTGAAAAAACTCAGAAAAACTGAACAGTTCCATCCTTTCTTTTCTTCCTTCTTCCCTTCTTTCCACCAGTTTCTCTTTTCTGTCCCAGATCAATATAATGATGAAAATCCCAATTTAATCTGCTGTTTCTGCTGTTTTATTCATTCCAATCAAAATTCAACATTCCAATCAAATCTATCTGTTATTCCACAGTGTCTCTCCATGTGCTTTATTCTGTTGTATTCTCTCACAGTCTGTTTGATGATCAATTTTACATCTCACTCTCTGTTCTGGTGAAGATCAGAAGCAGTGATATCTGTTTACACCACCCAACAAGTCGGCCTGAAGCTGTGCCTCACCGATCATGTGGAGTTAGGAACTTAGGAACATAGGAGCAGGAGTTGGCCATTCAGCCCATCGAGCCTGCCCCACCATTCAATATGATCATGGCTGATCATCTACTTCAATGCCTTTTTCCACTCACTTGCCTCATATTCCCTTATATCATTTGTATTGAGAAATCGGTCAATCTCTGCTTTAAACATACTCAATGACTGAGCTTCCACAGCCCTCTGGGGTAAAGAATTCCAAAGATTCACAACCCTCTGAGTAACAACATTTCTCCTCATCTCTGTCCTAAGTGGTTTCATCCTTATTTTGAAATTGCACCCTCTGGTTCTCGACTCCCCAACCAGGAGAAACATCTTAGCTGCATCTACCCTGACTGTCCTTTAAGTATGTTGTGGGTTTCAATGGGATCACCTCTCATTCTTTGAAACTCTAGAGAATACAAGCCCCAGTTTCCCTAATCTCTCTTCATAGGACAGTCCCACCATCCCAGGAACAAGTCTGATGAACCTTCGTTGCACTCCATCTGTGGCAATAATATCCTTCCTAAGGTAAGGAGACCAAAACTGTACACAGTACTCCAAGTGCGGTCTAACCAAGGTTCTTTCCAAATGAAGCAAGAATTCACTATTCCTGTACTCAAATCCTCTTGTGATAAAGGCTAACATACCATTAGCCTTCCTAATTGCTTGCTGCACCTGCATGTTAGCTTTCAGTGACTTATTGACATGGTCACCCAGATCACCCTTATATTCTGTACCTCAGCTAATAAAGGAAAGGATTCCATATACCAGCTGAACCACCTTATTGACCTGTCCTGCTACCTTCAGGGATCTGTGGACATTCACTCCAACGTCTCTCACTTCCTCTACACCGTTCAGTGTTCTCCCGTTAATTGTGTATTCCTTTGCCTTTTTTTACGTCTGCTCTCGCTGTTCCCTGCTCTCCGAGTGAACTCTTGCTCCCTCTCTCTCCTGGGCTCTTTATGCTCCACTTCGCTTTCACTGTTTCCCACTCTCTTAATGTATCAATATTTGTTTGCCTTGTGTTTAATTTAAAATATGGATTAACTGTATTTTACAGTTGTAGGTTTTATTTGGTAATCCTGTACAAGTTGTGGATTGGTATTCAATATTCAGCTCTGTGAAAACGATTGTGAATGAAAATATAACTTTCAATCTTATACATGGGCTGGTCTGCAAGCTCCAAGTCCTTCATTTTGTAGTAATGGAATTGATACTGTATCTTTCAGTCTTAATCTCTGTGGGATTTTTGAACTGGTATGTAATGCATAACATGGTCTAACGTCTGATGTACATTATGGGATTCATAGGAAATAGGGGCATTCGGTCATTCAGCCCATCGAGCCTGCTCCGCCATTCAAACAGATTGTGGCTGATCATCTACCTCCATGCCATAATCTATCGATTTCTGTCTTGAATATGTTCAATGATTGATCTTCCACAGCCCTCTGGGATAAAGAATTCCACAGATTTCCCACCCTCTGAGCAAAGAAATTCCTGCTCATCTCAGTCTCAAATGGCCTGCCCTTATTCTGAGACTGTGTCCCCTTGTTCTAGACTCACTAGATAGAGGAAACATCCTATCCATATCTACCCTGTCACACCCTGTAAGAATTTTGTAATTTTCAATGAGATCACCTTTCATTCTTCAAAACTCGAGAGAATTTAGGCCCAGTTTCTGCAGTCTCTCAGCAGAAGACAATCCCACCATCCCAGGGGATTAGTCTGGTGAATCTCCGTTGCACTCCCTCTGTGACAAGTCTATCCTTCCTTAGATAAGGAAACCAAAATAGTACAGAATATTCCAGGTGCGGTCTCATCTAGACTTTATACAATTGAAGCAATACATCTTTACTCATGCACTCAAATCCCTTTCAATGAAGCCAACATACCATTTGCCTCTTAATTGCTTTCTGCACCTGCACACTAACTTTTAGTGTCTCATGAACAAGGACACCCAGGTCCCTTTGGACATCAACACTTCCCAACCTCTCACCATTTAAGAAATACTCTGTCTTTCTGTTTATTCTACCAAAGTGGAGAAGTTCACACTTATTCACATTATATTCCATCTGCCATGTTCTTGCCCATTCACTTAGCCTGTCCGAATCCCCTTGAAGCCTCCTTGCATTCATTCTGTATCTTTCAATCAGGTAAATTTTGTCTGTTCAATTTCAAGTTTTATATTTAAAATGTAACCATGGTGACAGAGTATATTTCGATCTGATAGTGAGTTTGTTTTTGGACTGTGATTGATGTATCAACCTGTCAGCTGTACTGGACTGGAGTGAAATAGAAACATCTTCTGTCTCTCCTGCTGTTGATTGACTGTTGGATTGAAAATGTGTCTCTCGATTTTGGGATCAGTGTCTGTCTGACTACTTCTTTTGTTTGTTCCAGTGGAACTGATGAGCTGGCAGTATCTCTGTGCTTTGGGAGTGATCCTGTACCGACTGTGTGTTGGAACGAGATCACTGCACTTTTCCTTGTGTCCAAGAATCACCACATCCAGTCAGGTTCCTTCATGTATTTTCCTGCAGGAATGAAAGAACTGGTGAGGTAGAAGATACAAAAGCGATCAATGTAATCGTCCCAATAATAATCATTATGAACAATCACAAAATGAAAACCAGGAACACAAACAGTGTCAGTGTCTGACTCCACTGCAGTACTGCAGCATTCAGCTTCTGTTTACCAGGTGTTTGCAGAGGTTTTACAACAAGTTTGTGACATTCAGAAACAACACAAGCCCTGCACTGCTCAATGACTGGGACTGTCCGATAGAGCAGTGACCTTTACACAGTCACATTTCTATTTCAACGGAAAACAAGCAGCCACTATTTAAAATGTGCCTTTCACACTTCTCACCTGGTGTCTGCAATAAACGCTCGTTATTTTGCGGCTATTTTTCCGCCACTGTTCACGATCCAACAAACAGTGAGAGACTGGAACTAAAGCAGGAAAATTCCCTCTCCTTTGGGTGGTGAAATTGTCAGTGATTTTCAATAGTGATTTCTTCCCATTGTGTCTCCCTGAGCCTGTACAGACACTGTCCGAGAATGAACTCTCCCTTCCCCGTGTCCCCGGCTCACTCCATGTTCCGGGAGCAGCTCCTGCTCCACAGTGTCTGTTCCAAACACTCCCCGACTCCCCCTCAACTTCCCACCACTCAATGCTAATCTCTGAGCACATCTGCGGACACGCTCCCAAAGCAGTGGCTGCTGGAAGCAGATGCTGTTTGTTCCCTTCCCCCGGGCCCGGGAAGTCTCCATTAGCAGCTGATTTAAAGCATCTTCCCCTGATTGAGTGAATGGCCTCACAGACTGGGTTGGGGAAAGACTGCGCATGCGCTCCACTCCTCATTGTGACGTCACACTGGGGGCGGGGCTACATCGCGCGTGCGCAGATCCCTGCTGCAATTCAGCATTCAAACATCAATGGGAACTTTCCCCATTTCACCCTCATCAAAGTCCCAAAGAAAGTGAAGAGGGGCTTGGACTGGAGGGAGGGAGGGGCGGGGTAGGGGGAACCTAGAACCCAGAAAGCTGCCCACTTGCCCCATTTAGATGCTCAATTTGCGGTCATTCCCTGCAGGGGGTTTGTTATTATTGAGCCCCTCCTGGTAAAACAATCCGATAGAAAGAGGGGAGAAAGGAGGGAGCCGGTGTGTTTGCTGGGACCTTGCAGAATTCATTTCAGCAGCAAAAGTCCCGGGTTATATTAACCCGAGTGAAACACGCTGTCAGTGAGAGGAAAACCGAACGGCCCTTTTCATCTTTTCATTGGAAACAAAGTAGAGCCGGAAGTGCGGCGAGCAGAGCAGACACACAAGCTCAATGACAGGAGAGCTCGGCCGTCCCTGAGTTTCAGCTCTCAGCTCTTACATTTCCTCATCCACACTGTCTTTACTGTGGATGCTCAGGGGTTCCTTGTCGGATCTGAGGACTGTATCCATTAAACATTCTGAGTCAGGAGATCCACACACTCTCTATTATCAAGATTTATGGGCAGGAATGTTTCAAAACTTTGTCTACTAAATCATTGTATTATTCACAGAACTAATGAGGCTGACAGGGGAAGGGAGGGGAAGATGCGTTTGGTAGTGGCATCAAGCTGTACCAATGCTTTGTCTTTCAACACACCATTAACATATCGTTTGCCTTTGCTCCATGACCTTCTGGTCAGCTATTCTGTGACCTTGTCCTATTTACACCTTCTCCTTTGCCCCACCCCCACTTTACTTGCTGATAACCTTTTACATTTCTAATATTTGTTATTTCTGAAGAAGGGTCACTGACCTGAAACGTTAACTCTGCTTCTCTCTCCACAGATGCTGCCAGACCTGCTGAGTATTTCCAACATTTCTTGTTTTTATTTCAGATTTCCAGCATCCGCAGTATTTTGCTTTTATTATATATAAATGTCTTGAATAGTGGAATCACAGAATTGTTATTGCCCAGAAGGAGGCCATTTGGCCCATCGTGTCTGCACTGACTCTCCAAATGAGCAATTCACCTCATGTCACTTCCCCGTCTCCTCCCCATAATCCTGCACATTCTTCCTTTTCAGAGAACAGTCTAATTCCCCTTTGAATTCTTCAATTGAACCTGCCTCCATCACATTCTCAGGCAGTTCATACTTTAACCACTCGCTGTGTGAAAAAGTTTTTCCTCATGTCGCTTTTGTTTCTTTTACCAATTACTTTAAATCTGTGCCCTCTCGTTCTCGATCCTTTCACAAGTGGGAACAGTTTCTCCCTATCCACTCTGTCCACACCCCTCATCATTTTGAATACCACTATGAAATCTCCTCTTAGCCTTCTTTTCTCCAAGGAAAACAGTCCTAACTTCTCCAATCTATCTTCATAACTGAAGTTCCTCATTTATTTTTATTTATTTTTTATTTAGAGATACAGCACTGAAACAGGCCATTTGGCGGTCACAGGGAGAACTTTCAAACTCCGCACAGGCAGTACCCAGAATCAAACCCATGTCTCTGGAGCAGTGAGGCTGCAGTGCTAACCACTGCACCACTGTGCTGCCCCAGCCCTGGAACTATTCTCATGAATCTTTTCCATAATCTCTCCAATGCCTTCACATCTTTCCGAAAGTGTGCGCCCAGAACTGGACTCAGTACTTCAGCTGAGTCTAGTGTCTTATACAAGTTCAACATGACCTCCTTGTTCTTGTATTCTATGCCTCTATCACTAAAGCCGAGGATACTGTATGCTTTATTAACCGCTCTCTCAACCAATGACTTATACCCCCAGGTCCCTCTGCTCCTGCACCCCCTTTAGAATTGTACCCTTTATTCTATATTGTCACTCCATGTTCTTCTGACCAAAATGAATCAATTCACATTTCTCTGCATTGAACTTCACCTGTCATCTGTCCTCCCATTCCACCAACTTGTCTATGTCCTTTTGAAGTTCTACATTATCATCCTTACAGTTCACAATGCTTCCTATTTTCGTATCATCCATAACCTTTGAAATTGTGCCCTGTACACTCAGGTCTAGGTCATTCACATATATCAGGAAAGGCGAGGGCCCCAACACTGACTCCTGGGGAACTCCACTACAAACCTTCCTCAAGCCAGAAGAACATCCATTGATCACTACTCTTTGTTTCCTGTCACTCAGCCAATTCCATACCCATGTTACTACTGTCCCTTTTATTCCATGAGTTATAACTTTGTTCACAAGTCTGTTGTGTTGCACTGTTTCAAACTCCTTCTGATAGTCAATTAAATAAAAATACTGCAGATGCTAGAAATCTGAAATATAAACAAAAAGTGCTGGAAATACTCAGCAGGTCTGGCAGCATCTGTGGAGAGAGAAACAGAGTTAATGGTTCAGGTCAGTGACCTTTCAGATGCTGCCAGACCTTTTGAAAGTCCATGTAGACCACATCAACAGCATTGCCCTCATCAACTCTCTCTGTTACCTCATCAAAAAACTCCAGCAGGACAGTTAAACATGATTTTCCCTTAAGAAATCCATGCTGGCTTTCTGGAATTAACCCACATTTGTCCGTGGGACTATTAATTTTGTCCCGAATTATTCTTTTGAGAAGTTTTCCCACCACCAAAATTGAACTGATTGGGGAGTGAGACGAGGTGAGTTGCTCTAGCAGAGAGCCAGCACGGGTTCGACAGGCCGAATGGCCACCTTCTGTGCTTTAGCCATTCTCTGATTGTATGATTCTAGCGACAACTGCTGGTGGAGAGGCAGTGATGCAAGAATGTGTTGACAGAAAGGGGAAGTCTGGGCTGGTGTGTGTTTGCAGCATTTGCAGCTTGTGTTCGGGTTTGTGAATAAAGGTGATTTGGAAGCTGTGTTCCAAATTGAAGTGTTTACTGGAAACAAGAAGTTGATGTAAATAAAGAATAAAACGTGTTAAAATGAAGCGTGGTGTGATTGAGGATAGCAGGAAATATAGTGTTGGTGAATTATTTGTGTTAATAAACTTCCACTGCACCCTCTGCTGCAGGCTGCTGTTTATATCCAGCTGTGTATTAGTGCTGTGTGTTAACTAGATAAATGTTTGTTTCAACGCTGTTTATAAAGCAATAGCATTGCACTCAAACAGTCCCAGACACAGCAACACACGTACAAAAGCAAAATACTGCGGATGCTGGAAATCTGAAACAGAAACAGAAAATGCTGGAAATGCTCAGTCGGTCTGGCAGCATCTGTGCAGAGAGAAACAGTTAACATTTCAGATCTGTTTCGTTAGCTCACATTAACTTTGTTTCTTTCTCCACAGATGCTGCCAGACCTGCTGAGTATTTCAAGCATTTTCTGTTTTTATTACAGCAACACAGGTGCTGGGAGGCTCAGCCTGGTTACACAATGTGACAAGGACGCTGAGTAACACCATCGACAACGGTACAGAGATAAAAACACACAGAAAACCAATAGACTGTGAGGAAGCAAAAGTGAGGGACGCAGAGAGAGAGAGACAGACAGACAACAAGACTGAGATGGAGAATCAAGGCATTTATATTTAATTGAGTTCTCCCTGTTGTGTCAAGGTATTTCCTGTTGTGTAAATATGTTTTCTGTTGTGTAAAGATGTCCCCTGTTGTTGTGTAAAGTTTTTCCCTGTTATTGTTTTATTTTCTGTTCCTGACCGTCTCCTCACTGTGACCATTTGCCCTGGTTTTATTGTGGCCAACATCACCATCTGGTGGTGGAGCGGAGGCTCTGCAGGAAGGGCTTGACAAAGGGGGAGAGACTCGGTGATTTGTGAGATTTGTTGCTGATTGATATGATCTCTAGAAGAAAAAAGCTCATTGCAGTAAAGTAAGAAGCATGATGTCATTGTGGATAAACACTAGATGTTTTGAAAGTGATCTGTTTGTGTTACTACAAAATAGCAGAGAATGGTTTCGACCTCTGGTTTCAGGGCCCAACACACTTCCGCTGCGCCACTCTGCCACTGGCTGTTTCAAATTCCAGCTGCCTGTTCGTGAAATATGTTCATTTCCCCAATTTTTTTTGTAAAAATAGGATTGTAGTCAGATTGCTCAAGGATCCCAGACTCAGCAACACACGTGCTGACAGACTCACCCTCACTGCACAATGGCACAAGGACACTGAGTAACAGCACCGACAATCAGGCAGCTTTGTACAAAATTGGATTAAGGACAGAAAACAGCGAGTCATATTAAATGGTTCTTTGTTAGGAAGGATGCGAGCATAAGAGGGGTGACAATCCCAGGCAGCGGAGACACTCAGGTGAAAACCTCCCTCCTGTACAAGGATGACGTCGCCGTCTTCTGCTGGGATCCGCTGTCCGTGCGCAGACTGATGAGCATCTGCGACCAGTTCGAACTGGCTTCGGGAGCCAAAGTTAACCACGGCAAGAGCGAGGCCATGTTCTTTGGGAACTGGGCTGACCGATCCTTTGTCCACTTCACCGTCAGGTCAGATTACCTGAAGGTGGTGGGGATATGGTTCGGAAGGGCCAGGGCGTGCACCAAAACATGGGAGGAGCGAGTAGCCAAGGTACGACAAAAGTTGGGCATGTGGGGGCAGCGATCTCTCTCCATTGTGGGTAAGAACCTGGTCATCCGGTGCAAGGCGCTCACGTTGTTTCTGTATGTGGCGCAGTCTGGCCCATACCCCACTCCTGCGCTGTGGTGGTCACCTGAGCCATTTTCCGCTTCATCTGGGGATCTAAAATGGACCGGGTCCGGAGGGACACGATGTTCAAATCTCTGGATGAGGGCGGGAAAAATGTACTCAACGTGGCCCTCATCCTGATGACCACCTTCGTGTGTGGCTGCATCAAGCTGTGTGTAGACCTCCAGTCCGCCAACTCCAAGTGTCACTACGTGCTGAGGTTGTATCTGTCCCCGGTGTTGCGAAGGATGGGCCTGGTCACATTGCCGTGGAACACTCCATGCAGTTGGACCGTGCCGTACCACCTATCCTTCGTGGAGCAGTTTCTGCGGGAAAACACCTTTGACCACTGATCCATCAGGCAGTGGTCTGCACAGAATGTCCTCAAGGCCCAACGGGAAAAGGAGACGGTGGATCCTGTCGGATGGTTCCCCGAGCAGACCGTCAAGGTCATTTGGCGGAATGCCTCATCACCAGAACTTTCAAGCAAGCACCAAGATGTAGCTTGGCTGGTGGTGACAAGGGCCCTCCCCGTCAGATCCTTCATGCACACCCGAAGTCTCATCCCCTCTGCGCAGTGCCCCCGCGGTGTCTGTGGTGGGGAAGAGACGGTTGCCCACCTCCTCCTGGAATGTGCCTTAGCAAAGCAGGTGTGGAAAGAGATGCAGTGGTTTTTGTCGAGGTTCATCCCAAGCAGCTCTGTAACACAGGAGTCTGTGCTCTACGGGCTGTTCCCAGGGACGCACACTGAGACAAACATCAACTGCTGCTGGAGGACTATCAATTCGGTGAAAGACGCCCTTTGGTCTGCCCGAAACCTGCTGGTCTTCCAGTGCAAAGAGTTGTCCACCACCGAATGTTGCAGACTGGCACATTCCAAGGTCCAGGACTACGTGCTGAGGGACGCACTAAAGCTTGGGGCAGCCGCAGCAAAGGCTCAATGGGGAAAGACCACAGTGTAAGGTCCCCCCACCAGGCTGAACTGAGGGGCTGGATCCATGGGAAACCCCTCGAACTGTATCAGGAAAATTTTGTGTGCTGTAAAATGTAAAAATGTATATGGCATGACAATGAAATGGAAGGGTTGTGAGGCAACTCATGATTGTATAGAAGGTAACTGATCACCTTTGCACAGTTTGTATTTTTTGACTTGATGCTGTTTTAAACTGTTTGGGAATGTAATTTTACAGATTTTTATGAATAAAGTATATTTTGGAAATAAAAAAAAAGTATTAAATGGTTCTTTGTCAGACTGGAGGATAGTCAACAGTGGTGTTCCCCAAGGGTCAGTGCTAAAACCACTGCTTTTTTTGCTACAGATAAATGACTTGGATCTTGGAATATAGAGTAGAATCTCAAAATATCCCAATGACACCAAACTTGGAGGAGTGGCAAACAGTGAGGATGATATGAACTGCCTGCAACAGGACAGTGATAGGCTAGCAGAATGGGCAGACAGGTGGCAGATGGAATTTAATAGTGACAAGTGTGAGGTGATGTAAAGGAATAGGGAGAGGCAATATATACTTAATGGCACAGTTCTAAAGAGTGTGTTGGAATAGAGGGACTTGGGGTTCATGTGCATCAATCTTTGAAGGTGGCAAGACATATTGCGAGAGTATCTGATCTATGGGAGAAGATTTTAGATATCGGCTTGTTCAATTACAGTTTCTGTTTTCTCTGTTACTTGTGGTTAGCAAATAAATAGAGGTATTGAATACTCCTCCACCAGTCCTAGGGATCATCCAAGTTATTTTAAATCCTCCCATGGGTCCCCATGTCAGACTGAGTTCCATGTTTTAGAATCAAGCAAAGGAAATCTGCTCAGTTCCAAAACTATCAGCGAGTTGAAGCTGATAACGTGCCTCTGGTGTCATCAGCAACACGGGAAATGCCGCAGCTGCAGTGAGAGGTCAGGCAACATCTGGCAGAGTTGCCAGAGGCTATGTGTACCCAAGCACGGACGATGGAGGAGTCCATCCAGGCCTTGGGTGCTGCACTGTCTCTGATGGGGGTGTGTCTGGCTTCCTCCATTGAGAGATTGGTGACTCTGATGGAGAACCAGATCCAGCCGACCAATCAGTGGCTGCCGGAGATGTGCGCAGACCTGCACTCCATCACTTTGTCCATGAGCTCCATCCAGTGGTGACAAGGTGAGAGGGGGGACGAGGAACCTGAACTCTCCACTTGGTCCACGTCCCTCTCAGGTCAGCAGGGAGGTACAAGTGTGTCTTATAAGGGGGAGGAGCAGCTGGCTGCTACATCTGGGGGTGTCCTCTCAGGGTGCTCCTGGTGTGGACAGTAGCTTCAAAGCCCCTCTGCCAGTGACACCAGTGATGCCAGTGCCTGCCTCCATCACCCTCGATGACAGAGGGGGTCCCTGTACCTGTGCAGGAGGCCCTCAGTGTGCCAGGGCCCTCCAGTGCTCAGGCAGTGAGACGACGGCCGCCAATGTCATCCCAAGCCATGGGGCAGCAAGGTCAGCAGCCTGTCTCCACCTCAGCTGACAGTGCAGGGGGAGCACCACGTAGGAGCACCCGGAAAAGATTTAAGAAGAACACCTTGATTCACTGAGGGGTTCACGGGTGAATGTACATTCCAGATGTACATTCCAGATGGGACTTCATTTAAACCCTTCCTCCCAAGGGGCTGGAAGTGAGGGACCAAGCCCCAAGCACACAAAGCTTTGGCCTTGCCACTGTGCAATGTGTACCTGGGTGCTGCAGTGCAGAAGGAAGGAGTCAACAACAGGGCTGCTCACTGTCTGCAATGTAGTGTAATGGTGACTTCACCTTTGAGAAACTGTATCTTTAAGAGACCAAGCCACTGATGCAACTCATGCCATCATCATACATTTGTAAGGAAACTCCATTTTGAACGACACATTCAACACATGGCTTGCAATGCATGTACACACGCACACACACATGCACGCATACACACACATAGAGGCACACGCGCGCACACACACATGCACACGCGCTCACATGCACACACACGCACACATACACACACACACACACGCACACACACACACACACACACACACACACACACACACACACACACACACACACACACACACACACACACACACACACACACACACACCAGTAAGGAAAAGACCTGGACCTGAGATCATGTCGATAAGTAAGATGATAAGTACTGTTTGTATTTAATTTGAATATAAAGCCTGGGGCATCATTTAATGAAGACTTATGAACACAGCACAACACCATATTTCTCTGGCATTGAGGATCAAAAAAAGAAACCACACAGACAACCAGGGAAATACAGAAGACTTGCATTGACAATTTCAGATTTAAATAAATAGCAATCACCATGTGTGTACAATGACAGCCAGTCTTTCCAGCCTTTACAGAGACAGACAGTAATCCAGGGCCACACTGGAGCAAATACTTAGCAAGATTTGAACTCCTAATGGGGCATTCGATATCAATACACCCCGAAGAAAGAGAACGTTACTCCTACACTCTGCTGAACCAAAATTCGACAATACCTTCAATACACTCAGAGACACCGGAAGCGATGATGATTATGATGCAGTGAAGAATGCTCTAACAAGATATTCTCAACAAAGGGCAAATCCTCACTCTGAAATTTAAGTCTTCAGGCAAACAAAGCAAGATAAATGTGAGACTCTTGACCTCGACATGATGAGACTCAGAAGTCTGAGCCAGAATTACAACTTCACAAACATGGACAAAACATCATCTCCCAGATCATTATGACCTGCTAATCATCAAGACTAAGATGGCAAGCTCTTAGAGAGAGCAAATTGGCAAATTGTTAAACTTGCAAAGGCTACTCAATAATGACAGAACGTGGGAAGCCAGCAAAAGACAAACTGAAGTCTGAGAAGGGAAACCAAATAAAGGAAAGAAGAAATTCTCCTGGTTCCTGTTCAGGGGTTTTTGCACCATTGTAAAAACATCCCAAAGTTATTCACCTGCTGTCCTGGCAGTATATTCACATTAATCTATTTACTCCAGCTATCACTTCACAGTATTGCTCATGTACCTTTAGAGATCTGTGCAATGGAACACCCAGACAACTGCTTGAGATTATTTTCTTTCTCAACCTTCTTTAATGCTTTTCCCTGAAGGGTGAGATCAGTTCATTGAGCACAGGCCCTTCCTGCTCTATATGGTGCTCAGTGCCTCATCAAACGAGAATAACTAACACACCACAGGCCATGGAGCCTCGGCCCATCCTCCCCTGATTGTGGTTCAGTGCCAACCAGGTCAGATCAGCTAATTCAACACAGGCCGGAGATGGAACCTGGATCTTTCCTGCTCTGGGGGCTCCGTACCATACCAGGTGTGATGAAGTAAAATACCACAGGCTGGGAATGGAGCCTGGGATTTTCCTGTTCTGTGTGGGGCTCTGTACAACACCGTGTGAGATGAACTATCATCCCTCAGGCTGAGGAAGGGGCCTGGGCCCATTCTGTTCTGTGTGATTCCGTACCACACTGGGTGCGATCAGTTCACTCAACACAGGCAATGAATACAACCAGGCCCTTTCCTGCTCTGTGTGACTCGGTATCACACCAGGTGACATCAGCTAACACAGCACAGGCTGGGGCTGGAGCCTGGGCCTGTCCTGCTCTGTGGACTCAGTAACACGATCTGTGAATACCTTTCATAAACACTCTGTGTCCAACATTGTGAGGCAGCTCTCTGTATTTATATAGAGTGTCATTTATTGAGTGCTCTCTTGGATCCAACAGGGTAAAAGACGGTTGGGCGGTGGGGTGTGGATGGTGGTGTGGGGTGTGTGCAGAGAGTTTGGAGGTGAGCTCTGATTCCTAACCATTTCTGGATTGTAAGGAATAAAGAATCAATGAGAGAGGGAGAAGCAATGTGGGAGAAGGGATGATTGAAGAATTTGTCCATGAAGCTGGTTAAAAGTGTCTCAAACCAAGATAATATTCTTCTTTGGCCTCCCTGTCTCGAGAGACAATGGGTAAGCACCTGGAGGTGGTCAGTGGTTTGTGAAGCAGTGCCTGGAGTGGCTATAAAGACCAATTCTAGAGTGACAGACTCTTCCACAGGTGCTGCAGATAAAATTGGTTGTCGGGGCTGATACACAGTTGGTTCTCTCCTTACACTTCTGTCTTTTTTCCTGCCAACTGCTAAGTCTCTTCGATTGTGGTCAATGTCACAGGGCCTCATGTCGCGTTTGTAGACGTCTTTAAATAGGAGACATTGACGGCTGGTGGGTCTGATACCAGTGACGAGCTCGCTGTACAATGCGTCCTTGGGGATCCTGCCATCTTCCATGCGGCTCACATGGCCAAGCTATCTCAAGCGCCGCTGGCTCAGTCGGGTGTATATGCTGAGGAAGAGTCAGTTACTAGGGGACATAGGTTTAAGGTGCGAGGGGCAAAGTTTAGAGGGGATGTGCGAGGCAAGTTTTTTTACACAGAGGGCGGTGAGTGCCTGGAACTTGCTGCCAGGGGAGGTGGTGGAAGCAGATACGATAGCGACGTTTAAGAGACATCTTGACAAATATATGAATAGGAAGGGAATAGAGGGATATGGGCCCCGGAAGTGCAGAAGGTGTTAGTTTAGGCAGGCATCAAGATCAGCGCAGGCTTGGAGGGCCGAATGGCCTGTTCCTGTGCTGTACTGTTCTTTGTTCTTGTTTGTTGTTGTTGTTAATGTTGGCTGCCTTGAGGACTTCTGCATTGGAGATACGGTCCTGCCACCTGATGCCAAGTTAATATTAATATTAAGAATTGGGAGGATTTTTTAAAAACACCAAATGAGGAGTAGGAAATTGATAAAGAGGGAGAAAATGGAATCTGAGAGTAAACTGTCAAGAAACAAGTTATAAAAGGTTTTACTAGTATACAAAAAGCTCAACAAAAACAAACAGATTCCTTCGATGCAGAGACAAGAAATTTATTGTGGGGAAAAAGAAAATGGTAATGAGTTTACACAAATATTTTGTGTCTGTTTTCACAGTAGAAGGTACAGCGAACATGTCGGAAATCGTGTGGAACGGGGAAGAGATCTGTTCGTTGCCACCCTGGCTCAGGGTACTTAATGATAGCGACTAACTCTGTCATACAATCGGTTAGTGTGTTCAGCTATTACCTGTAGTGTTGGTGTTTTAAGCCCACCTGGTGACAGAGGCAGAGTCTATTTTCCTCATTTAGGATTCATTGTCACACAGTTCCAAATTGTCAATGTGTGCTTTGGCTGCAAGCAAGTATTTCCCAAACATTGCCAGCTCCGCTGTTATCCAGTAAATCACACCCTAATGCTTTTCCTTGCATTCATTTCACATAAAATTCTTAAATATTTAGATGATCATGTACCTCCAGCCAACCCATTAGAAATAAATCAAGTTATTGGGTTCAAAGTGCATTTATAGAACTGGAACACGCAATCCCACCGTGTGAAGCTACATTAAATTTGTGGTGATTGTACAGCTGGTATTAGAGAAAACAATCCAGAACATGTTGGACCATTTTAATGATATTTTACTTGCTTCTAATAACCTTATTTATGTTGATGTAAAATTTTGGAAAATCCTCTGGTCCAATAGCAGGTACATGAGAAAATGATGCAATATTTATATAAGCCTGGTGTTCTGGAATTCCTGCCTAAACTCCTCCACCTGTAACACTCCATCACCTCCTTAAAACTGAAAGTTTTGATCAGTATTTTGGACAGGAGTCAGCCCTGCCTTTTGCCCTGATTTGTCAGTAATCATTTAAAACCATTTTGGGTCAATCCTTTCCTTTAAATCCTGCACAGCAGCAGTGACAATAACTTTGTGCATTTAATGGTTGAGCCAAATCCGACTCAGTTCCCCAGGAGAAATTCCTGAACTCATGGGCACTTTGTATCAAGCAGCAGTTAGCAGCAAAAAGTCTGATTAATCAGAGTAGTGAGTCCAGTAAATACTTAAACAGAAGACACCCTGTAAAACAGAACTCCAAGTATCAGTTTGAATAAAGTATTGAACTGACAGAGTGGAGGGCAGATGAGGATTGAATTAAATTGCAATTCACTGAATCGAAACAAGAAGTGATTCTATTAAGAATGGGACACAGCTCTCTGTTTGTGAGCTTGTGGCGCAACGGTAGCGCATCTGACTCCAGATCAGAAGGTTGCGTGTTCAAATCACGTCAGGCTCAGTGGAGTTTTACAGCAGCTCAAGTTGCTGGATTTTATATCAGAAGAGAGTTCGCTCTTTTGGTGTAAAATCAAGAAATGCTGGAAATAGTCAGCAGGTCTGGCAGCATCTGTGGAAAGAGAAGCAAAGTTAATGTTTCGGGTCAGTGACCTTTCGGAGCTGTTCGTGTATTGTTCAATTTCAAAATCGACTTTAATAGATTAAAGTTCTTATTTCTGGATCCATTCAATTTCCACGCTCAGTTCTTATTTCTCAGTTTTCTATCGGAACAATGTTTCAGGGATGTGCTGTCTCCATTGTTTATACAATAACTCTGTCAGCAAGTGTGCGAAGGAAAACACAAACGACCCAGCGTGGGGCTCATCCCACACCCGGCTCCGTCTGCACAGCTCCTGAGTTCAGTTGACTGGAACGCAGTGTTAATAACACCGAGGCTGTGGATTTGATCGCCGTGAGTGCTGGCAGATGTTCAGTTATTACTTTGACATGTTTTCCTAACACTTCAAATCCAACTTTTAGATGCACACAGAATGTCAGAGAACTTATTTTGAATAGAATCCATTGCATCTTTGTCACTGGGCTGGAGTAATCCAGAATACATTTTAATAATCTTCCGTTTGCTGATAAAGGTTGAATTTGCGGCTGTTCCCGTTAATGGTCACAAGCAGGAACAAACAGACAGAGTGTATCTGACCGCCCAGAGATGTGGAAAGGCTTCAGTTTAGGACAATTGCATCAAATCAAATGTTCACCAGGCCGCGAGAGAGTCAAAAGCTGGGGGAAAGGACGGAAGGAGATAGTGAATAAGCTAAGCTGAGGTGGAGGTGGGATGGCAGCGGTCCAGGAGACGGAAGCAGCGAGGGAGGGGGAGAGCAGTCGGGGCGGGGATGATCGGCGAGGCCGGGGGTGAGCGGCCGAAGCAGGGTATTTTGTGGGGAATGGAAGTGACGATCGCAGCCACTGAGGGGTGAGGCAATGTTTGGACGTCATTCCGTCTGGTGTCGGTGCGTGGTGACGTCGGTGCACGCATGCGCAGATTCATACTGGCAAGCTGACAAATGTTTGGATGCATTGATGATGTCGGCGATCGCTCTGCACATGCTCTGTGTTGTCAGGAAACACTCTGTAGTGAATAAGCTAAATACAGAAGATATAAATATTTCCCATCCTTGATGTCTCTCTATTCCAGTCCAATCCAATCCTTCAATGCTGGGTAAATAATTTCAGTAAAAATTGTGCAGCTCGAGGATCGAAACCAAAGGCCAATGCAGAATAAAGGAGAACAGAACTCCAGACTGAACCAGGGATCTTCAGTCTAACACTCTCCCAACTGAGCTATTTCAGTCTCACAGTGAAGTATCCTTTGTGTCATTTATTTATTTATTTAGAGATACAGCACTGAAACAGGCCCTTCGGCCCACCGAGTCTGTGCCAACCAACAACCACCCATTTATACTAATCCTACAGTAGCCCCATATTCTCTACCACATCCCCACCATTCTCCTACCACCTACCTACACTAGGGGCAATTTACAATGGACAATTTTACCTATCAACCTGCAAGTCTTTGGCTGTGGGAGGAAACCAGAGCACCCGGCGGAAACCCACACAGCCACAGGGAGAACTTACAAACTCTACACAGATAGTGCCCAGAACTGAACCCGAGTCGCTGGAGCTGTGAGGCTGCAGTGCTAACCACTGCGCCACTGTGCCACCATTGTTTTGGAAGAAAATATAACCCTGGTGGAATTGCCCCTCCCAATCACACCTCACTTCATAGAACATAGAAAATGGAGAAAATTTATGGCACAGAAGAAGACCATATAGCAATCGTGTCTGTGCCAGCTGAAAAAGAGCAATCCAGCCCAATCCCACTTTCCAACTCTTGGGAATGGGATCCGAACAGATCTCAGAGCTCACATTATGTGAATGTTGTGCTGAAGTGTTGGTAAACATGGGAAGTTGACACACTAGGGGGGACCTCACACTGTTAGACACAGCGTGAAATACACTCAAGTGTTTATAAAACATTACAACATGTGAGTAATATTCCCCATTACTTTCTCAACACTGATGGATTGTGAAGGGAGAGACAGTCAGAAGTCCCACTGATCCACACTGACCCCCAGCTGAGAATGAAATGAGATAAAGTTCAATCTTTAGCAGTGAGATGCTGGAGAGAGGTAAGAGTCCTGAATCAAGGAGAGACTTTCAGATAATGCTGTTGAATCTCATTTCAAACACTCCTTGAATTCACTGCCGAGGAATTCAGAGCTGGAGAATGCCTGTAAAATCAGCCAAAACAGGAAAAATAAACACCCACCATGGGGCTCAAACTCAAAAGCTTGAGATTCAGAGTTTCATGCTTTCATCGACTGAGCTGACTGGGCCTGAGACAGTGTCCCCGTCCTGTCTGTTATTGGACGGTGCAGCTGTTGGCTCCACCCCAGGGGCTGAATTTGTTCTGTAAACTATGAACCAGCTTCCTCTCAAATCCCAGGTTTATCAATAAATCCTCTTACAAAAGCCCCAAAGTGTGATATATTCCTCTCACTCATCCAGAATAAAAGTTACATTCTATGATTCTAACTCTGTCAAATCTGTTCTGAACTAGGGACAGAAGACATCGGACCGGATCTTTTTGTCGGCGGCTGACATGGAGGGTGGACTTCACACATCCACATGGCGAGAAGGTGTTTCAGGTGTTTAAATCTGATTGTCAGCAGTTTTATTCACTGGGTCCAATTGAACAATGGCACATGGGAACCTCGGGGCTTCACAGCCTCGCCTGGTTAAAGGAGGTGACTGGGAAGTGGGAGCTGAGTGTTGGCTTTGCTAGGAAGCCATTGGGTGAGGTAGCATCACTTGGCAGCAAGGATGGAGGGGGAAAGGGCATCGGGAAACACTGTCAGGATTGGGGGCTAAGGTGGCAGCTCTGCAGGCGGAGCCACACCAGGGTGCCATTGGGGCAGTGCCACCTCATTGAGGGTGACAAGTGAGGTAAAGGTGGCTGGGTGTTGTTTACTGTGAAGGCCTTGCACTCAGGGAAGGCTAACCTGTCATGGGCCTCATTCACCCTGGATTCGAGGCTCCCATTGAGGAGGTACAGTGGCTGCACATTGGTTAGCGCCGCAGCCTGACAAAGAACAAAGAACAGTACAGCACAGGAACAGGACATTTGGCCCTCCAAGCCTGCTCGATCTTGATGCATGTCTAAACTAAAACTTTCTGCACTTCCGCAACCCGGGTTCAGTTCTGGGCACAGCCTGTGCGGACTTTGCAAGTTCTCTCTATGACTGCGTGGGTTTCCGCTCGGTGCTCTGGTTTTCTCCCATAGCCAGAAACTTGCAGGTTGATAGGTAAATTGGCCATTGTAAATTGCCCCTAGTGTAGGTGGGTGGGAGGAGAATGGTGGGGATGTGGTAGGAAATATGGGATTAATGTAGGATTATATAAATGGGTGGTTGTTGGTCAGCACAGACTCGGTGGGCTGAAGGGCCTGTTTCAGTGCTGTATGACTCTATGAGAGAGAGGGAGGGAGATGCAGGCACCACAGCAGCTTGGGGGCCCACAGGAGGGCCAGCCTTGAACAAAAGGCTGGAGAAGGAGGCAGAGGAACACATCAGCCGAGGTTCAACTACCTGCAGATGTCCGAGTGACAGTGTCTCCACAGACTGCACCTCTCCACGGAGGTCATCATTGATCTCTCTGCCATGGTGCAGTTGTGCCCCATGGGTCTTGGTGGGCATCTGATGCCAGTGTCCCTGTGCCACTGAACTCCCACACCACCAGATCGTTGCAGGGATCCACTGGAGATCGGTGCAGAACCTCACAGTCTGTGGTGAATCAGTGCCTCAACATCACCAATGTCCTGTTCAGGAGGGCCGGCGACTATGTGTGCTTTGATCCAAACAGTCAAGCTGAGAGGGCTATAGGATTCGGGGCCATCACTGGATTCCCCCAGGTGTAGGGTGTCATTGACTGTACATACTTGGCCATCAAGGCTTCTGCAGACCAGCCAGCAGCCTTCAACAGGAAGGGTTTCCACTTGCTCAGTATGCAACTGGTCTGCGACCACCGCAAATGGATCCTACAGGCGCATGCATGATTCCCAGGAACCAGCCACAACACCTGTATAGCAAGGCAGTCCCAGGTGACAGAACTTTTCCGTGCCCCCACCCCCATGTGCCTTCAGAGATGGATCCTTGGGACAAGGGCTACCCACTGAGGACATGGCTACTGACGCCTGTGAGGAACCCACGCACAGATGCAGAGGAGAGGTACAACACCTGCCACCCGAGCGACCATCGAGGATGCCATTGGTTTCTTGAAGATGAGATTCAGGTGCCGAGAGCGATCCAGTGGAGCCTTTCAGTATGCCCTAGCGAGGGTCTCACGTGTCATGGTGGTTTGCTGTGCACTGCACAATCTGGCACGACAGAGGGGTGAGGTGTTGACCAGTGAGGATATCATGGAGTGCAATGCCTCCTCTGATGATGAGGATGCGGAGGATGCCAGGCAGTGCCAGATGAAGGGCCTCAGGCACAGCAGGAAAGCCACCAAGAGAGACACGAGACACCCTTATACATGCACGTTTCCTTTGAGCCTTACCCCCTTTTTTTTTTAATTCATTTTTTAAAATTCGTTCGTGGGATGTGGGCATCGCTGGCTAGGTCAGCATTTATTGCCCATCCCTAATTGCCCTTGAACTGAGTGGCTTGCTAGGCCATTTCAGAGGGCATTTAAGAGTCAACCACATTGCTGTGGGTCTGGAGTCACATATAGGCCAGACCAGGGAAGGATGGCAGGTTTCCTTCCCGAAGGGCATTAGTGAACTAGATGGGTTTTTACAACAATTGACAATGGTTTCATGGTCACCATTAGAATGGCTTTTAATTCCAGATTTTTTATTAATTGAATTCAAATTTCACCATCTGCCATGGTGGGATTCGAACCCATGTCCCCAAAGCATTAGCCTGAGCCTCTGGATTATTAGTCCAGTGACATTACCACGACGCCACCACCTCCCCTTCTGGAACCACAGCAATAAAGCCTTAGCTTTCAGCAGCCCTGTTGTCACCTCCTTCCTTCTGTACTGCAGCGCCCAGGTACACATCGCACAGTGGAAAGGCCGAAGCTTTGTGAGCTCGGGGCTTGGTCCCTCACTTCCAGCCCCTTGGGAGGAAGTATTTAAATGGAGTCCCAAAGGGCATCAACACTAGGAAGGAGACATAGTGAGAGAACAACATTTCTTTATTCCATGTGACATCAAACGCAACCCCATCCATCTAGAATGTACATTCACCCGTGAATCCCAAAGTGAATCTAGGTGCTCTTCTGAAATCTTTTCCGGGTGCTCCTACATGGTTTTCCCCCTGCTCTGTCAGCTGAGGTGGAGACAGGCTGCTGACCTTGCTGCCCCATGGCTTGGGATGACATTGGCGGCTGTCCTCTCACTGCCTGAGGCCTGGAGGGCCCTGGCACACTGAGTTCCTCCTGCACAGGTACAGGGACCCCCTCTGTCATCGAGGATGATGGAGGCAGGCACTGGCATCACTTGTGTCACTGGCAGAGGGGCTTTGGAGCTACTGTCCACACCAGGAGCAGCCTGAGAGGAGACCCCAGATGTAGCAGCCAGCTGCTCCTCCACCTTATAAGACACACTTGTACCTCCCTGCTGACCTGAGAGGGACGTGGACCTGGTGGAGAGTTCAGGTGCCTCGTCCCCCCTCTCACCTTGTCACCATGGATGGAGCTCATGGACGAAGTGATGGAGTGCAGGTCTGCGCACATCTCCGGCAGCCACTGATTGGTCGGCTGGATCTGGCTCTCCATGACAGTCACCAATCTCTCAATGGAGGAAGCCAGACACACCCCCATCAGAGACAGTGCAGCACCCAAGGCCTGGATGGACTCCTCCATCGTCCTTGCTTGAGTACACATAGCCTTTGGCATCTCTGCCAGATGTTGCCTGACCTCTCGCTGCAGCTGCAGCATTTCCAGTGCTACCGGTGACACCAGAGGCACGTCATCAGCCTAGGACTCAGCATGGGCCTGGCATCCCACAGTCCTCCCTCTGTCAGTGGCCTCGGCTTTCACAGCCTCCGTCAGCTGCCCGGGCCTGTCTGTGATGTGCTCACCAGCTTGTGAGCCCGAATCTAACCGCGATCGGATACCCACCGTGTAAGAGTTTCTGTGCTGGTGGAGGATGCGGGGGAATGATGTGACGGTGCACCCTCTGAGGCTCCCTCCTCCTCCTCAGAGGTGTCCGGCTGTCTCCCAGTCTCTCCAGCTCTTCGCTCTTGTCATTCATCTGGGCCTGCATGTGAAAACAGGGACATTGAAGGGTTAGGGTCTTCCCATCGGGACATTCCAACCACCCCTACTGTGCAGCTCCATTGATGCAGTGGTGAACAGATGAGCAGTGTGGCTCCTTTGCAGCAGATGCTCCCTTGTGCCCCAGGAGATGCTCACTCACTCTCTTGGGTAGGTGTCCCTGTCTCTCCATCAGCTATGGAGCCTTGCTGCCCAGCCAGTTCCATGGCCTCCTCCTCCATCGGGATGAGGACATTGGAGATAAGGCACTCCACCGCCAGTCTTGACACACTCTTTCCAATTGTGGGCTGTCATCTCCTGCAGACACAATGATGAACAAAATTCGTCTCCCAGCGGGGACAAGCCCAACATCTCTGAAGGTGATAGTCCAGCAGTCCATGATGGGGACACACATAAGCCTCCTGCATGCGACCCCTCTCGAGGGACTGTGTGAGTTTATGCAATGACTGACGTGCGCCTCTCACTGAAATGCAGCCAAGCCTCAGGCAGCATGTCCTGCTGCCCTTCCCCAATACACATGACTGGGTGGTCACTCCCTTTCCACCAAACACTCCCTCTCACTCTGCCACATGCAATGTCCAAAGGGTCCAAAGTGTTTGGAGTTCTCACCTCAGCAGCCCGGATCAGGTCATTGACCCACTTGCTGCACTGGATCCATGTCCTGGGGGTGAACCCACAGCTGCTGACCTCCCCCAATACCTCTAGCCAGCCTTGCTTGGCCAGGTGGGCAGGTCTCCTCCTCCTGCCCCTGGGGAAGAGGATTTCCCGCCTTTCCCTTGCAGCCTGAAGGAGAACATGCAGGGAGACATCGTTAAACCATGGGGCCACCTGGTGTCTTCTTTCAGTCATGGACGCTGCAGGTTCGTGTTCAGCTCCTTACCCATCAGGCAGCAGAGGCAGCAGAACGGGTCCTGGGACAGCAGAGGGCTCTCAGGAAGACACTCCTTTAAACCAGGCAGCAGTGAATGCAGGTCTGGCAGCCCTTTAAATATGGTGCCAGCACCTGCCATTGTGTCAGATGTCGGTGCCATCGGTGCCTCGTTCCCTACCTCTGGTCCTTGTTGACATGGGCCCCACGTCTCCCCTTCATTAATTGGTCGGCTGCTCCGTGATCGGGGTCGGTCGGCCACATTTCACTCGTGTGGTGACGACACCCGCTTCCGGTGCCTCTGCCGAGAGCCGCACCGTTAGTTTAAAATTCAGCCCATGGGATCAAGAGTGGAAAATCTCCCCTCTGATTCTCTCTACTTAAAATGAAGGAGACACCAAATTAAAACTGATGAAACCAGGGATTGTATCCTGGTTCTTCAATCTAGTGTTCTCCCAACTGAGCTATTCCATCCTCACTGTGAACTCATCTTCATTGGAGACAAATATAACTCCAGGCGGAATTTCCCCACCCGTTCATTCCTCACTTCAGGGGAATGGGACCCGACCAGATCGCGGAACTCAGATTATGTTAATGTTCTGCTCTTGATATCTTAATATTATCTTGCGTTTGAGCCACTTTTAATCAGGTTCACGGACAAATTCTACCATCATCCCTTCTCCCACATTCTCTCTCTCTCATTCATTCTTTATTCCTCACAATCCAGAAAGGGTTAGGAATCAGAGCTCACCTCCAAACCCTCTGCACACAGACCTCAGTCTGTTACCCTGTTTGATCCAAGAGACCAGTCAATAAATTACACTCTTTATAAACACAGAAAGCTGCCTCACAATGTTGGACAGAGTTAAATACACTAAAGTCTTTCTAAAAAGGTTCATCTCACAGATTGTGTTACAGAGTCCACAGAGCAGGACAGGCCCAGGCTCCAGCCCCAGTCTGTGCTGTGTTAACTGATGCCACCTGGTGTGATACTGAGCCACACGGAGCAGAAAAGGTCTTGGTTGTATTCATGGCCTGTGTTGAGTTAACTGATCCCACTCAGTGTGGTAGGAGCCACACAGAACAGAATGGGCCCAGGCTCCTTCCTCAGCCTGAGGGATGATAGTTCATCTCACACGGTGTTGCACAGAGCCCCACACAGAACAGAGAAATCACAGGCTCCATCCCCGGCCTGTGGTATTTTACTTCGTCACTCCTGGTATGGTACGGAGTCCCCAGAGCAGGAAAGGTCCAGCTTCCATCTCCGGCCTGTGCTGAATTAGCTGATCTGACCTGGTTGGCACTGAACCACAATCAGGGGAGGATGGGCCGAGGCTCCATGACCTGTGGTGTGTTGCCAGCGGAGGTGGGAGACGCGGGCACGATAGCGTCTTTTAAGATGTATCCAGACAGATACATGATTGGGCAGGAAGCAAAGAGATACAGACCCTTAGAAAATAGGCGACATGTTTAGATAGAGGATCTGGTTCGGCGCAGGCTTGGAGGGCCGAAGGGCCTGTTCCTGTGCTGTAATTTTCTTTGTTCTTTGTTAGTTATTCTCATTTGATGAGGTACTGAGCACCATATAGAGCAGGAAGGGCCTGTGCTCAGTGAACTGATCTCACCTTGTGTAGTCCTGAGACCCACACACAGAGCAGGACAGGACTAGGCCTAATATCTGGCCTGTGTTCAATTAGCTGATCTCATCCAAAAGATTTTGATAAGGTTCCACACAAGAGGCTTCTCTACAAGATTAAAGTCCCTGGTATCAGTGGTAATATATTGATCTGGATTGGGAACTGACTGGCAGGACGTAGGCAGAAAGTAGTTACAGATGGATCTGGATCTGTTTGGAGACCAGTCACCAATGGTATCTCACAGGGATCGGTGTTGGGTCTGTTGCTCTTTATTATTTTTATTAATGATCTGGATGTAGGTGTAGGGGGCACCATCTGTAAATTTACAGATGATTTGAAGATCTGTGCGAGTGTTCAGACTGTAGACGATGCTTGACTGTTTCAGGCTGATCTTAATGTGTTAGGAGATTGGGTTCATGACTGGCAAATGATGTTTAATTTGGGTAAGTGCAGTGTTATTCATGTGGACAGGGCGAATGCTCAACATTCATACACCCTTCAGGGAAAAACATTAAAGCAGGTGGAGAAAGAAAATAATTTTGAGCAGAGATCTGGATGTTCTAGTGCACAGATCTCTAAAGGTACAGCAGCAATGCTGTGAAGTGATAGCTGGAGCAAATAGGGGGTTGGGCTGCATTCAGAGGACAATTGAGTATAAGATGAGGCATATTCTTGCATGGGTTGTGAGTGACGCTGGGAAGGCCAGAATTTGTTACCCATCCCCATTTGTCCTTGACAAGGTGGCGGTGAGCTGCCTTCTTGAATTGCTGCACTCCATGTGGTGTAGGTACACCCACAGTGCTGTTAGGAAGGGAGATCCAGGATTTTGACCCAACATCAGTGAATGAACAGCGATATATTTGCAGATCAGATGGTGGGTGACTTGGAGGGGAATTTGCAGATGGTGGTGTTTCCATGAATCTGCAGCCCTTGTCCTTCAAGGTGGTGGAGGTCTTGGGTTTGGAAGGTGCTGTCAAAGGAGCCTTGGCGGGTTGCAGCAGTGCATCTTGTAGATGGTACACACTGCTGCCACCGTGTGTCAGTGATGGAGGGAGAGAATGGAGGTGGTGGATGGGGTGACAATCAAGTGGGCTGCTTTGTCCTGAATGATGTTGAGCATCTAGAGTGCTGTTGGAGCTGCACTCATCCTGACTTCTGCCTTGTAGATGGACAAGTTTTGGAGAGTCAAGAATCACAGAATTGTTACAGTGCAGAAGCAGGCCATTCGGCCCATCGTGTCTGCATAGAATCATAGAAAGTCAACGACACAGAAAGAGGCTGCTTAGTCCATCGTCTCTGCACCAGTCAAAAAACAAGTCACCCAGCCTCATCCCATTGTCCAGCATTTGGTCCGTAGCCCTGCAGGTTCAGGCACTCGAGGTGCACATCCAGACTCCTTTTAAATGAGTTGGGGGTTTCCGCCTCAACTACCCTTGCAGGCACTCATTTCCAGACTCCTCGCACCCTCTGGGTGAAAAAACGTTTCCTCATCTCCCCTCTAATCATTCTACTAATCACTTTAATTCGATGACCCCCTAGTCACTGACCTCTCTGATAAGGTAAATAAGCCCTTCCCATCCACTCTATCCAGGCCCCTCACAATTTTGTACATTTCAATCAAAATTCAAAAGCAGGGATGTAATGCTGGAACTGTATAAAATGCTGGTTATGCCACAGTTGGAGAATTGCATACAGTTCTGGTCACCACATTACAGAAAGGACATAATTGCACTGGAGAGAGTACAGAGGAGATTTACCAGAATGTTGCCAGGACTCAAAAGTTGTAGCTATGAGGAAAGATTGGATAGGCTAGGGTTGTTTTCCTTGGAACAGAGGAGGCTGAGGGTTGACTTAATAGAGGTGTAAAAAATTATGAGCCCAGATAGAATAGACAGGAAGGACCTATTTCCCCTAGCGGAGAGGTCAATTACCAGGGGACACAGATTTAAGGTGATTGGTAGAAGGATTAGAGGGGACATGAGGAGAAAGTTTTTCACCCAGAGGGTGCTGGGTGTCTGGAATTCACTGCCAGGAATGGTGGTGGAGGCAGAAACCCTCAATTCTTTTAAAAGGTACCTGGACATGCACCTGAAGTGCTGTAACCGGCAAGGCTATGGACCAGGTTTTGGAAGGTGGGATTAGATTGGGCGGCTAGTTTTTTTTCGGCCTGCACGGACACAATGGGCTGAATGGCCTCCTTCTGTGCTGTAATTTTTCTATGGTTTCTATGGTTTCCAATTTTTCTTCATTGCTGCATTTTTCCAGTCCTGGCAACATCCTCGTAAATCTCCTTTGTATCCTCTTTAGTGCAATTACATCCTTTCTGTAATGAGGTGACCAGAACTGCACACAGAACTCAAGCTGGCGCTTAACTAAAGATTCATACAGTTCCAGCATAACCTCCCTGCTCTTATATTCTATACCTCGGCTAATAAAGGAAAGGATTCCATAAGCGTTCTCAACCAACTTATCAACCTGTCCTGCTACTTTCAGGGATTTGTGGACATTCACTTCAAGGTCCCTCACTTCCTCTACAGCTCTCAGTATTCTCCCACTAATAGTGTATTCCTTTGACAGCTTGACCTCCCCAAATGCATCACTTCACACTTCTCCGAGTTGAACTCCATTTGCCACTTTTCTGCACACCTGATCAGTCCATTGCACCAGCTCTCCTGATGAGCTTTTCACCAAGTGCCTAGAGCTGCGTGACTGATTGCAGAATTCCAAGAATTCCCAGCCTCTGATTTACCCTTGGTGCCACAATATTTATATGGATGGTCCAGTAAGCTTCTGTCAATGGTAACCCCCAGGATGTTGATGGTGGGGGGATTCAGCGATGGTAATGCTGTTGAACGTCAAAGGGAGATGGTTACATTCTCTCTTGTTGGAGATGGTCATTGCCTGGTACTTATGTGGTGTGAATGTTACTTGCCACTTAGCAGGCCAAGCCTGAATGTTGTCCAGGTCTTGCTGCTTCTGGACACGGACTCCTTCAGTATCTGAGATGTCCCGAATTTGTCCTTTTATGAAACCTTGGTCAGGCCTCACATGGAATATCGTGTCCAGTCCTGGTCTCCTCACATGATGGGTGATATTGAGGCCTTGGAAAGGGTACAGAGGAGAGACATTAGACTAATTCCCAGTATAAGACATCTTCGTTATCAAGTTAGACTAAAAGAGTTGGGATCCCACATCTGAGAGAAACCTAGACTGAGGGGTGATCTGATTGAGGTTTATAAGATGATGAAGGGTCCAATTTAGCGTGGGAGATGAGTCATAATTGTAGATTGTAAAAGGCCAGATGGCACCTGAATCACATTAAATTTCATTTTGTTGGATTTGGCTACTGCATCAGGATGGCTGAGTGGTTAAGGTGTTGGACTTAAAATCCAGTAGACATGTGTCTGCCTGGGTTTAAGTCCCACTCCTGGTATCTATGCCTTCTAAATGTTGTTTGCTCCCACTTTTGCCTTGCACCATCATCTCTTCTGTCATTTAATCACTCCTGCCTTCCAACCAAACACAGCTTCCTATTATTTGATCTGCCCCGCACCTTTCCTTGCCTCTGCATTTGCTTATAAACTGGTAAATCTTGAACTTAATCTCCTCTGTACCCTCACAATGACCTTCTCATCCTTCCTGAATTGTGGTTCCTCACAGGATCCGCTGCCTCTCCAACTCCCCTCCAGGTAATTGAAGGCCCCGCGCCTGGGTCTCACTTGATAGGCTCGCCGGTAGTTGGTTCCTCAGAGGTCCACCACCGCTCCAGACTCCCTCCAGGAAGGGCTTGCCATAATCCTCCAATCTTCCCTGGATAAGGGGATTGGAGAGTGGCAAATAACACCCTGATTCAAGAAAGGGTGTAAGGACAGTCCAAGCGACTCCATGCCCGTTAATTTCACATCAGTGTTGGATAAGGATTCAGAAATGATAATCAGGGAAAATATCAATGGACACTTAGAGTGGTTTGAGTTAATTAAGGATAACCAGCATGGATTTGTAAAAGGCAGATCATGCTTGACTAATCTAATTGAATTTTTTGATGAAATAACAGAGAAGGTTGATGAAGGAAATGCAGTGGATGTTGTTTATTTATTTTATTTAGAGATACAGCACTGAAACAGGCCCTTTGGCCCACCGAGTCTGTGCTAACCATCAACCACCCATTTACACTAATCCTACATTAATCCCATATTCCTACCACATCCCCACCTTCCCTCAATTCCCCTACCACCTACCTATACTAGGGGCAATTTATAATGGCCAATTTACCTATCAACCTGCAAGTCTTTGGCTGTGGGAGGAAACCAGGGCACCCGGCGAAAACCCACGTGGTCACAGGGAGAACTTGCAAAGTCCGCACAGGCAGTACCCAGAATTGAACCCAGGTCGCTGGAGCTATGAGGCTGCGGTGCTAACCACTGCGCCATTGGATTTGAAGAAAGCCTTTGATAAGGCACCACATAAAAGGCTGGTTAACAAAATTGAGGCTCATGGAATAGGAGGGTCAGTGTCCAATTGGAAAGAAAATAGGCTTCAGGGCCGAAAACAGTGAGTTGTCGCAGATGGTTGCTTTTTGAATTGGGGAATGTGCTGGGATCAATGCTTTTCTTGCTATGTATAAAATATGTGGATCTTGGAATATAGAGTAGAATCTCAAAATTTGCCGATGACACCAAACTTGGAGGTGAGGCAAACAGTGAGGATGATATGAACTGTTTGCAACAGGACATAGATAGGCCAGCAGAATGGGCAGAGAGGTGACAGATGGAATTTAATACTGTTATGTATGAGTTGATGCATTTTGACAGAAGGAATAGGGAGAGGCAATGTATACCTAATGGCACAGTTCTAAAGAGTGTGCAGGGTCAGAGGGACCTGGGGGTACATGTGCATAGATCTTTGAAGGTGACAGGACATATTGAGAGAGTGGTTGGTAAAGCATATGGGATCTTATGCTTGATAAATATAGGCAGTGAGTACAAAAGCAGGGAAGGTATGCTAAACCTTTATATAGCTCTGGTTAGGGGCCAAATGGATTACTGCATGCAGTTCTGGTCACTGCACTTTCGGAAGTATGTGAGGGTCCTTGAGAGTGTGCAGAGGAGATTTACCACAATGGTTCCAGGGCTGGAGGATTTTAGTTACAGTTAGAACTTGGAAAAGCTGGGTGGAGATTTAATAGAAGTGTACAAGGTTATGACAGTCAGTAGATAAGTTAGACAAGGAAAACCTGTTCCCATTAACAAATGGTACAAGGGCTAGGGGACACAGATTGAAAGTTTTGGGCAGAAGAGGCAGGGGAAATATGAGGAAGCACTTTTTTACACAGCGGGTGGTAATGACCTGGAACTCGCTGCCCACAAGCGTGGTGACAGCGAAGATGATCAATGACTTCACGAGGAAGTTGGATGGCCACCTGACAGAAATAGACTTGCAAGGTTACAGGGATCGAGCCGGGGAGTTGGACTGACTGCATTGCTCCATAGAGAGCTGGTATGGACTCAATGGACCGAATGGCCTCCGTCAGTGTCATAAATAAATGACTCTAAGACTCTGAAATGAATTTTAAACCGATGATTGTTGTGTTGGTTATTGAATTAATTCATGAGAAGTCTGAATAATTTAATATGATTTGCAGCATCACGGAGAGAGCATTGGGATTTTGGAAACTGACAAATTGGAACTCCAGTCAGTGCTGGTTTAGGTAAAGGATGTAAGAAGAAGTGAAGCAGGTAAAACCTTTTGAGTTAATTACCAAATGATCCACTTGTCTCTGGTAACCAACCTTGCTTTCAAGAAGCTACTTTTTTTTTCCAAAATATACTTTATTGATAAAAATCTCAAAAAATTACATTCCCAAACAGTTTAAACCAGCAAAAAGTCAAAAAATACAAACAGTGCAAAGGTGATCAGTTTCCTTCTATACAATTATGAGTTGCCTCACAACCTTTCCATTTCATTGTCATGCCATATACATTTTTACATTTACAGCACACAAAATTTTCCCAATACAGTTCGAGGGGTTTTCCAAGGATCCAGCCCCTCAGTTCAGCTTGGTGGGGGAACCTTACACTGAGGTCTTTCCCCATTGAGCCTTTGCTGCGGCTGCCCCAAGCTTTAGTGCATCCCTCAGCACGTAGTCCTGGACCTTGGAATGTGCCAGTCTGCAACATTCGGTGGTGGACAACTCTTTGCGCTGGAAGACCAGCAAGTTTCGGGCAGACCAAAGGGCGTCTTTCACCGAATTGAAGCTACTGCTCTCTGCAATCACTTCATTGCTTTAAACAGTTTTTCAACAAAAAATGGTCTCATTTCTTTTCCCTATTTCCATATCAGGGTAACTTGTGGAGGGTTCAACATGTTTGTGTGAAATGATCATCTGTCAAATTAGAAGGCCCAAACTGTAAAGTGCTGTAATTTTTCACTTCACTTGCAGTGTTGTGGGGTTTAGTTGGAGAGAACAACGCTATTAGAAAATGTAACATGCGTGTAAGGCAGTCCCAGAACAAACTGTTCTGCCTGAATGAATTTTCTAGATCCTGGTATCCATAGAAACCTGACACCAGGGTGTGTCCTGTTGTAAAGCATAAAAATAAATCAGTTGGTGAGGAACATGCAGCACCTGTTTATAGATGGATGTAGAAGGTAGTTTCCAATATGCAGGATTGGACTAAATTGCACCTGTGATTCTGTAAGCTTGTTGGTCCGTGGATTTGAAGTTGGGCCTTATGGCTGCATACCTGCTGTACCTTCCATAATGGATGAACCCACATATAGAAGGCAGTAAGCACAATATCACTACAGTAACCAATACATGCTGTTAAACTGATTGGCCTGAAGGCAGGCAGGAAATATGGCTGCCTTCTTCCTGCAAGTCCAATCTTTTTACATAGATTTACATAGATTCACAGCACAGAAACAGGCCATTCAACCACAACTGGTCTGTGTCAGTGTTAATGCCTCACACAGCCTCCTCCCATCCGTCTTGTTCTAATGCCATTAACATATCCTTCTATTCCTTTCTCAATCCTGCTTATCTAGATTCCCTTTAAATGCCTCTGTTCTATTTTAAGACAGGCATTAACTCATTTTAAATAAATTCATTTCAAATAAACAGATTAAAGTCATTAAAATAGCAGACAGAGGAGCTGACAGAAGCCTGTTAACTGCTGGTACAATTATACAACAGATATTTGATCCTCGGATAAAGAAGCGTGTTTCCAGGAATTCCCTGTTTTATTGATTTGTGAGTGTTCGACACCAGGAGAACTAAAAATACACAATCTGCAACATCCACGGGAGGCACAATCCCGACAGTTACTCTGAGATCACTCCTGCTGTGGAACTCCACCACTGACCCCGCATTACATTGAGTACATAGAGTTACATCAAATCGACAGCAGTGGTTCTCAAAGTGTTTTGGTTGAAGGACCCCTTTTTAAATGGATTAGTAATCACGGACCCCTCCCCATCTAAATTATACTATAACCTCCTTTCACATTTACATTTCTGAATGTAAAATTCATCAGTGACCTGTTAAAGGGAGTTACAGGAAAGTTTACCAGGACTGTCCAGTATAGTGTACATTGATGTGATTGATGATGTGAAAACTTTTATCCTCCCTTCAGCTGAAAGGTAACTCGACAGGTTCAGCAACCTGCCTGTTGAATACTTCACCACATGACACCTGCCTGCTCTTCCTGGAGTGGGATTAGGCTTGGTGGCTCCTGTTGTAAGTTTCAGGTGTAACCCTCCACCACCTGCCCACTCACTGCACAGTTGCTGAGTGTTTCAGGGTATTTTTCTCCCCCTCTGCTGTTTCCCAGCCTGTGTGCACTGGAATATTTCTGACTCACTGCCTGGTGTTCAGCATTCCTGCCATCAGGACACCACCAGTAACTGGGACTGCGGCTTTATTCCGGGTCCAGCTGCCATACGCAGTGAATGAAGCTGAGAGTAATCATCATTCCAGGCCTCTGAACAAGGCTGATGTGGCGGCTCCTTCCTCACCTCCCCCAGCCCCAGTCCTGTGAATCCATTCCTGGTGTGTCTGGGGTCTCCCGTCTCCTCTCTCGAGATTCTCAGTCAGTTCAAGGCATCGCTAATCCAGTTACATATCCGTTTCCAGAACTGCCTCAGCCCCAGTGCTGGACCAGTGATCACTTCCCAAAGTCTTGCTGGAAATGGATCCCATTCCCATTACTCCACACACCCCCTGGAAAATCTGTACGGAGTGGCAGGGGTTCACAGACCCCAGTTTGAGAACCACTGATTTACAGGATTATTCTTCAGCATCAGTGACTTCCTATCCCACATCCAGACTCACGCTGCCTTCAGAGAATAAATCTTTGTTCATGATCTGATGTCGGCTTTTGTTTAATGAGAATGAGTCTGTACAATGATAGAATGTGAAGTAAATTGATGCTAACCTGGATCTGACGATAATAGTTTGAAATGTGTCTCAATGTACTTGGACCAGACACTTCCCTGGTGCAGGGAGTGGGAGAACTTTTCACCATCTCCCACTTTGTGTCAGGACAACTGCTTTGAGAGATCAGAGAGAGGCCCAGCAGACATTCTGTCTGTGGACGGAAGTGTAAAGATTCTGTCTACGGACGGAGGCTAAGACATTCTGTCTGTAGATGGAGGTCCAAATATTCTGCCTGTGGATGGAGGTCCAGACATTTGGTCCACCTACGGGGATCCGGACATTCTGTCTACTGATGGAGATCCAGACATTCTGTCCACGGACAGAGGACCAGACATTCTGTCTAGGGAGGGGGATCCAGACATTCTGTCTATGGATGGAGGTCCAGACATTCTGTCTACTGACGGGGATCCAGACATTCTGTCTACTGACGGGGATCCAGACATTCTGTCTACTGATGGAGATCCAGACATTCTGTCTACTGACGGGGATCCAGACATTCTGTCTACTGACGGGGATCCAGACATTCTGTCTACTGACGGGGATCCAGACATTCTGTCCACGGACAGAGGACCAGACATTCTGTCTATGGATGGAGCTCCAGACATTCTGTCTACTGACGGGGATCCAGACATTCTGTCTACTGACGGGGATCCAGACATTCTGTCCACGGACAGAGGACCAGACATTCTGTCTATGGATGGAGCTCCAGACATTCTGTCTACTGACGGGGATCCAGACATTCTGTCTATGGATGGAGCTCCAGACATTCTGTCTATGGATGGAGCTCCAGACATTCTGTCTACTGACGGGGATCCAGACATTTGGTCGACTGCCACAATCTGTGTTTCAAGATCGAATGCATCTGTTTCTAAACATTGACTTGAGATGATGAAATCTGTGAATTGATTAATTAATGTGTGACTTTAACCAGCACATTTATTGAAGGGACATTTCTGAGTTAGTGAATTATTGGTAGTTAGTGAACGATGAGCAATTTTATTCATGAAGCTGTCCCTAGAAATCCATGGTCTGTTCCCAGTGTCCGGATCCTCAGTCATTGTTTCAATCCACCCACGTTCCTTTACATTCACTGTTCCTGCTACTCTTCCTCAAACACCAGCCATGTGCAAATAGATCAACCTGTCCTTCGGGATCTAAATCATCCGCATCATGTGAAATGTCAAAAGTTTAAATTAAAAAATCTTCTGGTGAGTTATCTGTAATCTTTCTGATTATTTTTTCTCTATCTCACACTAACTTGAGGACCATTTTGATCCTGTCCCGAGGAAAGTGCCGTCTCTCCAGATGTATCACTCGATACCTGGTGTCTATGACGGGGAGGTTGTTGTCCTGTCTAGACCACCCTGATTATCCTTGCTCCATAACTGTCACGAAGAGAAGGTCCTGATATTGCAAGGAGAGCCTCAGGGCATCAGTCTCAGTGAATCTGTAAAATAGAGGAACACATGAGCGTAATGAGGCCATTCAGTCCCTCCAGCCTGGTCCACCATTCAATTACATCATGACTGATCTGTATTTCAACTACATTTACCCAGGTTGGTTCCACATCCTTTCATAACCTTCCGAACAAAAATATATCAATCTCAAGTTTTGAAATTCACTCTCTCTCGTGGTCAGTCTCTTGCTCCCTCTCTCTGTCTCTATCTTTCACTCTCACCCTTTGTGTCTATCTCCCACCCTCTATGTGTCTCCCCCTCTCTGAATCTCCCCCTCTGTCTCGCTCTCTCTTACCCTCTGTCTGTCTCTCACACTCTACCTTTCACTCTCTGTTTATCTCCCACCCTCTCTCCATCTCTATCTCACTTGCTCTCATTTTGTCTTACGCTGACATTGATTCTCCTGTTCAGATACCTTTGAGCTGCCACTCCAAGGTCAACACAACACACATGAGCCCAGGGCTGTGACCTCATACAGAAGACAATTGGACCAATGTTTCCAGTCATTTACAATCAGGATACATGAAGATGATGGGAGATAAGAACAACATTAATCAGAGTGGAAGGAAATCAGACTCATCCTGGTGTGAATCAGGTGCTGACTTAAAGCCCCATTGATCTTCCCTTTCTGTGATAGCACCATCTCCTGATTATGAGTGTCAGGAAAAGGCTGAATTGCATGCGGCAGAAAAGCTGATTGATCCAGATATGTAAACGTTTCCACAGCATAAATCCCAATTTAATTTTTAATGTGAATGAAATGATTTGAACTAATTAACGACAGGTTTATAACGATGGCACCTTAAGAGTCTCAGCGACTGAATTTCATTAACCAAAAGGCTCCTGTTAAGTACATTTACTGGGAAAATTTCAATTTAAACCAGGTTTGCTCTATTCACACATAGAAGGTGTGAGAGATGTTGTGGGACACACACAAAATCCAGTCGCTAAAAGTGATTAACAGACTGGGTTTTGTGTTTAGTGATCCCGGGTCTGTTAGAACAAAGAACAAAGAACAGTACAGCACAGGAACAGGCCATTCGGCCCTCCAAGCCTGCGCCGATCTTGATGCCTGCCTAAACTAAAACCTTCTGCACTTCCGGGGTCCGTATCCCTCTATTCCCATCCTATTCATGTATTTGTCAAGATGCCTCTTAAACGTCTCTATGGTACCTGCTTCCACCACCTCCCCCGGCAACAAGCTCCAGGCACTCACCACCCTCTGTGTAAAGAACTTGCCTCGCACATCCTCTCTAAACTTTGACCCTCTCACCTTAAACCTGTGTCCCCAAGTAACTGACTCTTCCACCCTGGGAAAAAGCTTCTGACTATCCACTCTGTCCATGCCGCTTATAACTTTGTAAACCTTTATCATGTCGCCCCTCCACCTCCGTCGTTCCAGTGAAAACAATCCGAGTTTATCCAACCTCTCCTCATAGCTAATACCCTCCAGACCAGGCAACATCCTGGTAAACCTCTCCTGCACCCTCTCCAAAGCCTCCACGTCCTTTTGGTAGTGTGGCGACCAGAATTGCACGCAATATTCTAAGTGTGGCCGAACTAAGGTTCTGTACACCTGCAGCATGACTTGCCAATTTTTATACTCTATGCCCCAACCGATTAAGGCAAGCATGCCGTATGCCTTCTTGACTACCTTATCCACCTGCGTTGCCACTTTCAGTGACCTGTGGACCTGTACACCCAGATCCCTCTGCCTGTCAATACTCCTAAGGGTTCTGCCATTTACTGTATACCTCCCACCTGCATTAGACCTTCCAAAATGCATTACCTCACATTTGTCCAGATTAAACTCCATCTGCCATTTCTCCACCCAAGTCTCTAACCGATCTATATCCTGCTGTATCCTCTGACAATCCTCATCATTATCCGCAACTCCACCAACCTTTGTGTCGTTTGCAAACTTACTGATCAGACCAGCTACATTTCCCTCCAAATCATTTATATATACTACAAACTGCAAAGGTCCCAGCACTGATCCCTGCGGAACACCACTAGTCACATCCCTCCATTCAGAAAAGCACCCTTCCACTGCTGCCCTCTGTCTTCTATGACCGAGCCAGTTCTGTATCCATCTTGCCAGCTCCCCTCTGATCCCATGTGACTTCACCTTTTGTATCAGTCTGCCATGAGGGACCTTGTCAAAGGCTTTACTGAAGTCCATATAGATAACTTCCACTGCCCTTCCTTCATCAATCATCTTTGTCACTTCCTCAAAAAACTCAATCAAGTTAGTGAGACACGACCTGCCCTTCACAAAACTATGCTGCCTCTCGCTAATAAGTCCATTTGTTTCCAAATGGGAGTAAATCCTGTCCCGAAGAATCCTCTCTAATAATTTCCCTCCCACTGACGTAAGGCTCACCAGCCTATAATTTCCTGGATTATCCTTGCTACCCTTCTTAAACAAAGGAACAACATAGGCTATTCTCCAGTCCTCTGGGACCTCACCTGTAGCCAATGAGGATGCAAAGATTTCTGTCAAGGCCCCAGCAATTTCTTCCCTTGCCTCCCTCAGTATTCTGGGGCAGATCCCATCAGGCCCTGGGGACTTATCTACCATAAAGCTTTGCAAGACACCAAACACCTCCTCTTTTTTGAAAATGAGATGACGGAGACTATCTACACTCCCTTCCCTAGGCTCATCATCCACCAAGTCCTTCTCCTTGGTGAATACTGATGCAAAGTACTCATTTAGTACCTCGCCCATTTCCTCTGGCTCCACACATAGATTCCCTTCTCTGTCCTTGAGTAGGCCAACCCTTTCCCTGGTTACCCTCTTGCTGTTTATATACGTATAAAAAGCCTTGGGATTTTCCTTAATCCTGTTTGCCAATGACTTCTCATAATCCCTTTTAGCCCTCCTAGCTCCTTGCTACTGTCTTTATATTCCTCAAGGGATTCGTCTGTTCCTAGCCTTCCAGGCCTTACGAATGCTTCCTTTTTGACGAGGCTCACAATATCCCACGTTATCCAAGGTTCCCGAAACTTGCCAAACTTATCCTTCTTCCTCACAGGAACACGCTGGCCCTGGATTCTAATCAACTGACGTTTGAAAGACTCCCACATGTCAGATGTTGATTGACCCTCAAACAGCCGCCCTCAATCTAAATTCTTCAGTTTTTGCCTAATATTGTTATAATTAGCCTTCCCCCAATTTAGCACCTTCACCCGAGGACTACTCTTATCCTTATTCACAAGTACCTTAAAACTTATGGAATTAGGGTCACTGTTCCCGAAATGCTCCCATACTGAAACTTCGACCACCTGGCCGGGCTTATTTTTTTTATTTCCAAAATATACTTTATTCATAAAAATCTGTAAAAATTACATTCCCAAAAAGTTTAAAACAGCATCAAGTCAAAAAATACAAACAGTGCAAAGGTGATCAGTTTCCATCCATACAATCATGAGTTGCCTCACAACCCTTCCATTTCATTGTCATGCCATATACATTTTTACATTTACAGCACACAAAATTTTCCCGATACAGTTCGAGGGGTTTCCCATGGATCCAGCCCGTCAGTTCAGCTTGGTGGGGGGACCTTACACTATGGTCTTTCCTCACTGAGCCTTTGCTGCGGCTGCCCCAAGCTTTAGTGTGTCCCTCAGCACGTAGTCCTGGACCTTGGAATGTGCCAGTCTGCAACATTCGGTGGTGGACAACTCTTTGCGCTGGAAGACCAGCAAGTTTCGGGCAGACCAAAGGGCGTCTTTCACCGAATTGATAGTCCTCCAGCAGCAGTTGATGTTTGTCTCGGTGTGCGTCCCTGGGAACAGCCCGTAGAGCACAGACTCCTGTGTGACAGAGCTGCTTGGGATGAACCTTGCACTGCATCTCTTTCCACACCTGCTTTGCAAAGACACATTCCAGGAGGAGGTGGGCAACCATCTCTTCCCCACCACAGCCAACGCGGGGGCATTGCGCGGAGGGGGCGAGACTTCGGGCGTGCAGGAAGGATCTGACGGGGAGGGCCCTTCTCAATACCAGCCAAGCGACATCTTGGTGCTTGCTTGAAAGTTCTGGTGATGAGGCATTCCGCCAAATGACTTTGACAGTCTGCTCGGGGAACCATCCGACAGGATCCCCCGTCTCCTTTTCTGGTAGGGCCTTGAGGACATTCCGTGCAGACAACTGCCTGGTGGACCGGTGGTCAAAGGTGTTTTCCCGCAGAAACTGCTCCATGAAGGATAGGTGATACGGCACGGTCCAACTGCATGGAGCGTTCCGCGGCAATCTGACCAGGCCCACCCTTCGCAACACCAGGGACAGATAGAACCTCAGCACGTAGTGACACTTGGAGTTTGCGTACTGGGGATCTACACACAGCTTGATGCAGCCGCACACGAAGGTGGTCATCAGGATGAGGGCGACGTTGGGTACATTTTTCCCGCCCTTGTCCAGAGATTTGAACATCGTGTCCCTCCGGACCCGGTCCATTTTAGATCCCCAGATGAAGCGGAAAATGGCTCGGGTGACCACCAGAGCGCAGGAGTGGGGTATGGGCCAGGCCTGCACCACGTACAGCAACAACGTGAGTGCCTTGCACCTGATGACCAGGTTCTTACCTACAATGGAGAGAGATCGCTGCCCCCACATGCCCAACATTTGTCGTACCTTGGCTACTCGCTCCTCCCAGGTTTTGGTGCACGCCCCGGCCCTTCCGAACCATATCCCCAGCACCTTCAGGTAGTCTGACCTAACGGTGATGGGGACAAAGGATTGGTCAGCCAAGTTCCCAAAGAACATGGCCTCGCTCTTGCCGTGGTTAACTTTGGCTCCCGAGGCCTGTTCGAACTGGTCGCAGATGCTCATCAGTCTGCACACGGACAGCGGATCCGAGCAGAAGACGGCGACGTCATCCATGTACAGGGAGGTTTTCACCTGAGTGCCTCCACTGCCTGGGATTGTCACCCCTCTTGTGCTCGCATCCTTCCTAATAGACTCAGCAAATGGTTCAATACAGCAAACAAATAAGACCGGGGAGAGAGGACAGCCCTGTCTGATTCCAGATTGGATCGGGAAACTTTCCGATTCCCACCCACTGATTGAGTCTGCGCTACTGATGTTTGTGGAGAGCAGTTGGATCCAATTGCAGATTCCCTCCCCAAACCCCATTTTGGAAAGCACGTCCATCATGTAGGTGTGCGATATCCTGTCAAAAGCCTTATCCTGGTCCAGGCTGATGAGGCAGGTGTCCACCCTCCTGTCCCGTACATAGGCGATTGTATCCCTGAGTAGCGCGAGACTGTCAGAGATCTTCCTGCCGGGTACAGTACAGGTCTGATCAGGGTGAATCACCAACTCCAGAGCAGATTTGACTCAACTGGCTATGACTTTGGACAGAATTTTGTAGTCAGCATTAAGCAGTGAGATGGGCCGACAATTTCTGATTTCTGCCCTCTCCCGCTTCCGCTTGTAAATGAGGGTGATGATGCCTTTCCTCATGGATTCTGACATGCTGCCGGCCAGGAGCATACTCTCGTATAGTTCCAGCAGGACCGGGCCGACCCAGTACCACAGGGCCGAGTACAACTCGACCGGTAAGCCGTCGCTTCCGGGAGTTTTACTCGTCTCGAAGGACTCGACGGCCTTTGTCAGCTCGTCCAGAGTTAGCGGCTTGTCCAGTCTCTCCCTCCTGCTGTCATCTCAGACCTCTGTGATAGAGGACAGGAAGGACTGGGAGGCTCTGCTGTCTGTGGGCTTCGCGTCATACAGCCCAGCATAAAAGGATTTGCTGATCCTCAGTACGTCGGACTGCGAAGATGTTACCGAGCCATCCTCTTCCTTCAGGCTGCTGATAACAGAGCTCTCTGTGTACCTTTTGGAAGAAGTAACGCGAGCACGTCTCATCCTGCTCGATGGAGCGGACTCTGGACCGGAAGATGATCTTGGAGGCCTCCCTGGCAAAGAGCGAGGCCTGCTGGCTCTTCACCTCTTGGAGGTCCTCCTTGACCTTGACCCCCATTGACTGCAACCGGAGCAGATTTTGCATACTTTTCTGGAGTCGGGACATTTCCCTCTGTCTCTCTCTCACCCTCTGAACACCTTTGTGAATGAAGAACCTCTTGATGTCCACCTGGCCGGGCTTATTCCCCAATACCAGCTCCAGTACGGCCCCATCCCAAGTTGGACTATCTACGTATTGTTTCAGGGAATTCCTGCACTGACTGCCTGCCCGTTCTAGCAGTCACCCATCTATCTGCCTGCACCTTGGGTGTAACCACTTCTCTAAAGCTCCTGTCTTTGACAATTTCTGCCACCTGCATGCTCTTAAGTGCCTCCAGTTGCTGCTCCAACCGATCCATGCGGTCTGTGAGGAGCTGCAACTGGGTACACTTCCTGCAGATGTAGTCGTCTGGAACGCTGGCAGAGTTTGTGATGCCTTCCCTGAATACCAAAGCTAGGAGAGGCATTCTGGAAGGTATGGGGAGCCGTGTGTTGTTCCTGAGAATAACTGACAGTATCAGAACTGAAATAATCTAGAGTTAGAAAGAAGAAAAGGCCCAAAAATGGGAACAGTCGGTAACAGGATATGAATTAGTCAACACTTATCTTGGAGAAATTAAGGACCTGACACAGTGTGTGTTTAAAACAACATTAATTGATTTAACAGATCTCAAAATATGAAACTCAAGCCTATTTATAGGAGTTATTGACAATAGGACAATTAAACTCTGACAATTAAACATATTTCAGTCCTGGATGTGATTAGTCTTAGGCAGTTCCTCGGGAACGAGGATCACTATCTTCCCCTCCAGGATGCTTAGGTGACTGAATAATCCAATTCTGATATTCCAGATCCCTAAGTCCATTTTGAGGGGTTGGTAGATGCCTTTGCGTGGGTTCTTTTAACTTGGGGTGGCCATTGCACACCGACTACCACACAGTCCGAGCGAAGCACTGTCTTTGTCCAATGGCAGGGATGGCCGAGGTGACTGGAGACCAGTCTCCATTACACAGACGGGGACTAATACGTACACATGGCCAGCAGGTCCAGCTGGCGAGCCCGGACGCAGGCTGTGTGGATCTGTGTCAGGGTGTTCCTGAAAGAGCAGCTGAAAGCCTGCTCCGAGGGCTCCTGTGAGAAGGGCTCCACGGGACACCTCATGGAGTTGGCAGGAATAGGCTGAAGCAGAAAAACCAGTATAACCAGTGGCCAGTCACAGGCTCAGCAGGAGACTGAAGTCTCTCAATCAGAGCATGGTGGGGGAAGAGTAGTAAATTAATCAAAGTTACTTTAAATATCTTCCATGCGGCTCACATGGCCATGTGAGCCGCCTGTGAGCCGCATGGAAGATGGCAGGATCCCCAAAGACACATTGTACAGCGAGCTCGCCACTGGTACCAGACCCACCGGACATCCATGTCTCCGCTTCAAAGACGTCTGCAAATGCGACATGAAGTCCTGTGACATTGATCACAAGTCGTGGGAGTCAGTTGCCAGCGTTCGCCAGAGCTGGCGGGCATTCATCAAGGCGGGGCTAAAGTGTGGCGAGTCGAAGAGACTTAGCAGGTGGCAGGAAAAAAGACAAAAGCGCAAGGGGAGAGCCAACCGTGTAACAGCCCCGACAAACACATTTTTCTGCAGCACCTGTGGAACAGCCTGCCACTCCAGGCGCTGCTCCACACACCACTGACCACCTCCAGGCGCTGCTCCACACACCACTGACCACCTCCAGGCGCTGCTCCACACACCACTGACCACCTCCAGGCGCTGCTCCACACACCACTGACCACCTCCAGGCGCTGCTCCACACACCACTGACCACCTCCAGGCGCTGCTCCACACACCACTGACCACCTCCAGGCGCTGCTCCACACACCACTGACCACCTCCAGGCGCTGCTCCACACACCACTGACCACCTCCAGGCGCTGCTCCACACACCACTGACCACCTCCAGGCGCTGCTCCACACACCACTGACCACCTCCAGGCGCTGCTCCACACACCACTGACCACCTCCAGGCGCTGCTCCACATACCACTGACCACCTCCAGGCGCTTACCCATTGTCCCTCGAGATAAGGAGGCCAAAGAGAAGAGAACTTTAAATATCACAACAGAGCTGAGAGGGGGTGAGCGCGGCCTCCGCTGCACCGAGTCTCAGCGGCTCTCAGGACCCAAATCAAAGCCGCTGGGCCCGGCGGACGTGCAGCGAGGACCCCGGGGAAGGGAGGATGCACCATTCAAGTGATGGTGCAGCACCTCCCCCATCCTAGCCACCGCTACCCGGTTTCTTCTCCCGTTTATCTCAACATTAAGACGCTTTTTCTCTGGACTACACTGGTTATAATGTAAGACCCAACTTTGTCACTGAATGTGATTAATAGCAGCAACAACAGCAGAATCCAGCCATTACAGTCACATGTGAACTCGCTGATGTTGCAGCAGATTGGATGACTGAGTGAATCTCTTCCCACACACGGAGCAGGGGAACGGCCTCTCCCCAGAGTGAGTGCGTCGGTGTTTCAGCAGATCATTACTGCTTTTAAAGCTCTTCTCACAGTCAGGACATTGAAAAGGTCTCTGATCAGTGTGAACAAGTTGATGTTCAGTGAGGTTGGATGACTGAGTGAATCCCTTCCCACACACGGAGCAGGTGAATGGTCTCTCCCCAGTGTGAATTCGTTGGTGTTTCAGCAAGTTGGATGGGCGATTAAATGTCTTCTCACACACGGAGCAGGTGAATGGCCTATTCCCAGAGTGAGTGTATTGGTGCTGCAGTAGATCATTGCTGCTTTTAAAGCTCTTCTCACAGTGAGGACATTTAAAAGGTCTCTCATCAGTGTGAACTTGTTGGTGTTGCTGCAGATTGAATAACCGAGGAAATGCTTTCCCACACACAGTGCAGGGGAATGGCCTCTCCCCAGTGTGAGTGCGTTGGTGGTTTAGCAGATACCTTGAGCTTTTAAAACTCTTCCCACAGTCAGGACATTTAAAAGGTCTCTCATCAGTGTGAACAAGTTGATGTTCAGTGAGCTGGGATGTCTGAGTGAATCCCTTCCCACACACGGAGCAGGTAAATGGCCTCTCCCCAGTGTGAACTCGCTGGTGTGTCAAAAGGTTTGATGAAGTTTTGAATCCTTTCTGACAGACGGAGCAAGTGAATGGCTTCTCCCCAGTGTGAACTCGCTGGTGTGAGAATAGATTGGAGGCAGTTGTAAATCCTTTCTGACACATGGAACAGGTGAAAGGTTGTTCCAGAGTGTGACTTCGCAGGGGTGATGAGTGAGTGAATCCCTTCCCACACACTGAGCAGGTGAAAGGCTTCTCCCCAGTGTGACTGCGTCGATGTATTTTCAGCTGGGATGGAGATCTGAATCCCTTCCCACAGTCCCCACATTTCCATGGTTTCTCCATGGTGCGGGTGTCCTTGTCTCTCTCCAGGTTGGACAATCAGTTGAAGCCTTGTCCACACACACGAACACGTGTACAGTTTCTCCCCACTGTGAATGGTGTGATGTGTTTTCAGGCTGTGTAATTGGTTAAAGTTCTTTCCATAGTCAGTGTACAGGAACAATATCACTCTGGTATGTGTCTCATTGCCTTTCCAGTGAAACCGATGTTTCAAATCTTTTCCAACAGACAGAACAGACGAATATTTTTCTTTCTACATACAAAGGCTGATGATATTCCGGTTCTGATGAGTCTAGTGACGTCAATCCTCGGCGTGATGTTTGGTTTGAACTTTCTATCTCAAATCCTCTACTTCTAAAACCCTGTAAAAGAAGTTTACAAAAGTTATCAGTGTAAATGCAGGATAGATATTCAGAACAGACAGTTCTAATTTCTATGGAACATTCTTTCCTGTCTTGTTCTCCAAAAGCTGAAAATCCCCATCCCACACACTCCCCCTCCTCCCTGTGCTGAAATCCAAACTCATCACACCATCTCCCACAGTTTTCCTTTTGGTTGACTTTTCTCCCTCCCCTGAAGGTGCTGACTCTGGCTTGATTCAGTTCTACACTCACTGCTTCCCCTCTCTCTCCTCCCCTGAAGGTGCTGACTCTGGCTGGGTTCAGTTCCACACTCACTGCTTCCCCTCTCTTTCCTCCCCTGAAGGTGCTAACTCTGGCTGGGTTCAGTTCTACACTCACTGCTTCCCCTCCCACTCCTCCCCTGAAGGTGCTGACTCTGGCTGGGTTCAGTTCTACACTCACTGGTTCCCCTCTCTTTCCTCCCCTGAAGGTGCTGACTCTGGCTGGGTTCAGTTCTACACTCACTGCTTCCCCTGTCTTTCCTCCCCTGAAGGTGCTGACTCTGGCTGGGTTCAGTTCTACACTCACTGGTTCCCCTCTCTTTCCTCCCCTGAAGGTGCTGACTCTGGCTGGGTTCAGTTCTACACTCACTGCTTCCCCTCTCTTTCCTCCCCTGAATGTGCTAACTCTGGCTGGGTTCAGTTCCACACTCACTGGTTCCCCTCCCACTCCTCCCCTGAAGGTGCTGACTCTGGCTGGGTTCAGTTCCACACTCACTGCTTCCCCTCTCTCTCCTCTCCTGAAGGTGCTGACTCTGGCTTGATTCAGTTCTACACTCACTGCTTCCCCTCTCTCTCCTCCCCTGAAGGTGCTAACTCTGGCTGGGTTCAGTTCCACACTCACTGCTTCCCCTCCCACTCCTCCCCTGAAGGTGCTGACTCTGGCTGGGTTCAGTTCTACACTCACTGGTTCCCCTCTCTCTCCTCCCCTGAAGGTGCTGACTCTGGCTGGGTTCAGTTCTACACTCACTGCTTCCCCTCTCTTTCCTCCCCTGAAGGTGCTAACTCTGGCTGGGTTCAGTTCCACACTCACTGGTTCCCCTCCCACTCCTCCCCTGAAGGTGCTGACTCTGGCTGGGTTCAGTTCCAAACTCACTGCTTCCCCTCTCTCTCCTCTCCTGAAGGTGCTGACTCTGGCTTGATTCAGTTCTACACTCACTGCTTCCCCTCTCTCTCCTCCCCTGGAGGTGCTGACTCTGGCTGGGTTCAGTTCCACACTCACTGCTTCCCCTCTCTCTCCTCTCCTGAAGGTGCTGACTCTGGCTTGATTCAGTTCTACACTCACTGCTTCCCCTCTCTCTCCTCCCCTTGAGGTGCTGACTCTGGCTGGGTTCAGTTCCACACTCACTGCTTCCCCTCTCTCTCCTCTCCTGAAGGTGCTGACTCTGGCTTGATTCAGTTCTACACTCACTGCTTCCCCTCTCTCTCCTCCCCTGAAGGTGCTGACTCTGGCTTGATTCAGTTCTACACTCACTGCTTCCCCTCTCTCTCCTCCCCTGGAGGTGCTGACTCTGGCTGGGTTCAGTTCCACACTCACTGCTTCCCCTCTCTCTCCTCTCCTGAAGGTGCTGACTCTGGCTGGGTTCAGTTCCACACTCACTGCTTCCCCTCTCTCTCCTCTCCTGAAGGTGCTGACTCTGGCTTGATTCAGTTCTACACTCACTGCTTCCCCTCCCTCTCCTCCACTGAAGGTGCTGATTCTGTCTGTGTGTACATGCTCTCTCTTCGCACCCCCCCCGCCAACCCCAACACGCTGATCCTCCCGGTTCAACGTAGTATCTCCCAGTTTTGGTGACGTGCTCTCCCTGACCCCTCTCCATTTCTCCTTCTTATACAGACTTTCCCTGACTGTCACTATTTCACAGAATCATACAGCACAGGAGGCCAATCGGCACATTGTGCCTGTGCTGAATCTCTAAAAAAAAATTATGCAATTAGTCCCGCTCAGTGCCTATTTCCCCATAATCCTGGAGAATTTCACTTTGAAATACTTGTCCAATTCCTTTATGAAAGTTCTAATTGAATCTGTTTCCACCACCCTGTCAGACAATTCATTCCAAATCCGAATCAGTTACTGGGTAAAAAGATCTCTCCTCGACTGTCTTTGACGTTTTTGGCCGATTATTTTAAATCTGTGTCCTCTGGTTACTGACCCCCAGGACAGTGGAAACAGTTTCTCCCTCTCTACCCTATGAAAATCCTTCATGATTCTGAACACCTCTATTAAATCTTCCCTTAACCTTCTCTACTCTGAGGAGAACAAACACAGCTTCACCAGCCTGTCCAGAGAACTGAAACCCCTCATCTCTGGTATCATTCTAGTAAATCTCCTCTGAACTGTCTCAAAAGCTGTGATGTCCTTTCTAAAGCCTGGTGCCCAGAACTGGATACATTACTCTAGCTGAGATCGAGCCAGCGACGCCCACATCCCACGAACGAACAAAAAAAGTCCCCTGACCAGTTCCCATTTCCCTCCATTTACAGACACTCCCTGCCCAGTCCTCAATACTTATCCATTTACAGACGCTCCCTGCCCAGTCCTCAATACTTATCCATTTACAGACACTCCCTGCCCAGTCCTCAATACTTATCCATTTACAGACGCTCCCTGCCCAGTTGCCCGACATGTCTGGCTGGCAGTTTCCGAGAAGCCTCACCAGGAAAAGCTTCACCGCCGCCATCCGCAGGGACACAGACGGGATTGTTCCATTATATTGTGGCCCTGAGGCCCTGCTCCAGCTGTGTGAGCCCGCAATGAGCACGGTCTTCCCGCACTTTGTGAATATTCCGCTCCCGCTCCGGAGCCGGAGCTCCAACTGCTGACGGAACTCAGCCCCAACCGCGCTTGCGTGCCCCCGCTCCTGGAACAGACAGGGCGGATTCCGGAGCGCAGAGCATTCTCGGTAACCACACCTGTCATTAATGCCAATCAGGGTTTATTTCGTACTTTTCAGTTCCTGGTATGTTACTGCATGTTTTCTTTTGTACCTGGGAGGAGAGAGCCAGCTTCACGTTGTCACCGTGAGTTTCTGGTGTGAGACAGTGGGCTTCTGCTCGGTATGTTTCAGTTTTTATTTTGAGATACAGCACTGAAACAGGTCCTTCGGACCACAGAATCTGTGCCGACCAAGAACCACCATTTATACTAACCCTACCGTAATCCCATATTCCCTACCTGCACTAGGGGTAATTTGCAATGGCCAATTTCTTTGGCGGTGGGAGGAAACCGGAGCACTCGGCGAAAACCCACACAGTCACAGAGAGAACTTGCAAACTCCGCACAGGCAGTACCCAGAATTGAACGCTGGTCCCTGGAACTGTGAAGCAGCGGTGCTAACCACTGCGCCATTGTGACTGTTTCTGCTATTGTCATGTGAGTTTCACCACATGTATTTCAACAACTTGTATGTGAGCATCAGCTTTTGTTGATATCTATCAGTTTCTAATATGTGAGAAAGGGTTTGATTCTATCCCTACCAGTTTCTGTTACATTACATACCTCCTCTAAGTGTTCTCTATACTTGTCAGTCTCTTGTAGTCTGTGTTTTGCTTTGTATCTCTCACTCTTCCAAGTGTGAGCCTGGATTTGTACCTAGTTTCCTTTGGACCTTGCAGTTTGGATATGGAAGAGAGGTTTTTACACGTTAACTGCCAACTCCTGCTAAGTGATAAAAACATAGAAAATAGGAGCAGGAGTAGGCCATTCAGCCCTTTGAGCCTGCTCCGCCATTCATTATGCACATGGCTGATCATCCAATTCAGTAACCTGTTCCCGCTTTCCCCCCATATCCTTTGATCCCTTTCGCCCCAAGAGCTATATCTAACTCCTTCGTGAAAACATATAAAGTTTTGGCCTCAACTGCTTTATGTGGTAGCGAATTCCACAGGCTCACCACTCTCTGGGTGAAGAAATTTCTCCTCATCTCAGTCCTGAAAGGTTTACTCCGTATCCTCAGACTATGACCCCTGGTTATGGACTCCCCCACCATCGGGAACATCCTTCCTGCATCTACCCTGTCAAGTCCTGTTAGAATTTTATAGGTTTCTATGAGATCCCCCTTCACTCTTCTGAACTCCAGCGAATATAATCCGAGCTGACTCAATCTCTCATACGTCAGTCCCGCCATCCCAGGAATCAGTCTGGTAAACCTTCGCTGCACTCCCTATATAGCAAGAACATCCTTCCTCAGATTAGGAGACTGAAACTGCACGCAATATTCCAGGTGTGGCCTCACCAAGGCGCTGTATAATTGCAGCAAGACATCCCTGCTCCTGTACTCGAATCCTCTCGCGATGAAGGCCAACATACCATTTGCCCTTTTTACCGCCTGTTGCACCTGCATGCTTACCTACAGTGATTGGTGTATGAGAACACCCAGGTCTCGTTGCATATTCCCCTCTCTCAGTTTATAGCCCTTCAGATGATAATCTGCCTTCCTGTTTTTGCTACCAAAGTGGATAACCTCACATTTATCCACATTATACTCCATCTGCCATGCATTTGCCTACTCAGTCAACTTGCCCAAATCACCCTGAAGCCTCTCTGCATCCCCCTCATAACTCACCCTCCCACCCAGTTTTGTGTCATCTGCAAATTTGGAGATATTACATTTAGTTCCCTCTTCTAAATCATTAATATCTATTGTGAATAGCTGGGGTCCTAGCATTGATCCCTGCGGTACCCCACTAGTCACTGCCTGCCATTCAGAAAAAGACCCGTTTATTCCTCCTGTTTGTTTCCTATCTGCCAACCAATTTTGTATTCATTGCAGTACACTATCCCCAATCCCATGCGCTTTAATTTTACATGCTAACCTCTTATGTGGGACTTTGTCGAAAGCCTTCTGAAAGTCCAAGTAAACCACATCCACTAGCTCCCCCTCATCAACTCTACTAGTTATATCCTCGAAGAATTCTTGTAGATTTGTCAAAAATGATTTCCCTTTCGTAAATCTATGCTGACTCAAATCCATGCTGACTCTATCCGATTCTACCACTGTTCTCGAAGTGCTCTGCTATAAAATCTTTGATAATGGACTCCAGAATTTTTACCACTACCGACGTCAGGCTGACTGGTCTATAATTCCCTGTTTCCTCTCTACCTCCCTTTTTAAATAGTGGGGTTACATTAGCTACCCTCCAATCTGTAGGAACTGTTCCAGAGTCTACAGAATCTTGAAAGATGACCACCAATGCATCCACTATTTTAGGCTCACTTGCTTAAGTCCTCTGGGATATAGATTATCAGGCCCTGGGGATTTATCGGCCTTCAATTCCATCAATTTCCCCAACTCAATTCCTCTACTAATACTGATTTCTCTCAGTTCCTCCCTCTCACTAAACCCTGTGTTCCCCAACATTTCTGATATGTTATTTATGTCCTCATTTGTGAAGACTGAACCAAAGTATACATTTAGTTGGTCAGCCATTTCTTTGTTCCCCAGAATAATTTCCCCTGTTTCTGACTGTAAGGGGCCTACATTTGTCTTCACCAATCTGTTCCTCTTCACATACCTATAGAAACTTTTAGAGTCAGTTTTTATGTTCCCTGCAAGCTTACTCTCGTACTCTATGTTCCCCTTCTTAATCAATCCCTTGATCCTCCTTTGCTGAACTCTAAATTACTCCCAATCCTCAGGTCTGTTGTTTTTTTCTGGCGAATTTGTATGCCTCTTCCTTGGATCGAATGCTATCTCTACTTTCCCTTGTAAGCCATGGTTTGGCTGCCTTTCCGTTTTACTTTTGCGCCAGACAGGAATAAACAATTGTTGCACTTCATCCATGTGCACTTTGAATGTTTGCCATTGCCTATCCACCGACATCCCTTTAAGTAACGTTTCCCAATCCATCATAGTCAACTCGAGTCTCATATTTTTTATTTTATTTTTATTTAGAGATACAGCACTGAAACAGGCCCTTCGGCCCACCGAGACTGTGCCGACCAACAACCACCCATTTATACTCACCCTACAGTAATCCCATATTCCCTATCACCTCCCTACACGAGGGGCAATTTACAATGACCAATTTACCTATCACCTGCAAGTTTTTGGATGTGGGGGAAACCGGAGCACCCGGCGAAAACCCACGCAGACACAGGGAGAACTTGCAAACTCCGCACAGGCAGTACCCAGAATCGAACCCGGGTCCCTGGAGCTGTGAGGCTGCGGTGCTAACCGCTGCGCCACTGTGCCGCCCATACTTTCGTACTTTCATTTTTTAAGATTCAGGATCTAGTCTCAGAATCAACTACGTCACTCTCCATCTTGATGAAGAATTCTATCATATTATGGTCGCTCACCCCCAAGGGGTCTCGCACAACTTGACTGTCAATTATTCCTCTCTCATTAGACAATACCCAGTCTAGGATGACCTGCTCTCTAGCCGGTTCCTCAACGTATGGGTTTGTGGGTTTCACACTGTATCTGTCAGTCTCTGGTATGTTAGTGTAAGGTTTACACTGTAACTGTTAGTTTCTGGTCTCGGAGTGTTGGTTTTACTCTGTATTGAATCATAGATCGTAGAGTAGTTACAGCACAAAAGGAGGCCATTCAGCCTGTCGTGCTTGTGCTGCCTCTCTGCACAAGCTACTCAGCTCAGGACACATCCTCATGTATTCATGAAGCTCTGCAATTTTCTTTTCTCTTCAGATAATTATCTGATACCCTTTTGAAAGGCATGGTTGAATCTACCTCTGTTACAATCTCAGGTAGTGCATATCAGATCTTAACCAGTCGCTGCATAAAAAAAAAGTTTTTTCTCATGTTGGCTTTGGTTCTTTTACCAGTCACCTTAGATTAGTGTACTTTGGTTCTCAAACTCTCCACCAACGAGAACAGTTTCTCCCTATGCACTCTGTCCAGAGCTCTCATGATTTTGAATAGCTCTATCAAATCCCCTCCAACCATCTCTTCTCTAAGTGGAACAGACAAAACTCCTCTAATCTATCAATGTATATGCCAGTCTCTGGTGTGTAATGCACTGTACCTGCTGTCATGCACACCGGAACTGCGATGATACACAACCATGGAATAGCTCTGAAGTGTTATGACAAACGGACTTTGTCTTTAAAAAATAAACCTTTATGTTAGAAAGTGAACAATGGTCCAAAATGGCCACCGAAGAAAAAGGGGATTGGCCTTTTGTGTGCTCAAACTGTCTGACAAAGGCAAAGGACAAATCTTCGAATCTAAAAGGTGTTGAGGTAACCCATCCTACATCTATCCTAAAACATTCCAGAATTGAATGTCTTCTTATGAAACAAAGGAGGTGTGAAGTATCCATGTCCTGGTCCATTGTGCAATCACCATGCGGAGGAAACCAGAGTTCCTCCCAACAAGAGTTGAGAGATAACAGCATTTCCTTGAAAAAGAGCCAGAGAGAGAGAGACTCACCCAGGAGCAAAAAGCAACATCAGAACAGCTTTCATTCCAGCCAAGCAAAGAAGCACGTGCCCTGCTGAAAAAATCCAACATCTCCCTTTTTTAGCAGTGAGAGCTGGAAGTAACCCATCGTTTTCAACAGAACCTTCAATCAAGAGAGAAATCTACACTCATCTCAGGCCTGAATTCATCGAGAACTTGATTTCCAAGAGTATTCAACAGGTTTATCATAACCTTTCCCCCACTAAAAACCATCTTCCATTTGCCCTTCTCGATCTATCTTCTTGTGTGTGTGCGCGCGAATGCATGAGTGGATGTGGTTGCCACAATTTCAGGATAAAGCATAGTTATCAATAAACAATTGATTTTCTGTTTTTAGAATCTACAAGAAAATCTGTCGCTTTCTGTTTATTTGCAAAATAAAACATCAAGATGCTAAACACAAATTCAAATACACTTGCTGTGGTCAGGTGGGGAGTTGAAGAATGGGAACCACTCACATCAAACCACATGGCTGTAACACTGGCAGTTTGTGGTATGTAAATATGCATTTTATTCTCTATCTGCCAGTTTCTGCTACTCGAATCTAGGTTTCACTCTGTATCTGTCAGTCTCTTGTATGTGAGTATGGGTTTTACTCTGTACGTGGCAGTTTTTAGTATGTAAATGTATATCTGCTAGTTTCTGATTTGTGAGTTCTACACTGTACCTGTCAGTTTCTGCTTTATACAAATGTATATTATCCTGTACCTGTCAATTTCTGTTATGTAAATCCGTATGTTGTTATGTACCTGTCAGTTTCTGGTATATGAGTCTGGGTTTTGCTCTGTATCTGTCTGTCTCTGAAGTGTGGATATAGATCGGTTGGAGACTTGGGCGGAGAAATGGCAGATGGAGTTTAATCCGGACAAATGTGAGGTAATGCATTTTGGAAGGTCTAATGCAGGTGGGAGGTATACAGTAAATGGCAGAACCCTTAGGAGTATTGACAGGCAGAGAGATCTGGGCGTACAGGTCCACAGGTCACTGAAAGTGGCAACGCAGGTGGATAAGGTAGTCAAGAAGGCATTCGGCATGCTTGCCTTCATCGGTCGGGGCATAGAGTATAAAAATTGGCAAGTCATGTGGCAGCTGTACAGAACCTTAGTTAGGCCATACTTAGAATATTGCGTGCAATTCTGGTCGCCACACTACCAGAAGGATGTGGAGGCTTTGGAGACGGTACAGAGGAGGTTTACCAGGATGTTGCCTGGTCTGGAGGGCATTAGCTATGAGGAGAGGTTGGAAAAACTCGGATTGTTTTCACTGGAACGACGGAGGTGGAGGGGCGACATGATAGAGGTTTACAAAGTTCTGAGCGGCATGGACAGAGTGGATAGTCAGAAGCTTTTTCCCAGGGTGGAAGAGTCAGTTACTAGGGGACATAGGTTTAAGGTGCGAGGGGCAAAGTTTAGAGGGGATGTGAGAGGCAAGTTTTTTACACAGAGGGTGGTGAGTGCCTGGAACTTGCTGCCAGGGGAGGTGGTGGAAGCAGATACGATAGAGACGTTTAAGAGACATCTTGACAAATATATGAATAGGAAGGAAATAGAGGGATATGGGCCCCGGAAGTGCAGAAGGTGTTAGTTTCAGCAGGCATCAACATCGGCGCAGGCTTGGAGGGCCGAATGTACTGTTCTTTGTTCTTTTTGTTCTTTGTGAGCCTTTTTTCCTTTGTACCTTACAGCCAACAAAATCGGAACTCAGTGAATCCATTGATTCTCTAGCCAGCGGAAAAGCCCCTGGGAAGGACTGCATTACCCCTGAAATAATCAAGAGTGCTAAGCCTGCCATACTTTCAGCACTCTATGAACTGCTTTGCCTGTGCTGGGACGAGGGAGCAGTACACAGGACATGCGCGATGCCAATATCATCACCCTCTATAAAAACAAAGGTGACCGCGGTGACTGCAACAACTACCGTGGAATCTCCCTGTTCAGCATAGTGGGGAAAGTCTTCACTCGAGTTGCTTTAAACAGACTCCAGAAGCTGGCCCAGCATGTCTACCCTGAGGCACAGTGTGGCTTTCAAGCAGAGAGATCAACCATTGACATGCTGTTCTCCCTTCGTCAGCTACAGGAGAAATGCCGCGAACAACAGATGCCCCTCTACATTGCTTTCATTGATGTCATCAAAGCCTTTGATCTCGTCAGCAGACGTGGTCTCTTCAGACTACTAGCAAAGATCGGATGTCCACCAAAGCTACTAAGTATCATCACCTGATTACATGACAATATGAAAGGCACAATTCAGCATAGTGGCGCCTCATCAGACCCCTTTCCTATCCTGAGTGGCGTGAAACAGGGCTGTGTTCTCGCACCTACACTGTTTGGGATTTTCTTCTCCCTGCTGCTCTCACATGCGTTCAAGTCTTCAGAAGAAGGAATTTTCCTCCACACAAGATCAGGTGGCAGGTTGTTCAACCTTGCCCACCTAAGAGCGAAGACCAAAGTACGGAAAGTCCTCATCAGGGAACTCCTCTTTGCTGACGATGCTGCATTAACATCTCACACTGAAGAGTGTCTGCAGAGTCTCATCGACAGGTTTGAGGCTGCCTGCAACAAATTTGGCCTAACCATCAGCCTCAAGAAAACGAACATCATGGGACAGGACGTCAGAAATGCTCCATCCATCAATATCAGCGACCACGCTCTGGAAGTGGTTCAAGAGTTCACCTACCTAGGCTCAAATATCACCAGTAACCTGTCTCTCGATGCAGAAATCAACAAGTGCATGGGAAAGGCTTCCACTGCTATGTCCAGACTGGCCAAGAGAGTGTGGGAAAATGGCGCACTGACACGGAACACAAAAGTCCGAGTGTATCAAGTCTGTGTCCTCAGTACCTTGCTCTATGGCAGCGAGGCCCGGACAACGTATGTCAGCCAAGAGCGACGTCTCAATTCATTCCATCTTCGCAGCCTCCGGAGAATCCTTGGCATCAGGTGGCAGGACCGCATCTCCAACACGGAAGTCCTCGAGGCGGCCAACATCCCCAGCTTATGCACACTACTGAGTCAGCGGCGCTTGAGATGGCTTGGCTATGTGAGCCGCATGGAAGATGGCAGGATCCCCAAGGACACATTGTACAGTGAGCTCGCCACTGGTATCAGACCTACCAGCCGTCCATGTCTCCGCTTTAAAGAAGTCTGCAAACGCGACATGAAGTCCTGTGACATTGATCACAAGTCGTGGGAATCAGTTGCCGGCATTTGCCAGAGCTGGCGGGCAGCCAGAAAGGCGGGGCTAAAGTGTGGTGAGTCGAAGAGACTTAGCAGTTGGCAGGAAAAAAGACAGAAGCGCAAGGGGAGAGCCAACTGTGTAACAGCCCCGACAACCAATTTTTTCTGTAGCACCTGTGGAAGAGTCTGTCACTCGAGTATTGGCCTTTATAGCCACTCCAGGCGCTGCTCCACAAACCACTGACCACCTCCAGGCGCTTACCCATTGTCTCCCGAGACAAGGAGGCCAAAGAAGAAGAAGACCTTACTGTATGGATGTGGATGAGAGTCATAGAGTTTTACAGCTTTTACACTGGATCTGCCAACTCCTGCTAATCAATTGTGGGCTCACTCTGTATCTGTCAGTCTCTGGAATATGAGTATAAATTTTACTCTGTACCTGTCAGTTTCTAGTATGTAGATATGGGTTGTACTCATACCTGTCAGTTTCTGGTATATAAATGTGTATTTTGTCTGGACCTGTCAGTTTTTGTAAATGTGTATTTTGTTCCGTACCTGTCACTTTCTGCAATGGGTGTGGGTTTTGCTTCATCCCGGTCAGTTTCTGGTATGTCAGCATGGTTTTATACTTTTCTGGGAGGCGAGTTATGTTTTCTTTCTTTTTCTACTGTTATCATTCAATTTCTGGTCTGTGAGTGTGTGTTTCACTCCATATCTCTCAATCTCTGGTCTACGGCTTCTCGATATCTGTCAGTTTCTGATTTTAAGTGCGGTGTTATCTGTACCTGTCAAATTCTATTTTGTGAGAAAGGTCTTATTCTGTATCTTTCAGCTTCTGATGTGTGTTTATGGCTTGTACTCTGTCCTGGTCAGTTTCTGGTATGAGTATGGGTCTATCTCTTTATTTTTCATTTCTGGTTTATGAGTGGGGATTCACTTTTTATCTTTTATTGTCTGAATTTTGAATTTTGACCAGTACCCGTCCACTGCTAATGTGTGGGTGTGATTTTTAATCTGTGCATGTCATTCTCTGATGGGAGTAGGGGTTTTATTCTGGTACGTGTGTGGATTTTACACCATATCTCTTATTGTCTAGGATGTGATTGTGATTTTTAATCATTGTGTCCCAGTTTCTGACATGTTGGTGTGATTTTTACTCCATACATTTCATTCTCTGGTATCGGACTGTAGATTTTATTCCATACCTGTCAGTTTCTAATATGTGAGTGCAAGTTGTAGTCTGGATCTGTATCTGGTATATAAATCTGCTTAACTGTGTGTGGGTTTTACTCTGTATCTGTCAGAGTCTGAAGTGTGAGAATAGGGTTTTCTTTGTACATGTCAGGTTCTGGTATGTATGAGAGATTTTTATTCTATACCTGTCAATTTCCAGTATTTCAGTATGGATTTCACTCTGCATCTGTCAGTGTGTAAATGTGTGTTTTATTCTGTATCTCTCATTTTCTGGGATGCAAATGTCAATTTTACTGCCTGTTTCTGGTATGTGAGTCTGGGTTTCAATCTGTATCTGCCAGGTTCTGGTACGTGTCTGCTATTTTAATCTGTACCTGTCATTTTTCTGGTATATGGTTGGGGCTTTTGATCTGTACCTCTCAGTATCTGTTACTTGAGTGCGTTTTACTTTGTACCTGTCAGTTTCTGGTATCTGAGTATCAGTTTTAATCTGTGCTTGTAGGTTTTGGGTATGTGAGCGTGGGTTTATTCTGTATCATTCAATCTCCAGCATATGAGTAGCAGCTCTTCTCTGTATCTGTTGGTTTCTGGTATGTGACTGTGTGTTTTAATTTGCATCTTTCAGTTTCTGATTCATGTGTATGTGTTTTTCTGTAGCTATCAACGTCTGCGTGTCATTCTTACCTTTCAATTTTTGTTATAGAGGAATTGATTCTACTCTGGACCTCTCTGTTTTTGGTATATGTCTGTGTGTTTTACATTGTAATTGTCCATCTTTGTTTTGGGAAACTGGTTTATTCTGTATCTGGCAGTCTCTGGTATATGAGTGGTTTATTTTATTCACTGTACATGTCAGTTTCTGTTTTGTGAGTGAGGATTTTAATCTTTATTTAAACTTTTCAAATACTTTTTAATGTGCTTTTCACACTGTATCTGTCAGTTTCCAGTAGATAAGTGTGTGTTTTATTGTGTACAAATCTTGTATCTTCACCTTGGAATGTGTCTCTCAGTTAAACTCCTCTGTATCTGTCAGTCCCTGATGTGGGCATGTTTATTTTAATCTATATCTGTTAGTCTCATTTAAATGATTATTTCTGTGTGTGTGTGTGTTTAGTATTTACTTTCAATGACCAGAACACCAACCACATCTACACCCAACCCCTCACCTATTTCTAACTCTTGCATTTGTCAAAATATCTAAAATTCAATTACATTCACAGAATCCTGCTAATTTTCAGATTTTTAATTGTGAATTACTACCACAATTTCTGTCCATTAAATACCAACTCAGCTTTCAGTTGTTTGATAACTGTCACAGTTCTATATCTGATACTCATTGAGGCAGCTTGTGTGTGTGAGATTCATTAAGTGTCAGTCAGTCGCTTGAACTTGATCTATTCTGTGTCTTTCTGTGTTAATGTGTGTCAGAGTGTGAATATTTTTATATTTGCCAGTCCGTATTGCTATGTGCCATTGTGGGATTAATTTTAATCTGTCAGTCTCTGGTACTACATGTGAATGTGTGAATATGTAATTGTGAGTCTCTCGTACTGTGTGAGAGTTAGATTAAATCTGTACAACATAGTCTCCAGTGCTGTACGTTAGTATGAAATTAAATCTGTGCTTGTCCGCAATGTGCTGTATGTGAGTCTGTCACATTTTTCCAAATGTTCTTCTGTGCTATTGTATGTTAATTAGTCATTCATTTTGTATCTCTGTCAAGCTGTGGTGATGTATGTCAATATGAGATTTATTCTCCAACTGTCACTCACTGTTACTGCATGTTTTGTGGGATTTATTTCTGGGTCTGACAGTCTCTGTTACTCTTTGTGAAACTTTTAAATCTTGAAGTTCAGAGTCTTGGGTGCAGTCGTACAAGGAACACAAAGTCAGCTTGCAAATACTGCAACCAATTAGGAAGGCAGATGGCATGTTAGCCTTTATTAAAAGGACATTGGAGTCCAAGCATAAGGAAGACTTGCTACAATTGTGGAGGGTTTTGATGAGACCACACATGCAGCTGTGTGCACTCTTCCTGGTTTCCATATTTAAGGAAGGATATACTTGCATTGGAGATGGTGAAATGAATATTCACTCGATTGATTCCGGAGATTAGAGTGTTGTACTATGATGAGAGCTGACTAAATTGGTTGTATACTGTCACGACCAGGTGAGAAGGGGTCCAGGGGTTCCCTCTCAGTCTTTGCCTGGTTTAGTCGTAACAGGGTTCAATTTTTAAAACACCGTGCTTTTAGCTCCCCCTTAGTGAATCCTTGTTCATTGCTCCAGTTGTAAGGCAAAGAAATCAAACAGATTTCCTTAGACTTAAACAAGAAAGTTAGAAGTTTATTAACCTTAAACTCTAATCTGGTTAATGACTATGAATACGCGAAGTGACCAGGCTAGCATACCCGATAAACACAGATGCAGATAGAGACAGAATACATAGAAGGAATAAAGGGGGAACAGTTTGAGGCAATATCTGGTATTTACAGTCCTTTAAGTTCAACATGAAGTCTTTGGTTGCCAGTAAGTCTTGCAATTCGTTGGGGCTGATTTCACACTTCAACTTGTTCCGATGTAGGAGTCTTTTCTCTCTTGAGGTTTATGTGTCTTCTGTGGGTCTGGTGGCTTGGGTGAAAGGAGGAGAGCCAGGCGAGAGACTTGTTTGTTTCAACTACAGTTGCACACCGCCTTCTGAATTCAAACTGTCCTGTGGCAAGTTCAAAAAACCTGGACCAGCCAGTTAGTCATGTGACCAGCTGGTTTAACCGGTCCTGACTCTGTGAATTGCATCATCTTAGCAGGGCCTGGAATGTGCTTCCTTACACCTTCAATGTCTGGTGATCAAAATCCATTTGGGGTTAATTAGAGCAGGGAAACAGTCCTTTATCTCCACATGCAGCATCTCTTAGTATGTAAATAACCTTCCAGCCCAGTGTCTGGTGATCTTCAAGCAAGTTATTTCTTCATTCCAGCAACAGTTTAAAATCAATGTTCATTTGACAAAAGTAATATGCCTCATTCTTGGCAGGTGGGGGCCAGCGAAATGAAATGCAAATTGTTTTTAAAGTGCATTTCATTAAAAGGTACTAGAGAGAAAATTAGGAATGGAACACATACACTCATCTCTCCCACTCATTCAGAACCCGAACGATTGTTACAGGCTGTCTTTTCTTGGTAGCAGTGCTGCTTTAAACGGCATTTTTTGACATCCCAATAAACATGTGGATTTTGGGGAAGTTTTTTTCCAGTTTACATATTTCCAAGATTGTCTAAGGTGTCTTTGTTCCAATTGAGGTAAAAGCCTGCGACCCAACCCGAACCTGACGGGACCCGACGACGTGTCGGGTTCGGGTCAGGCCGCTCTTCCGGGTCCGCCTTTGGGCTCGGGTTGGGTTGGGCTGGGTCCGGGTCGGGCCGGACGCACACTGCAAGAATTGCAGGTAAGTGTTAAGAGTTAAAAACGTACCTGAGCTGCGAGTCCAGAATGTCAAGCAGGGAAACTCTGAATCTGCGCAGTGAGCATCTTTATGACGTCATCACGCTTGTGCTGCAGCTTCCTGAAGATTGGGAGTCGGAAGGGAAGTAAAGAGAACATTGCGGGGGTCGGGTCGGGTCGGGCTGGGCTCGGGGGGAAAATGGAGGGAACTCAGGCCGGGTTGGGTCCAATGTGATTCTGTCGGATTCGGGTTGGGTTTTTTTTGTGATCTGAGCAGGCCTTTATGTTGAGGTCTGCAGAGGGGAGGGTTAGGTTTAAGTAGCCCTCGGTGAGAGTTCTGCTCAGGGGTGGGGGCAGTGGGCAGTTCCACTCTGAATTCTCTTTCAGTGCTTTGATGAGTCATGCAAGGGCTCTTCACTCAGGGAACGGCTGATTCCCTTTTTTCCTGACTGTGGGGGTGGATTGTTTGCTAATCCCCCCCATTCTCCTCTGGGACAGTCCTGCCTGCAGGTATTTGTCCAATTTCTGCTGCAATCCCCTGCGTTACTTCGACTAGGTGAGGCATCACCTGCAATGTTTCTCTGCCTCTTGAGAACTTTATTTGTCTCTGCAGGTGCCTGCAAATGCTGCTAGCAACTCTGGCGGGGTGCTTCTAGTGTCTGCATTTACATAGGAGGATGTGGTGTTTAATTTTTCAAACATTTTGGGGTTTGCTGACTGGACAGTGGGGGTTTCATCCGGGATTCTTTCCAGACTTCCTTTAACCTGCCCTCTTGGTCCCTTTTCCCCCGTTCCTTTCTAACCTTTTGCCAGCCTGGTGCCTGGCCTATTCCCTTTTGTTCTCAGCAGGAGTCCCTTACAGTTCACCAGCCTTCTGCTGTCGGGGCCTCCAAACACCGATACAGGACTTAGAGGTGTAGATTTCACTGCAGGCTGGGGTTTCCCCTCAACCTGGCACATGTGGAAACTCCTACAGTACTCCACTACATCTTTGTAGAGTTTTAGCCAGTCAAACCGCTGTGCTATGTGGGCTCTGGGTTTTTGTATACCGACATATACAGCCACTGTAGTCCCGTGGGCCATTCTTAATATTTCTCTCCGGTCCCTCTGTGGCAGCACTAACTGGTGAACCACTGTCCACTCCTTGCTCTCAGGTCTGTGACGAGAACTCCACTTCTTCATCAGTACCTCATTCTTTAAACAGTAGCAATCAGGGACTCCCTCTGCTTCAATTTCAGAATAGGTAGCCTGTGCTAACTCTCTCAATACTGGGTCAGCTCGCTGAGCCTCAGCTAGGGAAGATCTATTTAACTGATTCCCTGGGTCTTCTAACTTCCCAAAGAAAGTCTCGGACAGGCAGACCTCATGGTCATCTGCCTGCAGTGCCAATTCAGTCTCCTCTGGGGGAGCTGGTTTGATCATGGCCTCACTCATTACATTCAGAGAAACTGCAGAGGACCATCTCCTGCCACTGCCCTGTCTCTCTCACCTCCTGCGGTCTCTCTTTCACTACTGGGGAAGCTACCACCTTTGTCCCTGCCCGATCATTACCTAGGAGCAGGTCAACCCCATCCACAGGCAAACTAGGGACAATCCCTATGGTCACCGGTCCTAAAAATAGGTCGCACTCCAAGTGCACCTGGTGTAAAGGTACAGGCATACGCTGCCCTCCTATACCATTTACCACCATTCCGTAGTTTACTGCACTCTCTGGGGCAAAGGTCAGGCCTTTTCCCAGTAAAAGGGATCTAGTGACCCTGTGTCCCTGAGAATTACTATGGGCTTGCTGGCCCCACTCCAGTGGTATGGGGTTACTCTTCCTTCAGACACACAACCCTGATAACCTTCAGGAATCCTATTACATTTTCCTGCACTTGCAACGGTAGACTTCCTGGGTCTCACTCTTACTGCAGTTAAAGCCATAACTTGTTCTGCTGTGCTTTCCATCAGGGTCCTTTCTTCACTGAGCGGGTGTGCCCTGATTAACCCTACAGGTTTTCCTTTTAGTTTCCAGCAGTCAGCTCTTAAATGCCCTGCTTTATTACAAATGGAAGCACACAGGTCTCCGGGTCTCACTCCTACTTACAGCACTTTCCTTTTTGGCTGAAGGAGGGTCCCCTGTGTTTCCTGCTTTTCTTCCCCTCCCAGGATTGCTTGGGCTTCTATCACCTTCCCACCCTCTGTCCTTTTCGGATTTGTAGGGGTGATTAGGAAAGGTTTTCCCCTGGGAAACTGATTTATAAATGAGAGCAAACTCATCGGCCAGGACTGCTGCCTGCTGTGCTTTATGAGCCTTTTGTTCCTCCACATGTGTCTTTATGGAGAGCAGGAGAGAGTTTTTAAATTCCTCTAACAAAATTACCTCTCTGAGATTTTCATAGCTGAGCTGTATTTTAAGAGCCCTCAGCCACTGGTCAAAAGCCACCTGCTTATTTCTCTCAAACTCCAGGTAATTTTGATCAGCTTGTTTTTGAGGGTTCTAAATATTTGGCGATAGGCTTCTGGTACTAACTCATATGACCCGAAGATAGCATTTTTTGTCAGTTCATAATTTCATGAACTCTCATCTGGCAACATGGAATAAACCTCATCAGCTTTTCCCACTAATTTGCTCTGTAACAACAGAGTCCAAGCCTCAGCTGGTCACTTTAACTGCCTTACCAGTTTTTCAAAAGACACAGAAAATGCTTCCATGTCTCCCTCATTGAATTTTGGGATCAGTTGGGAAAGTTTTAACAATCCTGTACCCAGCCCTGAATTGTGTTCCTCCATATTGGCCATGCTTTCACTGTGGTTACTCTGTCGCCCCTGAGTTAACTCAATCCATCTCAGCTCTCTTTCTTTGCATTCTTTCTGGAAGGTTCTTTCTCTTTCCCTCTCCTCTCTCTCTCTTTCCCTGTCTTCTAATTCAAGTTTCCTCTGTTCCAATTGTACCTTTGCTAGCAATACCCTGTCAGAGTCTACTTCTAACCCTGTTTCTGCTTCTTCAGATTCAAGGGAAAAATGATTGGCCACTGGTCTTAGGAGTTCAGACTTCCTCACCTTGTCACGTACAGTGATCCCACACTGCTCAGCCATTTTCCTCAACTCCTCCATAGTCAGTGCTTTTAACTTATTCCAAGTTACTTCCCCCTGGCTTGGGGAGCTACTAGCTTCCATCGCAGACATGTTAGTATTCCAGCACACACAACCACGAGAAAACCTGTATTGAAATCTTTTCTCTTTGTTGATTGGGAAAATATTGGCTTCCCACTTCCAATTTCCCTTTTGTCTATGGGTAAAATCTCAGATGCTCGCCCCCAAATTTCTCTTATGACTAGGTGAGAAGGGGTCGAGGGGTTCCCTCTCAGCCTTTGCCTGGTTTAACTGTAACAGGGGTTAATTTTTAAAACACTGTGTTTTTAGCTCCCCCTTAGTGAATCTTTGTTCACTGCTCCAATTGTAAGGCAAAGAAATCAAATAGGTTTCCTTAGATTTAAACAAGGTAAAAGTTTATTAATCTTAACCTCTAATCAGGTTAACGATTATGAACATGCGATGCGACCAGGCAAGCATGCATATACGATAAACACACGCAGATAGAGACAGAAAAAGTAGAAGGAATAAATGGGAAAAGTTTGAGGCAATATCTGGTAGTTACAGTCCTTTAAGTTCAATGTGGAGTCTTTGGTTGTCGATAGGTCTTGCAATTTGTTGGGGCACAGGTTCTGATGTAGCAGTCTTTTCTCCATTGAGATTTACGTGTCTTCCGTATCCAGTGCCTTCAGTCGTTTCTTGATATCATGTGGAGTGAATCGAATTGGCTGAAGTCTGGCATCCGTGATGCTGGGGACTTCAGGAGGAGGCCGAGATGGATCATCAACTCGGCACTTCTGGCTGAGGATTGTTGCAAATGCTTCAGCCTTATCTTTCACACTGATGTGCTGGGCTCCTGCATCATTGAGGATGGGGATATTTGTGGAGCCACCTCCTCCAGTTAGTTGTTTAGTTGTCCACCACCATTCATGGCTGCATGTGGCAGGATAGCAGAGCTTAGATCTGATCCGTTGGTTATGGGATCACTTAGCTCTGTCTATTGCATGCTGCTTACGCAGTTTGGCACGCAGATAGTCCTGTGTTGTAGCTTCACCAGGTTGACACCTCATTTTGAGGTATGCCTGGTGCTGCTCCTGGCATGCCCTCCTGCACTCTTCATTGAATTAGGGTTGGTCTCCTGGCTTGATGGAGTAGAGTGGGGGATATGCCGGGCCATGAGGTTACAGATTGTGGTTGAGTACAATTCTGCTGCTGCTGATGGCCCACAGCGCCTCATGGATGCCCAGTTTTGCATTGCGAGATCTGTTCAAAATCAATCCCATTTAGCACGGTGGTAGTGCCACACAACACGGTGGACGGTATCCTCAATGTGAAGGCGGGACTTCGTCTCCACAAGGACTGTGCGGTGGTCACTCCTATCAATACAGTCATGAACAGATGCATCTGCAGCAGGCAGATTGGTCAGGACGAAGTCAAGTATGTTTTCCCCTCTTGTTGGTTCCCTCACCACCTGCCACATACCCAGTCTAGCAGATATGTCCTTTAGGACTCGGCCAGCTCGGTCCGTAGTGGTGCTACCGAGCCACTGTTGGTGATGGACATTGAGGTCACCACCCAGAGCACATTCTGTGCCCTCGCCACCCTCAGTGCTTCCTCCAAGTGCTGTTCAACATGGAGGAGTACTGACTCATCAGCTGAGGGAGGGCAGTAGGTGGTAATCAGCAGGAGGTTTCCTTGTCCATGTTTGATCTGATGCCATGAGACTTCATGGGGTCCAGAGTCAATGTTGAGGACTCCCAGAGCAACTCCCTCCCTACTGTATACCACTATGCCGCCACCTCTGGTGGGTCTGTCCTGCCGGTGGGACAGGACATACACGGGGATGGTGATGGCAGTGTCTGGGACACTGTCTGTCAGGTATGATTCCGTGAGTATGACTATGTCGTGCTGTTGCTTGACTAGTCAGTGGGACAGCTCTCCCAACTTTGGTACAAGCCCCCAGATGTTAGTAAGGAGGACTTTGCAGGGTCGACAGGGCTGGGTTTGCCATTGTCGCTTCCGGTGCCTGGGTCGATGCCGGGTGGTCCGTCCAGTTTCATTCCTTTTTATTGACTTCGTAGCGGTTAGGTACAACTGAGTGGCTTGCTGGGCCATTTCAGAGGGCATGTAAGAGTTAACCACATTGCTGTGGGTCTGTGCTAAATTATTCGGATTCATTCTGTACCTTTCCATCAGCTGCTCTACCTGATATTTAATTTGTAGCTTAGGCTGCACTCTTGTGGGATTGATCCGGTGCCTTTCAATCTGATAGTGGGTGTGATTTTGAACTGAGATTGATGGATCTACCTTTCAGCAGGACTGAGTTGGGGTGAATTGGAAACAACTTCTGCCTCTCCTGCTTTGTTTGATTGTCTGCTGGATTGAAAATGTGTCTCTGGAACTTGGGATCAGTGTGAGTCTGACTGCTTCTGCTCTCTGTGACTGTGGAACTCATGGCCTGTCTGTGTCTCTGAGCTCTGGGAGTGATAATGTACCTACTCTGTGTTAGAAGGAGTGGACTGTACATGTCCTTGTGCCGGGGAATCATCACATTCCTTCTGGTTCCTTCAAGTATTTGCCGACAGAAAGAAAGAAAAATATCTCTTGTAACTCAAGATCAATTGAGGTGGAAACTAGAAAAGACATGAATGTAATATTTCAATTAATAATCATTATGACCAACCACACAGGATGATCAGTAATACAAAGAGTGTCAGTGTCTGATTCCACTGCAGCACTCAGCTTCTGCTGATCAGGTCTTCTTTGGTAGTTTTATAACAATTTAGTGACATCCAGGAACAACCCAACATCTGCACTGCTCCAATAATGGGAATACCTGCTGGAGCAGGGATATTTGCACAAGTCAGGTTTTTAATTCCAGCTGGCATTATAATGCAAGAACTAGGAGCAGGATTAGGCCATCTGCCAGTCGAGTCTGTTCCACCATTCAATCAGATCATGGCAGATCTGATCATAGTCTCAACTCCACTGTCCTGCCTGTCCCCATAACACTTCACTCCCTTGTAAATCAAAAGTCAGTCTAACTCAGCCTTGAATATATTCAATGACCAGCTTCCACCATCCTCTTGGGTAGAGAATTCCAAAGAACAACAACCCTTTGAGAGAAGAAATTCCTCCTCAATTCCATCGAAAATGGGAGATCCCTTATGTTGAAACTGTTCCCCCGAGTTCTTGTTTCCCCTCTTGAGGGGAAACATCATCTCAACATCATCAAGCCCCTCAGTATCCTATATGTTTCAAAAGATCACCTCTCATTCTTCTGAACTCCAATGAGTGTAGCACAACCAAGTCAACCTTTCCTCACAAGAGAACCATTCATCCCAGGAATCAACCTCGTGACACTTGCCTGAACTACCTCCAATGCAAATATATTCCTCCTTAAATAAGGAGACCAAAACTGTAGGCAACACTCAAGGTGAGGTCTCACCAACACCCTGTTCAGTTGCAGCAAGACTTTCCTACATTTATACCACATCCCCCTTGCAATAACGGCCAACATTCCATTAGCCTTCCTAATTACTTGCTGTACTTTCATGCTAACTTTTTGGGATGCATACACAAGGACACCCAGATCCCTCTGTACCACAGCATTCTGCAGTCTCTCTCCATTTAAATAATATTCTGCTTTTCTATACAGTCTACCAAAGTGGATAACCTCACATTTTCCCCACACTATACTTAATTTGCCAAATTTTTGCCCACACATTTAACCTGTCTTTATCCCTTTGCAGACTCTTTGTGTCCTCCTCACAACTTGCTTTCCCACCTATCTTTGTATCAGTAAATTTAGTTACAATACATTCTGAAGGGGGAGGTGAAAGGGAAAAGGACATGTAACAGTGAACAAAGGAGAAGGCCTGATGAACCACGAGTAGTCATGTCTGACATAAACCAGACAAGGGTGAAAGTTTCATGTGTTCGTGCCTTGCTAATGATTGGATAGTATAATGTATACCTGCTTAGAATGTAATTGGGTAACCTAGCTATGTACAAGTAGACACAACTGGATTGAGATAAGAGACAAGACTGTGTAACAGAATGATTGGTAAATGTAAATGAGCTGCTATCTGTAAAATGGTATAAAAATGATGTTTTTGGAACTATTTGGGGAGTTCGTACACCATCTCGAATGGGTACGGTCTCCCTTGCAGATGCATGCAATAAACCGGTGAACAAAGAGCTTGAGTCTCGTGTGGTCTATTATGGACAGAGGGTGACTGAACTCCCTTTCACACTCGGTCCCTTCATCCAAATCATTAATATAGATTGTAAGTAGTTGAGGCCCCAGCACTGATCCCTGTGGCACCCCACTAGTTACAGTTTGCCAACCTGAAAATGACCCATTTATCCCAGTTCTGTTTCTTGTTCAATAGTCAATCCTCTATCCATGCTGATATATTACCCCTCAATACCATGAGCTCTTACCTTGTGTTGTAATCTTATACATGGCACTTTAGCAAATACCTTTTAAAAGTCCAAATACACTACATCTACTGGTTCCCCTGCATCTACCCTGCTTGTTACATCCTCAAAGAACTCTACTAATTTTGTCAAACATGATTTCCCTTTCATAAATCCATGTTGACTCTGCATGATTGTATTATAAATGTTCTTTTGCTCCTTACTTCATCATGGATTCCAGCATTTTCCCAATGACACCCATTAGGCTAGCAGGCCTGTCATTGCCTGCTTTCTCTCTTCCTCCTTTCCTGAATAGGGGCGTTACATTTGTGGTTTTAATATCCACTGGAACTGTTCCAGAATCTAGGGAATTTAAGAAGATTACAACCAATGCGTCCACTATCTCTGTCGCCACTTCTTTTAAACCGATGCAAGCCATCAGGTCCAGGGGACCCGTCAGCCTTTAGTCCCATTAGTTTTCTTCGTACATTTTCTCTAGTGATAGTGATTGTTTCAAATTCCTCCCTCCTTTTCCGCCTTGATTTTCTACTATTCTTGGGATGCTTTTAGTGTCTTCAGTGAAGACATGCAAAATTCTTGTTCAAAGTCTCTGCCATTTCCTTGTTTCTCATTCCACCAACCATTCAACCGAAACCAACAGCCGCTGTTCAAACCCTTGACACTTCTCACCTGGTGCCAGCCATAAGTGTCGTTTGCATAACTGTCCCCATCCCTACTGTCCGGCTCTGTTCCCTCTATTCACTGCTCAATAACAACAAACAGTGTGAAACTGGAGCTAAACCAGGAACATGCATTACAGGTTTGAGGATAGAAAACAACAATTATTTTCAACAGCAGCTTCTTCCCGTTCTGTCTCCCTTCCCTTGTCCACAAATCGCCTGAGAAAGGCTTCTCCTTCCGCGCTCACTCCATGTTCCGGGACCAGTTCCTGCTCAACTCCGCCTCTTACAAACAGCCCCCGAACTTGCTCCAGAGTCAATTTGATTAGATTAGAGATACAGCACTGAAACAGGCCCTTCGGCCCACCGAGTCTGTGCCGAACATCAACCACCCATTTATACTAATCCGACACTAATCCCATATTCCTACCAAACATCCCCACCTGTCCCTATATTTCCCTACCACCTACCTATACTAGTGACAATTTATAACGGCCAATTTACCTATCAATCTGCAAGTCTTTTGGCTTGTGGGAGGAAACCGGAGCACCCGGAGAAAACCCACGCAGACACAGGGAGAACTTGCAAACTCCACACAGGCAGTACCCGGAATCGAACCCGGGTCCCTGGAGCTGTGAGGCTGCGGTGCTAACCACTGCGCCACTGTGCCGCCCTTGTTGATCTCTGAGCCCCTCTGCGGACAGGTTCACAAAACAACGTGCTGCTGGAAGGAGACTGCTGTTTACTCGCTTACACCAGGACTCCCATCTGTTTCAAACAAACTTCTTCCGCTCACAGAGTAAATGACGCGAAAGGACACGGCAAGGGGATGCTCCTGAACAATCAGCGAGGCGGGCGGGACTGCATCGCGCATGCGCTTCTTTCCCCAATCATTCAGAAAACAAAAATAAATTGGAACTTTCCCCAGTTCAGTTTTCTCCGAGTTTGAGCAAAGGAACTGGGGCTTTGGGGAAAGGTCAGAGAACGTTTCAAGCTGGGGGATTCCCCCTTTCTGAAGCTCAGTTTGAGATCATTCCCTGCAGTGTGTTTGCTCTTCATTCACCCGTCTTCTCAAAGCAATCCTCCGAGGGAGTCGCTGTGTTTGCTGTGATCGCGCAGGAGTTAATATCTGACAGTAACAGTCCCAGATTAATGTCATCACATTGAAACTGTCCCTCACTGACAGTCATATCGAACGGTGTGAGCTGAAAGATTGCAGAGATCAACAGGGCCAAGAGCGTTAAATTTGGAACATTGTTCAACTCACGAACTGTTTCACAGAGTCGAGGAATAATAATGTGTCTGTTTATGACATAGTATCAGTTAGAGATGAGACTGCACCGTCTGTCTCCCACGGATCTTTCAAGATAAAATGAGGCTTCCAGGTCAGCCTGTAACTGCTGATGGGGATCTCTCTCTGTCTCACTTCACATCACCCCCCGCCCGTTTCCACCCTGCCCCCGTCTCTCTCAATTTTTCACTATCAGCTCTGTTTCGAGTGCTCTCTATAAACGTGGGATCCAGTTATTGGGTGTGATATGGACATACTGATAGAAAATGCACTATTGATACTGTCTCTCTTCCTCTCTAAATGCTGTACATATGTTTGGGATACATTATTGTTATCAAAGTTATTGAGTGTGATACGTGTGCACTTTATTGTGTTACTGATACTGTCTCTGATGATACATATGAATGTGTAATACAGTGTGATATGGGCACACTGTTAGGAATGGTCGGACTTATTCTCTCTCTGTGGTGCTGTATATGAAGGGGGATAATGTTAGTGAACATGATAGAATCATAGAAGGTTTAAGGCAGAGAAAGAGGCCACTTGGCCCATCATGATCTGTGGCAGCAGAAAAAGGGCTAACATAAAGGAATGGCAGGGGTGCTTCAACCTCGAGAATGCACCTCTTGTGCTATGTGGGAGCTCCAGGATGCTTCCCGTATCCTGGAGAACCATTTGTGCCAGGAAGTATTGTCAATTGCAGCTGCTTAAGCTCTGGGTTTGGAACTTAAGCGGCAGCTGGTGAAACTGCGGTGCATTCGTGAGAAGTGAGTTATATGGATAGCATGTTTATAGATGTGGTCACCCCACAGATTAAGAGTATGCAGGGAGAGAGGGAATGGGTGACCACTAGGCAGTCAAAGAGAATCAGGCAGGTAGTGCAGGACACCCTGAGTGCATCACACTCTCCAACAGGTTCTGAATACAGAGGACAGTGATGCTTCAGTTGGGGAGTGCAGCCAGAGCCAAATCCATGGCACCACGGGTGGCTCAGCTGCAAAGGGGAGTACAGACTGGAAAAGCCATAGTGATAGATGATTCAATAGTCAAGGGAACAATCAGGCATTTCTGTGGCTGTAGACGTGAATCCCAGAAAACTGTGGTGCCTCCCTGCTGCCAGGGTCAAGGATGTCATTAAGCAGTTACAGAGCATCCTAAAGGGGGAGGGTGAACAGCCAGCAGTTGTGGTCCACATCGGAACCAATGACAAAGTTGAAAGAAGGATGTTGTCCTCCAGTCAGAATTTAGGGAGCTAGGTAAGAAATTAGCATCAAAAGCAGTATTCTCCGGATTACTCCCAGTGCCAGGCAAAAATGAGTACAGGAATAGAAGGATAAGACAGATAAATGCCTGGCTGGAAAGATGGTGCAGGAGGGAGGGCTTTAGATTCTTGGGACAGCTCGGATGGGTTACACCTGAACAGAGCCTGGATGGAGTTCCTTGTGGGACATTTTCCAGTCCTGTTGGGGAGGGTTTAAACTCATTTGGCAGGGGGGTGGGGACTGGAAGGTAGACTCAGATGGGACAAAATTAAAAATGAAAATGGAAGGCAGAAAATTAATGGATGAGTCTGGAAGACAGAGGAAACAAAGGTTAGAAATTTTTTTTAAAGTTTGGCAGTGCTCAAGAGTATCAAGTTCAACGCAAGGAGTATAGAAAACGAAGCAGATGAGCTGAGGGCACAGATAGACACGTAGCAGTATGATATCATAGCTATTATAGAAACATGGCTTAAGGAGGGACAGGAATGGCAGCTCAACATTACTGGTTACAGGGTTTTCAGACACGATAGGGAGGAGGATAAGAAAGGAGGGGGAGTGGCAATTTTGGTCAAAGAAACTAATACAGCTGTGAGAAGGAATGATATGTTGGAAGGTTTATCAAATGAGGCCGTATAGATTGAGCGAAGGAAAAAAAACGGTGCTATCACACTGCTGGGAGTGTACTAAAGACCCCCAAACAGTCAGAGGGAGATAGAAGAGCAGATATGTTGGCAAATCTCTAAGAAGTGCAAGAACAATAGGGCAATAACAGTAGGGGATTTTAACCACCCCAACATGAACTGGGATACTTTTAGTGTGAAAGGAATTGAGGGAGCAGAATTCTTGTGATGCATTCAGGAGAACTTTTTTTTAGCCAATATGTAGCAAGTGCAACAAGAGAGGGTGAAGTTTTAGATGTAGTTTTAGGAAATGAAGATGGGCAGGTGGAAGGAGTGGCAGTGGGAGAGCATTTTGGTGGGAGTGATCATAATTCAGTCAGAGTTAACATAATTATTAAAGGACAAGGATAGAACAGGAGTTAAAGTTCTCAGTTGGGGCAAGGCCAACTTTACTAAGCTGAAGAGTGATTTAGCAAAAGTGGACTGGAAACAGGTACTTGAAGGTAAATCAGTGTCAGAGCAGTGGGAAGAATTCAAAGGGGAGATTCAAGGGGTTCGGAGTCAACATGTTCCCTCAAAGAAAAAGGGTGGGACGGCCAAATCTAGAGCCCCATGGATGTCAAGGAGCTTATGGGTATGATAAGACAGTAAAGGAAAAATTATGCCCGACATAGAGAACTCAATACTACAGTAAGCCGAGAGGGGTATAGAATGTGGAGTGGAGCGGGGGGGGGGGAATGGGGATGCGGAATCAACATCGAAATTAGGGAAACTAAGAGCGGGCATGGAAGAATATTGGCAATCAAAATCAAGGTGAACACAAAAATGTTTTATCAATGCAGTAAGAGTAAAAGGAGAACTAAGGAAAGAGTTGGGCACAGAAAAGACCAAAAAGGCAACCTATGTGTAGAGGCAGAAGATGCTGGCATTGTTCTTAATGAATAATTTGCATCTGTCTTCACAAAAGAGGGGGATGATGCAGATACTGTAGATAACGAAGAGGGGTGTGAAGTATTAGATGTGATCAACAGAGGGAGAGAGGACATATTAATGGAATTAGCTTATTTGAAAATTGATAAATCACCAGGGCCGGATGAAATGAACCCCAGGCTCTTCAAAAGCAAGAGAGGAAATAGCGGAAGGTCTGACCATCGTTTTTCAGACCTCACTGGATACAGGTGTTGTGCTGGAGGATTGGAGGACTGCTAAAATTGTACCTCTGTTTAAAAAGGGAGTGAGGGCTAGACCGAATAATTCCAGGACAGTCAGTCTGACCTCAGTAGTGGGAAAATTATTGGAATCTATTCAGAGAGACAGGATAAAATGTCACTCAGAAAGGCACAGATTAATCAAGGATAGTCAGCATGGATTTGTTAAGGGAAGATCTTGTCTGACCAACTTGATCAAAATTTTGAAGAATTAAAAAGGAAGATAGTTGAGGGCAGTGCAGCTGATGTAGTCTACATGCACTTAAATGTAGGAGGCATGATCAAGAAGTTTGCAGATGACACAAAGATTGGCCATGTGGTAAATAGCAAGGAGGATAACTGTAGGCTGCAGGAAGATCTTCATGGTTTGGCCAGATGGGCAGAAAAATGGCAAATGGAATTCAATCCAGAGAAGTGTGAGGTGATGCATTTGGGGAGGTCAAACAAGGCAAAGGAATACACAATTAATAGGAAAATGCTGAAAGGTGTAGAGAAAGTGAGGGACCTTGGGGTAAATGTCCACAGATCCCTGAAGGTAGCAGGACAGGTCGATAAGGTGGTAAGAAGGCATATGGAATCCTTTCCTTTATTAGCCGAGGGATAGATATAAGAGCAGAGAGGTTATGCTGGAACCGTATAAATCATTAGTCAGGCCACAACTTGAGTACTGTGTGCAGTTCTGAGCACCTCATTACAGAAAGGATGTAATTGCCCTAGAGAGAGTACAGAGGAGATTTACGAGGATGTTGCTGGGACTGGAACAATGCAGCTGTGAGGAAAGATTGGATAGGCTGGGGCTGTTCTCCTTGGCACAGAGAAGGCTGAGGGGAGATCTGACTGAAATGTACAAAATTTTGTGGAGTCTGGATAGAGTTGAAGTGAAGGGCCTGTTTACCTTAGCAAAGAAATCAGTGACTCGGGGAATAGATTTAAAGTGATTGGCAGAAAGATTACAGGGGAGATGAGGAAAACATTTTTTCAGCCAGAGGGTGGTGGGTGTCTGGAACTCACTGCCTGAAAGGGTAGTTGAGGCAGAAACCCTCAGCTCATTCAAAAGGATATACACCTCAAATGCCGTAATCTGCAGGGGTACCGACCAAATGCTGAAATGTGGGATTAGAATGGGTGGAAAGTTTTTCATCTGGCACAGACATGATGGGCCAAATGGCCTCTTGCTGTGCCATAAACTTGCTTTGATTCTATAAATTATCCAGCTGCTGCAGTGGAATTTGAACTCATGTCTCTGGACCATTAGTGGAGACTTTTGGATTACTCGTCCTTTAATGTAACCACAAAATCACCATACCTCTGTATGAGAGTTTTTACTGGTTTGTAATGTGGAGTTCAGTCTACACAAATGGAATTGATAATCTATTTCACTCTGATCATGTATGAGATGTTTTTGGCTGGTAAATAATGTGGATCACAGTCAACTGTATTTTTCAATTCTGCAGTCTGGGTGAGTTCTACCCAGGCATCTAATTTACATCACAGTTTACACTTCGTATCAGCATTGCTCAGTCTGATACTGTATGTGATTTTTGGACTGGCAATGTTTAGATAAATTTACAGTAATGGAATTGATACTGTATTTCAGTTTGATATTGTATCAGTTTTTAGAATGGTATGTAATGTTTAGATCAATCTGCACTCATGGAATTGATACTGTATGAGTTTTTAGAATGATATACAATGTTCAGATCAATCTACATGAATAGTATTGATACTGTATTTCAGTTTGGTATTGTATGAGTTTTTAGAATGGTATATAATGTTTAGACCAATCTACACTAATGGAATTGATTCTGTATCTTTCCATTTCACAGTGTGGGTGAGTTCTGAACTGGTATCTAATTTGTGTCTCAGCTTACAATATCTTTCAGCACCTTTGAAACTTTCACTGTAATGAATGTTGGACTTGTATCTCAGGGTACACCATGGGGATGTTTCAACATCCTTTATAATCAATGGGTGTGAGCTTTGGGTATGGTATTTAATTTAAATCTCAGGGTACATCATTCGGTTAGATTCTGTGCCAATCAATCAGTCTTCTTCTTCTTTGGCCTCGTTGTCTCGAGAGACAATGGGTAAGTGCCTAGAGGCGGTCAGTGGTTTGTGAAGCAGCGCCTGGAGTGGCTAGAAAGGCCAATTCTAGAGTGACAAACTCTTCCACAGGCACTGCAGATAAAATTGGTTGTCGGGGCTGTTACACAGTTGGCTCTCTCCTTGTGCTTCTGTCTTTTTTCCTGCCATCTGCTAAATCTCTTCGACTCGCCACTCTTTAGCCCCGCTTTTATGGCTGCCCGCCAGCTCTGGCAATCTCTGGCAACTGACTCCCATGACTTGTGGTCAGTGTCACAGGACTTCATGTCGCGTTTGCACACGTCCTTAAAGCGGAGACATGGATGGCCGGTGGGTCTGATACCAGTGACGAGTTCCTGCACAATGCGAGATGGGGATCCTGTCATCTTCCATGTGGCTCACATGGCCAAGCCATCTCAAGCGCCGCTGGCTCAGTAGGGTGTATATGCTGGGAATGCTGACCGTCACGAGGACTTCTGCATTGGAGATACAGTCCTGCCACCTGATGCCAAGGATTCTACGGTGGCAGCAAATATGGAATGAGTTGAGATGTCACTCTTGGCTGATGTACGTTGTCTAGCCTTGCTGCTGTAGAGCAAGGTACTGAGGACACAGGCTTGATAAACTTGGACTTTTGTGTTCCGTGTCAGTGCATCATTTTCCCACACCCTCTTGGCCAGTCTGGATATAGCAGCAGATGCCTTTCCCATGCGCTTGTTGATTTCTGCATCGAGAGATAGGTTACTAGTGATAGTTGAGCCTAGGTAGGTGAACTCTTGAACCACTTCCAGAGTGTGGTCGCCGATATTGATGGAATCAATAACAAACAGTAACGTGTACCAATTCTATCTGATATTTAATTGCTAGCTAAGTCTGCATTATATTTAGATTGACACATTGTATTTCAATCTGCTAGTGGGTGTGATTTTGACCTGGGATTGATGTATCTGACTATCAGTGGGACTGAATTGGGGCGAAATGGAAACAACTTCTTTCTCTCCTGCTTTGTTTGATTGTTGGATTGAAAATGTGTTTCTGGAACTTGGGATCCATGTGGGCCTGACTACTTCTACAGTCTGAGACTAGGGAATTGATGAACCATCTGTACCTCTGTACTCTGAGTGATAATGTACCTACTGTGTGTGAGAGGAGCTGGCTGCACTGTTCCTTGTGCCTCGAGTGCAGCAACCATCACATTCATCACAATATCTTCAAGTATTTGCCTGTATGAAGAAAAAATACATCTCATAACTCAAGAACAGGTGAGGTGCAAAATATCAAAGATGTGAATTTACTTTCTGAATTAATAATTATTAAGAACACACACAATTGAAAACCCGTGTCAGTATCTGCCTCCACTGAAGTACTGAAGCTCCCAGCTCCTGCATCACATGTATTCTGGGCAGATCCATCCAGACAAAACACTGCACTGGGATCGTCCCAACTGCTCTATGCTCTACACAATATTTCCAGCCATCCTGCATCATTTGCACAAATAAAGAAAAATAAAGCCTGATATGTATATTGCTCAATTCATTTCTCCCCATACACTTGCTCACTTGTTCCACCTCCCCTTAAGTGCATCACCTCAATCTCTCCATGTGATAGAAAATTCCAGATTCTATCCATTCACTGCGTAAATACAATTTTCATGAATTCCTCATTGGCTTTAGGAATGATGATTTTATATTTTTGGCTCTTGTTTCAGACACCACCACAAGTGGAAACATGTCTCCGTGTATTCCATAAAAGCCCTTCAGTATTTCCTCACTTTTTTCATTTGTTATGTGACGTGAATGTTACTTGCCACTTATCAGCCTAAGCCTGGATGTTGTCCAGGTCTTGCTGCATCTGGGCACGGGCTGCTTCAGTATCTGAGGAGTCATGAATGGTGCTGAACATTGCACAATCATCAGTGAACATCTCCACTTTCAGCCTTGTGATGGAGGGAAGGTCATTGATGAAGCAGCTGAAGATGGTTGGGCCTAGAACATGAGCCTGAGGAATTCCAGCTGTAATGTCCTGAGACTGAGATGATTGACCTGAACAACCACAGCCATCTTCCTTTGTGCTAGGCATGACTCCAACCAGCAGAGAGTTTTGCCCGATTCCCATTTACTCCAGTTTTGCTTGGGCTCCTTGATGCCATACATGGTCAATAGCTGCCTTGATATCAAGGGCAGTCACTCTCACCTCACAAGGCAATGTTTCTTTAACTCTAAAATAAAAGCAAAATTCTGCAGATGCTGCAAATCTGAAATTAAAAAAAACAAAATTGCTGGAAATACTTAGCAGTTCAGGCAGCGTATGTGGAGAGAGAAACAGAATTAACATTTCACGTCTGTGTCCTTTCATCTTACAATATGTTTTATGTCCTGGTATGTAATGGTCAGGTTCATTCAGTTTGCAGTAATGGAATTAATACTGTGTCTTCCACTCTGACTATTTGTGAGATTTGTGGAGTGGTGTGTAACATGGAGCTCAGTCTGCAGTCTGGGTACATTATTGGGATAAATTCTGTACTTTACAATCAGGTTCTGTTTGTCTGCTGTATCTGACATTGAATTTGTAGTTCAGGCTGCACACTTGTGAGAGTGACACAGTGCCTTGCAATCTGATAGTGGGTGTGATTTTGGACTGGGATTGATGTATCTACTGGTCAGTTGGGGTGAAATGGAGACAACTTCAGTCTTTCCTGCTCTGAGTGACTGTTGGATTGAATAAATGTTTCTGGAACTTGGGATCAATGCCGGTCTGACTACTTCTGCTGTCGGTAATTGTGGAACTGATGTCTCTGCTCTCTGTGAGTTGATACTGTACTTACTGTGTGTGAGGAGCTGGCTTCACTTCCCCTTGTGTCGAGGAATCACTACATTTATTCTGCTTCCTTCAAGTATTTGCCTATGGAAAGAAAAAAGTATTTATTATAATTCAGGAAGAGATGTAGTAGAAGATACAAAAGTGACCAAAACAATTTTTCAATGAATAATCATTGTGAACAATCACAAAGGAAACCCAGCAACACAAACAGAGTCAGTGTCTGATTCCACTGCAGTCCTGCAGCCCCCAGCTACTGCATACCAGGGGCTTTGGCCATTTTACAACAATTAAATGACATCCAGAAACAATCCACTGGGCCATGAATGGGACTGACCGACGGAACAGGGACTTTTACACAGGTCAGATTTCCAGTTCCCGCTCCCATGGTCTAACCGTTCAAGCGAAACCAAACAGCCGCTGTTTAAAATGTGTCCTTCACACTTCTCACCTGGTGCCTATAATAGATTCTCTTTGTGTAACTCCCCACATCCTGACTGTCCGCTTCTGTTTCCACACTTCACTGTCCAATAACAAGAAACTGTGGGATGAGGCTGAATCGCTCTCTTTGCGCTGGCGCGGACACGATAGGCCGAATGGCCTCATTCTGCGCCGGAAATTTTCCATGTTTCTGTTTGCTGAATTGTTGCAGAAATCTGCGCCTGCGCTCCCCTCCCCCAGCACCGCCTGTGAGCGGAAGGAGATGGTTTAAAACAGCCGCGAATGGAGAGATCCCAGTCCCGGGGAAAGGGAGCAAACAGCAGCCTCCTTCCAGCAGCACATCGCTTTGGGAGCGTGTCCGCAGATGGACTCAGAGATCAGCATCGAGTCCGGGGCAAGTTCAGGGGGAGGCGGGGGCTGTTTGTAAGAGGTGGAATGGAGCAGGAACAGGTCCCGGAACATGGAGTGAGTGGGGGAAGGGAGAGGCCATTCTCGGGCTGTGTGTGGACAGGGAAAGGAGACGGAATGGGAAGAACCTGTTACTGCAGTGCAGTCAAACAATGATAATATTTGTATGGCTGGGCTTCCTTTGCGGGCGTTCATCATTATTATTTGAGAGATTAAATTCTTTAAAATCCTGCATGTTCTACCTTCCCTGTATTTCAGTTATAAACATACTTTTGTTCAAACAGGCAAATAATTGAATGAACCAGAATAAATGTGATGTTTCCTCCACCCAAGTTACAAGGAAGAGTGTCACCAGCTCCTTCTCACACACAGTCCGTACATTATCACTCACAGAGCGCAGAGACACAGACAGGTCATCAGTTCCACAGTCTCAGACAGCAGAAATAGATCCAGAGACACATTTTCAATCCCTCAATCAAACAGAGCAGGAGAGACAGACGTTGTTTCCATGTCACCCCAACTCAGTACCACTGACAGGTAGATTCATAAATCCCAGTCCAAATTCTCACCCAACTATCAAATTATCACTGTGCCAATCCCACGATAGTGCAACCTCAGCTACAAATTATGGTTCCCGTTTCAAAGTTACAGAATTAACCTCAATAATGGAGGCATTATGTGTGTTTATGGGCGGCACAGTGGTTATCACCGCAGCCTCACAGTTCCAGCGACCCCCGGGTTCAGTTCTGGGTACTGCCTGTGCGGAGTTTGCGAGTTCTCCCTGTGTCTGCGTGGGTTTCCGCCGGCTGCTCCGGTTTCCTCCCACCTCCAAAGACTTGCAGGTTGATAGATTAATTGGCCATTGTAAATTGCCCCCAGTGTAGGTAGGTGGTAGGAGAATGGTGGGGATGTGGGAGAGAATATGGGATTAATGTAGGATTAGGATAAATGGGTGGTTGTTGGTTGGCACAGACTCAGTGGGCCGAAGGGCCTGTTTCAATGCTGTATCTCTAAATAATATAAAAATATACTCTGAGATTCAAGTTAAATACCAGCCCAACACGTTCTGAGTTTATCAGTATTAATTGCCATAATGTGTCCAGACATATACATTAAAACTCATCTGGATTATGAAAATAAAAGTTACAATATAAATTTGATTTGTGTAGTCTGAGCTATAAATAACATACCAGTCCGAAAACCTCATACTGTGTCAGTTGGAAGATACTGTACAATTCCAGATTGAGTTCATTTTACATGCAAGTCCAAGATTCTCACTCACAGTCAGACTGAATGGCACTGATCAAATTGATTAGTACAGCCTGAGTTACACTTGCACACCAATCCTGTATCAGATTGAAGGATACATTATCTTTCACTATTGTGTTCACAGTGACAGATATTTAATATCAGGTAAAACCTCAAACATATTGTCTGCTTAAAACCTATCACATCTGTGGCCTGTTGCATTGCTGACATTTTATGTAGAATGAATCCAGACTTGCAAACAGTCCCAGGGACGGAAGGTTATATCATGAATCCCCCACTCACACAGAGTACCAGATACTGACAGATACAGAGTGATTCTGATACACATGCTCAGTGCCAGATGCTGAAAGTTATAGGTTGATTACTGCACTCACTCACAGTATCGCAGCCTGAGTCATCTAAAGCAACCTAACACACAAATAGTTGCAGTGAGACATTGAGAATGAGTCCAAAACTCACATAGAGTACCAGGCACTGACAGATACAAACTGAAAACTACACGCACATGGATATGGGAATGGCTAACTCACAGAAAACAGAGTGGGGATAAATGGAGCATTTTCAGATTGGCAAACTGTAACTAATGGAATGTCACAGGGATCAGTGCTGGGGCCTCAACTATTTATGGTCTATATTAATAACTTGCATGAAGGGACTGAGTGTACTGTTGCCAAATTTATGGATGGTACAAAGATAGGTAGGAAAACAAGTTGTGAGGAGGACACAATGTGTCTGCAAAGAGATATAGATAGGTTAAGTCAGCGGGCAAACGTTTGGCAGATGGAGTATAATATGGGAAAATGTGAGATTGTCTACTTAGGCAGGTAGAATAGAAAAACAGAATATTATTTACACAGTGACAGACTGCAGAATGCTGCTGTACCAAGGAATCTGGGTGTCCAGGTACATGAATTACAAAAAAGTTAGCATGAAGGTAGAGCAAGTAATTAGGAAGGCAAATGGAATGTTGGTATTTTTAGCAAGGGGAACGGAGTATCAAAGTAAGGAAGTTTTGCTATAACTTTACAGGGCATTAGTGACATCCCAACTCCACACAGTTTTGGTCTCCTTACTTAAGGAGGGATATACTTGCATTGGAATCAGTTCAGAGAAGGTTCACTAGGCTGATTCCTGGGATGTTGGATTGTCATATGAGAAAAAGTTGAGCAAGTTGGGCCTATACTCACTGGAGTTTAGAACATTGAGAGTTGATCTTCTGGAAACCTACAAGATTCTCAGTTGCTGGCCGGGGAGATGCTGAGAAGATATTTCTACTTGTGGGGAAAAGTAGAATTAGGGACCACAGTTTCAGGATAAGTGGTCTCCCATTCAAGAAGGAGATGAGGAGGAATTTCTTCTCTCAGAGGGTTGTTCATGTTTGGAATTCTGTTCCCCAGAGGACTGTGGAGGCTGGGTCATTGAATATATTCAAGGCTGTGACAGACAGATTTTTGATCTACAAGGGAGTCAATGGTTTTGGGCGCAGGCAGGAAAGTGGAATTAAGGCCACAATCAGAACAGCTATGATCTTATTGAATGGCGGAGCAGGCTCGATGGGCCAAATGGTCTTCTCCTGCTCCTATTTTGTATCTTCTTATCTTCTTGCACACACACATTCAACCAGTGTGTGGTGGACCTAGAATGAATCCCACTTTCATCCACAATTGCAGTGACTGAAAGGTATAGAATTAATCCCACAGATGCACGCAGTACCAGTGACAGGTACAGAATGAATCCCATGCTCACACACAGCACCAGGGATTGAAAAAAACATGTGATTCCCACCCTCACAGAACAATTAGGGCGGCACAGTGGCGCAGTGGTTAGCACTGCAGCCTCACAGCTCCAGGGACCCGGGTTCGATTCTGGGTACTGCCTGTGTGGAGTTTGCAAGTTCTCCCTGTGTCTGCGTGGGTTTTCTCCGGGTGCTCCGGTTTCCTCCCATAAGCCAAAAGACTTGCAGGTTGGTAGGTAAATTGGCCATTATAAATTGTCACTAGTATAGGTAGGTGGTAGGGAAATATAGGGACAGATGGGGATGTTTGGTAGGAATATGGGATTAGTGTAGGATTAGTATACATGGGTGGCTGCTGGTCAGCACAGACTCGGTGGGCCGAAGGGCCTGTTTCAGTGCTGTATCTCTAATCTAAAAAAAATATCAGACTGAGTTACAGAATGATTTCCACATTCACATAGAGCACCACTGACGGCTAATTAATTCATCCCACAATCATACACACTACAGAGGCTGACAGATACAGAATCTATCTCACACTTTCACAAATTGAGTGACAGGTACAGAATGAATCCCAAATTCATAAACTGTCCTAGAGAATGACAGATACAGTACCAATGACAATTCAGAATTAATCCCAAATTTACACATGAAATTCGAGATGGACCGATACAAAATTAATTCCACATTCACACTCCGCGAGAGACTGATAGTTACAAAGTGGATCCAGAACTTGCAGACAGTGCCTGAGACTGACAATTACAGAATGAATTAAACACTCTCATACAGTACCAGAGATGACTGAAATGGAATTGATAACACACACATATGTGATACCAGCGATGGAGCATACAGAATGAATCACATTCTGGAACAGAGATAGTTATACAGTATGAATCTCACACTCATGTACAGTACAACAGATTAACAGGTAAAATATCAACCTCAAACACATATACATTACCAAGGGTCAGTTCAGAATGACTAACAAACTCAATTAATGTGTTGGAGGCTGAAAGATACAGATGAATACAAAGCTCAAACACAAGATACAGCCTGAAAGCCACACTCAAACACAGTACTGGAGACCGACAGATACAGAATGAATCCCACACTCGCACATAATTCCAGAGACTGACAATATAGAATGAATCCCACACTCATACTCAATACCAGAGACTGACAGATGCAGAATGAATGTCACACTCAAACTTCTTCTTAGGCAGTCCCTTGGGAACAAGGATGACTTTCTTCCACTACAGGGTTGTGGGTCCTTAAGTAACTGAATAGTCCAATTCTTGATCCACACACTCGGCTACAGGTGGGGCAGATGGTGTTTGGTGAGGTGGATGAATGGGATACTTGAATTTCCAAATACTCCTTCCACTGTTTGCGTTTGGTTGCTACCTGGGCATGCCGACCTTGTTCAAACTGGCTGGCACCTTCACGGTTGCTTCTTCACCATTTTGGGTGGTCTCAGGTAAGAGATGTCCACGAATCAGTGGAGATGTTACTTTTTTTTCAGGGAGTCTTTAAGGAAATTCTTGTAACGTTTCCTCTGCCCTCCTGGTAGTCTCTTGCCCTGACGGACCTCAGAGTAAAAAGCTTGATTTGGAAGTCTGGTGTCAGGCATGCGGATAATGTGGCCCACCCAACATAACTGACTAGCCATGAACAGTGTCTCGATACTGGGGTTGTTGGCCTGAGAGAGGACACTGATATTGGAAGCGCCTGTCCTGCCACTGAATTTGCAGGATCTTGCGGAAGCACCGCTGGTGATATCTCTCCAGGGCTTTGAGATGTCTGCTGAACAGTGTTGGTGTTTCCGACACATACAGGAGGGCAGGTTACAATGCAGCCATGTCAACCATGCGTTTGTGTCTGATTTGAGGCCTTTGTCATCAAACATTCTTTTCCTCAGACAACTGAAGGCTGTGCTGACACACTGGAGGTGATGCTGAGTGGCATTTTTAGTTTAGTTTAGAGATACAGCACTGAAACAGGCCCTTCGGCCCACCGAGTCTGTGCCGACCATTAACCACCCATCCATACTAATCCTACACTAATTCCATATTCCTACCACATCCCCACCTGTCGCTATATTTCCCTACCACATACCTATACTAGGGGCAATTTTTAACAGCCAATTTACCTATCAACCTGCAAGTCTTTGGCATGTGGGAGGAAACCCACGCAGACACAGGGAGAACTTGCAAACTCCACACAGGCAGTACCCAGAATTGAACCCGGGTCGCTGGAGCTGTGAGGCTGCGGTGCAAACCACTGCGCCACTGTGCCACCCTATATGCCGCTGTGCCGTCTTATGTGAAAAGGTTGAGCAGGTTGGGCCACTGCGCCGCCACTGTGCCGTCTTATGTGAAAAGGTTGAGCAGGTTGGGCCTATACTCACTGGAGTTTAGAAGATTGAGAGGTGATCTTATTGAAACCTATAAGATTCTCAGTTGATGGACAGGTAGATGCTGAGAGGATGTTTCTCCTTGTGGGGGAATGTAGAATTAGGGGCCACAGTTTCAAGATAAGTGGTCTCCCATTCAAGAAGGAGATGAGGAGGAATTTCTTCTCTCAGAGGGTTGTTCATCTTTGGAATTCTGCTCTCCAGAGGATTGTGGAGGCTGGGTCATTGAATATATTCAAGGCTGTGATAGATAGATTTTTGACCTACAAGGGAGTCAATGGTCATGGGCGCAGGCAGGAAAGTGGAATTAAGGCCACAATCAGAACAGCTATGATCTTATTGAATGGCGGAGCAGGCTCGATGGGCCAAATGGCCTTCTCCTGCTCCTATTTTGTCTCTTATTATCTTCTTACACACACACACTCAACCAGTGTGTGGCGGATCTAGAATTAATCCCACTTTCGTACAAAATACCAGAGACTGAAAGGTACAGAATTAATCCCACAGCTATATACAGTGCCACCGACAGGGACAGAATGAATCCCATGCTCACACACAGCATCAGGAATTGAAAGATACATGTGATTCCCACCCTCACAGAACAATATCAGACTGAGTTACAGAATGATTTCCACATTCACATAGAGCACCACTGACTGCTAATTAATTCATCCCACAATCACACACACTACCAGAGGCTGGCAGATACAGAATGTATCGCTCACTTTCACAAAGTACTAGTGAGTGACAGGTACAGAATGAATCCCAAATTCACAAACTGTACTAGAGAATGGCAGATCCAGTGCCAATGACCAATTCAGAAAGAATTCCAAATTTGCACATGACACTAGAGATGGAGAGATACAAAATTAATTCCACATTCACACTCTGCGAGAGACTGATCGTTACAAAATGGATCCAGAACGTGCAGACAGTGCCAGAGACTGATAGTTACAGAATGAAATAAACACTCACATACAGTACCAGAAATAACAGAAATGGAATTGATACCACACACATATGTGATACCAGAGATGGAGCATACAAAATGAATCACACACACGTAACAGGAACAGAGATAGAGTTATACAGAATGAATCTCACACTCATGTGCAGTACAACAGATTAACAGGTAAACCGTCAATCTCAAACACACATACATTACCAAGGGTTAGTTCAGAATAACTGCAAAACTCAAATAATGTGTTAGAGGCTAAAAGATACAGATGAATACAAAACTCACACACAAGATACCAATAGATACAGCCTGAAAACTGCACTCAAACACAGTACCAGATACCGACAGATAATGAATGAATCCCACACTCATACTCAATACCAGAGACTGACAGATGCAGAATGGATGTCACACTAAACTTCTTCTTAGGCAGTCCCTCGGTAAGGAGGATGACTTCCTTCCACTCCAGGGTTTGTGGGTCCTTAGGTAACTGAATAGTCCAATTCTGGATCCAGACACTCGGCCACAGGTGGGGCAGATGGTGCTTGGTGAGGTGGGATAATGGGATTCTCCAATTTCCAAGTACTCCTTCCACTGTTTGCATTTGGTTGCTTACTGGGCATGTCGATGAATTTTGAACTGGCTGGCACCTTCGCGGATGCTTCTTCTCCATTTTGGGTGGTCTCAGGCAAGAGATGCCCATGAATCAGTGCAGATGTCACGTTTTTTCAGGGAGTGTTGAAAGGAAATTCTTGTAACGTTTGCTCTGCCCTCCTAGTAGCCTCTTGCCCTGACGGAGCTCAGAGTAGAAAGCTTGTTTTGGGACTCTGGTGTCGGGCATGCGAATAATGTAGCCTGCCCAACATAACTGACTCACCATGACCAGTGTCTGGATACTGAGGATGTTGGCCTGAGAGAGGACACTGATATTGGAGCGCCTGTCCTGCAACTGAATTTGCAGGATCTTGCGGAGGCACCACTGGTGATATCTCTCCAGGGCTTTGGGATGTCTGCTGTACAGTATCTATGTTTCTGACACATACAGGAGGGCAGGTAACACTGCAGCCATGTCAACCAAGAGCTTGGTGTCTGATTTGAGGTCTTTGTCATCAAACATTCTTTTCTTCAGATGACTGAAATCTGCGCTGACACACTGGAGGCGATGCTGAGTGTCATCGTCGATATCTGTCCTTGGTGACAGGAGGTTCCCAAGATATGAGCAGTGATCCACATTGTCCAGTGGTTCGCCGTGGATCTTGATAGTCGGGGGGCAGTATCAGGGAGCAGGTTGGTAGAGGACCTTTGTCTTCTGGATCTTTAGCTTAAGGCCAATTATTTCATATGCCTCTGTGAATGCATCGATAAGGGTTTGAAGCTTGCCCTCTGAGGGTGTGCATATGCCAGCGTCATCAGCATACTGCAGCTCGATGACAGAGGTTGGAATAGCCTTGCATCTGGACTGGAGGCAACATAGGTTAAACAGTTTCCCAGCAGGTCTGGCAGCATCTGTGGAAAGAGAAGCAGAGTTAACGTTTCAGGTCAGTGACCCTTCTTCGGAACTGGCAAATATTAGAAATGTCAAAGGTTATAAGCAAGTAAGCCGGGGGTGGGGCAAGAGATAACAAAGGAGAAAGAGTAGATTGGACAAGGCCACATAGCTGACCAAGAGGTCATGGAGCAAAGGCAAACAATATGTTAATGGTGTGTTGAAAGACAAAGCATTAGTACAGATAGGGTATTAACGAACTGACGATTGAACAGCAGCAAGTACAAACATGAAAAAAAATCAGTGGGTAAGCAAACTGAACAAACTACAATGAAATGAAATGAAATGAACAAAAGAAAAAAAATTGTAAAATATGTAAAAAAGAACTAAAAATATAAGTAAAATGACGGGCCCCCGTCCTTGACTACATTCCAATGCATGGTACCCACCGTGCTGTCAGCACAATTCCAGACTGACAGAGACTGAAAAGGCAAACTGACAGCTAAAAATCCATAAGGCCGCTTGCGTATATGGAATTCCCACTGAAATTCTAAAATATGGCAGAGAAGCACTCTTGACACAAATACATGGTCTCATTTCTCTCATCTGGAAGGAAGAGAGCATGACAGGGGATCTCTGAGATGCCGTAATTGTGATCATCTTCAAAAAAAGGTGACAAGACAGACTGTGGTAACTACAGAGGGGTATCCCTGCTGTCCACCACAGGGAAGGTCATCACAAGAGTCCTTATCAACTGCCTCCTCCCCATGGCTGAAGACCTCCTACTGGAATCACAATGTGGATTCTGTCCATCAACAGACACAGTGGACATAATCTTCACAGCAAGACAACTTCAAGAAAATGTAGGGAGCAGCAACAACCTTTATAAATGGCCTTCTCTGTCCTGACAAAGGCCTTCGACTCTACCAACCGAGAGGGATTATGGAACGTCCTCCTCAAATTTGGCTGCCTGGAGAAATTCGTCACCATCCTCCGATGACTGCATGAGGACATGCAAGCTGTAATCCTTCCCAACAGCCCTACCACTGAACCAATGCTAATATAAACTGGGCTCAAGCAAGGCTGTGTCATCACACCAATGCTCTTTTCTATCATCCTCGCCACAACACTCCACCTCATCTCCTCACACTCACATTACCAGAGACTGAGAGACAGAATAGATGTCACACTCAAGCACAGTACCAGAGTCTGACAGATATAGAATGGATGTCAAACTCACACACAGTACCAGAGTCTGAGGATACAGAATGAATCCATACAGCACCAGACACTGAGAGCTACCGAATGACAGAACACACTCAAACACAAAAGAGAGTAAAATAATTGAATTAATTGCACACTCACATGCAATAGCAGAGACACAAGGACACGTAAGTGTCCTCCCAACAACACCAGGACATTTCTAGGGAGGTGTACACGGGCAGCGGCTCTTTCAATATAAACTGGGTTTGGAGAGAGTCTTTATGAAATATCCTTCCTGATTGCAGGAAGGGTGTTTGTGATTGGTTGCAAATATTTATTCTGATTGGATGGGGAAAAACACCAATTAGAGAATTACAGTAAAAAAACCTTTATGACATCACTCCCAATCATCCAATCACAATCTTTACTTTCCCCCATCCCTCATTAGCATAGAGCTGTGGGATTGTCTATTTAATCCGCACTCGGAAGGGGTTTGGTTTATTTCTGTGTCTGAAATTGAAACTGAAGATGGTTGAGGAGAAGAAGAAAGCAGCTGCTAAGAAGGGCGCCAAGAAAACTGTGAGTAAACCGTCAGCAAAGGGCGGCAAGAAGCGGAGAAAGTCGAGGAAGGAGAGTTACTCCATCTACATCTACAAAGTGATGAAGCAGGTTCACCCCGACACCGGCATCTCCTCCAAGGCCATGAGCATCATGAACTCGTTTGTGAACGATATTTTCGAGCGCATCGCGGGTGAGGCTTCCCGCCTGGCCCATTACAACAAGCGCAGCACCATCAGCTCCCGGGAGATCCAGACCGCCGTGCGCCTGCTGCTGCCCGGGGAGCTGGCCAAGCACGCCGTGTCGGAAGGGACAAAGGCGGTGACCAAGTACACCAGCTCCAAGTAAAACTGCACAATGGACTGAAAAACATCCCAAACACAACGGCTCTTTTAAGAGCCACCCACAATCTCTCTGAAAAAGCTACAACTTCATCTCTATGGTATCGGGTTGTTTTGTTTTTTATATATGAAAAGTCTGGAACTTTCTAATTGCCTTTGTGATCTGTTTTATCCCAGCTATATGTGAGTAATTCACTTTCACTGTCTGTGAGATCTTTGTGTCTCTACTTAATAATGCTGTGTAAATTAATTACTGACCACTGACCCAAGTGCGCTTTGATTTCGGACGCGTTCATATTCGGCCCCTTTCCTGTATTCCGTTAATAAAAGCTGACACATCAGTTCTCAGTCACTTGTTTCCCTTGTTCAAGCTTGGCCTCAATAATTAATAAGTACATTATCTGGAAACCCCGCTGTTGTAGGAACCCTCAGTCTCACATTTCAACACCTGACAGTAAAAATCTTCTCTCCGCTTTTGTCTCCCACAAATAGGTTCAATCTAGAATCAGTGATGCGGTATCTTGACAAAGATTGATCTGAAATGTATCCGCTTGCAGAATGCTGTGAATGAGACTTTCTGCCTCCGCTTACAGACTGTTTCAAAAAGGACGGAGAATAAACCCGAATAGATACCGGATTGGAAATGTGTGTCTGGAACTTGTGACAAAGTGTAGAATAATACAAGAGAAAGAGTTTAAAATCTTTGCTGTAAAAGATCTTTGCTGACAAATATCATTGAAATGTTCTGATCATGTTCATAAGATGAATTAAAGCAAATTTTTCCTTTGTCAAAACCGTTGTTTCCGGCACTGATATTGGCGGTTTTTAAAAAATTGATGTATCAGTAATAATCGGCCAATCGGAGCCAACAGTTTCCTGTGTTTCTGTTCATTATCGGAGTTTGGTTTAAACTGACTGGGTGTCGGGTTCCAGCCAATTACTGCTCAGGGCGGTTCCTCACAGAGTTTAAAAAGGTGGATGTGAAGCAGAATCAGTATTAACAGTCTGTGTGTCTCAGATTGTGCAGAATCCGTTGAGAAAATGGCCCGGACAAAGCAGACAGCGCGTAAATCGACCGGAGGGAAAGCTCCTCGCAAACAGCTGGCTACCAAAGCGGCCCGGAAGAGCGCTCCAGCCACGGGTGGAGTAAAGAAGCCTCATCGCTACAGACCCGGCACTGTGGCTCTGAGGGAGATCCGCCGCTACCAGAAATCCACTGAGCTGCTCATCCGCAAACTGCCCTTCCAGCGCCTGGTCAGAGAGATCGCTCAGGACTTTAAGACAGACCTGCGCTTCCAGAGCTCGGCCGTCATGGCCTTGCAGGAGGCCAGCGAGTCTTACCTGGTGGGGCTCTTTGAGGACACCAACCTGTGCGCCATCCACGCCAAGCGAGTCACCATCATGCCCAAAGACATCCAGCTGGCCCGCCGCATCCGCGGGGAACGCGCCTAAAACCCGGCTTCAGTAACAAGTGTAACAAGGGCTCTTTTCAGAGCCACCAAATCAGCAAAGGAAAGAGCTGCCATCTCTGTTCATCATCAAACCCATTAGATTGGAGGGGCGGCCACATGGTTTCTGGTAAAGGCCTGGAAGACTGAGAGCTGATCTGGAATTTAGAAAGCAGCATTACCGGAGACTCATTGCTGTTCAGCACAATCTCAACCCTGCTCCTGGGATCCGTTAGCTGACATTTGGGGAAAATAAATAGATCCCAGTTTTATTTGGAAGGAATTAATGGAGCCAGCTCCGTTCACATGAGGGTTATTTACAAACATTACCCAATGAGTTCGCTAATAGTTGAATCCCTTGGAAATCGGTACACAGGACAGGTGAGGCAGCTCGGTCACTGACTCGAACCGCCAGTTGCCCAGGGTTGCAAACCCTGACACTGCGGGGAGAGAATCCCCGACTCTCCCGCCGCCGGGGGATTAGACAGCTTTGTGTCCGGAGAATACGGAGGGCCGGGGGGAAGGCACATATTAAAGCGCTGCAATGGACTCAGCTCCCGTGTGTGAGCAACTCTCAGATTCCGTCCTCTGGGAACAGTGCGGTCTAAACAGATCAGGTTAGGAGAGAAACACACAGCCCGAGAATGGCCTCTTCCTTCCTGCATTTACTCTGTTCCGGGAGCAAATTCTCATTGAGAAGCCGGAGAGAGAAAAAAAACAGAATTCAAACTGTCTGTATGCGAAACAGGTCAATCCACTGTTACAATAACTCCATCTCTGATTCCCTCCTGACAGTAACCAGCCCTTTCACAGAGACTGTGGGTGGCTCTGAAAAGAGCCTTTGGTTTATTGGATGACATTATGGCCGCTTTACTTTTTCTGGGAGCTCTGAGCGCTGGTTTTCTTAGGCAGCAGCACGGCCTGGATATTAGGCAGCACCCCGCCCTGAGCGATGGTCACTCCTCCCAGCAGCTTGTTGAGCTCCTCGTCGTTGCGGACGGCCAGCTGCAGGTGTCTGGGAATGATGCGGCTCTTCTTGTTGTCCCGGGCCGCGTTACCGGCCAGCTCGAGGATTTCAGCGGTCAGATACTCGAGCACAGCAGCCAAATAGACCGGGGCTCCGGCACCCACACGCTCAGCATAGTTACCCTTTCTCAGGAGCCTGTGAACCCGGCCCACCGGGAACTGCAGTCCAGCCCGGGAGGAGCGAGACTTGGCCTTGGCCCGAGCTTTCCCGCTGGTCTTTCCTCTTCCAGTCATTTTCACAATCTCACAAATACTTTCACAAAGAATGGTTATTTTCTGCAGCATTTACTGTACTTATAGACTGAGAACTCATCTCATTGGTCGGTACTTAATTCACCTCATTTGCCTATATTCTTCACCAATCAGGACACAAACAGAAGAGGGCGGGATTTACCCGCCACACGACCAGAAGCAGAGAATTTGTCAATTTCACAAAGCCCGCCAATTTCATTTCCGGAAAAGAGCGGATTAAAATAAATGTCATCCTTAGTCAAAGATTTCAAATCCCTTCTCTTTTTTTTGTTTTATTCTATTCTTTCCGTCACCAATCACAAACTGTTCCAGGTGGGAATAAATCCCTGTTCACAGCATTTCCCTGAAGGAAAACACTCAGTTTAGTCTTCAATCAGAGCCCAGTGTCCTTCTCTGAAAAGAGGAAGCCGGATCTGCTTAATCTGCTCTGTTCCTGTTCCGGCGAGTTGCTGTGAATAAAACGATGAATTAGTTCACATTTCAGGAATAGAGTGAAGGGACTGAGGTCTGACCGTTGCAGCTAAAAACAGCTGTTAATGCAGTCATTCAGGAGCTGTGCCATAATAACAGCTTTAAGCAAAAAAGCGAAGGCGGACGACCGGATTATGTGTCCGTGTACAGTTTATGGGACAGGAGACACAGGAACAGCAGTGGGAACGTTATTATGTTATACATGGTTTTAAAATAATTTAATGGAGATGTCGGATGCAGCTTTTTCAGAGAGATTGTGGGTGGCTCTTAAAAGAGCCGTTGTGTTTGATCTGTTTTTCAGTCCATTGTGCAGTTTTACTTGGAGCTGGTGTACTTGGTCACCGCCTTTGTCCCTTCCGACACGGCGTGCTTGGCCAGCTCCCCGGGCAGCAGCAGGCGCACGGCGGTCTGGATCTCCCGGGAGCTGATGGTGCTGCGCTTGTTGTAATGGGCCAGGCGGGAAGCCTCACCCGCGATGCGCTCGAAAATATCGTTCACAAACGAGTTCATGATGCTCATGGCCTTGGAGGAGATGCCGGTGTCGGGGTGAACCTGCTTCATCACTTTGTAGATGTAGATGGAGTAACTCTCCTTCCTCGACTTTCTCCGCCTCTTGCCGCCCTTTGCTGACGGTTTACTCACAGTTTTCTTGGCGCCCTTCTTAGCAGCTGTTTTCTTCTTCTCCTCAACCATCTTCAGATTCAATTTCAGACACAGAAATAAACCAAACCCCTTCCGAGTGCGGATTAAATAGACAATCCCACAGCTCTATGCTAATGAGGGATGGGGGGAAAGTAAAGATTGTGATTGGGTGATTGGGAGTGATGTCATAAAGGTTTTTTTACTGTAATTCTCTAATTGGTGTTTTTCCCCATCCAATCAGAATAAATATTTGCAACCAATCACAAACACCCTTCCTGCAATCAGGAAGGATATTTCACGAAGATTCTCCGGCCCCAGTTGATATTGAAAGAGCCGCTCCCTGTGTACAGCTCCCTGGAAATGTCCTGGCTGTTGGTGGGAGGACACTTATTGAAGATTCAGTGTCGTTGTGTCTCTGCTATTGCATGTGAATGTGTAATTAATTCCACTGCTTTTAGTCTGTGGTACTGTGTTTGCACATGTTATGTAATTCGGTAGCTCTCGGTCTCTGGTGCTGTATGGATTCCTTCTCTATCTGTCAGACTCTGGTGCTGTGTTTGAGTATGACATCCATTCTGTATCTGTCGGTCTCTGGGATGGTACGTGAATTTGGGACTTGCTCTGAATCTGTCAGTGGTTCTGTATGTGTGGAATTCAAGCTATCTGTGTCAGCACCTCACAATATGTAGGAGTTCACGATTTATTTGTCAGTCTCTGGTAATTTTGGCAGTTACTGAATCTGCCAGTGGTACTGTAGGAGTGTTTGTGATTGATTTTGTATGTGTCAGTCTTTGCTACTACATCGGAGTGTGGGATTAATTTTGTATCTCTCAGCCTCTGGTAGTGTGTGAGATTGTGGGATGAATTGATCAGCAGTCAGTGGTGCTCTATGTGAATGTGGAAATCATTCTGTAACTCCGTCTCATATTGTCATGTGCGAGTGGGAATCACATGTATCTTTCGATACCTAGTGGTGTGTGTGAGCATGGGATTCATCCTGTACTTGTCGGTGGTACTGTATGCATCTGTGGGATTGATTTTGTACCTTTCAGTCACTGGTATTGTGTATGAAAGTGAGATGAATTCTAGATCTGCCACACACTGGTTGTGTGTGTGTGTGTGTGTGTGTGTGTGTAAGAATATAATAACATACGAAATAGGAGCAGAAATAGGCCATTTGACCCACCAAGCCTGCTCTGCCATTCGATAAGATCATGGCTCTTCTGATTGTGACCTTAATTTCACCTTCCTGCCTGCGCCCATAACCATTGATTCCCAACCATTGATTTCCATGTAGATCAAAAATTTGTCTAACAGAGCCTTGATTCAATGACTCAGCCTCCACAGTCCTCTGGGGAACAGAATTCCAAAGATGAACAACCCTCTGAGAGAAGAAATTCCTCTTCATCTCCTTCTTGAATGGAAGACCACTTAGCTTGAAACTCTCGCCCCTACATTCCCCCACAAGGAGAAACATCCTCTCAGCATCTACCTGTCCAGCCCACTGAGAATCTTATAGGTTTCAATAAGATCACCTCTCAATCTTATAACTACAGTGGGTATAGGCCCAACCTGCTCAACATTGTCTCATAAGGCAATCCTTCATCACAGAAATCAGCCTAGTGAACCTTCTCTGAATTGATTCCAATGCAAGTATATCCCTCCTTAAGTAAGGAGACCAAAACTGTATGGAGTCCTTTAGTTGGGTTGTCACTAATGCCCTAGACAGTTATAGTAAAACTTCCCTACTTTTATACTCCATTCCCCTTGCTAAAAATGCCAACATTCCATTTTCCTTCCTAATTACTTGCTATACCTTCATGCTAACTTTTTGTAATTCATGTACCTGGACACCCAGATCCCTCGGTACAGCAGCATTCTGCAGTCTCTCTCTCTATGTAAGTAATATTCTGTTTTTCTATTCTTCCTGTCAAATTAGACAACCTCACATTTTCCCACATTATACTCCAGCTGCCAAACCTTTGCCCATTGACTTAACCTATCTATATCTCTTTGCAGACACTTTATCCTCCTCATAACTTGCTTTCCTATCGATCTTTGTCACATCCATAAATTTGGCAACAATACACTTGATCGCTTCATGTAAGTTATTAATATAGACCATACATAGTTGAGGCACCAGCACTGATCACTGTGGCACTCCATTAGTTACAAATTGCGAAAATGAAAATGCCCAATTTATCCCCACTCTCTGTTTCCTGTGAGTTAGCTAATCCTAGATCCATGAGTGTATAGTCTTCAGTTTGTATCTGTCAGCATCGAGTGCTCCATGTGAGTTTTGGACTCTTTCTCAATCTCTCAGTGCTACTATTTGTGTGTTAGATTGCTTTAGATGACTCAGGCTGAGGAATTGTGAGTGAGTGCAGTCATCAACTGATGCCTTTCAGCACCTGGCACTGAGCATGTGTTTCAGCATCACTCTCTATCTGGCAGTGTCTGGTACTCTGTATGAGTATGGGATTCATTATATAATCTTCTGTCCCTGGGACTGTTTGCAAGTCTGGATTCATTCTACATAAAATGTCAGCACAGCAACAGGCCACTGATGTGGTTGGTTTTAAGCAGACAATACGTTTGAGGTTTTGCCTAGTATTAAATATCTGTCACTGTGAACACAATAGTGGAAGATAATGTATCCTCCAATCTAATACCGGATTGGTGGGCAAGTGTAACTCAGACTGTACGAAGCAATTTGATCAGTGCCATTCAGTCGGACAGTGATAATTTTGGACTTGCATGTAAAATGAGCTCAGTCTGGAACTGTACAGTATCTTCCATCTGACACTATATGTGGTTTTTGGACTGGTAGAAAACTTATAGCTCACTAGACAAATCAAATTTATATTGTATCTTTTAGTTCCACAATCCAGATAAGTTTTAAACTGGAATATGAGTTTGTATCTCAGGTTATACTGTTTTTCATAATCTCTCAATCTGATTATGCAGTTGAGATATGGACTAGTGTCCAAATGTGGGTGATGCAGTGGTTAGCACCGCAGCCTCACAGCTCCAGTGACCCGGGTCCAGTTCTGGGTACTGCCTGTGTGGAGTTTGCAAGTTCTCCCTGTGACCGCGTGGGTTTCCGCCGAGTGCTCCGGTTTCCTCCCACAGCCAAAGACTTGCAGGTTGATCAGTAAATTGGCCATTGTAAATTTCCCCTAGTGTAGGTAGGTGGTAGGAGAATGGTGGGGATGTGGTAGGGAGTATGGGATTAATGTAGGGTTAATATAAATGGGTGGTTGTTGGTCGGCACAGACCCGGTGGGCCGATAGGCCTGTTTCAATGCTGTATCTCTAAATAAAAATAAATACATTATGGGAATTAATACTGCAACTTCTAAACTCATAACGTGTAAATATTTAGCTGGTATTTAACCTGAATCTCAGAGTACATTATTGAGGTTAATTCTGTAACTTTGAAACGGGAACCACGTGCCAGTTCTATATGTATTTAAATTGTAGCTGAGGTTAGTCATAGAGTCAGAGTTATACAGCATAGAAACAGGCCCTTCAGCCCATCGTGTCCATGTCAGCCATCAAGGACCTATCTATTCTAATCCTATTTTCTAGCACTTGGCCTGTAGCCTTGTATGCTATGGCATTTCAAGTGCTTATCTAAATTATTCTTAAATGTTGAGGGTTCCTGCCTCTACTGCCCCTTCAAGCAGTGTGTTCCAGATTCCAACCACTCTCTGGGAGAAAAGGTTTTTCCTCAATTCCCCGCTCAACCTCTTGCCCCTTACCTTAAATCCATGCCCCCTGGTTATTGACACCTCTGCTAAGGGAAAAAAAGTTTCTTCCTATCTACCGTATCTATGCCACTCATAATTTTTTATACCTCAATCAAGTCCCCCCTCGGCCTTCTCTGTTCTAAGGAAAACAACCATGGTCTATCCAGTCTCTCTTCACAGCTGAAATGTTCCAGCTCAGGCAACATCCTGGTGAATCTCCTCTACAACCTCTCCAGTGCAATCACATCCTTCCTCTAGTGTGGCGACCAGAACTGTACACAGTACTCCAGCTGTGGCCGAACTAGCATTTTATACAACTCCATCATAACCTCCCTGCTCTTATATTCTATGCCTCGGCTAATAAAGGCAACTATCCCATATGTCTTCCTAACCACCTTTTCCACCTGTGCTGCTGCCTTCGGTGTTCAATGGACAAGTATACCAATGTCCCTCTGTACTTCCTGTGGTCCTTTCATCTATTGTATATTCTCTTGCCTTGTTAGTCCTCCCAAAATGCATCACCTCACACTTCTCAGAATTGAATTTTATCTGCCACTGCTCTGCCCACCTTACCAACCCATCCACATCATCCGTAATCTAAGGCTTTCCTCCTCACTATTTACGACACCCACCAATTTTCATGTCATCTGCGAACTTACTGATCATATCACCTATATTCACATCAAAATCATTAATGTACACTGCAAACAGCAAGGGTCCCTGCACCAATCCCTGCGTACACCACTGGTCACAGGCTTTCAATCGCAAAAACAACCCTCGACCATCACCCTCTGCCTCCTGCCAATAAGCCAATTTTGGATCCAATTTGCCAAATTGGCCTGGATCCCATGGACTCTTACCTTCTTGACCAATCTCCCATGTGGGACCTTATCAAAAGCCTTACTGAAGTCCATGTAGACTCCATCAACTGCTTTAACCTCATCTACATGCCTAATCACCACCTCACAAAATTCAATCAAATTTGTTAGACACGATCTCCCCCTGACAAAGCCATATTGACTATCCCTGATTGATCCCTGCCTCTCCAAATGGAGATTAATCCTGTCCCTCAGAATTTTTTCCAATAGTTTTCTTACCACTGATGTTAGACTCACTGGCCTGTAATTACCTGGTTTATCCCTGCTACCCTTCTTGAATAATGGTACCACATTCACTGTCCTCCAGTCCTCTGGCACCTCTCCTGTGGCCAGAGAGGATTTGAAAATTTGTGTCAGAGACCATGCAATCTCCTCCCTTGCCACACATAGCAGCCTGGAATACATCTCATCTGGGCCTGATGATTTATCCACTTTTGAGCCCGCTAAAACCGCTAACACCTCCTCCCTTTCAATGCTAATTTGTTCACGTATATCACAATCCCCCTCCCTGATCTCTACACCAACACCGTCCTTCTCTATAGTGAACACAGACGAAAAGTAACCAACCAAAACCTCGCTTACATCCTCCGACTCCACATACAGATTGCCACGTTGGTCCCTAATGGGCCCTACTCTTTCCCTGGTTATCGTCTTGTCCTTAATATACTTATAAAATGCCTTGGGATTTTCCTTTATCTTGCCCACCAGTGTTTTTTCATGCCCCCTCTTCGCTCTCTTAATTACTTTTTTTTTACTGTACCCCCCCCCCACCTGCACTTTCTATACTCCTCTAGGGCCTTTGCTGTTTTCAGCTCTCTGAATCTGCCATAAGCCTTTTTTTTTTTTCCTTATTCAATCCTCGCTATCCCTTGACATTCAGGGTTCCCTGAACTTGTTGGTCCTACCCTTCATCTTTACGGGAACATGTGGGCCCTGAACTCTCACTATCTCCTTTATAAATGACTCCCACTGGTCTGATGTAGACTTTCCTAGAAGTAGCTGCTCCCAGTCCACTTTGGCCAGATCCTGTTTTATCATATTGAAATTGACCTTCCCCCAAAACAGTACCTTTATTTCCAGTTCATTTTTGTCCTTTTCCATAACTGCCTTAAATCTTAGAGTTATGGTCACTATCCATGAAATGCTCCCCCACTGACACTTCTACCACTTGTTCGGCTTCATTCCCCGAGATGTGGTCCAGTACCACTTTCTCTTGCAGGACTCTGTACGTGCTTGGTCAAAAAGCTCTCCCGAATGCACTTTCAGAATTCCACCCCCTTTAATCTTTTGCACTACGACTATCCCAGTTAATATTGGGGAAGTTGAAATTCCCTCTTATTACCCTATTATTTTTACACCCCTCTTAGATTTGCCTACATATCTGCTCCTCTATCTCTCCCTGACTGTTTGGAGGCCTGTAGTACACTCCCAGCCAAGTGCTTGCCCCCTTTTTGTTTTTAAGTTCTAACCATATGGCCTCATTTAAAGAACCTTTTAAGATATCATCCTTCCTTACTGCAGTAAATGATTCCTTGGTCAATAGTGCAATGCCACCTCCTCTTTGACATTCCCCCCACCCCCTCGCCCTCGCCCCCACTCCAGTCCTTGTCACACCTGAAGATTCTATACCCTGGAATATTGAGCTGTCAGTCCTGCCCTTCCCTCAACCATGTTTCTGTGATAGCAATATCATATTGCCATGTGTTAATCAACGCCCTCAATTCATCTTCGGAGTTCCGAAGAATGGTCACTGACCTTTTATTTTTTTATTTAGAGATACAGCACTGAAACAGGCCCTTCGGCCCACCGAGTCTGTGCCGACCATCAACCACCCATTTATACTAATCCTACACTAATTCCATATTCCTACCACATCCCCACCTGTCCCTATATTTCCCTACCACCTACCTATACGAGGGGCAATTTATAATGGCCAATTTTACCTATCAACCTGCAAGTCTTTGGCATGTGGGAGGAAACCGGAGCACCCGGAGAAAACCCACGCAGACACAGGGAGAACTTGCAAACTCCACACAGGCAGCACCCAGAATTGAACCCGGGTCGCTGGAGCTGTGAGGCTGCGGTGCTAACCACTGTGCTGCCCCAAATGCCCTGAAATGGTAACTCTGCTTCTCTCTCCACAGATGCTGCCAGACCTGCTGAGTATTTTGAGCATTTCTTGTTTTTATCCCTCAATTCATCTGCCTTACTTGTAAGACGCCTTGCGTTAAAATAGATGAAATCCAGCCTTGCATTATTCGCTTGCAATATTGTGGGATTGACACACTGATAATTTGATAGAGAATTTGGACTGGGATTTATGTATCTACCTGTCAGTGGTACTGAGTTGTGGTGACATGGAAACAACGTCTGTCTCTCCTGCTCTGTTTGATTGATGGATTGAAAATGTGTCTCTGGAACGATTTCTGCTGTCTGAGACTGTGGAACTGATAACCTGTCTGTGTCTCTGCGCTGTGTGTGTGATAATGTACGTCCTGTGTGAGAGAAGGAGCTGGTGGTTGGGCTTTGTCTGTGAATGGCTCTGTGGTGTAGTAGACAGCACGTCACTGTTATATTAAATATACGTCACCATCCAGTTGGTGAAACCCTCCATTCTTTAACCATTGCACTGCCCCATGACAGGTAGATGGGGGAGGGGAGCGCAGGCGCAGATTTCTGCAAGAATTCACCAAACAGAAACATCAAAAAGTTCCAGCACAGAATTAGGCCATTTGGCCCATCGTATCCACACCAATGCAAAGGCAGCAATCCAGTCTAATCCCATAGTTTGTTATTGGACAGTGGGATGTGGGGAGTTACACAAAGAGAATCTATTATAGGCACCAGGTGAGAAGTGTGAAGGACACATTTTAAACAGCGGCTGTTTGGTTTCGCTTGAACGGTTAGACCATGGGAGCGGGAACTGGAAATCTGACCTGTGTAAAAGTCCCTGCTCCGTCGGTCAGTCCCATTCATGGCCCAGTGGATTGTTTCTGGATGTCATTTAATTGTTGTAAAATGGCCAAAGCCCCTGGTATGCAGTAGCTGGGGGCTGCAGGACTGCAGTGGAATCAGACACTGACTCTGTTTACATTGCTGGGTTTCCTTTGTGATTGTTCATAATGATTATTAATTGAAAAATTGTTTTGGTCACATTTGTATCTTCTACCACACATCTTCCTGAATTATAATAAATATTTTCCTTTCTACAGCCAAATACTTGAAGGAAGTAGAATAAGTGTAGTGATTCCTCGACACAAGGGGAAGTGCAGCCAGCTCCTCACACACAGTCAGTACAGTATCAACTCACAGAGAGCAGAGACATCAGTTCCACAATCACCGACAGCAAACGTAGTCAGACCGGCACTGATCCCAAGTTCCAGACACATTTATTCAATCCAACAGTCACGCAGGACAGACTGAGGTTGTTTCCATTTCACCCCAACTCTGTCCCAGGTAGATACATCAATCTCCGCACAAAATCACACCCACTATCAGATTGCAAGGCACTGTGTCATTCTCACAAGAGTGCAGCCTGAACTTCAAATTCTATGTCAGATGGGAAAGACAAACAGGACCTGATTGTAAAGTACAGAATTAATCTCAATAATGTAAGACTGCAGACTGAGCTACATGTTACACACTACTCCACAAAACTCATAAATGGTAAAAATGGAAGACATAGTCTTCCATTACTGCAAACTGAGCACAAGTAGGAGGAGGAGTAGGCCATTCAGCCCCTCAAGCCTGGCCCGCCATTCAATAAGATCATGGTTGATCTCTCCCATGCCTCAACTCCTCTTTTGGGCCTGCTCCGCTTAACCCTCCACTCCCTGAGATTTCAAAAATCTATCTACCACCTCCTTAAATACATTTAGTGACCTAGCCTCCACAACTCTCTGAGGTAGAGAATTCCAGAGATTCACCACCCTCAGAGAAAAAATTCATACACATCTCAGTTTTAAATGTGTGCCCCCTTATTCTGTAACAATGTCCCCTAGTTCGAGATTCCCCCACCAGTGGAAATATATTCTCAACATCTACCCTGTCAAGCCCCCTTAGAATCTTATTTGTTTCAATAAGATCACCTCTCATTCTGTTCTTGATAAGACAACCCCTGCATTCCAGGAATCAGCCTAGTGAACCTTTTCTGAACTGCCTCCAATGCTAGGATATCCTTCCTTAAATGCAGTGACCAAAACTGTACGCAGTACTCCACGTGTGGCCTCACCAACACCCTGTACAGTTGTAATAAGACTTTCCTATTTTTAAACTCTCACCCGCTAGCAATAAAGGCCAAAATTCCATTTGCCTTCCTAATTATTTGCTACACCTGCATGCTAACTTTGTGTTTCCTGCAGAAGAACACCCAGATCCCTCTGAACTGCATTTTGAATTTTGTAGTTTTTCTCCATCTAAATAATAATCTGCCTTTTTGTTCTTCCTGCCAAAGTGGATTACCTCACACTTTCCCACATTGAACTCCATCTGCCAAGTTTTTGCCCACTCACTTAACATATCCCTTTACAGTTTCTTTGTGTCATCATCACAACATGCCTTTCCACCTATTTTTGTATCGTCAGCAAATTTGGATACTCTACACTCTGTCCCTTCCTCCAAGTCATTAATATAGATAGTAAATAGTTGAGGCCCGAGGACTGATCCTTGTGGCACCCCACTAAATACGGCTTTCCAACCTGAAAAAGACCCATTAATCCCGACACTCTGCCTTCTGTGTGTTAGCCAATCCTCAATCCATGCTAACACATTACCCCCAATACCCTGAGCTCCTATTTTGTGCAATAACCTTTTATGTGGCACCTTAGTGAACGCCTTCTGAAAATCCAAATACACTACATCTACTGGTTCCCCTTTATCCACTCTGCTTGTTATATCCTCAAAAAGCTCTAACAAGTTTATCAAACATGATTTCCCTTTCATAAAACCATGTTGACTCTGTTTGATTGCATTATGTTTTTCTAAATGTCCTGCTATTTCTTCCTCAATATTGGACTCTAGCATTTTCCCAATGACAGATGTTAAGCTAATTGGTCTATCGTTTCCTGCCTTCTGTCTCCCTCCTTTCTTGAATAAGGGCGTCACATTAGCGGTTTTCCAATCCGCTGACACCCTACTGGAATCCAGTGAATTTTGGTATATTATGACCAATGCCCCTACTATCTCTGCAGCCACTTCTTTTAAAACCCTTGGATGGAGGCCATCAGGTCTTGGCGACTTGTCTGTCTTTAGTCCCATCAGTTTGTCCAGCACCTTTTCCCTCGTGATAGAGATTGTTACAAGTTCCTCCCTCCCATTTACACCTTGCTCATCTATTATTGTTGGGATGTTTATAGTGTCTTCCACCGTGAAGACCGATGCAAAATATTGGCTTAAATTATCTGCCATTCCCCTGTTCCATGTTATTTATTCCCCAGTCTCATCCTCTAAGGGTCCCACATGTACTTTTCCTTTTTATGTTCAAGGATATTCGATATTCCGGAAGAATAGGGAGAAAGGAAAAGGAGGTGGGGTAGCTTTGTTATTAAAGGAAGGGATCAGTGCAGTTGTGAGTAATGATATCGGTGTAATAGATGGTGATGTAAAATCAGTTTGGGTGGAAATAAGGAATAGCAAGGGAAAGAAATCACGCATTGGAGTGGTCTATCGGCCCCCGAGCTCTTGCTGTTTGTTTTTATATTTCTTGCCAATTTACTCTCAATCAATTTTCTCTCTTTATTCGTTTTTTAGTCATGCACTGCTGGTTTCTAAAAAATTCCCATTCCTCTGGCCTAGTACTAGCTTTTGCTGCTTTGTATGCCTTTGCTTTTGATTTGATACTCTCCTTAACTTGCTTTGTTATCCACGGATGGTTCATCGTTTTCCTCGAGTCCTTCCTTCTGACCGGAATAAATGTTTGCTGAGTGTTATGAAATATCTGCTTAAAAGTCTGCCACTGCTCATCGACTGACTTCCCTCGTAGTCTATTTTCCCAGCCTGCTTTAGACAACTCATTCTTCCTATCTCTGTAATTGCCCTTGTTTAAGTTGAAGACATTGGTTTGAGACCCCAGTTGCTCACCCTCAAACTGAATTTGAAATTCTACCATGTTATGATCACTTCCCCCTAGAGGATCCTTAACTACGAGATATCTTATTAATCCTACCTCATTACACATTACCAAGTCTAAAATAGCCTGTTCCCGGGTAGGTTCTGCAATGTATTGTTCTAAGAAACAATCCCTGATGCACTCTACAAATTCGTCTTCCATGCTACCCTTGCCAATTTGATTTGTCCAGTCTATATGAAGATTAAAATCACCCACGATAATTGCAGTGTTCTTCTTACACGCCTCCATTATTTCCTGATTAATATTTTGTCCTACAGAGGCGCAACTCCTCAGGGGCCTCTAGACCATTCCCATCCGTGATTTCTTCCCCTTGCTATTCCTTATTTCCACCCAAACTGATTCTACATCACCATCTATTACACCTATATCATTCCTCACAACAACACTGATCCCTTCCTTTAACAACAAAGCTACCCCACCTCCTTTTCCTTTCTGCCTATTCTTCCGGAACGTCGAATATCCTTGAACATTGAGATTCCAGTCCTGGTCATCCTGCAACCACGTCTCAGTGATAGCTATCAAATCATATTCATTTATTTCTCTCTGTGCCGTCAGCTCATCTATCTTGTTACAAATGCGATGTGCATTCAGATAAAGAGCCTAAGGCTATGACTTATTCCCATTTTTACCTATTCTAGTTCTAATTTCTGCTGTACTCTTATGCTTGTATTCTCTGTTCCTACCGGTCACACTCTGATTAATGTATGCCCCTTCACTACCCTGCACCTCTGTTCTCTCGTTACTTTTCAACTTTATAAACCTCCCTTCAATTGAACCCTCCCCCCCACTATTTAGTTTAAAGCCTTATCTACAAGCCTAGTTGTACGATTCGCCAGGACACTGGTCCCAGCATGGTTCAAGTGCAGCCCATCCCAATGGAACAGCTCTCTCTTTCTCCAGTACTGGTGCCAGTGTCCCATGAATCAGAACTCATTTCTCCCACACCAATCTTTGAGCCACGCATTTACCTCTCTAATCTTATTTACCCTGTGCCAATTTGCACGTGGCTCAGATAGTAATCCGGAGATTATTACCTTTGTGGTTCTGCTTTTTAATTTAGCCTCGAGCTGCTCATAGTCCCTCAGCAGAACCTCTTTTCTAGTCCGACCTATGTTATTGGTATCTACGTGGATCACAACAACTGGATCCTTTCCTTCCCACTCCAAATTCCTCTCTAGCCCGGAAGAGATATCCTTAACCTTGGCACCAGGTAGGCAACACAATCTTCGGGACTCTCTATATCTTTGCTGTGGAGAACAGTATCTATTCCCCTAACTATGCTACCCACTATGACTGCAATATTCCTCTTTTCTTCCCCCACTTGAATGGTGCTCTGAACCAGGGTGGTCAGTTCACTCATCCTCCCTGCAGCCTGTGCCCTTATCCACATTGGAAGCAAAAATCTCGTACCTATTGGATAAGGGCACTGGCTGAGGCTCCTCCAAAGCTAAATTCTGGATCCCCATACCTGCCTCACTCGCAGTCACACCCTCCTGTCCCTGACCATGGTCCAAATTGGATGTAATTAATCTAAGGGGTGTGACTGTCTCCTGAAACAGTGTCCAGGTAGCTTTCCCCCTCCCTGATGCGTCGCAGTGTCCACAGCTTGGACTCCAGCTCATCAACTCTGAGCCGAAGTTCCTCAATCAGCTAACACTTGCTGCAGATGTGGTCACCGTGGATTGCATCGGCGTCCACCAGCTCCCACATACTACAGCTGTAACACATCGCCTGCCCAGCCATCTCTATTCTATTTAATGAATTAATTTGGATTGCAGTATTTAAAAAAAAACATTTAAGTGTAATCTTAACCTGTAATGACATCTCCTGATTTAAATCACTTGGCCAAAAGGGTGGCGCAGTGGTTAGCACCGCAGCCTCACAGCTCCAGGGACCCGGGTTCGCTTCCGGGTACTGCCTGTGTGGAGTTTGCAAGTTCTCCCTGTGTCTGCGTGGGTTTGCTCCGGTTTCCTCCCACAAGCCAAAAGACTTGCAGGTTGATAGGTAAATTGGCCATTATAAATTGTCACCAGTATAGGTAGGGGGTAGGGTAATATAGGGACAGGTGGGGATGTTTGTTGGGAATATGGGATTAGTGTAGGATTAGTATAAATGGGTGGTTGATGTTCGGCACAGACTTGGTGGGCCGAAGGGCCTGTTTCAGTGCTGTATCTCTAATCTAAAAAAAAACAGAGACATGGAAGAAATACCCACCAATCACTTACCGGCTCTCCTGTGATGTCACACTTCAATTATTGCTGGTCAAGCAAGTCCACAGAACTGAACAGAGCTCTCGCCACCGACACTGTCACTGCTTCTGGTCTCGGGCCTCGGCTCGCTGCTCTTTATACCCCAGCTCCTCTCGCCACCGACACTGTCACTGCTTCTGGTCTCGGGCTTCGGCTCGCTGCTCTTTATACCCCAGCTCCTCTCGCCACCGACACTGTCACTGCTTCTGGTCTCGGGCCTCGGCTCACTGCTCTTTATACCCCAGCTCCTCTCGCCACCGACACTGTCACTGCTTCTGGTCTCGGGCCTCGGCTCACTGCTCTTTATACCCCAGCTCCTCTCGCCACCGACACTGTCACTGCTTCTGGTCTCGGGCCTCGGCTCACTGCTCTTTATACCCCAGCTCCTCTCGCCACCGACACTGTCACTGCTTCTGGTCTCGGGCCTCGGCTCACTGCTCTTTATACCCCAGCTCCTCTCGCACCGACACTGTCACTGCTTCTGGTCTCGGGCCTCGGCTCACTGCTCTTTAGACCCCAGCTCCTCTCGCCACCGACACTGTCACTGCTTCTGGTCTCGGGCCTCGGCTCACTGCTCTTTATACCCCAGCTCCTCTCGCACCGACACTGTCACTGCTTCTGGTCTCGGGCCTCGGCTCACTGCTCTTTATACCCCAGCTCCTCTCGCCACCGACACTGTCACTGCTTCTGGTCTCGGGCCTCGGCTCACTGCTCTTTATACCCCAGCTCCTCTCGCCACCGACACTGTCACTGCTTCTGGTCTCGGGCCTCGGCTCACCGCTCTTTATACCCCAGCTCCTCTCGCCACCGACACTGTCACTGCTTCTGGTCTCGGGCCTCGGCTCACTGCTCTTTATACCCCAGCTCCTCTCGCCACCGACACTGACACTGCTTCTGGTCTCGGGCCTTGGCTCACTGCTCTTTATACCCCAGCTCCTCTCGCCACCGACACTGTCACTGCTTCTGGTCTCGGGCCTCGGCTCACCACTCTTTATACCCCGCCTATCACCTGACCTTACATACCAGGACATAAAACATATCGTAAGATGAAAGGACACAGACCTGAAACCTTAATTGTGTTTCACTCTCCACATTTGCTGCCTGAAGGGCTGAGTATTTGCAGCATTTTTGTTTTTTTTTTCAAATTTCCAGCAGCTGCAGAATTTTGCTTTTGTTTTAGGGTTAAAGCAACACTGCATTGTGAGGTGAGAGTGACTGCCTTTGACATCAAGGCAGCCTTTGACCGTGTATGGTACCATGGAGCCCGAGCAAAACTAGAGTAAATGGGAATCAGGAGTAAAACTCTCCGCTGGTTGGAGTCAGACCTAGCACAAAGGAAGATGGCTGTGGTTGTTCAGGTCAATCATCTCAGTCACAGCACATTACTGCTGGAGTTCCTCAGGCTAGTGTTCTAGGCCCAACCATCTTCAGCTGCTTCAGCAATGACCTTCCCTCCATCACAAGGCCAGAAGTGGCGATATTCACAATGTTCAGCACCATTCGTGACTCCTCAGATAGCCCATGATCAGATGCAGCAAGACCTGGTCAACATCCAGGCTTGGGCTGATGAGTGGCAGTAACATTCATGCCACATAAGTGCCAGGCAATGACCATCTCAAACAAGAGAGAATCTAATCATCTCTCCTTGATGATCAATGGCATTACCATCACTGAATCCACCACCATCAACATCCTGGAGGTTACCATTGACCAGAAACTGAACTGGACCAGCCACATAAATGCTGTGGCTACAACAGCAGGTCAGAGGCTAGGAACTCTGTGGCGAATAACTCACCTCCTGTCTCCCCACACCTGTCCACCATTTACAAGGCACAAGTCAGGAGTGTGATGCAATACTCTCCACTTGTCTGGATAAGTGCAGCTCCAACAACACTCAAGTAGCCTGTTTGATTGCCCCCATCCGCCACCTTCAACATTCATCACCGATGCACAGTGGCAGCAGTGTGTACCATCTACAAGATGCACTGCAGCAACTCACCAACGCTCCTTCGACAGCACCTTCCAAACCCGCAACCTCTACTACCTAAAAGGACAAGGGTAGCAGATGCATGGGAACACCAAGTTCCCCTGCAAGCCACAAACCATCCTGACTTGGAACTATATCGCCATTCCTTCATTGTCGCTGGGTAAAAATCCTGGAACTCCCTTCCAAACAGCACTGTTGGTGTTCCGACATCTCAAGGACTGCAGCGGCTCAAGAAGGCAGCTCACTACTACTTTGTTTAGGGAAATTTGGAATGGGCAATGAATGCTGGCATAGCCAGTGATGCCTACATCCCATGAACAAATGCAAAAAGTGAGGAAATAATGAACGGCTTTTATAAAGTACAAGGAGGCATGTTTACTTTTGTGGTGGTGTCTGAAACAAGAGCCAAAAATATAAAATCGCCATTCATAAAACCAATGAGGAATTCATGAAATATGTATTTATGTAGTGAATGGTTAGAAGCTGGGATTTGCTATCACAGGGAGAGGTTGAGGCAAATAGTATCGATGCAGGGAAGGTGGAACAAGTGTATGGGGAGAAAGGAATTGAGAGATATACATATCGGACTTTATTTATCTTTCATTCATATGAAGCAAGATGGTTGGAAATATATGTAGAGCATAGAGCAGTTGGAACAATCCCAGTGCAGTGTTTTGTCTGGATGGATAAACTGCATTTATTTTAATGCAAGAAGCCTTACAGGTAAGGCAGATGAACTCAGAGCATGGATCGGTACATGGGATTGTGATATTATAGCTATTACGGAATTGTAGTTGAGGGATGGGCAGGACTGGCAGCTCAATGTTCCGGGGTACCGATCCTTCCGGTGTGACAGAGGTGGAGGTAAGAGAGGAGGGGGAGTTGCACTATTGATTAGGGAAGACATCACGGCAGTACTTAGAGAGGATATCCCGGGGTGAATGTCCAGTGAGGCCATATGGGTAGAACTTAGAAATAAGAAAGGGGTGATTCCTTTGATGGGATTATACTATAGACCCCCCAATAGTCAGAGGGAAGTGGAGGAGCATATAGGTAGGGAAATCACAGATAGGTGTAGGAATTATCGGGTTGTAATAGTAGGTGATTTTAACTTCCCTCATATTGACTGGGACTGCCTTCGTGCTAAGGGATCAGATGGGAAGAATTTTTTAAATGTGTCCAGGATAGTTTTCTGAAGCAGTATGTGGATGGCCCTACGAGAGAAGGGGCTACTCTCGACCTCCTCTTTGGAAATGAGGATGGGCAGGTGGTTGATGTGTCAGTGGGGGAGCACTTTGGGATCAGTGACCATAACTCTATTAGCTTCAAGACAGTTATGGAAAAGGATAGGACTGGTCCTCAGGTTGAAGCCCTAAATTGGGGGAAGGCTAATTTTGATGGCATCAGACAGGAACTCTCAAAAGTTGAATGGGAGAGGTTGTTTACAGGTAAAGGGACGTCTGGCAAGTGGGAGGCTTTTAAAAGTGAGATAGGAAGAGTTCAGGGCCAGCATGTTCCTGTTAGATGGAAGGGCAAGGCTGGCAAGTTTAGGGAACCTTGGTTGACGAGGGATATTGAGGGTCTGGTCAGGACAAAGAAGGAGGCACATGTCAGGTATAGGCAGCTGGGATCGAGTGAGTCCCTCGAGGAGTATCGGGGATGTAGGACTACACGTAAGAAGGAAATAGGAAATTAGGAGGGTCGCCACACGACCAGAAGGACGTGGAGGCTTTGGAGAGGGTACAGAAGAGGTTTACCAGGATGTTGCCTGGTCTGGAGGGCATTAGCTATGAGGAGAGGTTGGATAAACTCATTGTTTTCACTGGAACGACGGAGGTGGAGGGGCGACATGATAGAGGTTTACAAAGTTATGAGCGGCATGGACAGAGTGGATAGTCAGAAGCTCTTTCCCAGGGTGGAAGAGTCAGTTACTAGGGGACATAGGTTTAAGGTGAGAGGGGCAAAGTTTAGAGGGGATGTGCGAGGCAAGTTCTTTACACAGAGGTTGGTGAGTGCCTGGAACTTGCTGCCGGGGGAGGTGGTGGAAGCAGGTACGATAGCGACATTTAAGAGGCATCTTGACAAATACATGAATAGGAAGGGAATAGAGGGATACGGTCCCCGGAAGTGCAGAATGTTTTAGTTTAGGCAGGCATCAAGATCGGCGCAGGCTTGGAGGGCCGAATGGCCTGTTCCTGTGCTGTACTGTTCTTTGTTCTTTGAAAAGGGGCCATGAGATTTCCCTGGATATTATAAAGGAGAATCCTAAAAGATTCGATAAGTATATTAAGAGTAAGAGGGTAGCTAGGGAGACAGTAGGTCCCCTTAAGGATCAGTGTGGCAATCTATGTGTGGAGCCACAGGAAATGGGCGAGGTCTTAAATGAATATTTTTCGTCCGTATTTACCGTGGAGAAGGTCATGGAATCTAGTGAGTTCAAGCGAGGGAACAGCGATATCCTGAAGCATATCAACATTACAAAGGAGGTGGTGTTGGAGGTTTTGAAGTGCATTAAGGTGGATAAATCCTCAGGGTCTGACCAGGTGTATCCTAGGATGCTATGGGAAGCAAGGGAGGAGATTGCTGGGGCCCTGGCAGAGATTTTTGTATCATCGTTAGCCACGGCTGAGGTACCGGAAGACTGGAGGATAGCTGATGTTGTGCCTTTATTTTAGAAGGGCAGCAGGGATAAGCCAGGGAACTGCAGGCCGGTGAGCCTTACATCAGTGGAGGGAAAGTTATTGAAAGGGATTCTGAGAGACAGGATTTATATGCATTTGGAAAGGCATGGTCTGATTAGGGATAGTCAGCATGGCTTTGTGCGTGGGAAATCATGTCTCATGAATTTGATTGAGTTTCTCGAGGAGGTGACCAAGAGGATTGATGAGGGCAGAGCGATGGACGTTTTCTACATGGACTTTAGCAAGGCCCCGCAAGGTAGGCTGGTCCGGAAGGTTCGAACACATGGGATCCAGGGTAAGCTAGCAAATTGGATACAAAATTGGCTTGGTGATTGGAGGCAGAAGGTGGTAGTGGAGGGTTGTTTTTCCGATCGGAGGCCGGTGACCAGTGGTGTGCCGCAGGGATCGGTGCTTTGCCCTCTGTTTGTCATATATATTAATGACTTAGATGTGAATGTAGGGGGCATGATTAGTAAGTTTGCAGATGACACCAAAATTGGTGGTATGGTGGACAGTGAAGAAGGTTGTCTAAGGTTACAACAGGATATAGATAAACTGGGAAAGTGGGCAAGGGATTGGCAAATGGAATTTAATGCAGACAAGTGTCAAGTGATGCATTTTGGGAAGTTAAACCAGGGCAGGACATATATAGTGAATGGCAGGGCCTTGGGGAGTGTTGTTGAGCAGAGAGACCTTGGGGTGCAACTACATAGTTCCCTGAAAGTAGCAACACCGGTAGACAGGATGGTGAAGAAGGCATATGGCATGCTTGACTTCATCGACTGAGGCATTGAGTACAAGAGTTAGGACAACATGTTACAGTTGTACATAACGTTGGTTAGGCTGCATTTGGAGTACGGTGTGCAGTTCTGGTCGCCACACGACAGGAAAGATGTGATTAAGCTAGAGAGGGTGCAGAAAAGATTCACAAGGATGTTGCCTGGTTTGGAGGGCTTGAGTTATAAAGAGAGATTGGATAGGCTGGGTCTGTTTTCCGTGGAGCGAAGGAGACTGAGAGGGGACATGATAGAGGTATATAAAATTATGAGGCATAGGTGGGTGGATAGCCAGAGTCTGTTTCCCATGGTAGGGGTGACTAAAACTAGACGGCATAGATTTAACGTGAGAGGGAGGAGGTTTAAAGAGGATCAAAGGTGTAAATTTTTCACACAAAGAGTAGTGGGTATCTGGAATGAGCTGCCTGAGGTGGTGGTGGAGGCAGGAACAGTAGCAACATTTAAGAGGCATCCGGACAGGTACTTGAATGAGCAAGGCATAGAGGGATATGGAATTAATGCAGGCAGGTGTGATTAGTATGGATGGGCATTATGGTCGGCATGGACGCGGTGGGCTGAAGGGCCTGTTTCTATGCTGTACGACTCTATAACTCTATGGATCTGCCCAGAACACTTGTGATGCAGGAGCTGGGAGCTTCAGTACTTCGGTGGAGGCAAATACTGACACTGGTTTACATTTGTGGCTATTATTAATGATTATTCATTGAGAAATTTAATTCATCTGATATTTTGCACCGCATCTGTTCTTGAGTTAGAAGATATACTTTTTCTTCATGCAGGCAGATACTTGAAGGAATTGTGATGGTTCCTGCACTTGAGGCACAAGGAACTGTGCAGCCAGCTCCTCTCTCACACAGTAGGTACATTATCACTCAGAGTACAGAGGCACAGACAGTTCATCAGGTCCCTAGTCTCAGACTGCAGAAGTAGTCAGGCTCACATTGATCCCAAGTTCCAGAGGCACATTTTCAATCCAACAATCAAACAAAGCAGGAGAGAAAGAGGTTGTTTCCATTTCACCCCAATTCAGTCCCATTGACAGTCAGATACCTCAATCCCAGGTCAAAATCACACCCACTAGCAGATTGAAATGCAATGTGTCAGTCTAAATATAATGCAGCAAAAACAAGAAATGCTGGATTCACTCAGCAGGTCTGGCAGCATCTGTGGAAAGAGAAGCAGAGTTAACGTTTCGGGTCAGTGACCCTTCTTCGGAACTGACAAATATTAGAAAAGTCACAGATTATAAACAAGTGAGGTGGGGGTTGGGCAAGAGATAACAAAGGAGAAGGTGCAGATTGGACCAGGCCACATAGCTGACCAAAAGGTCACGGAGCAAAGGCAAACAATATGTTAATGGTGTTTTGAAAGACAAAGCATTAGTACAGATTAGGTGTGAATATACTGAATATAGAACATCAGCAAGTGCAAACCTGAAGAAAAACAACCTGAAAAAAACAGTGGGTAAGCAAACTGAACAAACTAAGATGAAATGAAATAAATGCAAAAAATGTAAAAAGGAATGCAAAAAAAAAGGAAGAAAAAATAACTAAAAATGACTAAAAATGAAAGTAAAGTGGGGGGCTGTCATGCTCTGAAATTATTGAACTCAATGTTCAGTCCGGCAGGCTGTAGTGTGCCTAATCGGTAGATGAGATGCTGTTCCTCGAGCTTGCGTTGATGTTCACTGGAACACTGCAGCAATCCCAGGACAGAGATGTGAGCATGAGAGCAGGGGGGAGTGTTGAAATGGCAAGCAACCGGAAGCTCAGGGTCCTGCTTGCGGACTGAGCGGAGATGTTCCGCAAAGCGGTCACCCAGTCTGCGCTTGGTCTCCCCAATGTAGAGGAGACCACACTGTGAGCAGCGAATACAGTATACTACATTGAAAGAAGTACAAGTAAATCGCTGCTTCACCTGAAAGGAGTGTTTGGGGCCTGGGATACTGAGGAGAGAGGAGGTAAATGGGCAGGTATTACACCTCCTGCGATTGCAAGGGAAGGTGCCCTGGGACGGGGACGAGGTGGTGGGGGTAATGGAGGAGTGGACCAGGGTGTCGCGGAGGGAACGATCCCTTCGGAATGCTGACAGGGGAAGGGAGGGGAAGATGCGACTGGTAGTGGCATCACGCTGGAGGTGGCGAAAATGGCGGAGGATGATCCTTTGGATATGGAGGCTGGTGGGATGAAAAGTGAGGACAAGGGGAACCCTGTCACGGTTCTGGGAGGGAGGGGAAGGGGTGAGGGTAGAGGTGCGGGGAATGGGTCGGACACGGTTGAGGGCCCTGTCAACCACAGTGGGGGGAAATCCTCGGTTGAGGAAAAAGGAGGTCATATCAGAAGCACCGTCATGGAAGGTAGCATCATCAGAGCAGATGCGTCGGAGACGGAGAAACTGGGAGAATGGAATGGAGTCCTTACAGGAGGTAGGGTGTGAAGAAGTGTAGTCGAGGTAGCTGTGGGAGTCAGTGGGCTTATAATGGATATTAGTAGACAACCTATCCCCAGAGATGGAGACAGAGAAGTCGAGGAAGGGAAGGGAAGTGTCAGAGATGGACCATGTCGATGCTGCCAGACCTGCTGAGTGAATCCAGCATTTCTTGTTTTTGTTTCAGATTTCCAGCATCCGCAGTATTTTGCTTTTATTAAATATAATGCAGACTTAGCTAGCAATTAAATATCAGATAGAATTGGCCCACGGTACTGATTGAATGGCACAGAATCTGACCTAATGATATAGCCTGATATTTAAATTAAATACCATACCCAAAGCTCACACCCATGATAAAGGATGTTTAAATATCCCCATAGTGTACCTTGAGTGACATATAAGTCCAACATTTTTTACAGTGAAAGCTTCAAAGGTGCTGAAAGATACTGTAACCTGAGACACAAATTAGATACTAGTTCAGAACTCACCCACACCGTGATCTAAACATTGCCAATCCAAAAATCACATACAGTATTAGATTGAGCAAAACTGATATGAAGTGTAAACTGTGATATAAATTAGATGCCGGTACAGAACTCATCCAGACTGCGGAATTGAAAAATACAAAGACAGAGATACATATTATTTACCAGTCAAAAAATTCATACATTATCAGAGTGAAACAGATTATCAATTCCATTTGTGTATACTGAAATCCACATTACAAACCAGTAAAAAATCTCAGAGGTATGGTGATTTTGTGGTTACTTTACAGGACGAGTAATCCAGAAGTCTCCACGAATGGTCCAAAGACATGAGTTCAAATTCCACTAAAGCAGCTGGGTAATTTATAGAATCATAGAAAGTTGAAGGCACAGAAAGAGGCCACTTGGCCCATTGTGTCTGTGCCAGATGAAAAACATTCCACCCATTCGAATCCCACCTTCCAACATTTGGTCCGCAGCCCTGCAGATTATGGCATTTGAGGTGCATATCCAGACTCCTTTTGAATGAGTTGAAGGTTTCTGTCTCAACTCCCCTTTCAGGCAGTGAGTTCCAGACCCTCACCACCCTCTGGTTGAAAAAACATTTCCTCTTCTCTCCTGTAACCTTTCTACCAATCACTTAAAATCTATGCCCCTAGTCACTGATCTCTCTGCTAAGGTGAATAGACCCTTCACCTCAACTCTATCCAGACCCCTCAAAATTTTGTACATTTCAGTCTTCTCTGTACCAAGGAGAACAGCCCCAGCCTATCCAATCTTTCCTCATAGCTGCATTTTTCCAGTCCCGGCAACATCCTCGTAAATCTCCTCTGTACCCTCTCTAGTGCAATTACATCCTTTCTGTAATGAGATGATCACAACTGCACACAGTACTCATGTTGTGGCCTGACTAATGATTTATACAGTTACAGCACAACCTCCCTGCTCTTATATACTATACCTCGGCTCATAAAGAAAAGGATTCCACATACCTTCTGACCACATTATCGACCTGTCCTGCTACCTTCAGGGATCTGCGGACATTTGCTCCAAGGTCCCTCACTTTCTCTACACCTATCAGCATGTTCTTATTAATCGTGTCTTCCTTTGCCTTGTTTGACCTCCCCGAATGCTTCACCACACACTTCTCCAGGTTGAATTCCATTTGCCATTTTTCTGCCCACCTGACCAGATCATCAATATCTTTCTGCAGCCTACAGCTATCCTCCATGCTATTTACCAGATGGACAATCTTTGTGTCATCTGCAAATTTCTTGGATCGTGACCCGCACGTTTACGTCCATGCAGACTACATCAACTGCACGACCCTCGTCTATCTTCCTTGTTACTTCTTCAAAAAATTCAATCAAGTTGGTCAGACAGGATCTTCCCAGAACAAATCCATGCTGACTATGCTTGATTTATCTGTGCCTTTCTAAGTGACAGTTTATCCTGTCGCTCTGAATAGTTTCCAATAATTTGCCCACTACTGAGGTTAGTCTGGCTGGCCTGTAATTATTCGGTCTATCCCTCACTCCCTTTTTAAACAGATGTACATTGGGGAGACCAAGCGCAGACTGGGTGACCGCTTTGCGGAACATCTCCGCTCAGTCCGCAAGCAGGACCCTGAGCTTCCGGTTGCTTGCCATTTCAACACTCCCCCCTGCTCTCATGCTCACATCTCTGTCCTGGGATTGCTGCAGTGTTCCAGTGAACATCAACGCAAGCTCGAGGAACAGCATCTCATCTACCGATTAGGCACACTACAGCCTGCCGGACTGAACATTGAGTTCAATAATTTCAGAGCATGACAGCCCCCCACTTTACTTTCATTTTTAGTCATTTTTAGTTATTTTTTCTTCCTTTTTTTTGCATTCCTTTTTACATTTTTTGCATTTATTTCATTTCATCTTAGTTTGTTCAGTTTGCTTACCCACTGTTTTTTTCAGGTTGTTTTTCTTCAGGTTTGCACTTGCTGATGTTCTATATTCAGTATATTCACACCTAATCTGTACTAATGCTTTGTCTTTCAAAACACCATTAACATATTGTTTGCCTTTGCTCTGTGACCTTTTGGTCAGCTATGTGGCCTGGTCCAATCTGCACCTTCTCCTTTGTTATCTCTTGCCCAACCCCCACCTCACTTGTTTATAATCTGTGACTTTTCTAATATTTGTCAGTTCCGAAGAAGGGTCACTGACCCGAAACGTTAACTCTGCTTCTCTTTCTACAGATGCTGCCAGACCTGCTGAGTGAATCCAGCATTTCTTGTTTTTGTTTCAGATTTCCAGCATCCGCAGTATTTTGCTTTTATTTTAGTGTTTAATTCACTGCCACTTCTCTTCCAGGAATGCCTACCTTGAAGAAGTTCTGCTCTTCTCTCCGACGGGATTTTCGTTTGTCTCTTTTACCTTGTTCACCTTCATTGCTTTCTATTTCCCTCCTGGTGTTTGATAAGGTATCTACCAAAACTCGTTTTCACAGCCACATCTCCTTCCTCAGTGACTGTCTCCGGCTCCGACTGATTCCACGTGGATTCCAACTGCAGTTTCACCCATCATGCTTTGAAACCACCCAGGATCACAGGTATCTCCGAGAAATACAACGTTCCTCGGACTGCTACTCTCGCCGCATCCTGAGATCCACACTCAGTGCTATGCGCCGCCATATGCACACACTGGACCTCTCTCTCCAGCAGCACCGTCTCACCTTATCTCAAATCTGTTCTACTCCGAAGTTTCATCTCATCTTACGTCTCATCCGACGCATTAACAAAAAACTTTTTTTCTTCCTTTCAGGTGTTAAGGAACGCAAGCTCCAGCAGCTGATGGGGACTAATGCCCCTCCAGATCCTCCTTCCGCTTCACTTCCCTCTGACCCCACCCCTTCTGATCTGACCCCTTGCCGTGTATTCACTATACCCTCTGACCTCCCCCTCTCTGATGCTGAGCGTTCTGTACTCAGCAAAGGACTCAGTTTTATCCCCTTACGCCCCCACCTCAATGAATTTCGCGCTCGGCATGACGTTGAGCTCTTCTTCCGTCGCCTCCGCCTCCGGGCTCACTTCTTTGACCAGGAGTCCTCCCCCCGACCAGCAGACCCATTCACCCGCCTCCAGTATTCTCCCTCTACCTGGACCCCTCACCCTGGCCTCTTACCCGCTCTTGATCTCTTCATTGAAAACTGTCGGCGAGACATTGGTCGTCTCAATTTCTCTGCCCCCCTCACTCACTCTAACCTGTCCCCCTCTGAACTTGAGGCACTCCGTTCTCTCAGGTCTAACCCCGACATGGTCATCAAACCTGCAGACAAGGGTGGTGCTGTTGTTGTATGGCGTACCGACCTCTACCTTGCAGAAGCTCAACGCCAACTCACAGACACCTCTTCCTACCTCCCTCTGGACCATGACCCCACCACCGAACATCAAGCCACCGTCCAAAGGACTGTCACTGACCTCATCTCCTCTGGAGATCTTCCCTCTACAGCTTCCAACCTCATAGTCCCGCAACCCCGGACAGCCCGCTTCTATCTCCTTCCCAAAATCCACAAACGGGACTGTCCCGGCAGACCCATTGTGTCAGCCTGCTCCTGCCCAACTGAACTTATTTCTTCCTATCTAGACTCTATCTTTTCTCCGCTGGTCCAGTCTCTTCCCAGCTACATCCGTGACTCTTCTGACGCCCTACGTCATTTTGACAATTTCCAGTTTCCTGGTCCCAACCGCCTCCTCTTCACTATGGACGTCCAATCGCTCTACACCTCCATCCCCCACCAGGATGGTTTGAGGGCTCTCCGCTTCTTCCTGGAACAGAGGCCCAACCAGTCCCCATCCACCAACACCCTCCTCCGCCTGGCTGAACTTGTTCTCACATTGAACAACTTCTCCTTCAACTCCATGCATTTCCTTCAAGTAAAAGGTGTCGCTATGGGTACCCGCATGGGTCCTAGTTATGCCTGTCTTTTTGTGGGATATGTCGAGCATTCTTTGTTCCAGTCCTACTCAGGCCCCCTCCCCCAACTCTTTTTCCGGTACATTGATGACTGTATCGGTGCCGTTTCCTGCTCCCGCCCCGAACTAGAAAACTTTATCAACTTTGCTTCCAATTTCCACCCTTCTCTCACCTTTACATGGTCCATCTCTGACACTTCCCTTCCCTTCCTCGACTTCTCTGTCTCCATCTCTGGGGATAGGTTGTCTACCAATATCCATTATAAGCCCACTGACTCCCACAGCTACCTCGACTACACTTCTTCACACCCTACCTCCTGTAAGGACTCCATTCCATTCTCCCAGTTTCTCCGTCTCCGACGCATCTGCTCTGATGATGCTACCTTCCATGACGGTGCTTCTGATATGACCTCCTTTTTCCTCAACCGAGGATTTCCCCCCACTGTGGTTGACAGGGCCCTCAACCGTGTCCGACCCATTCTCCGCACCTCTACCCTCACCCCTTCCCCTCCCTCCCAGAACCGTGACAGGGTTCCCCTTGTCCTCACTTTTCATCCCACCAGCCTCCATATCCAAAGGATCATCCTCCGCCATTTTCGCCACCTCCAGCGTGATGCCACTACCAGTCGCATCTTCCCCTCCCTTCCCCTGTCAGCATTCCGAAGGGATCGTTCCCTCCGCGACACCCTGGTCCACTCCTCCATTACCCCCACCACCTCGTCCCCGTCCCAGGGCACCTTCCCTTGCAATCGCAGGAGGTGTAATACCTGCCCATTTACCTCCTCTCTCCTCACTATCCCAGGCCCCAAACACTCCTTTCAGGTGAAGCAGCGATTTACTTGTACTTCTTTCAATGTAGTATACTGTATTCGCTGCTCACAGTGTGGTCTCCTCTACATTGGGGAGACCAAGCGCAGACTGGGTGACCGCTTTGCGGAACATCTCCGCTCAGTCCGCAAGCAGGACCCTGAGCTTCCAGTTGCTTGCCATTTCAACACTCCCCCCTGCTCTCATGCTCACATCTCTGTCCTGGGATTGCTGCAGTGTTCCAGTGAACATCAACGCAAGCTCGAGGAACAGCATCTCATCTACCGATTAGGCACACTACAGCCTGCCGGACTGAACATTGAGTTCAATAATTTCAGAGCATGACAGCCCCCCACTTTACTTTCATTTTTAGTCATTTTTAGTTATTTTTTCTTCCCTTTTTTTTGCATTCCTTTTTACATTTTTTACAATCTTTTTTTGCATTTATTTCATTTCATCTTAGTTTGTTCAGTTTGCTTACCCACTGTTTTTTTCAGGTTGTTTTTCTTCAGGTTTGCACTTGCTGATGTTCAATATTCAGTCTATTCACACCTATTCTGTACTAATGCTTTGTCTTTCAACACACCATTAACATATTGTTTGCCTTTGCTCCGTGCCCTTTTGGTCAGCTATGTGGCCTGGTCCAATCTGCACCTTCTCCTTTGTTATCTCTTGCCCAACCCCCACCTCACTTGTTTATAATCTGTGACTTTTCTAATATTTGTCAGTTCCGAAGAAGGGTCACTGACCCGAAACGTTAACTCTGCTTCTCTTTCCACAGATGCTGCCAGACCTGCTGAGTGAATCCAGCATTTCTTGTTTTTGTTTCAGATTTCCAGCATCCGCAGTATTTTGCTTTTATTATAGAGTCATAGAGTTATGCAGCACAGAAACAGGCCCTTCAGCCCATCGTGTTTGTGCTGGCCATCAAGCACCTATCTATTCTAATCCCATTTTCCAGCACTTGGCCCATAGCCTTGTATGCTATGGCATTTCAAGTGCTCATCTAAAGACTTCTTAAACGTTGTGAGGGTTCCTGCTTCTACCAGCCTTTCAGGCAGTGTGTTCCTGATTCCAAACACCCTCTGGGTGAAATTTTTTTTCCTCAAATTCCCTCTAAACCTCCTTCCCCTCACCTTAAATCTATGACCCCTGGTTATTGACCCCTCCGCTAAGGAAAAAAGTTTCTTTATATCTATCCTATCAATGCCCCTCATAATTTTGTATACCTCAATCAGGTCCTCCCTCAGCCTTCGTGCTCTAAGGAAAACAATCCTAGCCTATCCAGTTTCTCTTCACAGCTGAAATGCTCCAGCCCAGGCAACACCCTGGTGAATCTCCTTTGCACCCTCTCCAGTGCAATCACATCCTACCTGCAGTGTAGTGCCCAGAACTGTACACAGTACTCCAGCTGTGGCCTAACTAACATTTTATACAGCTCCAACATAACCTCCCTGCTCTTATATTCTATGCGTTGGCTAATAAAGGCAAGTGTCCCATATGCCTTCCTAACCACCTTATCTGACTGTTCTCCTGCCTTCAGTGATCTATGGACAAGTACACCAAGGTCCCTCTGACCCTCTGTACTTCCTAGAGTCCTACCATCCATTGTGCATTCCCTTGCTTTGTTAGTCCTCCCAAAATTCATCACCTTGCACTTCTCAGGATTAACTTCCATTTGCCACTGCTCTGCCCATCTAACCAGCCCATCTATATCTCCCTGTAATTGAAGTATTTCCTCCTCACTATTTCCGACACCCACCAATTTTAGTGTCATCTGCGAACTTACTGATCATACCTCCTATATTCATGTCTAAGTCATTAATGTACACTACAAACAGCAAGGGTCCCAGCACCGATCCCTGTGGTACACCACTGGTCACAGGCTTCCACTCACAACAACAACCCTTGACCATCACCATCTGCCTCCTGCCACTAACCCAATTTTGGATCCAATTTGCCAAATTGCCCTGGATCAGATGGGCTCTTACCTTCTGAACCAATCTCCCATGAAAAACCTTATCAGAGCCTTACTGAAGTCCATGTAGACTACATCAACTGCTTTACCCTCATCTACACATCTAGTCACCTCCTCAAAAAATTCAATCAAGTTAGTTAGACACGATCTCCCCCTCACAAAGCCATGCTGACTATCCCTGATTAATCCCTGCCTCTCCAAGTGGAGATTAATCCTGTCCCTCAGAATTTTTTCCAATAATTTCCCTACCACTGATGTTAGACACACCAGCCTGTAATTACCTGGTTTATCCCTGCTATACTTCATGAATAAAGGTACCACAGTCGCTTTCCTCCAGTCTTCTGGTACCTCTCCTGTGGCCAGAGAGGATTTGAAAATTTGTGTCAGAGCCCCTGCTATCTCCTCCCTTGCCTCACATAACATCTCATCTGGCCCTGCGGATTTATCCACTTTTAAGCCCGCTAAAACAGCTAATACTTCCTCCCTTTCAGTGCTAATTTGTTGAAGGATATCACAATCCCCCTCCCTGATCTCTACACCTACATCGTCCTTCTCCATAGTGAACACAGATGAAAAGTAATCATTTAAAACCTCACCTATGTCCTCCGGCTCCACATACAGATTGCCACTTTGGTCCCTAATGGGCCCTACTCTTTCCCTAGTTATCCTCTTGCGGCACAGTGGCGCAGTAGTTAGCACTGCAGCCTCACAGCTTCAGTCAACCTGTGTTCAGTTCTGGGTACTGCCTGTGCAGAGTTTGCAAGTTCTCCCTGTGTCTGTGTGGGTTTCTGCTGGATGCTCCGGTTTCCTCCCACCTCCAAAGACTTGCAGGTTGATAGGTAAATTGGTCATTGTAAATTGCCCCTAGTGTAGGTAAGAGGTAGGAGAATGGTGGGGATGTGGTAGAGAATATGGGGTTAATGTAGGATTAGTACAAATGGGTGCTTGTTGGTCGGCGCAGACTCGGTGGGCTGAAGGGCCTGTTTCAGTGCTATATCTCTAAATAAAATTAAAAAAATAAATAATATACTTATAAAATGCCTTGGGATTTTCCTTTATCTTGCCCGCCAGTGTTTTCTCATCACCCCACTTTGCTCTCCTAATTACTTTTTTAAAGTACCACCCTACACTTTCCATACTCCTCTCGTGCCTCCACTGTTTTCAGCACTCTGAATCTGCCATAAGCCTCCTTTTTTTTCCTTATCCAATCCTCTATATCCCTTGACATCCAGGAAAGACATTCTATTTTACGGAATCCCTCAATCTGATTCTGCACCTGAAATTTGGACTAGTATCTCATGTATATGTCAGCATACACTATGGGAATTAATACTGCAACTTATAAACCCATAATGTGTTAATATTGGGCGGGTATTAACTTGAATCTCAGAGTACATTATTGAGGCTAATTCTGTAACTTTGAAACGGGAACCATGTACCCAGTTCTATGTGTATTTAATTTGTAGCTGAGGTTGCACTATTGTGGGATTGACACACTGATAATTTGATAGTGGGTGTGAATTTGGACTGGGATGTATGTATCTACCTGTCAGTGGTACTGAGTTGGGGTGACATGGAAACAACGTCTGTCTCTCCTGCTCTGTTTGATTGATACATTGAAAATGTGTCTCTGGAACTATTTCTGCTGTCTGAGACTGTGGAACTGATGATCTGTCTGTGTCTCTGCGCTCTGTGAGTGATAATGTACGTACTGTGTGTGAGAAGGAGCTGGTGACACTCTTCCTTGTAACTTGGGTGGAGGAAAAATGACATTTACTCTGGTTTCTTCAATTATTTGCCTGTTGGAACAAAAGTATGTTTTTTAATTCAAATCAAGGTGAAATAGGAGATAGAGTTTTAATTAATTTAATCTCTCAAATAATAATCATTATGGATACCCGCAAAGGAACCCCAGCTACACAAATATTGTCAGTGTTTCACTCCACTACAATAACAGTTTCTTCCCATTCTGTCTCCCTCCCCTTGTCCACACAGCCCGAGAATAGTCTCTCCCTTCCCCCACTCACTCCATGTTCCGGGACCAGTTCTCGCTCCACTCCGTCTCTTACAAACAGCCCCCACCTCCCCCTGAACTTGCCCCGGACTCGAAGCTGATCTCTGAGTCTATCTGCGGACACGCTCCCAAAGCGATGTGCTGCTGGAAGGAGGCTGCTGTTTGCTCCCTTCCCCCGGGACCGGGATCTCTCCATTGGCGGCTGTTTTAAACCATCTTCTTCCGCTCACAGGCAGTGCTGGGGGAGGGGAGCGCAGGCGCAGATTTCTGCAACAATTCCGCAAACAGAAACATGGAAAATTTCCGGCACAGAATGAGGCCATTCGGCTCAACATGTCCGCGCCAGCTCAAAGAGCGATCCAGCCTGATCCCACAGTTTATTGTTATTGGACAGTGAAGTGTGGAAACAGAAGCGGACAGTCAGAATGTGGGGAGTTACACAAAGAGAATCTATTATGGGCACCAGGTGAGAAGTGTGAAGGACACATTTTAAACAGCGGCTGTTTGGTTTCGCTTCGACCATAGAAGCGGGAACTGGAAATCTGACCTGTGTAAAAGTCTCTGCTCCGTCGGTCAGTCCCGTTCATGGCCCAGTGGATTGTTTCTGGATGTCATTTAATTGTTGTAAAATGGCCAAAGCCCCTGGTATGCAGTAGCTGGGGGCTGAAGGACTGCAGTGGAATCAGACACTGACTCTGTTTGTGTTGCTGGGTTTCCTTTGTGATTGTTCACAATGATTATTCATTGAAACATTGTTTTGGTCACATTTGTATCTTCTACCACACCTCTTCCTGATTTTTTTTATTCGTTCATGTGACGTGGGCATCGCTGGCTAGGCCAACATTTATTGCCCATCCCTAATTGTCCTTGAGAAGGTGGTGGTGAGCTGCCTTCTTGAACAGCTGCAGTCCATGTGGGTTAGGTCCACCAACAGTGCTCTTAGAAAGCGAGTTCCAAGATTTTGATTGGGGAGGCAGTGATGCAGTGGTATTGTCACTGGGCGAGTACCTCAGAAACCCAGGGCCTTGTTCTGGGGACATGGGTTCAAATCCCACCATGGCAAAATGTTGAATTTATTTAATAAATCTGGAATTAAATGAAGCTCGTTTTATGATGGCCATGAAACCATTGTTGGTTGTTGTAAAAACCCATCTGGTTCACTATTTTCCTTCTGGGAAGGAAATCTGCTCTCCTTACTTGGTCCGGCCGACATGTGACTCCAGACCCACAGCAATAAATTTGACTCTTAAATGCCCTGTGAAATGGCCTAGCAAGCCTCTCAGTTGTATCTAACTGCAACAAAGTCAACTATAAATACCTTTTCTTCCTACAGGCAAATACTTGAAGGAAGTGGAATAAATGTAATGATTCCTCGACTCAAGGGGAAGTGCAGCCAATCCACACATAGTAAGTACAGTATCACTCACAGAGAGCAGAGACATCAGTTCCACCAACAACAGAAGTAGTCAGACTGGCACTGATCTCAAGTTCCAGAGACATTCATTCAATCCAACAGTCACACAGAGCAGGAAAGACTGAAGTTGTTTCCATTTCGCCCCAACTCAGTCCCACTGACAGGTAGATACATCAATCCCAGTCCAAAATCACACCCACTATCAGATTGCAAGGCACTGTGTCACTCTCATAAGAGTGCAGCCTCAACTACAAATTCAATGTCAGTGGCGCAGTGGTTAGCACCGCAGCCTCACAGCTCCAGCGACCCGGGTTCGATTCTTGGTACTGCCTGTGTGGAGTTTGCAAGTTCTCCCTGTGTCTGCGTGGGTTTCCTCCGGGTGCTCCGGTTTCCTCCCACCTCCAAAAGACTTGCAGGTTGATAGGCAAATTGGCCATTGTAAATTGCCCCTAGTGTAGGTAGGTGGTAGGTAGGTGGTAGGAGAATATTGGGGATGTGGTAGAGAATATGGGGTTAGTGTAGGGTTAGTATAAATGGGTGGTTGTTGGTCGGCACAGACTCGGTGGGCCGAAGGGCCTGTTTCAATGCTGTATCTCTAAATAAAAATAAAAAAAATAACAAAGATAGAACAGACAAACAGTACCTGATTGCAAGGTACAGAATTAATCTCAATAATGTACCCAGACTGCAGACTGAGCTACTTGTTACACACCACTCCACAAAACTGACAAAGGGTCAGACTGGAAGACGCAATATTAATTCCATTGTTACGAGTTGAATGAAGCTGACCTCACATACCAGGCCATCAATCAGATTGTAAAATATATTGCCATTCTCAAATTGTGTTCACAGTGATACTGATTGAATACTAGACCAAAACTCTCTCACAATATCTGATTAAAACCAACAGCTATTAACTTCAGTTGATCCACCTTTCAATTAGATACAAGTCAGAATACATTTATGGAACATTAAGGTGTGAAACATATCCTTTCCAACACCATACCTGACCGATACAGAATGCATCCCAAACTCACATGGAACACCAGATACTGAGAGCAACTGAATGAATCCCGCATTCATATACAGCACTCCAAACAGAGAGCTACACAACAAATCCTACATGTTAACAGATTAACAGATACAGAATAAATCCCACACTGATACATAATGCTAGTGAGTGGCAACTATAAAATAAATCCTGTGCTCACATACAGTACCAGAGGTTGACAGATGCAGAATGAATCCCACGCTCATACACAGTGCCATGGACTGACAGGTACAGAATGAATCCCACAAGCATGTATTGTATAACTGACTGATCGATGCAGAATAAGTCTCAAACAGTTCCAGAGATGGAGAGCTACCGAATGAATCCCACACTCATACATTGCTGAGTGTTACAGAGGAGTCACTATTACATGACCAGAAACAAAGACTAGTGGAGACAGAATGAGTTGCACACTTATGCACAGAATCAGGGACTAAGATTTACAGAATGTAATCATACAGAATACCCGAGTCTCACACAGACAAAATGAATCCCACAGTCACATATCATCCCTCAGACTGACAGATACAGAATTAATCCCACTCTCACAGACAGCACCAATGTTATACAAGTATAGAATGAGTCTAAATGAATACAAGAGATGGAGTGATTGTGAGTGTGGGACTTATTCTCATTCAGCCCTCGGCACTGAGAGATGCAGAATAATTTCAGTTGCTTACCATACCTGAGAATGGCAGACAGAGGATGTATCCCACAGGGTGGCACAGTGTTGCAGCGGTTAGTACCGCAGCCTCACAGCTCCAGCGACCTGGGTTCAGTTCTGGGTACTGCCTGTGCGGAATTTGCAAGTTCTCCCTGTGACTGTGGGTTTCCGCCGGGTGCTCCAGTTTCCTCCCACAGCCAACGACTTACAGGTTGATAGGTAAATTGGCCATTGTAAATTGCCCCTCATGTAGGTAGGTAGGTGGCAGGAGAATTGAGGGAAGGTGGAGATGTGGGAGGGAATATGGGATTAATGTAGGATTAGTATAAATGGGTGGCTGATGGTTGGCACAGACTCAGTGGGCTGAAGGGCCTGTTTCAGTGCTGTATCTCTCTATGACTCACACACAGTACCAGAGATTGACAGATACAAGCTGAATTTTACACTTCCATTCAACTCCAGGTGTTAACAGGTATGGAATTAATATCATATTCACACACAGTACCAGGCACTGGCACGAATGAGTGAGACCTGCATTCAGATGCAATACCAGACACTAACTGACATTCAGTAATTACCAGTGACATTTAGTTTTAGTTATTGACTGAAACAGAATTAATCCTATTTAGTTTCAGTGAGTGATGGATAAGGAAGGATATCAACATCTTTATAGAGTGCCCAAGGCAGATGGATGAAGAAAGAAACTTATACTCACATAGAGTATCAGAGACTGTCATATTTTTATTAATCTATCATGGACACACAGGAACAGAGCCTGGCATACAGATGCGCACACTCAGACATAATACCAAAGATTTAAAGATATAGAAAAAATACCACATTCACTGACAGTGTTAGAGACTGACAAACACACTCACATACAGTGCCAGAATATTGACAGCTGCAGAATGAATCCCACACTCACATACAGTGCCAGAGATTGACAGATAGAGAATGAATTCCACACTCAGACACTACCACAACCTCACAAACACTGAATTAATCCCATACTCAGGCACAATGTCAGAGAAAAACAGAGACTGAATAAATTCCACACTCACACACAGAATGAGAGACCACAGTTACAGAAAGAAAACTCCTCCCCCCACCAAACACACCAAGTATCAGACACAGAATGAATCCCATACTCACATACAGTGCCAGAGATTGACAGATAGAGAATGAATTCCACACTCAGACACTACCACAACCTCACAAACACTGAATTAATCCCATACTCAGGCACAATGTATCAGAAAAACAGAGACTGAATAGATTCCACACTCACACACAGAATGAGAGACCACAGTTACAGAAAGAAAACTCCTCCCCCCACCAAACAAACCAAGTATCAGACACAGAATGAATCCCAGACTCATGTATAGCAGCTGTGACAGATACAAAGTGTTTTCCACACTCACACATGCATTACCAGAAAATGACAAATACAGTGTTAATCCCACACTCACACACTGTACCAGTGAATGACAGATAGGTAATGAATTTCACTGAGGGTCAGTCCCTGAGACTGACAGATTAAAAAATGACTTTCACAGGCAAGACAACAAGCTGACAGATTTATGACAACATCAAAACCAATGATTGCTTAAATAAAATGCATTAATAGCTCATCTCCACTCCTAGTATTTCTAAATCTCACATATTCACTATAATGTGAACAATTATTTCCTGTTGCATCCCTCTCAGATTTGTAAACTTCAGTGTATTGGAGTGAGGTGACATCTACTGGCTGGAAGCAAGAATTTCAATAGAGTGGCAGAAACTCCCAAAGTCTGTCAGGGTTAAAGAAACCTTGCAATATGAGGAAATAGTGAAGGGGGTTTGATAGGGTAGATGGAGACATGTTTCCACTTGTGGGAAAAAAGGGCCAGAAATTTAAAATTGTCATTAATAAAAGAAATGAGGAATTAATGAAAAATGTGTTTATGAAGTGAGTGCTTAGAATCTGGATCATGCGACCATAGGGAGAGGTTGAGGCGAATAGTATCGGTCGGTACACTTAAGGGGAAGCTGAACAGATGTATAGGGTGAAAGGAATAGAGGAATATACATATAGGGCTTTATTATTCTGTTATTCATTTATATGAAGCAGGATGGCTGGAAATATGTGTAGAGCATAGAGCAGTTGGGATGATCCCAATGCAGTATTTTGTCTGGATGGATCTGCCCAGAACACTTGTGATGCAGGAGCTGGGAGCTTCAGTACTTCAGTGGAGGCAGTCACTGATGCTGGTTTTCATTTGCGGATGTTCTTAATGAATATTAATTGAGAAATTAAATTGATCACTTTGATATTTTGCACCTCACCTGTTCTTGAGTTATAAGATATATTTTTTCTTCCAACGGGCAAATATTTGAAGGTATTGTGTTGAATGTGATGGTTGCTGCACTCGAGGCACAAGGAACAGCGCAGCCAGCTCCTCTCACACACAGTAGGTACATTATCACTCAGAGTACAGAGGCACAGATGGTTCATCAGTTCCCCAGTCTCAGACTGCAGAAGTAGTCAGGCTCACATTGATCCCGAGTTCCAGAGTCATATTTTCAATCCAACAATCAAACAAAGCGGGAGAGAAATAAATTGTTTGTGTTTCACCCCAACTCAGTACCACTGACAGGTAGATACATCAATCCCAGGTCAAAATCACACCCACTGGCAGATTGAAATGGAATGTGTCAATCTAAATATAATGCAGACTTAGCTATCAATTAAATATCAGATAGAACTGGCACACAGTATTGACTGAATGGCACAGAATCTGACCTAATGATGTACCCTGAGTTTTTAATTAAATACCATACCCAAAGCTCACGCCTATTGATTATAAAAGATGATTAACCATCCCAATAGTGTACCCTGAGATACAAGTTACATACAAGTTCAACATTCATTACAGTAAAATATTTAAAAGGGCTGAAAAATCGCATAACCTGAGACACAAATTAGATACCAGTTCAAAACTCACCCACACCATGAAAAATTTCTCAATATTACATACCATTCTAAAAACAGATACAATATCAAACTGAAATACAGTATCAGTTCCATTAGTACAGATTGAGCTAAACATTGCCAGTCCAAAAATCACACACAGGGCTGAATTTTATAAGCCTGCTGCCGAAATCGACGGCCGGTGAAAACAATGGTGGTCCGCTCATGCGGGCCACACGTCGTGGAGTCACCGCGATCCGAAGTGTGGCGGCTCATTTAAATAGCCGGGGTGGGCCACCTCCCGCCAATCATGTGTAAGGGGCGAGCTGACCATCCCTGGCAATGGCGTCAGCCGCCTGTGCGCAGGCGCTGATACCATTTTTAAAGGGCTTTGAGCCCTACCTTTAAATTTAAATATTTAAACCGCAAGGACATAAAAATAAACAAAGACATTTCTTCTGTCTCTCTCCCACCCCCAGTATCAATTAAATTAATGACTTGCCCTCTCTCCCCAAAAACACTTACCTTGTCCACCTGACCTTCCGTGCCCACCCAAAGTGCATAAACTTTAACCTCAAACCCTTCCCACCATCCCCTACACCAATATGTTACTTTGACCATGTTCCCCCTTCCCTCCTGCACTAAGAAACTTACCTCCTTCCCCCTGCCTATGAGTGTGTGCCTCGTTTCCCGGGACAGGGATCCGAAGGCCAGCCACCAGGCTGACGATGGGAGCAGTAACTCAGGTGGGGACGTAAATATAATTAGTGCATTCATTTACATATATTTGAATATGCAAATGGAGGTCTGGTCGCCGAGCGGCGGGAAGGGGGGTGCCGCCATGAGGCCTCGCTGCCACCGGCAATATCGGTGGGCAGGACCCTCCCAGTCTCTCCTGGAGGCATTTTCTGCTGCCCCCCCCTCCCCCATCATGAAAGGCAATGTCGGGTGGGGGTCTGTAAAATCCAGCCCACAGTATCCGATTGTGCAATGCTTGTAAATTGTAAACTGTGGTGTCAATTAGATGTCAGTACAGAACTCACCCAAACTGCAGAATTGAAAAATACAGTAGACTGAATTACACATTATTTACCAGCCATAAAAACATATGCAGTATCAGAATGAAATAGAGTATCAATTTCATTTGTGTAGACTGAGCTCCACATTACAAACCAGTAAAAAATCTAATCCAACAGAGGTATGGAGGTTTTAGTGGTTGTGGTACAGGATTAATCCAGAAGACTCGACTAATGATTCAGAGACATGAGTTTAAATTCCACTACAGCAGCTGGGTAATTTAAATTCAGTTAATTAAATAAATCTGGAATAAAAAAAATCTGGTCTCAGCACTGGTGACCCTGGAGCTACTGGATTGCTGTCAGAAAATCCATCAGATTCATGAATGTCCTTGAGAGAAGGAAATCTGCCATTCTGACCCAGTCTGAAGTATAAGTGATTCCAGGCCCACAGCAATGTGATTGAATCTTAACTGTCCTCTGAAATGGCCCAGCAAACCACTCAGCTGTATTGAAAGTGTAATTAGGGATGGGCAATAAATGCTGACCTTGCCAGTGACACTAACATCCTGTGAATTAATAAACAAGCATTATCAGACTTAGAGATAACATTATCTATTCCATTGGAACCGGCTGAAGTACAGATAACATAGCACTCCAAAAATCTATAGTGTTAGAGTGAAAGATACTGTCTCAATTATTGATTGCAGCCTGAGCTCCACATTACATACCAATCTAAAATCGCATACAGTTTCAGACTGAGATACAATATTTATTCCATTACTGCAACAGAACTACATGTTCCACATTATTGAATAAGCCTGGGCTCCTTTCTCTGGAAAGAAGGAGGCTCAATGTTCAGGCTAATAGAAGCATTGGCTATGAAAGGATTTGATAGGGTAGAGGTAGAGATTTTTCACACTTGTGGGAAAAGTTGTGAATAGGAAATAGTCAGTAATAAATCAAATAAATAATTCAGGAGAAACTTCTTCACCCTGCTTTGACCGTGGTTAGAATCTGTAACATGCCACCACATGCAGCAGTTGAGTTAATGAACATTGCGACATTTAACAGCAAGTTAAATGATAATATGAGGCAGAAAAGATTTGAGGGATTTGCTGATCAGATTAGATGAAGTAGAGTTGGAGGAGGCTCATGTGGAAATGCAAAATCTTGGGCAGAATAGCCTGTCTCTTTGCTGTAAATTCTATGTAATTCTGTGTAGAATGAATTCAGAACAGCAAAACATCCCAGAGATTAATGGTTACTGAATATATCCCACAAACAGAGTCCCAGAGACTTACAGATACTGAACAAAACCCACATTCACAGGCAGTACCAGGGACCGACAGATACTGAACGAAACCCACACTCACAGGCTGTAGCAGAGACTGACAGATACTGAAAAAACTCACATTCACAGGAAGTACCAGAGACTGACAGATACTGAACAAAACCCACATTCACAGGCAGTACCAGAGACTGACAGATACTGAACAAAACCCACATTCACAGGCAGTACCAGAGACTGACAGATACGAAACAAAACCCACATTCACAGGCAGTACCAGAGACTGACAGATACTGAATGAAACCCACATTCACAGGTAGTACCAGAGACTGACAGATACTGAATGAAACCCACATTCACAGGCAGTACTAGAGACTGACAGATACTGAACAAAACCCACACTCACAGACAGTACCAGGGACTGACAGATACTGAACAAAACCCACATTCACAGGCAGTACCAGAGACTGACAGACACTGAATGAAACTCACATTCACAGGCAGTACCAGAGACTGACAGATACTGAAAAAACCCACATTCACAGGCAGTCCCAGAGACTGACAGATACGAAACAAAACCCACATTCACAGGCAGTACCCGAGACTGACAGATACTGAATGAAACCCACATTCACAGGCAGTACCAGAGACTGACAGATACTGAATGAAACCCACATTCACAGGCAGTACCAGAGACTTACAGATACTGAACAAAACCCACACTCACAGACAGTACCAGGGACTGACAGATACTGAACAAAACCCACACTCACAGGCTGTAGCAGAGACTGACAGACACTGAATGAAACTCACATTCACAGGCAGTACCAGAGACTGACAGATACTGAATGAAAGCCACACTCATGGACAGGACTAGAGACTGGTACTGAATGAGTCCCAGATTCAAAAATTTACAGTGGCTGAGAATTACAACAATATTCCTACACTCACATACTGTACCAGTAACTTAAAGATACAGAATGAATCGCACACTCAAATACCATACTTGAGACTGAGATACAGAATGAGTCCACACTAACACACAGTACTGACAGATACAGAATGGATCATAAAGTCACATACAGCAACAGAGACCTATTAGCACAGTATGAATCCTACTGTCACATACAGGACTAGAATATGACTGACTGCAGCATGAATCCCATACTCCCACTCAGTAACCAAGACTGACAGTTAGCCGCATATAAAGAATGATTCGCATTCTCATGTACGGGACAACAGGCTGGCTGATGTGGCATAATGGTACAATTAATGTTTGGACAAACTCAATGCAATAATGGCTTGTCTCCATTCCCAGTATTTCTAAGTTCCACCTGTCCAACATAAGCTGAACAATTATTGCATGTTGTGACTGACGGTCTGGTCTGTAAACTGCACTGTGTCACAGAATGCTGACATTTGCTAACTGGAAATGAGAACTGTCACATAGGAGAAGAAATTTACACAGTCTGTCAGGGTTAAAGAAGCAGGTAATGTGAGGTAATAGATTTTGTCTGTAAGTGCTACACTCATATTGCTTCATATTTTTATATTGAAAATAAAGGTAATTGATTCTTATTTTAAAAAATTGCCTTCATTGATTAGAGATTTGTAAATGTGCCCTGTTATATTTTACACTAAATTGAGCAGTATTTCTGTCTGATTTTTTAGGATACTATTTACATTACTTCAAATAAAGAAAACATAACTACACAAAGAACTGAGCACAACGCTGAAAGATTCACAGCAAACAGTCAAAAGGGAAAGGGATGAAATACAAAAAAAAACTAAAATACTGAAAGCACTCAGCTAGTCCAGAAACAACTGTGGAGAAGAGAAGCTCAGGTTAATGGTCCAGTTCTGTGACCCTTCTATAGACCTGAAACATTGCTCCTGCCTTCCTCTCTCCACAGATACTGCTGGAACTGCTGAGTGTTTCCAGAATCTTCTGTTATTCAGATTTCCAGCAAGTTTCTCTTTTTGAAGAATGAAATATTCCCTGGGAAGGAATTGTAAGATTTTGGTTCGGTCTTCACAGATACACAAAGAAGGGGACCGAGCTCATAATGTGATTTTTAAACAGTTTATTAAGAAGCAACAGTTTAATGTAATATTAAGAAGTATCAGTTTAAATATGAACAGTTTAAATATGATAAAAGCAAAATACTGTGGATGCTGGAAATCTGAAACAAAAACAAGAAATGCTGGATTCACTCAGCAGGTCTGGCAGCATCTGTGGAAAGAGAAGCAGAGTTAACGTTTCGGGTCAGTGACCCTTCTTCGGAACTGACAAATATTAGAAAAGTCACAGATTATAAACAAGTGAGGTGGGGGTTGGGCAAGAGATAACAAAGGAGAAGGTGCAGATTGGACCAGGCCACATAGCTGACCAAAAGGTCACGGAGCAAAGGCAAACAATATGTTAATGGTGTGTTGAAAGACAAAGCATTAGTACAGATTAGGTGTGAATACACTGAATATTGAACATCAGCAAGTGCAAACCTGAAGAAAAACAACCTGAAAAAAACAGTGGGTAAGCAAACTGAACAAACTAAGATGAAATGAAATAAATAAATGCAAAAAAAGATTGTAAAAAATGTAAAAAGGAATACAAAAAAAAAAGGAAGAAAAAATAACTAAAAATGACTAAAAATTGCCATTTCAACACTCCCCCCTGCTCTCATGCTCACATCTCTGTCCTGGGATTGCTGCAGTGTTCCAGTGAACATCAAAGCAAGCTCGAGGAACAGCATCTCATCTACCGATTAGGCACACTACAGCCTGCCGGACTGAACATTGAGTTCAATAATTTCAGAGCATGACAGCCCCCCACTTTGCTTTCATTTTTAGTCATTTTTAGTTATTTTTTCTTCCTTTTTTTTTGCATTCCTTTTTACATTTTTTACAATCTTTTTTTGCATTTATTTATTTCATTTCATCTTAGTTTGTTCAGTTTGCTTACCCACTGTTTTTTTCAGGTTGTTTTTCTTCAGGTTTGCACTTGCTGATGTTCAATATTCAGTGTATTCACACCTAATCTGTACTAATGCTTTGTCTTTCAACACACCATTAACATATTGTTTGCCTTTGCTCCGTGACCTTTTGGTCAGCTATGTGGCCTGGTCCAATCTGCACCTTCTCCTTTGTTATCTCTTGCCCAACCCCCACCTCACTTGTTTATAATCTGTGACTTTTCTAATATTTGTCAGTTCCGAAGAAGGGTCACTGACCCGAAACGTTAACTCTGCTTCTCTTTCCACAGATGCTGCCAGACCTGCTGAGTGAATCCAGCATTTCTTGTTTTAGTTTAAATATGATGATGCGGAAGCTAAATAGATGAATTAGACGTACGACCCATAACAGATTGAATGGATTACCGATCCGGATCATACAGTGGGGAAGAACAGTGTTGACAGTCTCCCCGACGATGAAGCAGGCGAGGTGTTGGTGTCCTCAGTCTTCTTCAGCCAACCAAAGTGTTAGGCCAAAGTCTAACACTCAGCTGAAGCCGAGCTTTGGGAAGCTCTCCTGTCTGAATAAGACTGACTATTTCCCTGTCGAGCACCTGTTTATATACTTTATTTCTAGGGACTGGTACCCTATGTCAATCACTTGTTCCAACACTTCTAACCAATGAATACAGGACAGGTAACTGAAGTATCAGAGTGGCCACCCCCCCCCCAACTTTGTCCATCACTTTTGCTCAAGGTCATCTTTCAGTTTATCTTATACTGGATCCCATTTTTAGCTTTCACCAGACACTTGTACTGATAACAGGGTACACAAAGTGCTAGAAGACTCCATCTATCAGTTCAGGAATGTCTATGGTGTCCAGTGGCTTCTATATGACCACCTCAGGAACAGCATACTCCTCAGCCCCTATCTTTGTTTATACCAGTGCTGACCCTCGCTGCTAAGAACTGCTTTTCTATGGGTGGCCTCATGCTCTGTCTGCTACTTTTATTTATTTAGAGATACAGCACTGAAGCAGGCCCTTCGGCCCACTGAGTCTGTGCTGACCATCAACTACCCATTTATACTAATCCTATATTCCTACCACATCCCCACACCTATACTAGGGGCAATTTATAATGGCCAATTTACCTATCAACCTGCAAGTCTTTGGCTGTGGGTGGAAACCGGAGCACCCAGCGAAAATCCACATGGTCGCAGGGAGAACTTGCAAACTCCATCCAGGCAGTACCCAGAATCGAACCGGGGTCGCTGCAGCTGTGAGGCTGCAGTGCTAACCACTGCACCACTGTGCCGCTATAATATATTGCTATAAGCATTCGACATTATTATGAGAAGAACCAGTTATTAAAGGTCCCATTTCTTACAGAATGGAACTTTGCATAAAAAGGAGGATTAGGCCACTCGGCCCTTCGAAATAGCTCTGCCATTCGATAAGATTAGGGCTGATTTCCTACCTCAACTCCATCTCACTACAATAGCACAGATCCCTTGATCACCTAAGTGTCCAAAAACCTATTAATCTCTCTCTTGAATATACGCAATGATTGAGCATCCACAGCTCTCTGGGGAAGAGAATTCCAAAGATTAACAACCATGAGAGTGAAAAAAAATCTCTTCTCAGTCCTGAATGACTGAGCCCTTCACACTGAGACTATGAGCCTTTGTTCTGGGTTTGCCAGCCAGAGGAAACAGCCTCCCAGTATCTATTGTGTCAAACCACTTAAGATTTTTATTTGTCAGTACGATTACTTGTCATTCTTCTACATTCTGGGGAATTCTAGCATAGTCTACTCGAGCTTTTCTCATACATGGATGACGTTGCCGTCTTCTGCTCAGTACGCAAACACCAAGTGTCATTACGTGCTGAGGTTCTATCTGTACCCGATGTTGAGAAGGATGGACCTGGTCACATTGCCGCGGAACGCTCCATCCAGTTGGACCGTGCCGTACCACCTATCCTTCGTGGGAAGGTTTCTGCGGAAAACACCTTTGACCACCAATCCATCAGGCAGTGGTCTGCACGGAATGTCCTCAAGGCCCTACGGGAAACGTAGATGGTGGATCCGGTCGGATGGTTCCCCGAGCAGACCGCCAAAGTCATTTGGCAGAATGCCTCATCACCAGAACTTTCAAACAAGCACCAAGATGTAGCTTGGCTAGTGGTGAGAAGAGCCTTCCCCGTCAGATCCTTCCTGCACGCCTGAAGTCTCACCCCCTCCGCACAATGCCCTCGAGGTGGCTGTGGTGAGAAAGAGATGGTTGCCCACCTCCTTCTGGAATGTGTCTTTGCAAAGCAGGTGTGGAAAGAGATGCAGTGGTTTTTGTCGAGGTTCATCCCAAGCAGCTCTGTAACACAGGAATCTGTGCTCTATGGGCTGTTCCCAGGGACGCACACAGAGATAAACATCAACTACTGCTGGAGGACTATCAATTCGGTGAAAGACACCCTTTGGTCTGCCCGAAACTTGCTGGTCTTCCAGCACAAAGTGTTGTCCATGACCGAATGTTGCAGACTGGCACATTCCATGGTCCAGGACTATGTGCTGAGGGACGCACTAAAGCTTGGGGCAGCCGCAGCAAAGGCTCAATGGGGAAAGACCACTGTGTAAGTTCCCCTCATCAAGCTGAATGGAGGGGCTGGATCCATGGAAAACCCCTCGAACTTTATCTGGAAAATATTTGTGTGCTATAAAATGTAAAAATTTATCTGGCATGACAAATGAAATGGTTGTGAGGCAACTCACTCCTTTATTGAAGGAAACTGACCTCCTTTGCACTGTTTGTATTTTTTGACTTGATGCTGTTTGAAACTGTACGGTAATGTATTTTTTTTTACAGATTTTGATGAATAAAGTATATTTTGGAAATAAAAAAAAAGTCTGGAAGAGGAAAGACCAGCGGGAAAGCTCGGGCCAAGGCCAAGTCTCGCTCCTCCCAGGCTGGACTGTAGTTCCCGGTGGGTCGTGTTCACAGGCTCCTGAGAAAGGGTAACTATGCTGAGCGTGTGGGTGCCGGAGCCCCGGTCTATCTGGCTGCTGTGCTCGAGTATCTGACCGCTGAAATCGGTGAGCTGGCCGGTAATGCGGCCCGGGACAACAAGAAGACCCGCATCATCCCCAGATACCTGCAGCTGGCGGTCCGCAATGACGAGGAGCTCAACAAGCTGCTGGGAGGAGTGACCATCGCTCAGGGCGGGGTGCTGCCTAATATCCAGGCCGTGCTGTTGCCCAAGAAAACCAGCGCTCAGAGCTCCCAGAAAAAGTAAAGCGGCCAAAATGTCATCTAATAAACCAAAGGCTCTTTTCAGAGCCACCCACAGTCTCTGTGAAAGGGCTGGTTACTGTCAGGAGGGAGTCAGTGATGGAGTTATTGTAACAGTGGATTGACCTGTTTCACATCTGTCCAGGTGTGTTTTCCGTTCCCTCTCTGGATTGCGCTCTGTTTCTCTCCGCACACATCCCCCTGTACCCACTCACCCCCAGTTAAATGAAGAACTGAACTACAGGGTGTCAATCAACAATTTAATAAATGCCGCCACCTTCAATTTCATAAATTCGGAGACCCTCCTGGTGCATTAATGATAAGTGGTTTGGCGCTGATGAATTAATTTAATAATGACAGTATCTGGGTCAATTCTGATCTGTTTTTCATTTAGACAGTTTGAATTCTGTTTTTTTTTCCTCCGGTGATCTGAGCGCCGCTTCTCAATGAGAATCTGCTCACGGAACAGAGTGAGTGCAGAATAAGAGAAGGAACTTGAAACAATCACTATCGCTAGAAAAAATGTATGAGGAACACTATTGGGACTAAAGGCTGACAGATCCCCTGGAACTGATGGCCTGCATCCTAGAGTTTAAAAGAAATGGCTACAGTGGATGCATTGGTTGTAATCTTAAATTCCCGAGATTCTGGAACAGTCCCAGTGGATATTAAAACCGCAAATGTGAAACCCCTATTCAAAAAGCAGGTAATGATAGGCCTGCTAGCCTAATGTCTGTCATTGGGAAAATGCTGAAATCCATGATTAAGTAAGTGGTAGCAGAACATTCAGAAAATTAATGTACAATCATGCAGAGTCAACATGGATTTATGAAAAAGAAATCATATTTGACAAAATTATTTTTGAGGATGTAACAAGCAGGGTATATGAAGGGGAACCAGTAGATGTAGTGATCTGCTCTGATGGTGCTACCTTCCATGACAGCACTTCTGATATGTCTTCCTTTTTCCTCAACAGAGGATTCCCCCCACCGTGGTTGACAGGGCCCTCAACCGTGTCGGGCCCATTTCCCGCACCTCTATCCTCACCCCTTCCCCTTCCTCCCAGAATCGTGACAGGGTTCCCCTTGTCCTCACTTTCCACCCCATCAGCCTCCATATCCAAAGGATCATCCTCCGCCATTTCCGCCACCTCCAGCATGATGCCACTACCAAACGCATCTTCCCCTCCCTTCCCCTGTCAGCATTCTGAAGGGATCTTTCCCTCCGCCACACCCTGGTCCACTCCTCCATTACCCCCACCACCTCGTCCCCTTCCCATGGCACCTTCCTCTGCAATCGCAGGAGGTGTAATACCTGCCCATTTACCTCCTCTCTCCTCACTATCCCAGGCCCCAAACACTCCTTTCAGGTTAAGCAGCAACTTATTTGTACTTCTTTCAACGTAGTATACTGTATTTGCTGCTCACAATGTGGTCTCCTCTACATTGGGGAGACCAAACGCAGACTGGATGACCGCTTTGCGAAACACCTCCGCTCAGTCCGCAAGCAGGACCCTGAGCTTCCGGTTGCTTGCCATTTCAACACTCCCCCTTGCTCTCATGCTCACATCTCTATCATGGGCTTGCTGCAGTGTTCCGGTGAACATCAACGAAAGCTCGAGGAACAGCATCTCATTTACCAATTAGGCACACTACAGCCTGCCGGACTGAACATTGAGTTCAATAATTTCATTGCATGACAGCCCCCCATTTTACTTTCATTTTTAGTTATTTTTTCTTTTTACATTTTTTTGTATGTTTATTTTATTTCATCTTAGTCTGTTCAATTGGCTTACCCACTGTTTTTTTTTTCATGTCTGTACTTGCTGCTATTCAATTTTAAGTCCGTTAACACCCTATCTGTACTAATGCTTTGTCTTTCAACACATCATTAACATATTGTTTGCCTTTGCTCCATGACCTTCTGGTCAGTTATTCTCTGTGACCTTGTCCTATCTACACCTTCTCCTTTCTTATCTCTTGCCCCACTCCCGCTTTACTTGCTTATAACCTTTGACATTTCTAATATTTGCCAGTTCCAAAGACGTGTCACTGACCCGAAACGTTAACTCTGCTTCTCTCTCCACAGATGCTGCCAGACCTGCTGAGTATTTCCAGCATTTCCTGTTTTTATATCAGTAGATGTTGTTTATTTGGAGTTTAAAAGGTGTTCGATAAAGTGCCATGTAAAAGACACAAGATAAGAGCTCATGGTGTTCAGGTGTAATATATTAGCATGGATAGAGGATTGGCTAACTAACAAGAAACAGGGAATTGGGTTCAATGGGTCATTTTTCAGTTTGGCAAACTAACTAATGGTGTGCCACAGGGATCGGTGTTGGGGCCTCAACCACTTACAATCTATAATTACTGGCTTAGATGAAGGGATCGAGTGTATTGTAACCAAATTTGCTGGTGATACAAATATAGGTGGGAAAGCAAGTTGTGAGGAGGCCACAAAGAGTTTGCAAAGGGATAAAGGCAGGTTAAGTGTGTGGACAAAAATTTGGCAATGAAGTATAATGTGGGAAAATGTGAGGTTATCCACTTTGGTATGATGTGAAGAAAAGCAGAATATTATTTAAATAGAGAGAGACTGCAGAATGCTGTGGTACAGAGAATCAGGGGGTCCTTGTATATGAATCACAAAATGTTAGCATGAAAGTACAGCAAGTAATTAGGAAGGCAAATGGAATGTTGGCCTTTATTCCAAGGGGGATGGGGTATAAATGTGCAAGTTGTTGGTTCGACCACACCTTGAGTGTTGCATGCAGTTTTGGTCTCCTTATTTATGGAGAGATATATTTGCATTGGAGGTCGTTCAGGCAAGTACCACTAGGTTGATTTCTGGGATGAAGGTGTTGTGTTATGTGGAAAGATTGACCTGGTTTTGGTGCACTCATTGGAGTTTAGAAGAATGAGAGTCAATCTTATTGAAATACATAAGATTCTGAGGGGGCTTGACAGGGTATTTACTGAGATGATGTTTCCCCTCATGAGGGAATCAAGAACTCGGGGGAACAGTTTCAAAATAAGGGGTCTCATTTTCGATGTAGTTGAGGAGGAATATCTTCTCTCAAAGGGCTGCTATTCTTTGGAATTCTCTACCCAAGAGGATGGTGGAGACTGGTCATTGAATATATTTAAGGCTGAGTTAGACTGACTTTTGATCTACAAGGGAATGAAGGGTTATAGGGGCAGGCAGGATAGTGAAGTTGAGGCCATGATTAGATCTGCCATGATCTTATTGAATGGTGGAGCAGGCTCAATTGGTGGAATGGCCTAATCCTGCTCCGAGTTATTATGTTCTTATGTTATAATGCCAGGTGGAAATAAAATCCTGACTTATGCATACATCCCTGCTCCAGCAGGTATTCCCATTCATGGAGCAGTGCAGATGTTGGGTTGTTCCTGGATGTCACTAACTTGTTGTAAAACTACCAAAGAAAACCTGATCAGCAGAAGCTGAGTGCTGCAGTGGAATCAGACACTGACACTCTTTGTATTACTGATCATCCTTTGTGGTTGGTCATAATGATTATTAATTGAAATATTACATTCATGTTATGCCGAAAACCACACCTGCCAAAAATGAGACATATTAATTTTGTCGTATGAACTGTTATGGACTTCAAATACCTTGTTTAAAAAGACCACAACAATGGCTGAAAATATGGCTGCACATTTGCATTCTAAAAGACTAAACAAGACAGTGGGAGTGCTCCCTGATTCAATTAGCCAGATGGGGTTGTCAATGGAGATGATCAAGAGACATTGAATGTGTAAGATACTGCATTACGCTCCCCCCTCCCCATGCAACCGTCCCCCCACGCACCACCACACTCCACTCTCCCAGCAGACAATCAAACAATGCCGGAGAGGCAGAAGTTGTTTCCAATTCAGCCCAACTCAGTACTGCTGAAAGGTAGGTCCATTGATCTCAGTTCAAAATCACACCCACTATCAGATTGAAAGGCACCGGATCAATCTCACAAAAGTGCAGCCTAAGCTACAAATTAAATATGAGGTAGAGCAGCTGATGGAAAGGTACAGAATGAATCCTGAGAATGTAGACCAGAGTGCAGACTGAGAGACAGATTACAATGTAGTACAAACATCTCATACAGTATCAAAAGGAAAGTTACAGTATTATGCCAATTAGTGCAGACTGCACTACACATTACATACCAATCCAATAATCTCTGTCAGAGCTGTATTGAAAGATAGAGTATCAATTCAATGATTCTAATTATACTGAGCACAGCATTTGTGAGTTTGAAATATATGTCATCATTCACAAATGTGTTCAGAGTTACAGACTAAATACTCATCCAAAACAAACAGAGATGAGGAGAAATTTCTTTACTCAGAGGGTTGTTAAACATTAGGAATTCTCTACCCCAGAGAACTGTGGAAGCTCAGTCATTGAGTATGTTTAAAGCAGAGATTGACAGATTTCTAAATACAAATGACATAAGGGGATATGAGGATAGTGTGGGAAAAAAGGCATTGAAGTGGATGATCAGTCCTGATCCTATTGAATGGCAGAGCATGCTGGGTGTCCTGCTCCTATGTTCCTAAAACTCTCATACCACAACTCAATAAAACACACAGTTAAAATGAGGCAAATTGTGATACATTATGGCGTTAAACAAATAGTTCTCAATACCATCCCTGAGATACATATTAAGTACTGGTACAGAGGAATCCTGCACCAGAGTCTCATAGATACAGAATGTACCACACTTGTAGACAATACCAGTAGCTGAGAGATACAAAATTAATTCCACTTTAACTGACTGTCCCAGAAACAGACACATAAAAAGTGAATTGTAACACACATTAAGTACCAGAGACTGCCAAATGCAGAATGAGCTCTGGATGTGCACATGCAGACTGTACCAGAAATTGACTAATACTGAATGGGACCCACACTCATACGTTGTACCAGAGACTAACAGCTAAAGAATAAATCCAACATTCACTTCCAGTACCAGAAAATAATATATGCATAACAGATATCACTCACATACACTAGCAGAGACTGACAGACAACAGAATGAATCCCACAATCTCATTCAGTACCAGATACTAACAGGTACAGAATTACTCCCATACACACTGTACTAGGCACTGAAAGACATAGGAGGAATTGTACATTCACATTCAATAGCAAACACTGACAGATACTGTAGGAGTCACATGCTCACAGTGAGTACCAGATACTGTTGAAAAGAGAATTAATCCCACACTTGCATTCATTGCAAGAGACTGACAGATACATAAATGATATCCATACTCACATCGGAGACTGACATGCAGAACTTGAACCACACCCATACATAGTACCAAAACCTGAAAGGTATTAAATCAATAAAACAATCAGTATCTTACACATTCAATAAAACAGTGCCAAAGACTGACAGAGGTCACTTGCATAGAATAGCAGAGATTTTCATGGACAGAATGATCTTATTTCACATTCAGTCTGGATATTGACCAATACACAATGAATCCTATGATCATACTCAATACCAAGTTCAGACAGACACCATATATATCCCCCACTTATTCACATTATCATAGACTGACAGACACAGAGTGAGTCACAAAATCAATTAATTTCAGAGACCAGCAGATAGAGAATTAATCTCACTCTCACAGAAAGAACCAGAGACTGACAAATATACAATGTGACCCAAGCTCACATAAAGTGACAGACAGTTAATTAAAACCACACACATACATAATACCTTAGACTTACACATAGCGAATTAATCAAACAATCACATTCTGACTGTAAGACTGGTGCATACAGAATGAATCTCACACTCACATTTAGTTCCAGACACTGACAGATACAGAATGATATCCACATTCACCCACAGGAGCAGATAAATACAGAAGCTGCACATTCACATACAATACTCATGATTGACATACAGAATGAATCACACAATCACATTTAGTTCCATAGACTGACACTGAAATAATCTCACACTCAGGCACAGTACCACAGACAGATAGATTTAGAATTAAATTTGCTGTCATACAATGTACCAGAAAGTGTGACAAAATTAATCTCATACAGTACAAAAGATTGATGGAATTTGTCCCACACTCAATGTAATAGGTTTTAAGTAAGTGAAGTGGGGATGGCGGAGGGGTGGGGAGAGGGGGTAGGTGGAGGTGGGGAAGAGAACAAAAGGGAAGGTGTGTGTTCAGGCTGGAGACGGTTGCCCACCTCCTCCTGGAATGTGTCTTTGCAAAGCAGGTATGGAAAGAGATGCAGTGGATTTTGTTGAGATTCATCCCAAGCAGCTCTGTAACACAAGAGTCTGTGCTCTCCGGGCTGTTCCCAGGGACGCGCACGGAGATAAACATCAACTGCTGCTGGAAGACTATCAATTTGGTGAAAGATGCCCTTTGGTCTGCACAAAACGTGCTGGTCTTCCAGCGCAAAGAGTTGTCCACCACCAAATGTTGCAGACTGGCACATTCCAAGGTTCAGTACTACGTGCTGAGGAACGCACTAAAGCTTGGGGCAGCCGCAGCAAAGGCTCAATGGGGAAAGACCAATGTGTAAGGTCCCCCCACCAAGCTGAACGGAGGGACTGGATCCATGGAAAACCCCTCGAACTGTATCCGGAAAATTTTTGTTTGCTATAAAACGTATATGGCATGAAAAATGAAATGGAAGGGTGGTGAGGCAACTCACTCCTGTATTGAAGGAAACTGATCTCCTTTGCACTGTTTGTATTTTTTGACTTGGTGCTGTTTGGAACTGTTTTGTAATGTATTTTTTTTACAGATTTTTATGAATAAAATATATTTTGGAATTTTAAAAAAAGTTTTAGGGCAGGAGAGATTAACTGACAAGCAGGTCATGCGGCAAAGACAAAGAGAGAGTGCTAATGATGCAGTGAAGGACAAAACATTAGTGTACAGACAGTGTTAATGACAGAATAATGAACAGCTCTCTCCAAAAGCACAAACTTGAAAAACCAAGATTCAGGCAGGAACATGGTAACAAAAAATTATCAATCAAAATAAAATAAAATAATAAAAAAAGATCCAGCCATGCTCTGAAATTATTTTACTCAATGTTCAGTCCGGAAGGCTGTTGAGTGTCTGATCAGAAAATGAGGTTCTGTTCCTGGAGCTTGCTTCACTGGAACACTGCAGCAGGCCGAGGACAGAAATGTGGGCATGAGAACAGTGTGGTGAATTGAATTGGCAAGCAACCTGAAGCTTGGGTTCATGCTTGCAGATTGTCCGGAGATGTTCCGCAAAGCAGTCACCCAATCTACGTTTGGTCTCCCCAGTGTAGAGGTGCCACATTGTGAGCAGCGAATACAGAAGACTAAATTGAAAGAAGTACAAGTAAATCGCTGCTTCACCTGGAAGGAGTGCTTGGGGCCTTGGATGGTGAGGAGAGAGGAGGTAAAAGGGCAGGATCTATGCCTCCTGCGATTATATGGGAAGAGGCCATGGGAAGGGGAATGCTGACAGGGCAGTGGAGGGGAAGATGTGTTTCGTAATGGCATCATGCTGGAGGTGGCAGAAATAGTGGAGGATGATCCTTTGGATGTGCAGGCAGGTCGGGTGGAACTTGGTTGCAGTTCTGGGAGGGAGGGGAAGGGATGAGGGCAGAAGTGCAGGAAATGGGTCAGACACGGTTGAGGGCCCTGTCAACCACAGTGTGGGGGAATCCTCGGTTGAGGAAAAAGGAAGACATATCAGAACTGCTGTTGTCGAAGGTTGCATCATCAGAAATGATGTGTCAGAGATGGAGAAACTGGGAGAATGGAATGGAGTCCTTACAGGAAGCAGGGTGTGAGAAAGTGTAGTCAAGGTAACTGTGGGAGTCGGTGGGCTTAGAAAGAATATTAGCGGACAGCCTTAAATTCAGAGATGGAGACAGAGAAGTCACAAAGGGAAGGGAAGTGTCGGAGATAGATCATGTGAAGGTGAGGGAAGGGTGGAAATTGGAAGCAAAGTTGATGAAGTTTTCCAGTTCCGGGCGGGAGCAGGAAATGACACTGACACAGTCATCATTCTACCGGAAAAAGAGCTGGGGTGTGGGGCCCTGAGTAGGACTGGAGAAAGGAATGTTTGACATACACCACGAAAAGACAGGCATAACTAGGACCCATGTGGGTAACCATGGCAACACCTTTTATGTTATTCTCTGAGTAACACACCTCCTGATTCACCAAACCGTGTCCACCATCTACAAGGCACAAGTGAGGTGTGTAATGGAATACTCTTCACTTGCCCAGCTGAGTTCAGCTCTAACTTCACTCTGGAAGCTCGACCCCATCCAGGACAAAGTAGCTCACTTGATCAACACCCCGTCCACCACCTTAAATATTCACTCCTTCCACCACTGGTGCACAGTGGCAGCAGTGTTTACAATCCTAGACAGCACCTTCCAAACACGTGAACTCGACCACCATTTTTAAAAATTCATTCATGGGATGTGGGTGTTGCTGGCTAGGCCAGCATTTATTGCCCATCCCTAATTGCCCTGGAGAAGGTGGTGGTGAGCTGCCTTCTTGAACCGCTGCAGTCCATGTGAGGTAGGTACACTCACAGTGCCGTTAGGAAGGGAGTTCCAGGGCTTTGACCCAGTGACAGTGAAGGAACGACAATATAGTTCCACATCAGGATAGTGTGTGACTTGGAGGGGAACTTGCTGGTGGTGGTGTTCCCATGCATTTGCTGCCCTTGTACTTCTAGTCGGTATAGGTTGTGGGTTTGGAAAGTGCTGTCTAAGGATCCTCGGTGCATTGCTGCAGTGCATCTTGTAGATGGTGCACACTGCTGCCACTGTGCGCGCTGGTGGAGGGAGTGAATGTTTGTGGATGGGGTGCCAATCAAGTGGGCTGCTTTGTCCTGCATGGTATCAAGCTTCTTGCATGTTCTTGGAGCTGCATCCATCCAGGCAAGTGGAGAGTGTTCCATCACGTTCCTGACTTGTGCCTTGTAGATGGTCGACAGGCTCTGGGAAGTCAGGAGGAGACTTACTCGTTGCAGGATTACTAGCCTGTGACCTGCTCTTGTAGCCACAGTATTTTGTGGCTACTCCAGTTCAATTTCTGGTCAATGGTAGCCCCTAGGATGTTGATAGTGGGGGATTCGGCAATGGTAATGCCATTGAATGTCAAGGGAGATGCTTAGATTCTCTCTTGTTGAAAGTGGTCATTGGATAAGTCCTGGATACTGTCGAGCACTTGTTGCATTTCTACACAGACTGCTTCAGTATCTGAGGAGTCACGAATGGTGCTGAACACTGTGCAATTATCAGCGAAAATCCCCACTTCTGACCTTATGATTGAAGAAGGTTATTGATGAAGCAGCTGAAGATGGTTGGGCCTAGGACACTACCCTGAGGAACTCCTGCAGTGATCTCCTGGAGCTCAGATGATTGACCTCCAACAACCACAACCATCTTCCTTTTTGCTAGGTATGTCTCTAACCAGCGGAGAGATATCCCCCTGATTCCTTAGAAGGACAAGAGCAGCAGACACATGGGAATACTACAATCAGCAACCTCCCCTCCAATCCACATCCTGACTTGGAACTATTTTGCCGTCCCTTCCCTAGGGCATATCAAAATCCTGGAACTCCCTCCCGAATAGCACTGTGTGTGTACCTATAACATATGGACTGCAGTGGTTCAAGTAGGCAGCTCACCAAAACCAGGGCAATTAGGGATGGGCAATAAATGATGGTCTTGCCAGCGATGCTTACATCCCATGAAAAAAAATAACAAAAATAAAATGGAGTGAAAATCTCTATGAAAGAAATCTTTATAAAACTCTGCAATCAGTCCATGTGACCAGGGGATCCCCACCCCCTTCATTCCAGTTCCTGCTAATTTTACTTGCATTGATTCCACTTCATTGTCACACACGATTCTCTCATCCTCCTTTAAACCCTCTTCAATAAAACCACTCACTTTCCATCAACAATTTGCAAATGGATTCATTTATGATGCTGGAACATTCCTCACACAGAAATTATTCAACTCAGTAAAAACATTCTTACAGCTGATAACTTTGCTACCAATTGAAGGACTGTCTAATGTGGTTATCAAGTCAGAGTGAAAAGTTTATTAAACTTGGTTCCATTCAATCCAGCTGTCATAAACTTTGAACCTTTATTCATTTTATAAACAGTATTTGAAGGGTCTCGGTAACAATGTTCAGTGTTGATGAGAGTGGGGTCTGGGTGAGAAGCTGCTGAGTGTGACAGGGTCAGGACTGAATGCAGGAAGTTCTCAAACAGTCTCTCTCTCTCTTTCTCCCTCTCTATTGCTGAAGGGATTGAGTTGATTGACAACTGGCGGCTGCTGGTATTTGAATAAATGAAGTTCCTTCCAACCATTTTTTGATTGACAGCTACACAGAACTTTTTTGTCCCAGGACACAAAAATGAACAGAAGTGGATCAGTGTAGGATGATTCTCGGTCTGTATAAAAGGGGTGTGATTTCAGCTGCCACGGTCCAGTGGTTAAAGTTTTCAACATTGAAATCCACTGGACTTATCCCAGTTTGGTTTGAGTCCTGCTCACAGAGGATCTATTCAGTGATTTTAATTATTTTTAATCTTTAATCCTCTATTTCCACAAAACGCAGGCACTGAAATAACTCATACTCCTCACCATTGCTATCCATTATACAGGTAGTGGCTGCATGGTCTAATGGAGACACACTCGGAGGGCTCTGGGAGACGTTTCTTCTCGGGTTTTCGGGATCTTTTGGTCTACCAACAGCAACCGGATGTCTGCAGAGGAACTCGGAGTGCCAGGCCGCTCAGAGGACAGACTTCCCAGGATCAATTTTAATTAGGGGACAAAATATCAGTGGAAGAGAACATAAAAGGTCCGAGGATCGAGGCTGAAATTCCCGATGTTTTGGAAGAAACCTGCAGATGTGGGACGTTAATATTTGCTCGGTGCAAATTCACTTTAGTCCGTTATTGTGTCCTGCGACAAACAAATGGCTGGCAGCTGTCAATCCAAAAAATAAAAATCAGAAGATTCTGGCAATTTCCACCCTTACAGCTCTCAGCAGTCTTGGTTCCATCCCATCCAGTCCTAATGACTTATCAACATGAAGTACAGCCAGCCGTTCCAGTATCTCCTATTTATTAGAACGTGCTGACTGAGCTGTGTCTTCATCACTTCTGGGCAATCAGACAGTTCACCCTTCATTCTGTTCTGATTCACTTTCCCAAAGCAGATCTACAGATTCTCAAATCTGGGGACAAGGATTTCTTATTTGCTTCCTTTCAGTTTTTATCATTCTCAACTGACAATATAATCCAAAACTCGGACAAATCCTCCACCTTGCATCGTGTCCCAGACTCAGTAGAAAGCAGCACATAGTGACATGAACACACTGACAGATACAATCCGTCACACTCTGATTCAGTGAGATTAATGTCAAGAGTGGTTTCCAGATCAAATGCAATGATGAACAAATTTCTCTCAAAGGAGGTGTGGTTGACTGAGGTACCTTTATAGTATTTGCAGTGAATTTCTGTACAAGAAGGGACAATCGTCAAACATCCATTCCGAAATCCTTCGCTCAGCAAAGACAGATCGAGTCCTGTTTTAAATAAAAACAGAAAGTGCTGGAAATATTCAGCAGGTCTGGTAGCATCTGTGCAGAGAGCAGCAGAGTTAACATTTCAGCAGTTCTGATAAAATGTCACAGACCTGAAAGGTTCACTCTGCTTCTCTGTCCACAGATGCCACCAGACCCGCTGAGTATTTCCAGCACTTTCTGTTTTCATTTCAGATTTCCAGCATCTGCAGTATTTTGATTTTGTTACTGTCCTGTCTTATTGTGCTGCTCAATAAAGTAGTTGGAAAACCAAGTTACAGTAAGGCTTTAAGGGGATTTGAATCCAGGATTGATCTGTTCATTAAAGAGGTGCTTCGACCAACTAAATCAAAGGGTCAAAATACAGTGTTTGAGTTTTTTGAGCTACAGATTAGTGCAGATCTTTCTAGCTGTGCTGAACATTGATTTCCATCTCCGGGTTCTTTCTGAGTCTGTGAGTTTGCAGTTCTTTGCGAGTGAGTGCCAGACATGAAGATATGTTTAGACGATTTCTCGTAAGTCATTTGCATCTCCATATTTTTCTGAAATTTGTACAAACACATTAAATGAGGGAATCACATAAGTCACGCCGTGAAATTTCTCCACAAAACACTGAAAGGTGACAGTGTTTATTGTGAGGGGTTTCCACTTATTCAGACACATATCTAGTAAAAGTGATCAGGACGTGATTCACATATGTAGTGTATTTGTATATTATGCTAATAATGTAATGACGTGATGATGTAATGGCGTGAATAAACACTTATTTGAACTGGCCATATTTGGTGTCCATTTCCTCTGCTGGACCCACCTGAAAATATTAGAGAAAATGGCAACTAGGGGAAGATAAAGTCTGTAAATATAGGCAGAAAACAGCAGCAGGGACTGCAGTAAACAAGATCAGCCTGGTGACTTAGTTGCTCGGACAGTGGAGAATTTAGCTGGGTTGTGGGCAGCCTGAGCCTCAGACTATCTCCTGAGTTGAATAGGATACCGCAGGGTCTTCGTGCTCATTGAGGAAATTTGGCTGTACCCATGGGATACAGCTGAAAGATGGCAACGTATGAGAGGGTTTGAGCAACATTCCGTTCCTGTATTGAAAGAATGGGCATGTTCTTAGAGTTAAGAATATTTTGGGACTGGTAGGTGAGGCGGTCAAGACTCAGAATAAGGCAATTCCTGAGCAAAAGAAAACAATTTTGCTTGTGGAAATTGGCCTGGAAGTGTATGGCATGCTGACAAAGCTTCCTGCTCTGAACAAAGCAAAATATGTGCCAGTCAAAACAAAATCACCAAGTTGGAGGAACATTTCAATCCTCAGCCACTAGAGATAGCAGAATGCTACAAATTTGGAACCAGAAATCAGAAAAGTAGTGAAGCAGTTGGTGAGTATATTGTGGCACTGAAGAATTTTTATTACGTTGCAACTTTGGCACATTCTTAGACCATGCATTATGAGACATATTTGTGTGTGGATTTGGTGAACAAAAGAATCCAATCGAAGTTACTAAACACACAAAATCTTACATTTGAGATTGTGTGTAAGATTGCTGTTTCCATGGAGATGGCATCAAAGAATGTTAGGGAATTTTATCCCATGCTGGTAACTAGTACAGGCTTCTGTCCACTGTTAAAGTGCTTCAGCCAAGTCTAAAGTGGACAGACATAGCCAGAAGAGTGCCAATGATAGCAGTTTAGTGCTGTTATCACCAAAAGGGCAACCACACAGCACAATCATGTCAGTACAGAAATGCAAAATGTTTTAATTGTCAAGCAGAGGCCAAAGAAGGAAAGGGAACTAATTCCAGTGGTAATGGAAAACAGTGATGTTATGAGGGTGGAGTTCACAATCTTGAAGTGAATCCAGAGTGCCTAACCAAAGAGGAGCAAGGGCTTTACAGCATTTATGCCACTAGCAATCACTCAAATGACGCAGACTTTTGTACAATGTTGTTGGTAAATAAACAGCAAATTGCTACAACCATGGATTGCTCCATCATGAATAGAGAAATGTATGGGAGCAAAGTCAGTGATGTACCTCTAACTGAGAGCACAGCTCAATTGAAAACCTACTCTGGTGAGGTGTTAGCAATGTGTTGGCAAATGGAGTGTAATGTGCAACATAAGGGCAGGCCTCTCAAGATACCTGTTTTTTATTCATTATTTCATGGGAGGCGGGCATCACTGGCAAGGCCAGCATTTATTGCCCATTCCTAATTGCCCTTGACAACTGAATTGCTTGCTAGGTCATTTCAGAGGACAGGTGAGAGTAAACCACATTGTTGTGGGCCAGCATCACATACAGGCCAGACCAGGTAAGCACAGCAGATTGCCTTCTGTAAAGGGTATGAGTGAACCAGATGGGTTTTAATGAAAATCAATTATAGTTGCATGGCACCACTGCTCAGATTTTATATTATTCATTAATGAATTGAATCTGAATTCCACCAGCTGCCATGGTGGGATTTAAACCCATATCCCCAGGGCATTAGTCTGAGTCGTGAGATTATCAGTTCAGTGACATTACTGCTATGCCAGCCTCTCCCCTACAAGGTAGTGAGATATGTCAACAAACCAATAATAATGGGGAAAGACTGGCTTTGAAAGCTGAAGTTAGACTGGAAGCATGTTTTTTCATGTGGTGTACCTTGGCCTGAAAATCAATGAAAAGAACTCCAGCCAGTGAAAGAGAAGATAGAGGCTATGGTCAAAGCCCCAAAGACAAAAAGATGTGTCTGAGCTTAGATCTTTTCTCGGCATGGTCCAATACTACTCACAATTTCTGCCTGAGCATGCAATGGTGTTAGCTCCACTACATAAGTTGTTGAAGAAAGATGTGAAATGGAAATGGTCAAAAACACAAGATGCTAATGATGCATGTAAGAGAAGCTCGATCAGTGACACACTACACATTCATTACCACACAAATGGTGAACTGAAGCTAGCTTCAAAATATGGAGTTGGAGCAGTAATCAGTCATGTTGTGGATCATGGCCGCTGCAAAGGCTCAATGGGGAAAGAACACTGTGTAAGGTCTTCCCACCAGAGTGAACTTAGTGGCTGGACCCATGGGAAACCCCTCGGGCTGTCTACACCAACATGGGTCTGCTGTAAAATGTACATGGCATGTAAAATGGAATGGAAGGGTTGTGAGGCAACTCACTCCTGTATCGAAGAAAACTGATTTCCTTTGCGCTTTTTGGAATGTCAACTTGGTGCTGTTTTGGACTGTTTTGTAAAGCTTTTTTTAAACAGATTTTTATGAATGGAGTATACTTTTGGGAAAAAGTGTCTGGCAGAGGTGAAGGATGCAAGGGACCTGGCAAAGGCAGAGCAAAGCGGCACCGCAAAGTGCTTCGTGATAATATCCAGGGCACCACCAAACCAGCAATCCTCCGCCTGGCTCGCCGTGGCGGGGTCAAGCGGATCTCGGGTTTGATCTATGAGGAGACTCGCGGGGTGTTGAAAGGTTTCCTGGAGAATGTGATCAGGGATGCGGTCACCTACACTGAGCACGCCAAGCGCAAGACGGTCACTGCCGTGGATGTGGTGTACGCTCTGAAACGGCAGGGCCGCACTCTCTGCGGATTCGGCGGCTGAGAAAACAGCCCCTTTCCCACAAACACACAACAAGAGCCACCCACCGCCTCACAGAGAGAGCAGTGACCTGGAAACGGGAGATGGGATAGGCTGTTCAGAACTGACTGGAATAAATCTGTACTGTGTTCGGGTATAAAACTGGAATCCCCGAGTTTGACATTTCATTTGCAGCAAGGATGTGCAGTGGATTTGATTTTGTAAACGGGCTGTGTAAACAGTGCCTGAGGCTCGACAGTTAGTTATTTCCCCAGTCGACACATGCCCTCAGTGAAAAGCCACATCACTCCTCCAGAATCACTCATTGTTTTCAAAGAATTTCAAAATGATTTCGCTGCAATGAGGGAATCCGGGAGTTTTGCAGCAGCCGTTAAATCGGTCACTGGAACCAGACCCACTTGTGATGTTATTTCCCCCCAGACGGTGTTTCCTGCACTGAAACTGACAGGGTTTGTGAAACTGACCAATTTCCAAAATATACTTTATTCATAAAAATCTGTAAAAATTAGATTGCCAAACAGTTTCAAACAGCACCAAAAAATACAAACATTGCAAGGGAGATCATTTTCCTTCAACACAATCATGAGTTGCTTCACAACCCTTCCAGTTCACATTTGTCATGCCAATTACAGTTTTACATTTACAGCAAATGAAAATTTTCCCGATACAGTTCGAGGGGTTTCCCATGGATCCAGCCCCTCAGTTCAGCCTGGTGGGGGGACCTTACACTGTGGTCTTTCCTCATTGAGCCTTTGCTGCGGCTACCCCAAGCTTTAGTGCATCCCTCAGCACGTAGTCCTGGTCCTTGGAATGTGCCAGTCTGCAACATTCGGTGGTGGACAACTCCTTGCGCTGGAAGACAGCAAGTTTCGGGCAGACCAAAGGGCGTCTTTCACCGAATTGATAGTCCTCCAACAGCAGTTGATGTCTGTCTCGGTGTGTGTCCCTGGGAACAGCCCGTAGAGCACAGACTCCTGTGTTACAGAGCTGCTTGGGATAAACCTCGACATAAACCAATGCATCTCTTTCCACACCTGCTTTGCAAAGACATATTCCAGGAGGAGGTGGGCAACCGTCTCTTCCCCACCACAGCCACCGTGGGGGCATTGCGCGGAGGGGGCGAGTGTAGGTGTGCGATTTCCTGTCAAAAGCCTTCTCCTGGTCCAGGCTAATGAGGCAGGTGTCCACCCTCCTGTCCCGTACATAGGCGATCGTATCCCTGAGTAGCACGAGACTATCAGAGATCTTCCTGCCGGGTACAGTACAGGTCTGGTCAGGGTGAATCACCAACTCCAGAGCAGACTTGACTCGACTGGCTATGACTTTGGACAGAGTTTCAGCTCAGTCATTCAGGGACCTGGAATTCACACAGTTTGAGCCCACGCTTACCCGAACCCACTTCTGATTGGTCACCCTCTTCTTATTCACATGTCTTAACCAATCGCAGAGCCTTGAATTAGAAAATGCAGCCAAGCATTGGCTTAAATTGTCGACCTGACAGAATATTTTAAATCGAAAAAGCCTCCAATTTTAGTGCAGTAAAGAAGCGAATTCCTGGAAAATCTATGTCCAGTAGCTTGGGGTCCAGGCAACTGAAGGCAGGACCGCCAGTGGTGGAGCTTCTCAGCCTTTTGGCTAAGATCAAGTGTAGTATCTGTTCTTATCAGTACTTACTTGGCAGAGGAGAAACCATGATCAGTGGCTTTTGATCCTGGGTAGGCTTTGAGTAAAATGGCTATAACCAATCTTTGAGCTTCAGGCCAGGGAGTGCGGAACACCATTCGGGTGGTGGTGAAGGACAAGGAAGGAGATGCACTGGTCGATCGCACCTTCTTCATCAAGAAAATCCTCATCGATTGCTGTGGATTTCAAGCTATGGACCTCTTCTGCCTGCAGGATTTCCCCAGCAGTGGGTATATCGACATGACATTCAAGAATGTGGCGGGATGCATCAAGTTCCTGAAGGCGTTCAAGGAGAAAGGGGACCGGGCGCCGCTGTCGATCCTCACAGTGGAGCCGCTCTTCACACTTCCGTCACAACGTGACCGGGTGGTGACAATTCACCTCTACAACCCCCATGTTCCGGTGGTGGATGTACTCACCTTTCTCGCCAGGTACGTCGAGTTGGCCAGCACTGATGTCAAGGACCCCTTTGGGATTTGGACCAATAAGCGGCAAGTCAAGGTGACCTTGAAGGTCGATGCCAATGGAGCCATCATCCACCCTCCCTCCAGCTTCGCTATCAGGGGAAGTCGAGGCTTCTTGGTCTACGCTGGGCAGCCCAAAGTTTGTAGCACCTGTGGCAAATCTGGTCACGTGGCAGCTAACTGCAGCACGGTTGTCTGCAAGAACTGCAAGAAGGAAGGCCATCAGACCAAGGACTGTAAGCAGACTAAGTGTTGCAACTTGTGCGGTGCGGCAGGCCATCTCTACAAAACCAGCCCCAAACGCTGCCTCAGTTATGCTCAGGCAGCAAGGTCCAAGGAAAGGCCGGGAGAAGGTTCGACGAAGGCGTCCGGTGTTGGAAAGGAGACAAGCAACCTTCTCTGCAGTGAGGAACTTCTACCTGAGAAGGAGAAGAAAGGGAAGGCAACTGAAACCAGCAACCCGGCACCGACCCTGCACCCGGAAACCCCTCCTCCACAGACAGAATCAATGGAGGAGGAGGCAGCAGATGGACAAACCGGTCAGTGGCAGTTTGTCCAAAGGAAAACCACAAAGAAAAGACCTCCAAAAGCGGAACAGGCCACCACCCAAACCAGTGGCAAGAGGAGGCTACCGTCTGAGACAGACTACAGCAGCTCCTCTTCACTGGATGAGGAAGTGCCGGAGCGACAGCACCTTCAAAAGAAGCGGCAGAACTCAAAAGGAGCTGGAAGATAAAGCCCCCCAGCCCCCGGGTACTGGAAGCTGTGATGGGCCTGTCAAGCCCCAAACCCAAAGCACCACACCTAGCGACATGGCCAACACATCCCAGCTCTGGGACACTGAGAGCAAAGACACATCTGGCGCACTTCAGCTCTGGGAAGCCGGCAGCAGTGATGTTTTCGAGGAGGAACAGAGGGGAACAGCAGAGAACAGCCCAATCCCTGCTGCCAACAAGACCCCCGCCCCCCCACCGATGTCACCTCAGTGGAAGAAACCCTGCATGAAAAACCAGGAGGGGTTTCTGAGCCCAACGAGTGTGAAACAGCTTGCGTACACTATGGGTATACAGGAACATCCTGAAGGACTGGGACTAGCAAGGACAAATGGTATGGGAAGCAACAACTAACTTTAAAAAAATGGGTATAAGGATTGCTTCAATTAATGTGCGTAGCATTAAATCCACTATGCGATGGATTACCTCGCCAAGGTCAAAGCCGACCCCCTGTTTCTGCAGGAGTGTGGCATACCACATCTCAGCACCGACAGGCAGTGGTCGCAATGGTGGTCCCACGGGCCATCGATCTGGTCAGGGGGTAATGATTGCCATTCCTCCGGCCTGGGTCTTCTGCTGCGGGGAGATAACTTAACCATCTCCAAAGTAAAGGAGGTGGTGGGCAGTCGCCTCCTCATCGCAGATGTAATGTACAACAATGCTTCGCTCTGGTTGATCAGCATGTACGCCCCGTTTCAATGCAGCGAACGGTTGACCGTCTTTAGAATTAGAATTAGAATTAGAACTAGAACATTACAGCGCAGTACAGGCCCTTCGGCCCTCGATGTTGCGCCGACCATCTGACCTACACTATTCCATTTTCATCCATATGTCTATCCAATGACCACTTAAATGCCCTTAAAGTTGGCGAGTCTACTACTGTTGCAGACAGGGCGTTCCACGCCCCTACTACTCTCTGCGTAAAGAAACTACCTCTGACATCTGTCCTATATCTTTCACCCCTCAACTTAAAGCTATGTCCCCTCGTGTTTGCCATCATCATCCGAGGAAAAAGACTCTCAATATCCACCCTATCTAACCCTCTGATTATCTTGTATGTCTCTATTAAGTCACCTCTCCTCCTCCTTCTCTCTAACGAAAACAACCCCAAGTCCCTCAGCCTTTCCTCATAAGACCTTCCTTCCATACCAGGCAACATCCTAGTAAATCTCCTCTGCACCCTTTCCAAAGCTTCCACATCCTTCCTATAATGCGGTGACCAGAACTGCACGCAATACTCAAGGTGCGGCCTCACCAGAGTTTTGTACAGCTGCATCATGACCTCGTGGCTCCGAAACTCGATCCCCCTACTAATAAAAGCTAACACACCATATGCCTTCTTAACAGCCCTATTAACCTGGGTAGCAACTTTCAGGGATTTATGTACCTGGACACCAAGATCTCTCTGTTCATCTACACTGCCAAGAATCTTCCCATTAGCCCAGTACTCTGCATTGCTGTTACTTCTTCCAAAGTGAATCACCTCACACTTCTCCGCATTAAACTCCATTTGCCATCTCTCAGCCCAGCTCTGCAGCCTATCTATGTCCCTCTGTACCCTACAACACCCTTCGACACTATCCACAACTCCACCGACCTTTGTGTCATCCGCAAATTTACTAACCCACCCTTCTACACCCTCATCCAGGTCATTTATAAAAATGACAAACAGCAGTGGCCCCAAAACAGAACCTTGCGGTACACCACTAGTAACTAAACTCCAGGATGAACATTTGCCATCAACCATTGCTGCTGGCAACGTGCAGGCCAGTCATCCTAGGCGGTGACTTCAACTGCATCATCGATGCAGCTGGGCGATCTGGCAGAGACGACAGCAAACTGGACGCTATGTCCAGATTCCTAATAGAAACAGTAAAAGATGCAAAACTGCACGACGTATTCAGCAAACCTGCAGACGGAGTGCAGCGTAGATAGACATGGTCAAGATTGGACGGGTCTGCCCATTCCAGGATTGACTTCCTGTTTGTGGCCCATGCCGTCACGGTCAGATCCATTGACGTCAAGCCGGTGTTCTTGTCCAACCACTGCCTCGTAATGGCCGACTGTCACTTACAGGATGACTAGCGGGTTGGCAGAGGGACGTGGAAGCTCAATGCTACACTGCTAACCCCAGAGAACGTTGAGGAACTTAAAAGGGATTACAAAGGTTGGAGAACCATGAAACCCCTCCTGAGTCTCCAGTTCACTGGTGGGGCGCGATCAAGGAGAACATCAAGAGGTTCTTTCTCCTCAAAAGGTATTCAGAGGGCGAGAGAGAGACAGAGGGAAATGTCCTGACTCCAGAAAAGTATGCAAAATCTGCTCCGTCTACAGTCGATGGGGGTTGAGGTCAAGGAGGACCTCCAAGAGGTGAAGAGAAAGCAGGCCTCGCTCTTTGCCACGGAGACCTCCAATATCATCTTCCGGTCCAGAGTCCACCCCATTGAGCAGGATGAGATGTGCTTGCATTACTTCTTCCAAAAGTTACACAGAGAGAGCTCTGTTATCAGCAGCCAGAAGGAAGAAGATGGCTCGGTAACATCTTCGCAGTCCGACATACTAAGGATCAGCAAATCCTTTTATGCTGGGCTGTATGACGCGAAGCCCACAGACAGAAGAGCCTCCCAGTCCTTCCTGTCATCTATCACAGAGGTCTTAGATGACAGCAGGAGGGAGAGACTGGACAAGCCGCTAACTCGGGATGAGCTGACAAAGGCCGTCAAGTCCTTCGAGACGAATAAAACTCCCGGAGGCGATGGCTTACCGGTAGAGCTGTATTGTGTCCTGTGGGACTGGGTTTGCCTGGACCAGCTGGACGTATACGAGAGTATGCTCCTGGCCGGCAGCATATCAGAATCCATGAGGAAAGGCATCATCACCCTCATTGACAAGCGGAACGGGGAGAGGGCAGAAATTGGAAATTGGCAGCCCATCTCACTGCTTAATGTTGACTACAAGATTCTGTCCAAAGTCATAGCCAGTCGAGTCAAGTCTGCTCTGGAGTTGGTGATCCACCCTGATCAGACCTGTACTGCACCTGGCAGGAAGATCTCCGATAGTCTCGCACTACTCAGGGATACAATCGCCTATGTACGGGATAGGAGGGTGGACACCTGCCTCATCAGCCTGGACCAGGAGAAGGTTTTTGACAGAATATCACACACATACATGATGGACGTGTTTCCAAAATGGCGTTTGCGGAGGGAATCTGCAATTGGATCAAACTGCCCTACACAAACATCAGTGGCGCAGTCTCAATCAATGGGTGGGAATCGGAAAGTTTCCCGATCCAATCTGGAGTCAGACAGGGCTGTCCTCTCTCCCCTGTCTTGTTTGTTTGCTGTATTGAACCATTTGCTGAGTCTATTAGGAAGAATGTGAGCAGAAGAGGGGTGACAATTCCAGGCAGAGGAGGCACTCAGGTTAAAACCTCCCTGTACATGGATGACGTCGCGGTCTTCTGCTCGGACCCGCTGTCTGTGTGCAGACTGATGAGCATCTGCGACCAGTTGAAACTGACCTCGGGAGCCAAAGTTAACCACGGCAAGAGCGAGGCCATGTTCTTTGGGAACAGGGCTGACCGATCCTTTGTCCCCTTCACCGTCAGCTCAGACTACCTGAAGGTGCTGGGAATATGGTTCAGAAGGGCCGGGGTGTGCACCAAAATCTGGGAAGAGCGAGCAGCCAAGGTACAACACAAGCTGAGCATGTGGGAGAAGTGATCTCTCTCCAATGTGGGTAAGAACCTGGTCATCAGGTGCAAGGCGCTCACGTTGTTGCTGTTCATGGCGCAGGTCTGGCCCATACCCCACTCCGGCGCTGTGGCGGTCACCCGAGCCATTTTCCGCTTCATCTGGGGATCCAAAATGGACCGGGTCCGGAGGGACACGATGCTCAAACCTCTGGATAAGGGTGGGAAAAATGTACCCAACATCACCCTCATCCTGATGACTACCTTTGTGTGTGGCTGCATCAAGCTGTGTGTCGACGCAAACTCCAAGTGTCACCATGTGCTGAGGTTCTATCTGTCCCCGGTGTTGCGAAGCCTTGTCACATTGCCGCGGAATGCTCCATCCAGTTGGACTGTGTCGTTCCACCTATCCTTCATCGAGCAGTTTCTGCGGAAAAACACCTTTGACCACCGGTCCATCAGCCAGTGGTCTGCACAGAATGTCCTCAAGGCCCTACAGGAAAAGGAGATGGCGGATCCTGTTCCCCAAGCAGACCACCGAAGTCATTTGGCGGAATGCCTCATCACCAGAACCTTCAAACAAGCACCAAGATGAAGCTTGGCTGGTGGTGAGAAGAGCCCTCCCAGTCAGATCCTTCCTGCACACCCGAAGTCTCGCCCCCTCTGCACAACACGCTCGAGGTGACTGTGGTGGGGAAGAGATGGTTGCCCACCTCCTTCTGGAATGTGTCTTTGCAAAGCAGGTGTGGAAAAAGATGCAGTGGTTTTTGTCGAACTTCATCTCAAGCACCTCTGTAACACAGGAGTCTGTGCTCTCCGGGCTGTTCCCAGGGACGCACACTGAGATAAACATCAACTGCTGCTGGAGGACTATCAATTCGGTGAAAGACACCCGTTGTTCTGCCCGAAACTTGCTGGTCTTCCAGCACAAAGAGTTGTCCACGACCGAATGTTGCAGACTGGCACATTCCAAGGTCCAGGACTATGTGCTGAGGGACACACTAAAGCTTGGGGCAGCCGCAGCAAATGTTCAATGGGAAAAGACCACTGTGTAAGGTCCCCCCACCAAGTTGAACGGATGGGCTGGGTCGATGGAAAACCCCTCGAAATGTATCAGGAAAATTTTCGTTTGCTGTAAAATGTATATGGCATGGAAAATGAAATGGAAGGGTTGTGAGGCAGCTCACTCCTGCAATGAAGGAAACTGACCTCCTTTGCACTGTTTGTAATTTTCGACTTGGTGCTGTTTAGAACTGTTTTGTCATGTACTTTTTACAGATTTTTATGAATAATGCATATTTTGGAAATAATAAAAAAAAGTCCAGTAACAATTTAAAAACCTGTTTCCATATTCCACTTTTACCGTCACAAATTCCGGGCGCTATTTCACAAGCAGATTTTATTTGTCAATTGTTGTCAACTGTTCGAACTGGCGGTAAACAACTCTATTCAGCAATCTATAATGGGACAAGTAACTCAAACTCCGTATGGAACAAAGAACGAAGAACAAAGAAAATTACAGAACAGGAACAGGCCCTTCAGCCCTCCAAGCCTGCGCCGATCCAGATCCTCTTTCTTAACATGTCGCCTATTTTCTAAGGGTCTGTATCTCTTTGCTTCCTGCCCATTCATGTATCTGTCTAGATACATCTTAAAAGACGCTATCGTGCCCGCGTCTACCACCTCCGCTGGCAACGCGTTCCAGGCACCCACCACCCTCTGCGTAAAGAACTTTCCACGCATATCCCCCCTAAACTTTTCCCCTCTCATTTTGAACTCGTGACCCCGAGTAATTGAATCCCCCACTCTGGGAAAAAGCTTCTTGCTATCCACCCTGTCTATACCTGTCACGATTTTGTACACCTCAATCAGGTCCCCCCTCAACCTCCGTCTTTCGAATGAAAATAATCCTAATCTACTCAACCTCTCTTCATAGCTAGCGCCCTCCATACCAGGCAACATCCTGGTGAACCTCCTCTGCACCCTCTCCAAAGCACCTACATCCTTTGGAAGTAATAAATTATGAACAATTGGTAATTCCCCTTCACACAGGCTTCAGGGAGACAGTGAGAAGTCACTGAAATAGTTGCTTAAACATTTTAAATAGTTGCCATTCCTGTTACAAATGTTTTGGAATTAGACAGTAATCAGCCCTTTCACAGAGACTGTGGGTGGCTCTGAAAAGAGCCTTTGGCTTATTAGATGACATTTTGGCCGCTTTACTTTTTCTGGGAGCTCTGAGCGCTGGTTTTTTTGGGCAGCAGCACGGCCTGGATATTAGCCAGCACCCCGCCCTGTGCAATGGTCACCCCTCCCAGCAGCTTGTTGAGCTCAGCGTTGTCGCGGACGGCCAGTTGCAGGTGTCTGGGGATGATGCGGATCTTCCGGGCCGCGTTACCGGCCAGCTCGAGGATTTCAGTGGTTAGATACTCGAGCACAGCAGCCAGCACCCACAGGCTCAGCATAGTTGCCCTTTCTCAGGAGCCTGTGTACACGGCCCACTGGGAACTCCAGTCCAGCCCGGGAGGAGCGAGACTTGGCCTTGGACTGAGCTTTCCCGCTGGTCTTTCCTCTTCCTGACTTTTTTTATTTCCAAAATATACTTTATTCATAAAAATCTGTAAGAAAAAACAATACAGAACAGTTCCAAACATCATCGAGTCAGACAATACAAAGAGTGCAAAGGAGATCAGTTTCCTTCAATACAGGAGTGAATTGCCTCACAACCCTTCCATTTCATTTTACGTACCATGTACATTTTACAGCAAACAAATATTTTCCCGATAAAGTTCGAGGGGTTTTCTATGGATCCAGCCCCTCAGTTCAGCTTGGTGGGGGGACCTTACACAGTGGTGTTTCCCCATTGAGCCTTTGCTGCGGCTGCCCCAAGCTTTAGTACGTCCCTCAGCACGTAGTCTTGGACCTTGGAATGTGCCAGTCTGCAACATTCGGTCGTGGACAACTCTTTGTGCTGGAAGACCAGCAAGTTTCGGGGGGCAGACCGAATTGATAGTCCTCCAGCAGTAGTTGATGTTTATCTCTGTGTATGTCCCTGGGAACAGCCAATACAGCACAGACTCCTGTGTTGCAGAGCTGCTTGGGATGAACCTCGACAAAAACCACTGCATCTCTTTTCACACCTGCTTTGCAAAGACACATTCCAGAAGGAGGTGGGCAACCGTCTCTTCCCCACCGCAGCCACCTCAAGGGCATTGTGCGGAGGGTGTGAGACTTCGGGCGTGCAGGAAGGATCTGACGGGGAGGGCTCTTCTCACCACCAGCCAAGCTACACCTTGGTGCTTGTTTGAAAGTTCTGGTGATGAGGCATTCTGTCTAATGACTTTGGCAGTCTGCTTGGGGAACCATCCAACAGGATCCACCATCTCCTTTTCCCGTAGGGCCTTGAGGACATTCCGTGCAGACCACTGCCTGATGGGTTGGTGGTCAAAGGTGTTTTTCTGCAGAAATTTTCCCACGAAGGATAGGTGGTACGGCACGGCCCAACTGGATGGAGCGTTCCGCGGCAATGTGACGAGGTCCATCCTTCTCAACATCGGGTACAGATCGAACCTCAGCACATAGTGACACTTGGTGTTTGCGTACTGAGGATCTACACACAGCTCGATGCAGCCGCACACGATGGTAGTCATCAGGATGAGGGCAATGTTGGGTACATTTTTCCCGCCCTTATCCAGAGGTTTGAACATCGTGTCCCTCCGGACCCGGTCCATTTTGCATCCCCAGATGAAGTGGAAAATGACTTGGGTGACCACCAGAGCGCAGGAGTGGGATATGGGCTAGACCTGAGCCACATACAGCAACAACGTGAGCACCTCGCATCTGATGACCAGGTTCTTACCCATATTGGAGAGAGATTGCTGCTCCCACATGCTCAGCTTATGTTGTACCCTGGCTACTCACTCATCCCAGGTTTTGGTGCACGCCCCGGCCCTTCCGAACCATATCCCCAGCATCTTCAGGTACTGTGACCTAATGGTGAAGGGGACAAAGAATTGGTCAGCCCAGTTCCCAAAGAACATGGCCTCGCTCTTGCCGTGGTTAACTTTGGCTCCCGAGGTGAGTTCGAACTGGTCGCAGATGCACACAGACAGCGGGTCCAAGCAGAAGACGACGACGTCATCCATGGGAGGTTTTAACCTGAGTGGCTCCGCTGCCTGGGATTGTCACCCCTCTTATGTTCACATCCTTCCTAATATACTCAGCAAAGGGTTCAAACAGCAAACAAACAAGACCGGGGAGAGAGGACAGCCCTGTCTGACTCCAGATTGGATCGGAAAACTTTCTGATTCCCACCCATTGATTGAGACAGCGCTACTGATGTTTGTGAAGTGCAGTTTGATCCAATTGCAGATTCCCTCCCCAAACCCCATTTTGGAAAGCACATCCATCATGAAGGTGTGCGATATCCTGTCAAAAGCCTTCTCCTGGTCCAGGCTGATGAGGCAGGTGTCCACCCTCCTGTCCCGTACATAGGCGATCGTATCCCTGAGTAGCGCGAGACTATCAGAGATCTTCCTGCCGGGTACAGTACAGGTCTGATCAGGGTGAATCACCAACTCCAGAGCAGACTTGACTCGACTGGCTATGACTTTGGACAGCATCTTGTAGTCAAAATTAAGTAGTGAGATGGGCTGCCAATTTCTGATTCCTGCCCTCTCCCCCTTCCGCTTGGAGATGAGGGTGATGATGCCTTTCCTCATGGATTCTGACATGCTGCCAGCCAGGAGCATACTCTCGTATACTTCCAGCAGGTCTGGGCCGATCCAGTCCCACAGGGCCGAATACAACTCAACCGGTAAGGCATCGCTTCCGGGAGTTTTACTCGTCTCAAAGGACTTGACGGCCTTTGTCAGCTCGTCCAGAGTTAGCGGCATGTCCAGTCTCTCCCTCATGCTATCATCTAAGACAGCTGTGATAGATCACAGGAAGCTCTGCTGTCTGTGCGCTTCGCGTCAGACAGCCCAGCATAAAAGGATTTGCTAATCCTTAGTATGTCGGACTGCGAAGACGTTACCGAGCCATCCTCTTCCTTCAGGCTTCTGATGAAGCTGTGTGAAGCTTTTGGAAGAAGTAGTGCAAACACATCTCATCCTGTTCGATGGAGTGGACTCTGGACCGGAAGATGATTTTGGAGGCCTCTGTGGCAAAGAGTGAGGCCTCCTGACTCTTCACCTCATGGAGGTCCTCCTTGACCTCGACCTCTATCGTCTGAAACACATGCTAAGTGCCAGATGCTGAAAGGTTTTTTTTTTAGATTAGAGATACAGCACTGAAACAGGCCCTTCGGCCCACCGAGTCTGTGCCGAACATCAACCACCCATTTATACTAATCCTACACTAATCCCATATTCCTACCAAACATCCCCACCTGTCCCTATATTTCCCTACCACCTACCTATACTAGTGACAATTTATAATGGCCAATTTACCTACCAACCTGCAAGTCTTTTGGCTTGTGGGAGGAAACCGGAGCACCCGGAGAAAACCCACGCAGACACAGGGAGAACTTGCAAACTCCACACAGGCAGTACCCGGAATCGAACCCAGGTCACTGGAGCTGTGAGGCTGCGGTGCTAACCACTGCGCCACTGTATAGGTTGATTACTGCACTCACAGTACCTCAGCCTGAGTCATCTAAAGGAACCTAACACACAAATAGTAGCACTGAGAGATTGTGAAAGAGTCCAAAACTCAGAGTACCAGACACTGACAGACACAATCTGAAAACTACACACACATGGATATAGAATTGGCTAACTCACAGGAAACAGAGAGTGGGGATAAATGGGGCATTTTCAGATTGGCAAACTGTAACTAATGGAGTGTCACAGGGATCAGTGCTGGTGCCTCAACTATTTATGGCCTATATTAATAATTGCATGAAGGCACTGAGTGTTTTGTTGCCAAATTTATGGACGGTACAAAGATAGGTAGGAAAGCAAGTTGTGAGGAGGCCACAAAGTGTCTGCAAAGAGATATAGATAGGTTAAGTCAGTGGGCAAAAATTTGGCAGATGGGGTATAATACGGGAAAATGTGAGATTGTCTACTTTGGCAGGAAGAATAGAAAAGCAGAATATTACTTGCATCAGAGAGACTGCAGAATGCTGCTGTACCGAGGGATCTGGGTGTCCAGGTACATGAATTACAAAAACGTTAGCATGCAGCTAAGGCAAGTAATTAGGAAGGCAAATGGAATGTTGGCATTTTTAGCAAGGGGAATGGAGTATAAAAGTCGGGAAGTTTTGCTATAACTGTACAGGGCATTAGTGACATCCCAACTAAAGGACTCCACACAGTTTTGGTCTCCTTATTTAAGGAGGGGTACACTTGCATTGGAATCAGTTCAGAGAAAGTTCACTCGGCTGATTCCTGGGATGTTGGATTGTCTTTAGTTTAGTTTAGTTTAGTTTAGAGATACAGCACTAAAACAGGCCCTTCGGCCCACCGAGTCTGTGCCAACCATCAACCACCCATTTATACTAATCCTGCACTAATTCCACATTCCTACCACATCCCCACCTGTCCCTATATTTCCCTACCACCTACCTCTACTCGGGGCAATTTTTATAATGGCCAATTAACCTATCAACCTGCAAGTCTTTGGCATGTGGGAGGAAACCGGAGCACCCGGAGGAAACCCACGCAGACACAGGGAGAACTTGCAAACTCCACACAGGCAGTACCCAGAATTGAACCCGGGTCGCTGGAGCTGTGAGGCTGCAGTGCTAACCACTGCGCTACTGTGCTGCCCTATTGTCGATGGCTGCCCTTGATGAGACAATGCTCGCTAGGTATGAGCAGTGATCACATCGTCCAGTGGTTCGCCATGGATCTTGATATAGAGGGGCAGTGTCGGGGAGCAGGCTGGCAGAGGACCTTTGTCTTCCAGACATTTAGCTTAAGGCCAATTCTTTCATTTCCTCGATGAATGCATCGATCAGGGTTTGAAGCTTGGTCACTGGGTGTGCGCACCCGCAGGCGTTGTCAGCGTATTGCAGCTAGATGACAGATGTTGGAATGGCCTTGCTTCTGGACTGGAGGCAAAGTCAGTGCAATAGTTTCCAACTCGTACTATAGAGTAGATCGACTGACACAACAGCTGGTGGGCTGAAAGAACGCTGGAACTGCAAAAACTTGCTGAAAGCCACGACATATGTGGCTTCTTCGGCACTGTCAAGATCATTCACGGCCCAAGTATCTAAGGACCTACCCCACTGAGAGCAAAGAATGGAGTGACACTGATCAAGGACAGAGAGGCAGTCAGCACTCATTGGAAGGAGCACTTTGAATATCTCCTCAATTGCGATGCCGTCTTTGATGTGAGTGCCCTTGACTACATTCCACAGCATGCTACCCACCATGACGTCAGCACAATCCCAGACTGACAGAGATTGACAGCTAAAAAAAAAATAAGGCCACCGGCATAGATGGAATTCCCACCAAAATTCGAAAATACAGCAGAGAAGCACTCTTGACACAAATACATCGTCTCACGTCTCTCATGTGGAAGGAAGAGAGCATGTCAGGGATTTCCGAGATGCCGTAATTGTGACCATCTTCAAAAAGGTGACAAACCCGACTGTAGTAACTACAGAGGGGCAGTCCTGCTGTCCGTCACAGGGAAGGTCATCACAAGAGTCCTTCTCAACCGCCTCCTCCCCATGGCTGAAGAGCTCCTACTGGAATCACAATGTGAATTCTGTCAATCAAGAGGCACGGTGGACATGATCTTCACAGCAAGACATTCCCAAGAAAAATGTAGGGAGCAGCAGCAACCTTTCTACATGGCCTTCTCTGACCTGACAAAGGCCTTCAACTCTCCAAACTGGGAGGGATTATGGAACATCTTCTTCAAATTTGGCTGCCCGGAGAAATTCGGCACCATCGTCTGCCGACTGCATGACATGTAATCATTGGCAACGGACCTACCACTGACCTAATCCCAATGCAAACTGGGCTCAAGCAAGGCTGTGTCATCGCACCAACGCTCTTTTCCATCTTCCTCCCTGCAACATTCCACCTCATCTCCTCACACTCAAACACAGTACCAGAGACTGACAGATACAGAATGGATGTCACACTCACAGTACCAGAGTCTGTAATATACAGAATGAATCCCTACTGCACCAGAGACTGAGAGCTACCGAATTGCACAACACGCTCAAACACAGGATCAGAGAAAAAAGAAATGAAATTAATTGCACGCTCACATGCAATAGCAGAGACACAAGGACACAGAATCAGCCAATATGTGTCTTCCCAACAAGAGCCAGGACATTTCCAGGGAGCTTTACATAAGAAGCGGCTCTTTCAACAGAAACTGGGGTTGGAGACAGTCTTTGGGAAATATACTTCCTGATTGCAGGAAGGGTGTTTGTGATTGGTTGCAAATGTTTAATCTGATTGGATGGCGAAAGAGACCAATTAGAGAATTACAATATGAAACCTTTGTGACATCACTGCCAGTCACCCAATCACAATCTTTATTTTCCCCCATCCCTCATTAGCATAGAGCTGTGGGATTGTCTATTTAATCCGCACTCGGAAGGGGGTTTGGCTTATTTCTGTGTCTGAAATTGAGACTGAAGATGGTTGAGGAGAAGAAGAAAGCAGCTCCTAAGAAGGGCGCCAAGAAAACCTTAAATAAACCGTCAGCAAAGGGCGGCAAGAAGCGGAGAAAGTCGAGGAAGGAGAGTTACTCTCCATCTACATCTACAAAGTGATGAAGCAGGTTCACCCCGACACCGGCATCTCCTCCAAGGCCATGAGCATCATGAACTCGTTTGTGAACGATATTTTCGAGCGCATCGCGGGTGAGGCTTCCCGCCTGGCCCATTACAACAAGCGCAGCACCATCAGCTCCCGGGAGATCCAGACCGCCGTGCGCCTGCTGCTGCCCGGGGAGCTGGCCAAACACGCCGTGTCGGAAGGGACAAAGGCGGTGACCAAGTACACCAGCTCCAAGTAAAACTGCACAATGGACTGAAAAACATCCCAAACACAACGGCTCTTTTAAGAGCCACCCACAATCTCTCTGAAAAAGCTGCATCCGAACATCTCTATTAAATCACTTTAAGATAATGTATAATATAATAACGATCCCACTGCTGTGTTTGTGTCTCCTGTCCCATGAACCCATAATGCGCTCATTCGCCTTTCCTTTTTTGCTTAAAGCTGTTATTTTTTTTGCACAGCCCCTGAATGACCGCTTTAACAGCTGCTTTCAGCGGGAAGAGTCAGACCTCCGTTCCTTCACTCTATTCCTGAAATGTGAACTGATTCATCATTTTATTAACAGCAACTCTCCGCAGTGTAACAGCCAGGAATGGGATCATTATAGAGCAGATTAAGGGCAGTTTGAGGATTCGATCCGGCTCCCTCTTTTCAGAGAAGGACACTGGGCTCTGATTGAAGATAAACTGAACGTTTCGCTTCAGGGAAATGCTGTGAACAGGGATTTAGTACCGCCCGGGACAGTTTGAAAGCGATTGTGGGAAGATCCACAATTTAATCAACATTTAAAACCCGCGTCTCTGATTGGTGACGAAAGGAGTTGAATAAAACAAAATAAAGAGAAGGGATTTTAAATCTTTGACGAAGGATGAAATTTATTTTAATCCGCTCCTTTCCGAAAATGAAATTGGCGGGCTTTTTGAAATTGACAAATTCTGTTTCTGAGGTTGTGGTGGGTAAATCCCGCCCTCTTCTGTTGTCAGTGACCTGATTGGTGATGAATATAGGCAAATAAGGTGAATTAAGTACCGACCAATGAGGAGAGCTTTCAGTCTATAAGTAAAGTAAATGCTGTGGAAAATATCCATTCTTCGTGAAAGAATTTGTGAAAATGTCTGGAAGAGGAAAGACCGGCGGCAAAGCTCGGGCCAAGGCCAAGTCTCGCTCCTCCCGGGCTGGACTGCAGTTCCCGGTGGGCCGTGTTCACAGGCTCCTGAGAAAGGGTAACTATGCTGAGCGTGTGGGTGCCGGAGCCCCGGTCTATTTGGCTGCTGTGCTCGAGTATCTGACCGCTGAAATCCTCGAGCTGGCCGGTAACGCGGCCCGGGACAACAAGAAGAGCCGCATCATCCCCAGACACCTGCAGCTGGCCGTCCGCAACGACGAGGAGCTCAACAAGCTGCTGGGAGGGGTGACCATCGCTCAGGGCGGGGTGCTGCCTAATATCCAGGCCGTGCTGTTGCCCAAGAAAACCAGCGCTCAGAGCTCCCAGAAAAAGTAAAGCGGCCAAAATATCATCGAATAAACCAAAGGCTCTTTTCAGAGCCACCCACAGTCTCTGTGAAAGGGCTGGTTACTGTCTGATTCCAGAATGTCAGTAACAGGACCGAATCAGATTTACAATGTTCAAGCAACTATTTCAGTGACTTCTCACTGTCCCCCTAAACCCTGTCCAATTTATTACTTCCACACCGAATTTGAGTTATTTGTCCCGTTACATTTTGCCGGCAGTTACAGATGAGTAACCAATAATATTACAGAGTAAAGCTGTTCGTAAAATATGGACATAACCATCCAAAATCTTGTTTTTTATTCCGCTTTTATCAGCACAAATTCCTGGCGCTATTTTACGAACAGCTTTAAAATGGTGCCAGGAATTTGCTGATAAAAGCGGAATATAAATTTTTTAATGGTCATACATAACGATCAGCTTTAGATAGATTTTCCAGTAATCGCTTCTTTCCGATACTGAAATTGGCGGCTTTTTCGAATTCAAACTTTGTCAGGTCGACAATTTAAGCCACTGATTTGCTGCATTTTCCAATTCGAAGCTCTGCGATTGGTTAAGACATACGAATGGGAAGAGGGTGACCAATCAGAAGTGGGCTCGGGCTCAAACTGCGGGAATTCCAGGTCCCTGAATGACTGAGCTGAAACTGATCAGTTTCACAAACCCTGTCAGTTTCACCGTCTCGGGAGAAATAACATCACAAGTGGGTCTGGTTCCAGTGACCGATTCAACGGCTGCTGCAAAACTCCCGGATTCTCTCATTGCATCGAAATCATTTTGAAATTCTATGAAAACAATGAGTGATTCTGGAGGAGTGATGTGGCTTTTCACTGAGGGCATGTGTCGACTGGGGAAATAACTAACTGGAGAGTCTCGGGCACTGTTTACACAGCACGTTTACAAAATCAAACCACTGCACATCCTTGCTACAACTGAAATATCAAACTCGGGGATTCTAGTTTTGTATCCCGAACACAGCAGATTGATTGAACTGTTCTGAACAGCCTATCCCAGCTCCCATTTCCAGGTCACTGCTTTCTCTGTGAGGTGGTGGGTGGCTCTCAGAAGAGCCTTTGTTGTGCGTTTGCTGGAAAGGGTCAAGTTGTTCAACCGCCGAATCCGTAGAGAGTGCGGCCCTGCCGTTTCAGAGCGTACACCACATCCATGGCAGTGACCGTCTTGCGCTTGGCGTGCTCAGTGTAGGTGACCGCATCCCTGATCACATTCTCCAGGAAAACCTTCAACACCCCGCGAGTCTCCTCACAGATCAAACCCGAGATTCGCTTGACCCCGCCACGGCGAGCCAGGCGGCGGATTGCTGGTTTGGTGATGCCCTGGATATTATCACGAAGCACTTTGCAGTGCCGCTTTGCTCCGCCTTTGCCCAGTCCTTTGCCTCCTTTACCTCTGCCAGACATGATGATTCTTCACTCAGATCACTGCAGTACATGAGTAACAGAATCCTTCAGGATCCTTTGTAGACAGACCCCCTGGACCTGGCTGAGAAAGGCAGAGTGAGAGCAGGGAGTGGAGGAGACAGTGAGGATTAAACAGAGAGCGAGAGGGAGGAGACACCCAGAGTGACAGACAGAGAGAGAACGGCCCCTCATCTTTCAGATCCACCTCCAGCTTCCTCCGGGCTGCCAATTTCAAACCCTTTATTAACAGTAGAACCGAAACCCAGCTCTCCACACAAACCCTTCCAGACTCGACATTCGTAGTCAAAGCCTTCCAGAAAGCCGGAGCTTTTAAATATGGTCCCGCTACAATTAACACTCAGTAATGTTCCCACCGAAACACAATCCATTCGATACTAAGAAACCTCCTCAGTAACATCACCATTTCCACACACATCCGCTTCCAGCAGTTTACAAACACCTTATTGCAGCTGTTTGGGGAATCTCCTGTGTTAAGATTGGAGTTGGAAAGCGGCCTTTACCCGGCAGTGTTATCGGCTCACAGTGAACCTGCCGACTGGTCGACTCAGCCATGGCCACAATTTCTATTATGAAGATTGCACCTTCACAGTCTACATCTAAATCTTCATGCAGTAAATGTGACAGTGTGTCAGCGATAGCATTCTCCTTTGAACTACGATATTCAATGTTACAGTCAAACAGTGAGAGAAGTACAGCCCACTGCAGCATCCTTGATACTGCCATTGTCAGTATTGTAGACTTTGGTCCCAGAATAGTTATTAGTGGTTTATGATCTGTTACTAGCGTAAAGTTTCCACCCAACAAAATCTGGTGAAACTTTTTGTTTCCAAAGATGATTCCAAACACTTCCTTTTCTATCTGTGTGTAGTTCCAGTCACTCTTGGTCAGGGTACGTGACACAAATGCTCTGGGCTTCTCCTGACCATGATCCACAACATGACTGATTACTGCTCCAACTCCATATTTTGAAGCTAGCTTCAGTTCACCATTTGTGTGGTAATGAATGTGTAGTGTGTCACTGGTCAAGCTTCTCTTACATGCATCATAAGCATCTTGTTGTGCTTTAGACCATTTCCATTTCACATCTTTCTTCAACAACTCATGTAGTGGAGCTAACACCATTGCATGCTCAGGCAGAAATTGCAAGTAGTATTGGACCATGCGTAGAAAAGATCTAAGCTCAGACACATCTTTTTGTCTTAGGGGCTTTGACCATAGCCTCTATCTTCTCTTTCACTGGCTGTAGTACTTTTCATTGATTATCAGGCCAAGGTACACCACCTCAGATTGTACAAAGGCACACTTGTTCTTTTTCAACTGACACATTGTGATCATTGAGCCTTTTTAACACTTCATCCAACACTTGAAAATTCTCTTCATTTGTTACAGTCATGATCAACACATCATCCTGATTGCACAAGCAATGTAGCACTCCTTGTAAAATCTTACCCATTGTAACTTGGAAGAAGTTTGGAGAAGGCTTCACACCGTACGGCAGCTTTATGTAGGAGTATAACCCCATGTGTGTGTTTATTGTGAGATACTGCAGATTCACTTGATTCACATTGAGCTGTGCATAAGCATGGAATAAATCCAACTTTGTGAATAGCTTGGATCCTGCTAACTCTGCATACAAATCTCGAGATCAGTAGTGGATACTTCTCATAATCCACTGCCTGGTTAATTGTGACATTGTCATCCCCACATAGACTAATGGTTTTGTCTGACTTGGGCACAATGACAATTGGGTTTGCCCAATCACAGTGATCAGTTTTCACCAGCACACCATATCTCTCCAGATTCTTTTGCTCCTCTTCAACCTGGGTTTTGGAAGCATAAGGAAGCAGCCAAACTTTGCAATATACTGGTTTGGTATCAGGCCTGATTCAGATGTGAGCTTTCACACTGATTATGCCTTCATAGCTGTCCTCGAAAGTGTTCCTGTAACAATTCAATGCCTGATCAAGCTCCTTGGTTGTTTCAACTTGAAAAAACATGCTTCCAGTCTAACTTCAGCTTTCAAAGCCAGTCTTTCCCCATTATTATTGGTTTGTTGACATATCTCACTACCTTGTAGGGGAGAGGCTGGCATAGCAATAATGTCACTGAACTAATAATCTCATGACTCAGACTAATGCCCTGGGGATATGAGTTTAAATCCCACCATGGCAGCTGGTGGAATTCAGATTCAATTCATTAATGAATAATATAACATTTGAGTAGTGGTGCCATGCAACTATGATTGATTTTCATTAAAACCCATCTGGTTCACTCATACCCTTTACAGAAGGCAATCTGCTGTGCTTACCTGGTCTGGCCTGTATGTGATGCTGGCCCACAACAATGTGGTTTACTCTCACCTGTCCTCTGAAATGACCTAGCAAGCAATTCAGTTGTCAAGGGCAATTAGGAATGGGCAATAAATGCTGGCCTTGCCAGTGATGCCTACTTCCACTGACCTAATTTTTTAAACAATGGGTAACTTGAGGGGCCTGCCCTTATGTTGGATATTGCACTCCATTTGCCCACACATTTCTCACACCTCACCAGAGTAGGTTTTCAATTGACTGGTGCTCTCAGTTTGACGGACATCACTGACTTTGCTCCCATACATTTCTCTACTCATGATGGAGCAATCCATGGTCGTAGCAATGTACTGTTTATTTACCAACAACATTGTACAAAAGTCTCCATCATTTGAGTGATTGCTAGTGGCATAAATGCTGTCCAGCCCTTGCTCCTCTTTGGTTAGGCACTCTGGATTCACTTCAAGATTGTGAACTCCACCCTTATAACATCACTGTTTTCCATTACCACTGGAATTAGTTCCCTTTCCTTCTTTGGCCTCTGCTTGACAATTAAAACATTTTGCATTTCTGTACTGACATGATTGGGCTGTGTGGTTGCCCTTATGGTGATAACAACACTAAACTGCTATCATTGGCACTCTTCTGGCTATGTCTGTCCACTTTAGACTTGGCTGAAGCACTTTAACAGTGGACAGAAGCCTGTACTAGTTACCTGCATAGGACAACATTCCCTAACATTCTTTGATGCCATCTCCATGGAAACAGCAATCTTACACACAATCTCAAATGTAAGATTTTGTGTGTTTAGTAACTTCGATTGGATTCTTTTGTTCACCAAATCCACACACAAATATGTCTCATAATGCATGGTCTAAGAATGTGCCAAAGTTGCAATGTAATAAAAATTCTTCAGTGCCACAATATACTCACCAACTGCTTCACTACTTTTCTGATTTCTGGTTCCAAATTTGTAGCATTCTGCTATCTCTCGTGGCTTAGGATTGAAATGTTCCTCCAACCTGGTGATATTGTTTTGACTGGCACATATTTTGCTTTGTTCAGAGCAGGAAGCTTTGTCAGCATGCCATACACTTCCAGGCCAATTTCCACAAGCAAAATTGTTTTCTTTTGCTCAGGAATTGCCTTATTCTGAGTCTTGACCGCCTCACCTTCCAGTCCCAAAATATTCTTAACTCTAAGAACATGCCCATTCTTTCAATACAGGAACGGAATGTTGCTCAAACCCTCTCATACGTTGCCATCTTTCAGCTGTATCCCATGAGTACAGCCAAATTTCCTCAATGAGCACGAAGACCGTGCGGTATCCTATTCAACTCAGGAGACAGTCTGAGGCTCAGGCTGTCCACAACCCAGCTAAATTCTCCACTATCCGAGCAACTAAGTCACCAGGAACTGGCTGATCTTGTTTACTGCAGTCCCTGCTGCTGTTTTCTGCCTATATTTCCAGACTTTATCTTCCCCTTGTTGCCATTTTCTCTATAATATTCAGGTGGGTCGAGCAGAGAAAATGGATACCAAATATGGCCAGTTCAAGGAAGTGTTTATTCACGCCATTACGTCATCACGTCGTGTGTGAATCACGTTCTGATCACTCCTTCCAGATGTGTGTCTGAATAAGTGAAAAACCCCCCTCACAATTAACAATGTCACCTTTCAGTGTTTTGTGGAGAAATTTCACGGCGTGACGTATGTCATTAATGTGTTCGTACAAATTTCAGAAAAATATGGAGTTGCAAATGATTTGCCAGGAAATCGTCTAAACATATCTCCATGTCTCCCACTCACTCGCAAAGAACTGCAAACTCACAGATTCAGAAAGAACCCAGAGATAGAAATTAATGTTCAGCACAGCTAGAGAGATCTGCACTAATGCATAGCTCAAAAAACACTTGAACACTGCATTTTGACCTTGTGACTTAGTTGGTCGAAGTACCTCTTTAATGAAAAGGTCAATCCCAGGTTCAAATCCCCTCAAAGCCTGATTTTCACTTGGTTTTCCAACTACTTTATTGAGCAGCACAATAAGACAGGACAGTAACAAAAGCAAAATACTGCAGATGCTGGAAATCTGAAACGAAAACAGAAAGTGCTGGAAATATTCAGCGGGTCTGTGGCATCTGTGGACAGAGAAGCAGAGTTAACATTTCACGTCTGTGACATTTTATCAGAACTGCTGAAATGTTAACTCTGCTCCTCTCTGCACAGATGCTTCCAGACCTGCGGAATATTTCCAGCACTTTCTGTTTTTATTTAAAACAGAACTCTATCTGTCTTTGCTGAGCGAAAGATTTCGGAATGGATGTTTGACCATTGTCCCTTCTTGTACAGAAATTCACTGCAAATACTATAAAGGTACCTCAGTCAACCACACCTCCTTTGATAGAAATTTGTTCATCATTGCATTTGATCTGGAAACCACTCTTGACATTAATCTCACTGAATCAGAGTGTGACGGATTGTATCTGTCAGTGTGTTCATGTCACTATGTGCTGCTTTCCACCGAGTCTGGGACACGATGCAAGGTGGAGGATTTGTCCGAGTTTTGGATTATATTGTCAGTTGAGAATGATAAAAACTGAAAGGAAGCAAATAAGAAATCCTTGTCCCCAGATTTGAGAATCTGGAGATCCACGTTGGGAAAGTGAATCAGAACAGAATGAAGGGTGAACTGTCTGATTGCCCAGAAGTGATGAAGACACAGCTCAATCAGCACGTTCCCCTGGTTTATGATGCTGGAACATTCCTCACACAGAAATTATTCAACTCAGTAAAAATATTCTTACAGCTGTAAATTTGCTACCAATTGAAGGACTGTCTAATGTGGTTATCAAGTCAGAGTGAAAAGTTTATTAAACTTGGTTCCATTCAGTCCAGCTGTCATAAACTTTGAACCTTTATTCATTTTATAAACAGTATTTGAAGGGTCTCAGTAACAATGTTCAGTGTTGATGAGAGTGGGGTCTGGGTGAGAAACTGCTGAGTGTGACAGGGTCAGGACTGAATGCAGGAAGTTCTCTAACAGTCTCTCTCTCTCTTTCTCCCTCTCTATTGCTGATGGGATTGAGTTCATTGACAACTGGCGGCTGCTGGTGTTTGAATAAATTAAGTTCCTTCCAACCATTTTTTGATTGACAGCTACAAAGAACTTTTTTGTCCCAGAACACAAAAATGAACAGAAGTGGATCAGTGTAGGATGATTCTCGGTCTGTATAAAAGGGGTGTGATTTCAGCTGCCATGGTTCAGTGGTTAAAGATTTCAACATTGAAATCCACTGGACTTATCCCAGTTTGGTTTGAGTGCTGCTCACAGAAGATCTATTCAGTGATTTTAATTATTTTTAATCTTTAATCCTCAATTTCCACAGAACGCAGGCACTGAAATAACTCATACTCCTCACCATTGCTATCCATTATACAGGTAGTGGCTGCATGGTCTAATGGAGACACACTCGGAGGGCCCTGGGAGACGTTTCTTCTCGGGGTTTCGGGCTCTTTTGGTCCACCAACAGCAACCGGATGTCTGCTGAGGAACTCGGAGTGCCAGGCCGCTCAGAGGACAGACTTCCCAGGATCAATTTTAATCAGGGGACAAATTATCGGTGGAAGAGAGCATAAAAGGTCCGAGGATTGAGGCTGAAATTCCCGATGTTTTGGAAGAAACCTGCAGATGTGGGACGTTAATATTTGTTCGGTGCAGATTCATTTTAGTCCGTTATTGTGTCCTGGGACAAACAAATGGCTGGCAGCTGTCAATCCAAAAAATAAAAATCAGAAGATTCTAGCAATTTCCACCCTTACAGCCCTCAGCAGTCTTGGTTGCATCCCATCCAGTCCTAATGACTTATCAACATGAAGTACAGCCAGCCGTTCCAGTATCTCCTATTTATTAGGAGTTATGTGCAAATGAATCCATTTGCAAATTATTGAAAGTGAGTGGTTTTATTGAAGAGGGTTGAAAGGAGGATGAGAGAATCGTGTGTGACAATGAAGTGGAATCAATGCAAGTAAAATTAGCGGGAACTGGAATGAAGGGGGTGGGGATCCCCTGGTCACATGGACTGATTGCAGAATTTTATAAAGATTTCTTTCATAGAGATTTTAACTCCATTTCATTTTTGTTATTTTTTTCAAGGGATGTAAGCATCGCTGGCAAGACCATCATTTATTGCCCATCCCTAATTGCCCTGGTTTTGGTGAGCTGCCTACTTGAACCACTGCAGTCCACATGTTATAGGTACACACACAGTGCTATTAGGGAGGGAGTTCCGGGATTTTGATATGCCCTAGGGAAGGGACGGCAAAATAGATCCAAGTCACGGTGTTGTGTGGCTTGGAGGGGAGGTTGCTGGTTGCAGTGTTCTGCTGCTATTGTCCTTCCAGGGAATCAGGGGGAAATCTCTAGCTGGTTGGAGTCATACCTAGCACAAAGGAAGATGGTTGTGGTTGTTGAAGGTCAATCATCTGAGCTACAGGACATCACTGCAGGAGTTCCTCAGGGTCGTGTCCAAGGCCCAACCATCTTCAGCTGCTTCATCAATGACCTTCCTTCAATCAGAAGGTCAGAAGTGGGGATTTTCGCTGATAATTGCACAATGTTCAGCTGCATTCATGACTGCTCAGACACTGAAGCAGTCTGTGTAGAAATGCAGCAAGACCTGGACAATATCCAGGTTTGGGCTGATAAGTGGCAAGTAACATTCATGCCACACAAGTGCCAGGCAATGACCATCTCCAACAAGAGAGAATTTAACCATCTCCCCTTGACATTCAATGGCATTACCATCGCCGAATCCCCCACTATCACATCCCAGGGGCTACCATTGACCAGAAATTGAACTGGAGTAGCCAAAAAAATACTGTGGCTACAAGAGCAGGTCAGAGGCTAGGAATCCTGCGGCAATTAACTCACCTCCTGACTCCACAAAGCCTGTCCACCATCGACAAGGCACAAGTCAGGAGTATGATGGAATACTGTCCACTTGCTGGATAGGTGTAGCTCCAACAACACTCAAGAAGCTCGATACCATCCAGGACAAAACAGCCCACTTGATTGGCACCCTATCCACAAACATTCACTCCCTCCACCACTGATGCACAGTGGCAGCAGTGTGCACCTTTTTTAAATTCATTCATGGGATGTGGGCGTCGCTGGCTAGGCCAGCATTTATTGCCCATCTCTAACTGCCCTTGAGAAGGTGGTGGTGAGCTGCTGTCTTGAACCACTACAGTCCATGTGAGGTAGGTACACTCACAGTGCTGTTCGGAGGGGAGTTCCAGGATTTTGACCCAGTGACAGTGAAGGAACCGCAATATAGTTCCAAGTCAGGATAGTATGTGACTTGGGGGGAACTTGCAGTTGGTGGCATTTCCATGCATTTGCTGCCCTTTAATTCTAATTATATCTGTGGTACTGTGTCTGAGTGTGAGATTATTTGAGTGTCTATGGAACACAGTCTATGGAACTAAATGTGATTGTTTGATTCATTCTGTATGTCATTCATGAGTGTTGTATGGGAATGTGAGGCAGCTTCTGTATCTATCTGCTACTGTGGCTGAATGTGGATATCATTCTGTATCTGTCAATGTCTGGAACTAAATGTGAGTGTGAGCTTCATTGTGTATGCATCAATCTTATTGTCAGAATGTGTTTGATTCATTCTCGATGTGTCAATCTAAGGTACTATGTATGTGCGTGGTTTTAATTATGTGTGTCACTTTATGTGAGCTTCGGTCTCATTGTATATCTGTCACTCTCTGGTTCTTTCCGTGACAGTGAGATTAATTCTCTATCTGCTGGTCTCTGAAATTAATTGATTTTGTGATTCACTCTGTGTCTGTCAGTCTATGATACTGTGAATAATTGGGGGATATATATGGTGTTTGTCTGAACTTGGTATTGAGTATGATTGTAGTGATTCATTGTGTATCTGTCAGTATCCAGACTGAATGTGAAACAAGATGCATTCTGCACATGTAAATAACTGGTATTCTATGGAAGTGAACTCTATAATATGGATGTCAGTCTTTGACACTGTATCTGATTGTGGTATTGACTCAATATCTTTCAGGTTTTGGTACTATATATGGGTGTGGATCAAGTTCTGCATGTCAGTCTCTGTTACTCTATGTGAGTGTGGGAAAACCTTTATGTAACTGTCAGTCTCTTGCAATGAATGCAAGTGTGGGATTAATTCTCTTTTCAACAGTATCTGGTACTGACTATGAGCATGTGACTCCTACAATATCTGTCAATGTTTGCTCTTCTATGTGATAGTGCAATGCTTCCTATGTCTTTCTGTGCCTAGTACAGTGTGTATGGGTGGGATTAATTCTGTACCTGTTAGTATCTGGCACTGAATGAGATTGTGGGATTCATTCTGTTGTTTGTCAATCTCTGCGAATGTACATGAGTGATATCTGTTATGCATATATTATTTTCTGGTACTGGAAGTGAATGTTGGATTTATTCTTCAGCTGTTAGTCTCTGGTACTGCATATGAGTCTGGGGCTCATTCAGTATCAGTCAATTTCTGGTACACTCTGCATGTGCACATCCAGGGCTCATTCTGCATTTGGCAGTCTCTGGTACTGAATGTGTGTTACAATTCATTTTTTATGTGTCTGTTTCTCAGACAGTCAGTTACAGTGGGATTAATTTTGTATCTCTCAGCTACTGGCATTGTCTGCAAATGTGATACATTGTGTATCTATGAAATTCTGGTACAGGATTCCTCTGTACCTGCACTTAATATGTATCTCAGTGATGGTATTGAGAACTATTTGTTTAATGCCATAATGTGTCACGATTTGCTTGCCTCATTTGTATTTCAAAATATGGATCACATTTTAACTGTGTGTTTTATTGAGTTGTGGTGTGAGAGTTTTAGGAACATAGGATCATGACATTCAGCCGATTGAGCATGCTCTGCCATTCAATATGATCATGGCTGATCATCCACTTCAATGCCTTTTTCACACACTATCCTCATATCCCCTTATGTCATTTGTATTTAGAAATCTGTCACTCTCTGCTTTAAACATACTCAATGACTGAGCTTCCACAGCCCTCTGGGGTACAGAATTCCAAATGTTTAACAACGCTCTGAGTAAAGAGGTTTTTCCTCATTGCTATCTGTTTTGGACTAATATTTAGTCTGTAACTCTGAACACATTTGTGAATGATGGCATATATTTCAAACTCACAAATGGTGTGCTCAGTACAATTAGAATCATTGAATTGATACTCGATCTTTCGTTACAGCTCTTACAGAGATTATTGGACTGGTATGAAATGAGTAGTGCAGTGTGCACTAATTGACATAATACTATAACTTTATTTTTGATACTGTATGAGATGTTTGTACTACATTGTAATCTGTCACTGAGTATGCAGTCTGGGCTACATTCTAAGGATTCATTCTGTACCTTTCCATCAGCTGCTCTACCTGATACTTAATTTGTAGCTTAGGCTGCACTTTTGTGGGATTAATCCGGTGCCTTTCAATCTGATGGTGGGTGTGATTTTGAACTGAGATTGATAGATTAGATTCGAGATACAGCACTGAAACAGGCCCTTCGGCCCACCGAGTCTGTGCCGAACATCAACCACCCATTTATACTAATCCTACACTAATCCCATATTCCTGCCAAACATCCCCACCTATATTTCTATATCCCTATATTTCCCTACCACCTACCTATACTAGTGACAATTTGTAATGGCCAATTTACCTATCAACCTGCAAGTCTTTTGGCTTGTGGGAGAAAACCCACGCAAACACAGGGAGAACTTACAAACTCCACACAGGCAGTACCCGGAATCGAACCTGGGTCTCTGGAGCTGTGAGGCTGCGGTGTTAACCAATGCGCCCCTGTGCCGCCCTTATAGACCTACCTTTCAGCAGTACTGAGTTGGGGTGAATTGGAAACAACATCTGCCTCTCCTGCATTGTTTGATTGTCTGCTGGATTGAAAATGTGTCTCTGGAACTTGGGATCAGTGCGATTCTGACTACTTCTGCTCTCTGTGCCTGTGGAACTCATGGCCTGTCTGTGTCTCTGTGCTCTGGGTGTGATAATGTATCTACTCTGTGTTGGAAGGAGTGGACTGCACTTTTTCTTGTGCTGGGGAATCACCACCTTCCTTCAGGTTCCTTCAAGTTTTTGCCTACAGAGAGAAAGAAAAATATCTCTGTAACTCAAGATCAATTGAGGTAGAAGCTAGAAAAGACATTGTTACGACCAGGTGAGAAAGGCTCCCCCTCTCAGCCTCTTCCTTACCTGTAACAGGGTTTAACTTTTTAAAACACCATGTTTTAGCTTCACTACTCTCTAATTCTAATGGCAAAGAAATCAACCAGGCATGTTTTCTCAGATTTAAAAAAGAACAGTGTAAGTTTATTAACCTTAAAAATCTAATTCATTTAAAATGAATAAAGATACGCAGCACAACCACGCTAGCGTGCACATGTGATAAACAGACACACAAATAGAAACGGAAAAGGAGAAAAGATTTGAAGCAACAGCTGGAGTTCCGTTGCTGGCTTTGGGTTTGATGTAAAGTCTTTGATTGATGTTATGGCTTGCAGTTCTTGTTGGGGACCAGTGCACACTTTCAAACTTGTTTCGCTGGTCTTCTGTCTTGAGGGTTGAGCTACTCCCATGGGTCTCTGGGACTCTGCATGTGTGTGTGTGAGAGAGAGATCTGCCTTCTGTTGTCTTCAGATTGCAGTCTCTGTCAGATTTTTATTTCCATCTGGCATTATAGCAGAAGAACATAATAACTAAGAGCAGGATTAGGCTATTCTGCCACTCGAGCCTGTTCCACCATTCAATACGATCATGGCAGATCCAATCATGGCCTCAACTCCACTATCCTGCCTGCCCCTATAACCAATTATTCCCTTGTAGATCAAAAGTCAGTCTAACTCAACCTTGAATATATTCAATGACCAACCTCCACCATCCTCTTGGGTAGATAATTCCAAAGAATAGCAGCCCTTTGTGAGAAGAAATTCCTCCTCAACTCCATCTAAAATTGGAGACTCCTTATTTTGAAACTGTTCCCCCATAGTTCTTGATTCCCTCATGAGGGGAAACATCATCTCAGTAAATACCCTGTCAAGCCCCCTCAGAATCTTATATATTTCAATAAGATTGACTCTCATTCTTCTAAACTCCAATGAGTGCACCACAACCAGGTCAACCTTTCCACATAACACAACACCTTTATCCCAGAAATCAACCTAGTGGTACTTGCCTGAACTACCTCCAATGCAAATATATCTCTCCTTAAATAAGGAGACCAAAACTGCATGCAACACTCAAGGTGTGGTCGAACCAACAACCTGCACATTTATACCCCATCCCCCTTGCAATAAACACCAACATTCCATTTGCCTTCCTAATTACTTGCTGTGTTTTCATGCTAACATTTTGTGATTCATATATGAGGACACCCAGATCCCTCTGTACCACAGCATTCTGCATTCTCTCTCTAATTAAATAATATTCTGCTTTCCTATACGTCATACCAAAGTGGATAACCTCACATTTTCCCACATTATACTTCATTGCCAAATTTTTGTCCACATACTTAACCTGTCTTTATCCCTTTGCAAACTCATTGTGTCCTCCTCACAACTTGCTTTCCCACCTATCTTTGTATCCCCAGCAAATTTGATTACAATACACTCGATCCCTTCATCCGAGTTATTAATATAGATTGGAAGTAGTTGACGCCCCAACACCAATCCCTGTGGCACCCCACTAATTAGTTTGCCAACCTGAAAAATGACCCATTTAACCCAATTCTCTGTTTCTTGTTAGTTAGCCAATCCTCTATCCGTGCTAATATATTACACCTGAACACCATGAGCTCTTATCTTGTGTTGTAACCTTTTACATGGCACTTTATCGAACACTTTAAAATCCAAATACACTACATCTACTGGTTCCCCTTCATATACCCTGCTTGTTACATCCTCAAAGAACTCTAATAATTTTGTCAAACATGGTTTCCCTTTCATAAATCCATGTTGACTCTGCATGATTGTACTTTAATTTTCTGAATGTTCTGCTACCACTTACTTAATCATGGATTTCAGCATTTTCCAATGACAGACATTAGGCTAGCAGGCCTATCATTACCTGCTTTTTGAATAGGGGTTTTACATTTGTGTTTTTAATATCCACTGGCACTGTTCCAGAATCTCGTGAATTGACGAAGATTACAACCAACGCATCCACTATGGCTGGAGCCATTTCTTTTAAACTCTGGGATGCAGGCCATCAGGTCTAGGGGATCTGTCAGATTTTAGTCCCATTAGTTTTCCTCATACATTTTTTCCAGCGACAATGATCGTTTCAAGTTCCTTCCCTCCTTTTCCCCTTGATTTTATACTATTCTTTGGATGCTTTTAGTGTTTTCTACCATGAAGACTGAGTCAAAATACTTGTTCAAAGTCTCTGTCATTTCCTTGTTTCTCATTGGACCAACCATTCAACCGAAATCGACAGCCGCTGTTTAAAATATTTCCTCGATACTTCTCACCGAGTGACAGCAATAGTTGTTGTTCGCATAACTGCCCACATCCCTACTGCCCGGCTCTATTTCCTCTATTCACTGTTCAAGAACAACAAACAGTGTGAAACTAAAGCCAAACCAGGAACGTGCATTACAGGTTTGAGGACAGAAAACAACAATGATTTTCAATAGCAGAATCTTCCCGTTCTGTCTCCCTTACCTTGTCCACACACAGCTCGAGAATGGCCTCTTCCTTCCTGCACTTACTCTGTTCCGGGAGCAGATTCTCATTGAGAAGCGGCGTTCAGATCACCGGAGAGAAAAAACGAATTCAAACTGTCTCAATGAAAAACAGACCAGAATTGACCCAGAAACTTCCATTATTAAATTAATTCATCAGCACCAAACCACTTATCATTAATGCACCGGGAGGGTCTCCAAATTTATGAAATTGAAGGTGGCGGCATTTATTAAATTGTTGATTGACATCATGTAGTTCAGTTCTTCATTTAATTGGGGGTGGGGGGTGGGGTGGGGGGGGGCGGGGGAAGGGTGCAGGGGGATGTGTGAGCAGAGGAGCAGAGCGAAATCCAGAGAGGGAACGGAAAACACACCTGGACAGATGTGAAACTGGTCAATGCACCATGACAATAACTCCATCTCTGACTCCCTCCTGACAGTAACCAACCCTTTCACAGAGACTGTGGGTGGCTCTGAAAAGAGCCTTTGGTTTATTAGATGACATTTTGGCCGCTTTACTTTTTCTGGGAGCTCTGAGCGCTGGTTTTCTTGGGTAGCAGCACGGCCTGGATATTAGGCAGCACACCGCCCTGAGCGATGGTCTCCCCTCCCAGCAGCTTGTTGAGCTCCTCGTCGTTGCGGACGGCCAGCTGCAGGTGTCTGGGGATGATGCGGCTCTTCTTGTTGTCCCGGGCCGCGTTACCGGCCAGCTCGAGGATTTCAGTGGTCAGATACTCGAGCACAGCAGCCAGATAGACCGGGGCTCCGGCACCCACACGCTCAGCATAGTTGCCCTTTCTCAGGAGCCTGTGAACACGACCCACCGGGAACTGCAGTCCAGCCCGGGAGGAGTGAGACTTGGCCTTGGCCCTGGCCCGAGCTTTCCCGCTGGTCTTTTCCTCTTCCTCTTTTCCCCCAAAATATACTTTATTCATAAAAATCTGTAAAAAATACAGTACAAAACAGTTCAAAATAACACCAAGTTGACATCCCAAAAAGTGCAAAGGAAATCAGTTTTCTTTGATGCAGGAGTGAGTTTCCTCACAACCCTTCCATTTTACAGCAAACCCATATTCAGTGTATACAGCCCGAGGGGTTTCCCATGGGTCCATCCCTCAGTTCACTTTGGTGGGAGAACCTTACACAGTGTTTTTTCCTCATTGAGACTTTGCAGCAGCTGCCCCTCTTCCAGACACTTTTTTTAAATTTCCAAAGTATACTTTATTCATAAAAAACTGTAAAAAAATACATTACCAAACAGTTCCAAAAAGCACAAAGTCGAAAAATACAAGGAGTGCAAATGAGATCAGTTTCTTTCAATACAGGAGTGAGTTGCCTCACAACCCTTCCATTTCATTTTACATGCTACGTACATTTTACAGCAAACCAAATATTTTCTGGATACAGTTGAGGGGTTTCCCATTGGTCCAGCCCCTCCGTTCACTTTGCTGGGGGGACCTTACACTGTGATCTTTCCACATTGAGCCTTTGCTGCGGCTGCCCCAAGCTTTAGTGCGTCCCTCAGCACGTAGTCCTGGACCTTGGAATGTGCCAGTCCGCAACATTCGGTCCTGGACAACTCTTTGTGCTGGAAGACCAGAAAGTTTCGGGCAGACCAAAGGGTGTCTTTCACCGAATTGATAGTTCTCCAGCAGCAGTTGATGTCTGTCTCGGAGTTCGTCCCTGGGAACAGCCCGCAGAGCACAGAGTCCTGTGTTACAGAGGTGCTTAGGATGAAACTCAACAAAAACCACTGCATCTCTTTCCACACCTGCTTTGCAAAGACACATTCCAGAACGAGGTGGGCAACTGTCTCTTCCCCACCACAGCCACTTCGAGGGCATCGTGCAGAGGGGGTGTGACTTCGGGCGTGCAGGAAGGATCTGACGGGGAAGGCTCTTCTCACCACCAGCCAAGCTACATCTTGGTGCTTGTTTGAAAGTTCTGGTGATGAGGTATTCTGCCAAATGACTTTGGCAGTCTGCTCAGGCCACAATCTCACAAATACTTTCACAAAGAATGCTGAAATCCGCTGACATTGGTCCCTCTGGGCTGGGATGGTAGTGGTGGAGGCTGCTGATTGGTCACTCTGTTACTGCATCTCATGATGTGGTTCATGTTTCCAATCCCAGAGCTGCTTAATTCACCAATCCGGAGATTCCACGCTGAATAACGGCGGAAAATAACGGCGCTAAATTGTCAGACTCCAACCGATTTTTTAAATTTGAAAAGCCCGCTAATATATCTGTAAAACAAGGAGCAGCTTCAATATAGAATATCGCATTAACAGGCAATTTCATTTTACAGCAAAAAATTTGAAAATCTTTCTCCTCTTGTATTATTCTACATTTTGTTACAAGTTCCAGATACACTTTTACACTCTGGCATCTATTCGGGTTTATTCTCCGTCCTTTTTGAAACAGTCTGTAAGCGGCGGCAGAAAGTCTCTTTCACAACATTCTGCAAGAGGACACATTTCAGATCAATCTTTGTCAAGGTACCGCATCACTGATTCTAGATTGAACCTATTTGTGGGAGACAAAAGCGGAGAGAAGATTTTTACTGTCAGGTGTTGAAATGTGAGACTGAGGGTTCCTACAACAGCGGGGTTTCCAGATAATGTACTTATTAATTATTGAGGCCAAGCTTGAACAAGGGAAACAAGTGACTGAGAACTGATCTGTCAGCTTTTATTAACGAGATACAGGAAAGGGGTCGAATATGAACGCGTCCGAGATCCAAGCACACTTGGGGTCAGTGATCAGTAATTAATTTACACGGCATTATTAAGTAGAGACACAAAGATCTCAACAGTGAAAGTGAATCACCCAGAATCCATGGGGTTAAAACAGAGATCAGAAAGGCAATTAGAAAGTTCCAGACTCTTCATTAAAAAAACAAATCGATACCATTGAGATGATGATGTAGCTTTTTCAGAGAGATTGTGGGTGGCTCTTAAAAGAGCCGTTGTGTTTGGGATGTTTTTCAGTCCATTGTGCAGTTTTACTTGGAGCTGGTGTACTTGGTCACCGCCTTTGTCCCTTCCGACACGGCGTGCTTGGCCAGCTCCCCGGGCAGCAGCAGGCGCACGGCGGTCTGGATCTCCCGGGAGCTGATGGTTCTGCGCTTGTTGTAATGGGCCAGGCGGGAAGCCTCACCCGCGATGCGCCCGAAAATATCGTTCACAAACGAGTTCATGATGCTCATGGCCTTGGAAGAGATGCCGGTGTCGGGGTGAACCTGCTTCATCACTTTGTAGATGTAGATGGAGTAACTCTCCTTCCTCGACTTTCTCCGCTTCTTGCCGCCCTTTGCTGACGGTTTATTTAAGGCTTTCTTGGCGCCCTTCTTAGCAGCTGCTTTCTTCTCTTCAGGCATTTTCAGATTCAATTTCAGACACAGAAATAAACCAAACCCCTTCCGAGTGCGGATTAAATAGACAATCCCACAGCTCTTTGCTGATGAGGGATGGGGGAAAGTTAAGATTGTGATTGGGCGATTGGCAATGATGTCACAACGGTTTTATATTGTAATACTACAATTGGTCTCTTCAGCCATCCAATCAGATTTAACATCTACAAACCAATCACTAACTCTTTCACTACATTCAGGAATTACATTTCCCAAAGACTCTCTCCAGTCCCAGTTTCTATTGGAAAATCCACCGGGAAATGTGTCCTGGCTGCGAGGGTCCCTTATTCTCAGCAGTTTCTCACATTCCGGCCTCTCTAAGTTGAGCCGCTTTTTTTGGGTGCTCGGGAGGGAAAGAGTCGCCTTCAGATTGACACTTTGGTTGGCTCAAGAAGACTGAGGACACCAACACCTCACCTGCCTCATCGTCGGGGAGACTGTCAACACTGTTCTTCCCCGCGATATGATCCGGGACCGGTCATCCATTTAATCTGTTATGGGTCATTTGTCTTTTCTGTCTATTTAGCTTATGCATTACCATAATTAAACTCTTCATATATAAACTGCTATTTCTTAATATTATATTTAAACTGTTTCAAGATGGCTCCTGGGCTGGAAGCTCCCTAGGAAGCTCCCTTGCTGTTCAACTCTATCCATGGCCATCTGCTCCCATCCCTAACGTTTTCTCCCCCAATCTGCCCTCTTAAACTGTTTAAATTCCCCTGGCTCTTTAAATCAGTTCATTTTAGCCCTATCTAAAAGTTAACAGTTAGTTTAGTGTATGTTACCTGGGCCCACTGCCCTCCCCCAGCCACACCTGCTCTTTGTTTTCTCAATGAAATTGATCCGGATGAAACTGACGAGAACAGCTGCCGATACTTAAATCTCTGATCCTGCTGTCTTCACAGTCCAGAGTGTCTGCAGCCACGGCATGCGGTAAATCCATTGAGGTGAAGAAGGAGCTGCGGGACCCGAGAGAAGTCCTGTGAAAAGGTGCCCCGAACACCCAAAACATCCACGAACGGCCCCCCCGGCCGCAACTTCAAAGCGCCCGCGGGAGATGGCTCGGAGAGCATCTGCAGCGCACTGTCGGCAATGCTGCATGCCTTTATTTAAACCACTGCAAAAAAAAAAACCCTTAACAAATGTAATCACCTCTAAGTCTGCCAAATGATGCTTCACCTCCCGAAGGACGTGGATGAGCTTTCCGGACGTCGATGGTGGGCACTGAGGAAATGGCTTATTACCTGCACCAGATTCCACCCCCCCTCCCCCCCCCCCTTTACCCCCCTTCCACCCCCCCCCACCCCCGTCCCCTTCCCTGCTCCACCCTCTCAGCTCACCCCCTCACAACCCCGTCCCAGCCCGCCCCCCCCTCGCACCATCTTCACCCCGCACCCCCTTCCCCTGCACCCCCCCCACCCCCTCCCTCTACCCCTCCCCCTTGCATCCCCTCCTCCCACCGGCACCATCCTACACCTGTGTAGGGGCCCCAACAACCCCACTGCCTTGTGGGCGTCTCGGGAGAGACCAAGGCTAAGGGAGTAAACCCTAACAGAAAATCCGGAGCGGAACCCCGTAGGCGGTCATGTGTCACCTTTGGCATGTTTCCGGCAGTTCCTGCAGCCATACTGGTGCCAAACGTCGTGTCCTGCACTCCTTTGGACCCCACCAGAAAGGCCGAGAGGGAGGTTTTGACGACTGGGCAACTCTCAACCTCCATAAATTTGCCCAGGCATGCGCCATGGAGAGGTCACTCCATAGTTGCCTCACAGCGACTGAAACAACACGGAAGGCAGCAGTTACGGGTTATAAGTCCAGATAAATTGGCGTAGAAACTGGGCGCCACGGGTTGCCTTTGTCGGTGGGAGAGGTCATTGCACCTCACTGGACAGCTACCGCCCGCCTCAAACCGGGCAGCCCCCGGTCAATAAGGTTCTGTCCCGCCACAGTCTGCCTGCTTCAATGGGTGCTTGGAGCTCAGGGTCATTGCCCGAAAGGTGGACTGATACACCGCACCAAACAACATGAAAAAAGGAAAGAAGGTACAGTGGCGCAGTGGTTAGCACCGCAGCCTCACAGCTCCAGGGACCCGGGTTCGATTCCAGGTACTGCCTGTGTGGAGTTTGCAAGTTCTCCCTGTGTCTGCGTGGGTTTTCTCCGGGTGCTCCGGTTTCCTCCCACAAGCCAAAAGACTTGCAGGTTGATAGGTAAATTGGCCATTATAAATTGTCACTAGTGTAGGTAGGTGGTAGGGAAATATAGGGACAGGTGGGGATGTTTGGTAGGAATATGGGATTAGTGTAGGATTAGTATAAATGGGTGGTTGATGTTCGGCACAGACTCGGTGGGCCAAAGGGCCTGTTTCAGTGCTGTATCTCTAATCTAATCATAATCTAAGGTACCAGCCCTTCGCTTTGCAAGCTGGAACGTCAGAACTATGTGTCCTGGCCTGTCGGAAGACCTTGCACAAATCAACGATTCTCGGAAGACCGCCATCATTAACAACGAGCTCAGTAGACTCAATGTGGACATTGCAGCACTTCAGGAGACTCGCCTCCCCGCGAGTGGCTCTCTAGCAGAGCAAGACTACACCTTCTTCTGGCAGGGCAGGGATCCTGAAGAACCAAGACAGCATGGAGTGGGCTTCGCCATCAGAAACTCCTTGCTCAGCATGATAGAGCCTCCCTCAAATGGCTCGGAACGCATACTGTCCATCCGACTGCTCACCACCTCTGGTCCAGTACACCTACTCAGCATCTATGCTCCAACACTCTGTTCCGCACCTGAAGCTAAAGACCAGTTCTATGAACAACTCCATAACATCATTAGCAGCATCCCCAACACCGAACACCTATTCCTGCTGGGGGACTTTAATGCCAGGGTTGGGGCCGACCATGACTCATGGCCCTCCTGCCTTGGGCGCTATGGCGTTGGAAGGATGAATGAGAACGGGCAGAGACTGCTTGAGTTGTGTACCTATCATAACCTCTGCATCACCAACTCGTTCTTTCACACTAAACCCTGTCACCAGGTTTCATGGAGGCACCCAAGATCACGTCGTTGGCACCAGCTAGACCTCATTGTCACAAGGCGAGCCGCCTTAAACAGTGTTCAAATCACACGCAGCTTCCACAGTGCGGACTGCGACACCGACCACTCCCTGGTGTGCAGCAAGGTTAGACTCAGACCAAAGAAGTTGCATCATTCCAAGCAGAAGGGCCACCCGCGCATCAACACGAGCAGAATTTCTCACCCACAGCTGTTACAAAAATTTCTAAATTCACTTGTAACAGCCCTTCAAAACACTCCCACAGGGGATGCTGAGACCAAGTGGGCCCACATCAGAGACGCCATCTATGAGTCAGCTTTGACCACCTACGGCAAAAGTGCGAAGAGAAATGCAGACTGGTTTCAATCTCATAATGAAGAGCTGGAACCTGTCATAGCCGCTAAGCGCATTGCACTTTTGAACTACAAGAAAGCCCCCAGCGATTTAACATCCGCAGCACTTAAAGCAGCCAGAAGTACTGCACAAAGAACAGCTAGGCGTTGCGCAAACGACTACTGGCAACACCTATGCAGTCATATTCAGCTGGCCTCAGACACCGGAAACATCAGAGGAATGTATGATGGCATGAAGAGAGCTCTTGGGCCAACCATCAAGAAGATCACCCCCCTCAAATCTAAATCGGGGGACATAATCACTGACCAACGCAAACAGATGGACCGCTGGGTTGAGCACTACCTAGAACTGTACTCCAGGGAGAATGCTGTCACTGAGACTGCCCTCAATGCAGCCCAGCCTCTACCAGTCATGGATGAGCTGGACATACAGCCAACCAAATCGGAACTCAGTGATGCCATTGATTCCCTAGCCAGCGGAAAAGCCCCTGGGAAGGACAACATTACCCCTGAAATAATCAAGAGTGCCAAGCCTGCTATACTCTCAGCACTACATGAACTGCTATGCCTGTGCTGGGACGAGGGAGCAGTACCCCAGGACATGCGCGATGCCAACATCATCACCCTCTATAAAAACAAAGGTGACCGCGGTGACTGCAACAACTACCGTGGAATCTCCCTGCTCAGCATAGTGGGGAAAGTCTTTGCTCGAGTCGCTCTGAACAGGCTCCAGAAGCTGGCCGAGCGCGTCTACCCTGAGGCACAGTGTGGCTTTCGTGCAGAGAGATCGACTATTGACATGCTGTTCTCCCTTCGTCAGATACAGGAGAAATGCCGTGAACAACAGATGCCCCTCTACATTGCTTTCATTGATCTCACCAAAGCCTTTGACCTCGTCAGCAGACGTGGTCTCTTCAGACTACTAGAAAAGATCGGATGTCCACCAAAGCTACTAAGTATCATCACCTCATTCCATGACAATATGAAAGGCACAATTCAACATGGTGGCTCCTCATCAGAGCCCTTTCCTATCCTGAGTGGTGTGAAACAGGGCTGTGTTCTCGCACCCACACTTTTTGGGATTTTCTTCTCCCTGCTGCTTTCACATGCGTTCAAATCCTCTGAAGAAGGAATTTTCCTCCACACAAGATCAGGGGGCAGGTTGTTCAACCTTGCCCGTCTAAGAGCGAAGTCCAAAGTACGGAAAGTCCTCATCAGAGAACTCCTCTTTGCTGACGATGCTGCTTTAACATCTCACACTGAAGAATGCCTGCAGAGTCTCATCGACAGGTTTGCGTCTGCCTGCAATGAATTTGGCCTAACCATCAGCCTCAAGAAAACGAACATCATGGGGCAGGATGTCAGAAATGCTCCATCCATCAATATTGGCGACCACGCTCTGGAAGTGGTTCAAGAGTTCACCTACCTAGGCTCAACTATCACCAGTAACCTGTCTCTAGATGCAGAAATCAACAAGCGCATGGGTAAGGCTTCCACTGCTATGTTCAGACTGGCCAAGAGAGTGTGGGAAAATGGCGCACTGACACGGAACACAAAAGTCCGTGTGTATCAGGCCTGTGTCCTCAGTACCTTGCTCTACGGCAGCGAGGCCTGGACAACGTATGCCAGCCAAGAGCGACGTCTCAATTCATTCCATCTTCGCTGCCTTCGGAGAATACTTGGCATCAGGTGGCAGGACTATATCTCCAACACAGAAGTCCTTGAAGCGGCCAACATCCCCAGCTTATACACACTACTGAGTCAGCGGCGCTTGAGATGGCTTGGCCATGTGAGCCGCATGGAAGATGGCAGGATCCCCAAAGACACATTGTACAGCGAGCTCGCCACTGGTATTATACCCACCGGCCGTCCATGTCTCCGTTATAAAGACGTCTGCAAACACGACATGAAATCGTGTGACATTGATCACAAGTCGTGGGAGTCAGTTGCCAGCATTCGCCAGAGCTGGCGGGCAGCCATAAAGACAGGGCTAAATTGTGGCGAGTCGAAGAGACTTAGTAGTTGGCAGGAAAAAAGACAGAGGCGCAAGGGGAAAGCCAACTGTGCAACAGCCCCAACAAACAAATTTCTCTGCAGCACCTGTGGAAGAGCCTGTCACTCCAGAATTGGCCTTTATAGCCACTCCAGGCGCTGCTTCACAAACCACTGACCACCTCCAGGCGCGTATCCATTGTCTCTCGAGATAAGGAGGCCCAAAAGAATTTAAACTGTTGCTTCTTAATAAACTATTATGAGCTCGACATTATGAGCTCGACCCGCTTCTTTGTGTATCTGTGAACACAAAACCTAAATCTTACAATTCCTTCCCAGGGAATATTTTATTCAAAAAGAGACTTTTTGCACACACTGGAAATCTGAATAATAACAGAAGATTCTGGAAACACTCAGCACTTCCCGCAGCATCTGTGGAGAGAGGAAGGTAGGAGCAACGTTTCAGGTTTATTGAAGGGTCGCAGAACTGGACCATTAACCCGAGCTTCACTTCTCCACAGTTGTTTCCGGACTGGCTGAGTGTTTTCAGTATTTTAGCTTTTATCTTTCTGTATTTCATCTCTTTCTATTTTAACTGTTTGCTGTGAAACTTTCAGCATTCTGCTCAGTTCTTTGTGTAGTTATGTTTTCTTTATTTGAAGTAATGTAAATACTATCCTGAAAATACAGACAGAAATACTGGTCAATGGTAAATACTGGTAAAATATAACAGGGCACATTTACAATCATCGGATCAATGAAGACAACCTTTATTACGAATCAATTATCTTTATTTTCAATATAAATATATGAAGCAATATCAGTGCAGCACTTACAGACAAAAATCTATTACCTCACATTACCTGCTTCTTTAACCCTGACAGACCATGTCAATTTCTGCCCCTATGTTGCATTTCTCACTTTTAGCTAGAAAACGTCAGCAATTTGTGATATAGTGCAGTTTACAGATCAGACAGTCAGACACAACCTGCAATAATTGTTCAGCTTTTGTTGGACAGATGGGATTTAGAAATACTAAGAAACAAGACGAGCTGTTATTGCATTTAGTTAGCCCAAACGTTAGTGATGACCCTGTGCCAAATAAGTGAGCCTGTTGTCCCGTACCTTAGAGTAAGAATCATTCTTTATCTGTGGCAATCTGTCAGTTTCCGTTACTGAAAGAGAATGTGGAATTCATGCTGCCGTCAGTCAGTCTCTAATTCTGGATGTGAGTTTAGGATTCAGACACTGCCAATAAGTCTCTGTTGCAGTATGTAACTGTGTGATTCATTCTGTATCCGTCAGCCTCTGGTACTGTGTGTGAGAGTAGGATTGCTGTTGTATCTCTCTGCCACTGTAAACCTTTGAATCTGGGCTCATTGAACATCCGTCAGTCTCTGGTACTGCCTATGAGTGTGAGATTTGTTCAGTGTCTGTCAGTCTCTGGTACTCTCTGTGTGGGATGCATTCAGAAATCATTAATCTCTGGGACAGTTTGTAGTTCAGAATTCATCCTACACACAATTACATAGAATTTACAACACAGAGACAAGCTATTCTGCCCAAGTGCTGCTGGTTCCACATGAGCCTCCTCCCACCTTACCTCCTCTAATTGTATCTGCAAATCCCTCAAATCTTTTCTGCCTCATATTTAATTTATCAATCATTTAATTTGATGTTAAATGTAACAATTCTCACCCGGGTTTTCTCCGGGTGCTCCGGTTTCCTCCCACAAGCCAAAAGACTTGCAGGTTGATAGGTAGATTGGCCATTGTAAATTGTCACTAGTATAGGTAGGTGGTAGGGAAATATAGGGACAGGTGGGGATGTTTGGTAGGAATATGGGATTAGTGTAGGATTAGTATAAATGGGTGGTTGATGTTCGGCACAGACTCGGTGGGCCGAAGGGCCTGTTTCAGTGCTGCATCTCTAATCTAATCCAAAAAAACCCAAGTGCTGCATGTTCCAGATTCTAACCAGGTCCAAAGCAGGGTAAAGAAGTTTCTCCTGAATTAATTATTTGATTTATTCCTGACTATTTCATGTTTACAGCTTTTGACTCCACCACAAATGGGAAATATCTCTACCTCTACCCTATCAAATCCTTTCATATAATTCAGTGCTTCTATTAGGTGATCATTCAGCTTCCTCTTTTCCAAACAAAAGAGACCAGACTTGTTCAGTATTTAGAACTCCTGTGGAACAAGTAGCTCAGTTTGCAGTAATGGAATAAATACTGTATCTCAGTCTGAAAGTGTATGCGATTTTAGATGGTGATGTCTCGGAACGTGTTTTTGGGATCCTTAGGGGGGAGGGGGAGGGGGAGTAGCCCCAAGTCGTGGTCCACATAGGCACCAACGACATAGGTAGGAAGAGAGATGGGGATTTAAGGCAGAAATTCAGGGAGCTAGGGTGGAAGCTTAGAGCGAGAACAAACAGAGTTGTTATCTCTGGGTTGTTGCCCGTGCCACGTGATAGCGAAGCAAGGAATAGGGAGAGAGAGGAGTTGAACACGTGGCTGCAGGGATGGTGCAGGAGGGAGGGTTTTGGTTTCCTGGATAATTGGGGCTCTTTCTGGGGTAGGTGGGGCCTCTACAAACAGGATGGTCTTCACCTGAACCAGAGGGGTACCAATATCCTGGGGGGGAGATTTGCTAGTGCTCTTCGGGGGGGTTTAAACTAATTCAGCAGGGGAATGGGAACCTAAATTGTAGTTCCAGTGTACAGGATGTTGAGAGTAGTGAGGTCAGGGATAAGGTTACAAGGACGCAAGAGGGCACTGGCAAGCAAGAACCTGGTTTAAAGTGTGTCTACTTCAACGCCAGGAGCATCCGGAATAAGGTGGGTGAGCTTGCAGCATGGGTTGGTACCTGGGATCTCGATGTAGTGGCCATTTTGCAGACATGGCGAGAGCAGGGGCAGGAATGGATGTTGCAGGTTCCGGGATTTAGATGTTTCAGTAAGAACAGAGAAGATGGTAAAAGAGGGGGGGGGGGGGGTGGGGGGGGGGGGATTGTTAATCAAGGAGAGTATTACAGCGACAGAAAGGATGTTTGAGGACTCGTCTACTGAGGTAGTATGGGCCGAGGTTAGAAACAGGAGAGGTGAGGTCACCCTGTTGGGAGTCTTTTATAGACCTCCGAATAGTTCCAGAGATGTAGAGGAAATGATAGCGAAGATGATTCTCGACAGGGGCGAGAGTAACAGGGTAGTTGTTATGGGGGACTTTAACTTTCCAAATATTGACTGGAAATACTATAGTTCGAGTACTTTAGATGGGTCAGTTTTTGTCCAGTGTGTGCAGGAGGGTTTTCTGACACAGTATGTAGCCAGGCCAACCAGGGACGATGCCACATTGGATTTGGTACTGGGTAATGAACCCGGCCAGGTGTTAGATTTAGATGTAGGTGAGCACTTTGGTGATAGTGATCACAATTCGGTTAGGTTTACCTTAGCGATGGGCAGGGACAGGTATATACCGCAGGGCAAGAATTATAGCTGGGGGAAAGGAAATTATGATGCGATTAGGCAAGAATTAGGATGCGTAGGATGGGGAAGGAAACTGCAGGGGATGGGAACAATCGAAATGAGGAGCTTATTCAAGGAGCAGCTACTGCGTGTCCTTGATAAGTATGTACCTGTCAGGCAGGGAGGAAGTTGTCGAGTGAGGGAGCCGTGGTTTACTAAAGAAGTTGAAGCGCTTGTCAAGAGGAAGAAGAAGGCTTATGTTAGGATGAGACGTGAAGGCTCAGTTAGGGTGCTTGAGAGTTACAAGCTAGCCAGGAAGGATCTAAAGGGAGAGCTAAGAAGAGCAAGGAGAGGACACGAGAAGTAATTGGCGGATAGGATCAGGGAAAACCCTAAGGCTTTCTATAGGTATATCAGGAATAAAAGAATGACGAGAGTTAGATTAGGGCCAATCAAGGATAGTAGTGGGAAGTTGTGTGTGGAATCAGAGGAGGTAGGGGAAGTGTTAAATGAATATTTTGCGTCAGTATTTACAGTAGAGAAAGAAAATGTTGTCAAGGAGAATACTGAGATTCAGGCTACTAGGCTAGATGGGATTGAGGTTCACAAGGAGGAGGTGTTAGCAATTTTGGAGAGTGTGAAAATGGATAAGTCCCCTGGGCCAGATGGGATTTATCCTCGGATTCTCTGGGAAGCTAGGGAGGAGATTGCAGAGCCTTTGTCCTTGATCTTTATGTCGTCATTGTCGACAGGAATAGTGCCAGAAGACTGGAGGATAGCAAATGTTGTCCCCTTGTTCAAGAAGGGGAGTAGAGACAGCCCTGGCAATTATAGACCGGTGAGCCTTACCTCGGTTATGGGTAAAATGTTGGAAAAGGTTATAAGAGACAGGATTTATAATCATCTTGAAAAGAATAAGTTCATTAGCGATAGTCAGCACGGTTTTGTGAAGGGTAGGTCGTGCCTCACAAACCATATTGAGTTTTTCGAGAAGGTGACCAAACAGGTGGATGAGGGTAAAGCAGTGGATGTGGTGTATATGGATTTCAGTAAGGTGTTTGATAAGGTTCCCCAAGGTAGGCTATTGCAGAAAATACGGAAGTATGGGGTTGAAGGTGATTTAGAGCTTTGGATCAGAAATTGGCTAGCTGAAAGAAGATAGAGGGTGGTGGTTGATGGCAAATGTTCATCCTGGAGTTTAGTTACTAGTGGTGTACCGCAAGGATCTGTTTTGGGGCCACTGCTGTTTGTCATTTTTATAAATGACCTGGAAGAGGGTGTAGAAGGGTGGGTTAGTAAATTTGCGGATGACACAAAGGTCGGTGGAGTTGTGGATAGTGCCGAAGGATGTTGTAGGGTACAGAGGGACATAGATAGGCTGCAGAGCTGGGCTGAGAGATGGCAAATGGAGTTTAATGCGGAAAAGTGTGAGGTGATTCACTTTGGAAGGAGTAACAGGAATGCAGAGTACTGGGCTAATGGGAAGATTCTTGGTAGTGTAGATAAACAGAGAGATCTTGGTGTCCAGGTACATAAATCCCTGAAAATTGCTACCCAGGTTAATAGGGCTGTTAAGAAGGCATATGGTGTGTTAACTTTTATTAGTAGGGGGATCGAGTTTCGGAGCCACAATGTCATGCTGCAGCTGGACAAAACTCTGGTGAGACCGCACCTGGAGTATTGCGTGCAGTTCTGGTCACCGCATTATCGGAAGGATGTGGAAGCTTTGGAAAGGGTGCAGAGGAGATTTACTAGGATGTTGCCTAGTATGGAGGGAAGGTCTTATGAGGAAAGGCTGAGGGACTTGGGGTTGTTTTCGTTGGAGAGAAGGAGGAGGAGAGGTGACTTAATAGAGACATATAAGATAATCAGAGGGTTAGATAGGGTGGATAGTGAGAGTCTTTTTCCTCGGATGGTGATGGCAAACACGAGGGGACATAGTTTAGTTTAGTTTAGTTTAGAGATACAGCACTGAAACAGGCCCTTCGGCCCACCGAGTCTGTGCCGATCATCAACCACCCATCTATACTAATCCTACACTAATTCCATATTCCTACCACATCCCCACCTGTCCCTATATTTCCCTCCCACCTACCTATACTTGGGGCAATTGCTAATGGCCAATTTACCTATCAACCTGCAAGTCTTTGGCATGTGGGAGGAAACCGGAGCATCCGGAGGAAACCCACGCAGACACAGGGAGAACTTGCAAACTCCACACAGGCAGTACCCAGAATTGAACCCGGGTGGCTAGAGCTGTGAGGCTGCGGTGCTAACCACTGCGCCACTGTGCCACCCTGCGCCATAGCTTTAACTTGAGGGGTGATAGATATAGGACAGATGTTAGAGGTAGTTTCTTTACTCAGAGAGTAGTAGGGGCGTGGAACGCCCTGCCTGCAGCAGTAGTAGACTCACCAACTTTAAGGAAATTTAAGTGGTCATTGGATAGACATATGGATGAAAATGGAATAGTGTAGGTCAGATGGTTTCACAGGTCGGCGCAACATCGAGGGCTGAAGGGCCTGTACTGCGCTGTAATGTTCTAATTCTAAAAAAGAAAAATAGGTATGTAATGTGTAGCTCAGGCTGCAATAAATAATTGAGACAGTATCTTTCATTCGAACACTATAGATTTATGGCGTGCTATGTTATATGTACTTCTGTCTGTTCTAACGGAATATATAATGTTATTTCTCAGTCTGATACTGCTTGTTTATTCATTCACAGGATGTTGACATCGCTGGCAAGGTCAGTATTTATTGCCCATCAGTAATTACTCTTACAATTATGCTGAGTGGTTTACTGGGCCATTTCAGAGGACAGTTAAGATTGAATCACATTCCTGTGGGTCTGGAATCACTTATGGGCCAGACTGGGTCAGAATGGCAGATTTCCTTCTCTTCAGGACATTCCTGGATCTGATGGATTTTCTTGCAACAATCTAGTAGTTCCAAGGTCACTAGTATTGATACTAGATTTTTTAATTCCAGATTTTTTTAATTAACTGAAATTAAATTACTCAGATTCTGTCGTGGAATTTGAACTCATGTCTCTGGATCATTAGTCGAGACCTCTGGATTATTATTCTTGGAGCATAATAACTAAAACAACCTGATATGAGATTTTTTTATACTGCTTTGTAATGTGGAGCTCAGTCTACACAAATGGAATTGATAATCTATTTCACTCTGATAATGTTTGAGATGTTTTTGGCTGGTAAATAATCCGTATCTCAGTCTACTGTATTTTTCAATTCCGCAGTCTGGGTAAGTTCTGCACTGGCATCTAATTTACATCACAGTTTAGACTTCATATTAGCATTGCTCAATCTGATACTGCATGTGATTTTTGCACTGGTATTGTTTAGATCAATCTATATGAATGGAATCAATACTGTATTTCAGTTTGATATTGTTTGAGTTTTTAGAATGGTATATAATGTTTAGATCAATCTGCACTAATGGAATTGATTCTGTATCTTTCAATTTTACAGTGTGGGTGAGTTCTGAACTGGTATCTAATTTGTGTCTCAGGTTACAATATCTTTCAGCAGCTTTAAATATTTCACTGTAATGAATGTTGGACTTGTATGTAACTTGTATCTTAAGGTACACTATGGGGATGTTTAAACATCCTTCTCATCAATCGATGTGAACTTTGCCTATGGTATTTAATTTAAATGTCAGGGTATTCCATTAGGTTAGATTCTGTGTCATCCAATCAGTACCATGTGCCAATTCTATCTGATATTTAATTGATAGCTAAGTCTGCATTATATTTAGGTTGACACATTACATTTTCATCTGCTAGTGGGTGTGATTTTGACCTGGGATTGATGTATCTGACTGTCAGTGGGACTCAATTGGGGTGAAATGGAAACAACTTCTTTCTCTCCTGCTTTGTTTGATTCTTGGATTGAAATGATGTCTCTGGAACGTGGGATCAACGTGGGCCTGACTACTTTTGCAGTCTGACACTGTGGAACTGATGAACCAACTGTGGCTCTGCATTCTGAGTGATAATGTACCTACTGTGTGTGAGAGGAGCTGGCTGCACTGTTCCTTGTGCCTCGAGTGCAGCAACCATCACATTCATCATGATTCCTTCAAGTATTTGCCTGGAAGAAGAAAAAGTATATCTTATAACTCAAGAACAGGTGAGGTGTAAAATATCAAAGTGATCAATTTAATCTCTCAACGAATAATCATTAATAATAGCCACAAATGAAAACCAGTGTCAGTGACTGCCTCCACTGAAGTACTGAAGCTCCAAGCTCCTGCAACACAAGTGTTCTGGGCAGATCCATCCAGACAAAACACTGCACTGGGAACATCCCAACTGCTCTATGCTCCACACATATTTCCAGCCATCCTGCTTCATATGAATGAATGAAAGAAAAATAAAGCCCAATGTGTGTATCCCACAATTCCTTTCTCCCCATACACGTGTTCCACCTCCCCTTAAATGTGTCAATACTATCCGCCGCACCCTCTCCTTGTGAAAGCAAATTCCAGATTCCACTCACCACTCACTACATAAATAGGGTTTTCAAGAATTCCTCAATGGTTTTATTAATGATGATTTTATATTTTTGGCTCTTGTTTCGGACACCAACACAAGTAGAAACATATCTCCGTGTACCCTATCAAAGCCCTTCACCATTTCCTTACCTTTCTTTCATTTGCTCATAGGTTGTGGGCATCATTGGCCAGGCCAGCATTTATTGTCCGTTCCTTATTGTCCTTGATATAGTGGTGGTGAGCTGCCTTCTTGAACCACTGCAGTCTTTGCTGTGTAGGTACAACCAAAGCGCTGTTTGGAAGGGAGTACCAGGATTTTGACCCAGTGACAGTGAAGAATTGGCAATTTAGTTCCAAGTCAGGATGGTGTGTGGCTTGGAGGGGAACTTTCAGATGGTGGTTTTCCAATGTGTCTGCTGCCCTTGTCCTTTTAGGTGGTAGAGGTGGCGGGTTTGGAAGGTACTGTCCAAGAAGCCTTGGTGAGTTGTTGCAGTGCAGCTTGTAGATGGTACACACTGCTGTCACTGTGCATCAGTGGTAATGGGAGTGAATATTTAAGGTGGCGGATGCGATGCCAATCAAGCGGGCTAATTTGTCCTGGATGGCGTCGAGCTTCTTGAGTGTTGTTGAAGCTGCATTCATCCACGCAAGGGGAGAATATTTGATCACACTTCTGACTTGTGCCTTGTAAATAGTGGGCAGGTATTGGGGAGACAGGAAGTGAGTTACTTGCTGAAGAATTCCTAGCCTCTGACCTGCTCTTACAGCCACAGCATTTATGTGGCTGGTATAATTAAGTTTCTGGTCAATGGTATCCCCAAGATGTTAATAGTGGGGGATTCAGCAATGGCAATGTCATTGAACATCAAGGGGAGATGATTAGATTCTCTCTTGTTTGAGATGGTCATTGCCTGGCATTTATGTGGCACGAATGTTACTTGCCAGGTATCAGCCCAAGCCTGGATGTTGTCCAGGTCTTGCTACATCTGGACACGGGCTGCTTCAGTATCTGAGGAGTCATGAATGGTGCTGAACATTGTGCAATCATCAGCGAACATCCCCACTTCTCGCCTTTTGATGGAGGGAAGGTCATTCATGAAGCAGCTGAAGATGGTTGGGCCTTGGACAATACCCTGAGGAACTACTGCAGTGATGTCCTGGGAGTGAGATGATTGACCTGAACAACCACAGCCATCTTCCTTTATGCTTGGTATTAACTTCCTTTTTTAAAAAAAAATGTTTTCCCCCTAATTCCGATTGACTCCAGTTTTGATAGGGCTCCTTGATGCTATACAAGGTCAATAGCTGCCTTGATGTCAAGGGCAGTCACTCTCACCTCACAATGCAATGTTTCTTTAACTCTAAAATAAAAGCAAAATTCTGCAGATGCTGGAAATCTGAAATAAAAACATAAAATACTGAAAATACCCAGCACGTCAGGCAGCATATGTTGAGAGAGAAGCAGAGTTAATTTCTCAGGTCTGTGGCCTTTCGTCTTGTAATCTGTTGTATGTAAGATCAGGTTCATTCAGGTTGCAGTAATGGAATTAATACTGTGTCTTCCACTCTGACCATTTGTGAGATTTGTGGAGTGGTGTGTAACATGGAGCTCAGTCTGCAGTCTGGGTACATTATTGAGATTAATTCTGTACTTTACAATCAGGTACTGTTTGTCTGTTCTATCTGGCATTGAATTTGTAGTTAAGGCTGCTCTCTTGTGAGAGTGACACAGTGCCTTGCAATCTGATAGTGGGTGTGATTTTGGACTGGGATTGATGTATCTACCTGTGAGTAGGACTGAGTTGGGGTGAAAAGGAAACAACTTCAGTCTTTCCTGCTCTGAGTGACTGTTGGATTGAGTAAATGTCTCTGGAACTTGGGATCAGTGCCGGTCTGACTACTTCTGCTGGCGGTGATTGTGGAACTGATGTCTCTGCTCTCTGTGAGTGATACTGTACTTACTGTGTGTGAGGAGCTGGCTGCACTTCCCCTTGTGTCGAGGAATCATGACATTTATTCTGCTTCCATCAAGTATTTGCCTGTAGAAAGGAAATGTATTTATTATAATTCAGGAAGAGGTGTGGTAGAAGATACAAAAGTGACCAAAACAATTTTTCAATTAATAATCACTATGAACAATCACAAAGGAAACCCAGCAATACAAACAGAGTCAGTGTCTGATTCCACTGCAGTCCTGCAGCCCCCAGCTACTGCATACCAGGGGCTTTGGCCATTTTACAACAATTAAATGACATCCAGAAACAATCCACTGGGGCCATGAATGGGACTGACCGACGGAGCAGGGACTTTTACACAGGTCAGATTTCCAGTTCCCGCTCCCATGGTCTAACCGTTCAAGCGAAACCAAACAGCCGCTGTTTAAAATGTGTCCTTCACACTTCTCACCTGGTGCCCATAATAGATTCTCTTTGTGTAACTCCCCACATCCTGACTGTCCGCTTCTGTTTTCACACTTCACTGTCCAATAACAACAAACTGTGGGATGAGGCTGGATCGCTCTCTTTGCGCTGGCACGGACACGATGGGCCGAATGGCCTCATTCTGTGCCGGAATTTTTCCATGTTTCTGTTTGCGGAATTGTTGCAGAAATCTGCGCCTGCGCTCCCCTCCCCCAGCACTGCCTATGAGCGGAAGAAGATGGTTTAAAACAGCCGCCAATGGAGAGATCCCGGTCCTGGGGGAAGGGAGCAAACAGCAGCCTCCTTCCAGCAGCACATCGCTTTGGGAGCGTGTCCGCAGATGGACTCAGAGATCAGCATCGAGTCCGGGGCAAGTTCAGAGGGAGGCGGGGGCTGTTTGTAAGAGGCGGAGTGGAGCAGGAACTGGTCCCGGAACATGGAGTGAGTGGGGGAAGGGAGAGACCATTCTCGGGCTGTGTGGACAAAGGGATGGCGACAGAATGGGAAGAATTTGTTATTGAAATTCAATGCTGCTTCCTCTCCCCAGACCAGCAGTGAATATTCCTGGTTTAGTTCCAGTCTCAGCCGGTTTGTTGCTATTTGACAGTGAAGAGCGGAAACAGAGCCAGACAGGAAGAATGTGGGGAGTTATACAAAGAGCATCTGTAAGTCGTCAGGTGAGAACTAAGACAGGCTCATTTTAAACAGGTTAATGCCATGGGAGCAATAAATGGAAATCTGACCAGTGCAAATGTCTCTGCTCCATCGGATATTTCCATTCATGGAGCAGTGCAGGGTTTGGGCTCTGTCTACATATCATTACATTGTTGTCATAGCGCCCAATACACCAAGGATACAGACCCTGAGTGCTGCAGTACTGCAGTGGAGTCAAACATTTGATAATGTTTGTATCCCTGGGGTTCCTTTGTGGCCGTTCATAATGATTATTAATCGAGACATTGAGCTGATGGTCTTTGTATCTTCCACCTCACCTGTACTTGAGTTGTAAAACATACTTTTGTTTCAACAGGAAAATAAATGAAGAAGCCAGAGTAAATGGGATGTTTCCTCCACCAAGTTACAAGGAAGAGTGTCACCAGCTCCTTCTTTCACACAGTCCGTACATTATCACTCACAGAGCGCAGAGACACAGACAGGTCATCAGTTCCACAGTCTCAGACAGCAGAAACAGTTCCAGAGACACATTTTCAATCCATCTATCCAACAGAGCAGGAGAGACAGACGTTGTTTCCCTGTTACCATAACTCAGTACCACTGACAGGTAGATACATAAATCCCAGTCCAAATTCTCACCCACTATCAAATTATCAGTGTGTCAATCCCACAATAGTGCAACCTCAGCTACAAATTAAATACACATAGAACTGACACATGGTTCCTGTTTCAAAGTTACAGAATTAACCTCAATAATATAATTTGAGATTCAAATTAAATACCAGCCCAATATTTACTCACGTTATGATTTTATAAGTTTTAGTATTAATTCCCATAATGCATCCTGACATATACATTAGATACATAATTATTAATGTTTTAGACGTGAATATAGCAGGTATGATAAGTAAGTTCGCAGATGACACAAAAATTGGTGATGTTGTAATAGTGAGGAGGAAAGCCTTAGGTTACAGGACAGTATAGATGGGCTGGTAAAATGGACGGAGCAGTGGCAAATGGAATTTCATCCTGAGAAGTGTGAGGAGATGCACTTTGGGAGGACTAACAAGGCAAGGGAATAGACAATGGATGGTAGCACCCTAGGAAGTACAGAAGGTCAGAGGGGCCTTGGTGTACTTGTCCATAGATCACTGAAGGCAGCAGCACAGGTAGATAAGGTGGTTAGGAAAGCATATGGGGTACTTGTCTTTATTAGTGGAGGCATAGAATATAAGAGCAGGGAGGTTATGATGGAGCTGTATAAAACGCTAGTTAGGCCACAGCTGGAGTACTGTGTACAGTTCTGGACACCATACTATAGGAAGGATGTGATTGCACTGGAGAGGGTGCAGAGGAGATTCACCAGGATGTTGCCTGGGCTGGAGCATTTCTGCTATGAAGAGAAACTGAAAAGGCTAGGGTTGTTTTCCTTAGAGCAGAGAAGGCTGAGGGGGGACATCATTGAAGTATACAAAATTATGAGGGGCATTGATAGGTTATATAGGAAGAGACTTCTTCCCTTAGCGGAGGGGTCAATAACCAGGGGGCAAAGATTTAAGGGAAAGAGGTTTAGAGGGGAATTTGAGGAAATTGTTTTTCACCCAGAGGGTGGTTGGAATCTGAACACACTGCCTGAAGGGGTGGTAGAGGTAGGAACCCTCACAACATTTAAGAAGCATTTAGGTGAGCACTTGAAACGTCATAGCATACAAGGCTGCAGGCCAAGTGCAGGAAAATGGGATTAGAATACTTTGGTGCTTGATGGCCAGCACAGACACGATGGGCCGAAGGTCCTGTTTCTGTACTGTATAACTCTATGACTCTATATAAGTCTAAGTCTAAAGTGCGTTATCAGATTGAGAGAATCTGAAAGATAGTATAACCTGAGATACAAACTGAGATTTCAGTTTAAAACTCACCCGGATTGTGAAACTAAAAGATACAATAGCAATTCAATTTGTGAGCTTTGGATCATATTCCAGCCCTCATACAGTATCAGACTGGAAGATACTGTCGCAATTCCATTAGTGCAGACTCAGCTCTACATCACAGAGCAGGGAACATATTTAAACAACCGGGAACACTTTTACACAAGACGGATCATATTTACACAACTGAGAAGATCTTTACCCAACAGGGAACCATTTTACATAATACCAGAGAACATCTTTACACAACAGCGAATACAGTAAGAAAGAAAAGAAGCAAATTATTATCGTGCACAGGGAATGTGGGGTGGATTGTGATCTCAGACAGGGAATGTGGGATGGACTGGGATCTCACACAGGGAATGTGGGTGGACTGGGCTCTCACACAGGGAATGTGGGTTGGACTGGGATCTCAGACAGGGAATGTGGGTTGGACTGGGATCTCAGACAGAGAATGTGGGATGTTTTGGGATCTCACACAGGGAATGTGGGTGGACTGGGCTCTCACACAGGGAATGTGGGGTGGATTGTGAGCTCAGACAGGGAATGTGGGATGGACTGGGCTCTCACACAGGGAATGTGGGTTGGACTGGGATCTCACACACAGCCTCATGCTGTCCGAAAGACCCAGACAGCCAGTGAAGGACGTTTAAAACATAGTCACTGTTGTAGGAAATGCTGCATCCAATTTGCCACTAAGATCAATCTGATAACGAGCAGATAATCACTTGTTTTAGTGACGTTGAGGGATAAATACTGGCCAGGACAAGAGGGAGAGCTTAAAACAGAAAATACTGAAAATATTCTATTACACAGCAGGAAATATCTTTAAAAGAACACAGGGGACATCTTAACAGAGAACACGTTTCCATAAATCATCCGTCTTTCGCTGTCTCTTGCTGGTTTGCTCAGTAACTTTCTCTGTCTGTTCCTTTCTGGGTCCTGAAATCTCTTCCTGGTTTTCTGTGTGTCTTTCTCTGCCTGCCTGATTGTCGGTGCTGTTACTCAGTGTCCTTGTGCCATTGTGCAGTGAGGGTGAGTCTGTCAGCGAGTGTGTTGCTGAGTCTGGGTTCTTGAGCAATCTGACAACAATCCGATTTTGTAAAAAAAATTGGGGAACTGAACATATTTCACTAATAGGCAGTTGAAATCAAAATCACCCGGTAGCAGAGTGGCGCAGCGGAATTGTGCTGGGCCCATAACCCAGAGGTCGATGGATCGAAACCATTCTCTGCTATTTATATTTTGTAGGAACACAAATTGTTTCCTTTGAAAACATCAAGTATTTATCCACAATCACATCATGCTTCTTCAAACACTTTATTGCAATCAGCGTTTTTCTTCCACTCAACACATCAATCAGCAACAAGTCTCACAAACCAATTTGTTGCGCACAGGAACAGAAGCTGCACCAGCTGCAAACACGTTTCACCCCAGTCTCTCCTCTTTGTTAAACCATTCCTGCAGCGCCTCCTCTCCACCAGCAGATGTGAAACGACGGCAAATGGTCACAGTCAGGAGATGGTGAGTAACAGAAAGTAAAACAATAACACGCAAAACCTTTACTGAACATTGAATTCAATAATTTCCGAGCATGACAGCACCCACCACACACTCCCCCCGCCCTCTCCTTTTTATGTGCAGTTATTTTTCCTTTTTTTCTTTTTAATTTGCTTATTTTATTTTAGGTTTTTTAGTGTGTTTAGTTTGTTTCTACTGTTTCTGCTTTTTAATTTTTTTAATGCTTGTGCTTGGAGTGCTCTGTGCTTTACAGTCTATTTACACCCTCTCTGTAGTAATGCTTTGTCTTTCAGCACACCATTAACATACAACCTTTGTTCATGGCCTTTCATGACCTTCTGGTCAGTTATTCTCTGTGACCTTGTCCTATCAACACCTCTTTTGTTATCTCTCCCCCCCACCCCCACCTGCTTTACTTGCTTCAAATCTTTTACATTTCTAATATTTGTCAGTTCTGAAGAAGGGTCACTACCTGAAACGTTAACTCTGTTTCTCTCTCCACAGATGCTGCCAGAGCTGCTGGGTATTTCCATCATTTCTTGTGTTTATTTCAGACAAGTGCTCTGTTTCTCTATCTCAGTCTCATTGTCTCTCTCTCTCTCTGTCTGTCCCTCACTGTCTGCTTCCTAATAGTCTATTCTTGGTTTTCTGTGTTTTTCTCTCTCTGTCCCGTTGTCGATGGTGTTACTCAGCGTCCTTGTAACATTGTGTAGCCAGGCTGAGCCTCCCAACACCTGTGTTGCTGTAATAAAAACAGAAAATGTTGGAAATGCTCAGTAGGTCTGGCGGCATCTGTGGAGAGAGAAACAAAGTTAACTTGAGTTAACGAAACAGACCTGAAATGTTAACTGTTCTCTCTGCACAGATGCTGCCAGACCTACTGAGCATTTCAAGCATTTTCTGTTTATGTTTCAGATTTCCAGTATCCGCAGTATTTTGCTTTTGTACGTGTGTTGCTATGTCTGGGACTGTTTGAGTGCAATGCTATTGCTTTATAAACAGCGTTGAAACAAGCATTTATCTCGCTAACACACAACACCAATACACAGCTGGATATAAACAGCAGCCTACAGCAGAGGGCACAGTGGAAGTTTATTAACACAAATAATTCACCAACACATTATTTACTGCTACCCACAATCACAACACGCTTTGTGTTAACACATTTTACTCTTTATTTACATCAACTTCTTGCTTCCAGTCAACACTTCAATCCGGAACACAGCTTCCAAATCACCTTTATTCACAAACCCGAACACAAGCTGCAAATGCTGCAAACACACACCAGCCGAGATTTTCCCCTTTCTGTCAACACATTCTTGCATCATTGCCTCTCCACCAACAGTTGCTGCTAGAATCATAAAATCATAGAATGGCTACAGCATAGAAGCAGGCCATTCAGCCTGTCGAACCCGTGCTGGCTCTCTGCCAGAGCAACTCACCTCGTCCCACTCCCCAGTCAGTTTAATTTCGAAGGTGGGGAAACTTATCGAAAGAATAATTCGAGACAACATTAATAGTCCCTTGGACAAATGTGGGTTAATTCAAGAAAGCCAGCATAGATTCCTTCAGGGAAAATCACGTTTAACTGTGCTGCTGGAGTTTTTTTGATGAGGTAACAGAGAGGGTTGATGAGGGCAATGCTGTTGATGTGGTCTACATGGACTTTCAAAAGGTCTGGCAGCATCTGAAAGGTCACTGACCTGAAACGTGAACTTATTTCAGATTTCCAGCATCTGCAGTATTTTGCTTTTATTGCCTTTCAAAAGGTGTTTGATACAATGCAACACAACAGACTTGTGAACAAATTTATAACTCATGGAGTATAAGGGACAGTAGTAACAGGGATATGGATGGCACAGTGGCACAGTGCAGCACTGCAGCCTCACAGCTCCAGCGACCCGGGTTCAATTCTGGGTACTGCCAGTGTGCAGTTTGCAAGTTCTCCCTGTGTCTGCGTGGGTTTTCTCTGGGTGTTCCAGTTTCCTCCCACAAGCCAAAAGACTTGCAGGTTGGTAAGTAAATTGGCCATTATAAATTGCCCCTAGTATAGGTAGGTGGTAGGGAAATAGAGGGACAGGTGGGGATGTGGTAGGAATATGGGATTAGTGTAGGATTAGTATATATGGGTGGTTGATGGTTGGCACAGACTCGGTGGGTCGAAGGGCTTGTTTCATTGCTGTATCTCTAAAAAAAAAATGGAATTGGCTGAGTGACGGGAAACAAAGTGTAGTGATCAATGGATGTTTTTCGGGCTAGAGGAAGGTTTGGAGTGGAGGTCACCAAGGGTCAGTGTTGGGACTCCTGCTTTTCCTGATATATATTAATTACCTAGACCTTGGTATACAGGGCAGAATTTCAAAGTTTGTGGATGTTATGAAAATTGGAAGCATTGTGAACTCTGAGGAGGATAGTGTAGAACTTCAAAAGGACATGGACAAGTTGGTGGAAAGGGCAGACAGATGGCAGGTGAAGTTCAATGTCGAGAAATGTCAATTGATAAATTTTGGTCAGAAGAACATGGAGAGACAATATAAAATAAAGGGTACAATTCTAAAGGGGGTGCAGGAGCAGAAGGACCTGAGGGTCGAAGTCATTGAAGGTGGCAGGATAGGTTGAGAGAGTTGTTAATAAAGCATACAGTTGCCTCAGCTTTAGTAATAGAGGCATAGAGTACAAGAACAAGGAGGTCATGTTGAACTTGTACAAGACACTAGACTCAGCTGAAGTACTGCGTCCAGTTCTGGGTGCCACACTTTAGGAAAGATGTGAAGGCATTGGAGAGATTATGGAAAAGATTCATGAGAATGGTTCCAGGGATGAGGAACTTCAGTTATGAAGATAGATTGGAGAAGTTAGGACTGTTTTACTTGGAGAAACGAAGACTAAGAGGAGATTTCATAGTGGTATTCAAAATGGACAGAGTGGATAGGGAGAAACTATTCCCACTTGTGAAAGGATCGAGAACAAGAGGGCACAGATTTAAAGCTAAAAGAAGCAAAAGCGAGATGAGGAAAAACTTTTTCATGCAGCGAGTGGTTAAAGTATGAACTGCCTGAGAATGTGATGGAGGCAGGTTCAATTGAAGCATTCAAAGGGGAATTAGACTGTTATCTGAAAAGGAAGAACGTGCAGGATTATGGGGAGAGGACGGGAAGTGACATGAGGTGAATTGCTCATTTGGAGAGTCAGTGCAGACACGATGGGCCAAATGGCCTCCTTCTGTGCAGTAACAATTCTGTGATTCTGTGATTCCAATATTCAAGTCATTTGTATATATGGTGGTCCTGGCACTGACCCTTGTGGACATCACTATCCACCATCTTCCATTCTGAAAAACAACCAACTACTCACTTTTTTTGTTATTTCAGCCATTTTTTAATCCAAGCAGATACTGACCCTCCTATTCCAGGAGCCTCAGTTTTGTTACCCAGCCTTTTATGTGGTAGTTTCTCAAACGCTTTCTTAAAATCCATATAGACAACATCCATTGCTTTCCCTTCATCAACCTTTTCTGTTTCTTCATCAAAAAAATCAGTTATATTTGTGAAGAAGTGGAAAGGTGCTGAACCTCTCAGTTTTCGGTCTTCCCAAACCAAGTTCAAGGCCTGAATAATGAACCGATTGCCTCATTAGTTCTGTGAATAATACAATGATTTAATAGACAAAGTTTTGAAACATTCCTGCCCATAAATTTTGATAACAGAGAGTGTGTGGATCTCCTGGCTCAGAATGTTTAATGGATACAGTCCTCAGATCCGACAAGGAACCCCTGAACATCCACAGTAAAGACAGTGTGGATGAGGAAATGTAAGAGCCGGGAGCTGAAACTCAGGGACGGCCGAGCTCTCCTGTCATTGAGCTTGTGTGTCTGCTCTGCTCGCCGCACTTCCGGCTCTACTTTGTTTCCAATGAAATGATGAAAAGGACCGTTCGGTTTTCCTCCCACTGACAGCGTGTTTCACTCGGGTTAATATAACCCGGGACTTTTGCTGCTGAAATGAATTCTGCAAGGTCCCAGCAAACACACCGGCTCCCTCCTTTCTCCCCTCTTTCTATCGGATTGTTTTACCAGGAGGGGCTCAATAATAACAAACCCCCTGCACGGAATGACCACAAATTGAGCATCTAAATGGGGCAAGTGGGCAGCTTTCGGGGTTCTAGGTTCCCCCTACCCCGCCCCTCCCTCCCTCCAGTCCAAGCCCCTCTTCACTTTCTTTGGGACTTTGATGAGGGTGAAGTGGGGAAAGTTCCCATTAATGTCTGAATGCGGAATTGCTGCAAAGATCTGCGCACGCGCGACATAGCCCCGCCCCCGGTGGGACGTCACAATGAGGAGTGGAGCGCATGCGCGGTCTTTCCCCAACCCAGTCTGTGAGGCCATTCACTCAATCAGGGGAAGATGCTTTAAATCAGCTGCTAATGGAGACTTCCCGGGCCCGGGGGAAGGGAACAAACAGCATCTGCTTCCAGCAGCCACTGCTTTGGGAGCGTGTCCGCAGATGTGCTCAGAGATTAGCATTGAGTGGTGGGAAGTTGAGGGGGAGTCGGGGAGTGTTTGGAACAGACACTGTGGAGCAGGAGCTGCTCCCGGAACATGGAGTGAGCCGGGGACACGGGGAAGGGAGAGTTCATTCTCGGACAGTGTCTGTCCAGGCTCAGGGAGACACAATGGGAAGAAATCACTATTGAAAATCAGTGACAATTTCACCACCCAAAGGAGAGGGAATTTTCCTGCTTTAGTTCCAGTTGGGAGAGCCAACTGTGCAACAGCCCCGACAAACAAATTTCTCTGCAGCACCTGTGGAAGAGCCTGTCACTCCAGAATTGGCCTTTATCGCCACTCCAGGCGCTGCTTCACAAACCACTGACCACCTCCAGACGCGTATCCATTGTCTCTCGAGATAAGGAGGCCCAAAAGAAAGAAAAGAAAAAGAAAGTTCCAGTCTCTCACTGTTCGTTGGATCGTGAACAGTGGGGGGAAAATAGCTGCAAAATAACGATGTGGACAGTTAGACAAAGAGCATTTATTGCAGACACCAGGTGAGAAGTGTGAAAGGCACATTTTAAATAGTGGCTGCTTGTTTTCCATTGAAATAGAAATGTGACTGTGTAAAGGTCACTGCTCTATCGGACAGTCCCAGTCATTGAGCAGTGCAGGGCTTGTGTTGTTTCTGAATGTCACAAACTTGTTGTAAAACCACTGCAAACACCTGGTAAACAGAAGCTGAATGCTGCAGTACTGCAGTGGAGTCAGACACTGACACTGTTTGTGTTCCTGGTTTTCATTTTGTGATTGTTCATAATGATTATTATTGGGACGATTGCATTGATCGCTTTTGTATCTTCTACCTCACCAGTTCTTAAGGTTTAAGAGTTACTTTTCATTCCTGCAGGCAAATACATGAAGGAACCTGAATGGATGTGGTGATGTGGTGATTCCTGGCCACAAGAAAAAGTGCAGCGAGCTCGTTCCAACACACAGTCGGTACAGGATCACTCGCAAAGCACAGAGATACTGCCAGCTCATCAGTTCCACTGGAACAAACAAAAGAAGTAGTCAGACAGACACTGATCCCAAAGTCGAGAGACACATTTTCAATCCAACAGTCAAACAACAGCAGGAGAGACAGAAGTTGTTTCCATTTCACTCCAATTCAGCTCAGCTGAAAGGTTGATACATCAATCGCAGTCCAAAAACAAACTCACTATCAGATCTATATAAACTCTGTCACCATGGTGACATTTTAAATATATAATCTGAAACAGAACAGACAAAATTTACATGATTGAAAGGTACAGAATGAATGCAAGGAGGCTTCAAGGGGATTTGGACAGGCTAAGGGAATGGGCAAGAACATGGCAGATGGAATATAATGTGAGTAAGTGTGAAGTTATCCACTTTGGTAGAAAAAGCAGAAAGACAGAGTATTTGTTAAATGGTGAGAGGTTGGGAAGTGTCGATGTTCAAAGGGACCTGGATTTATTTTTTATTCATTCATGGGTTGTGGGTGTCACTGGCGAGACCAGCATGTATTGCCCATCCCTAATTGCCCTTGAGAAGTTGGTGGTGAGCTGCCTTCTTGAACCGCTGCAGTCCATGTGGGGTAGGTACACCCACAGTGCTGTTAGGGAGTTCCAGAATTTTGACCCAGCAACTGTGAAGGAATGGCAATATACTTCCAAGTCAGGATGGTGTGTGGCTTGGGGGAGAACTTGCAGCTGGCGGTGTTCCCATGCATTTGCTGCCCTTGTCGTTCTAGGTGGTAGAGGTTGCGGGTTTGGAAGGTTTTGTCGAAGGAGCCTTGGTGTGTTTCTGCCATGCATCTTGTAGATGGTACACACTGGTGCTGCTGTGCGTCAGTGGTGGAGGGAGTGAATGTTTGTGAATGGGGTGCCAATCAAGTGGGCTGCTTTGTCCTGGATGGTGTCGAGCTTCTTGAGTGTTGTTGGAGCTGCACCCATCCAGGCAAATGGAGAATATTCCATCACACTCCTGACTTGTGCCTAAGAGATGGTGGACAGGCTTTTGGGAGTCAGGAGATGAGTTACTCGCCACAGGATTCCTAGCCTCTGACCTGCTCTTTTAGCCACGGTATTTATATGGCTACTCCAGTTCAATTTCTGGCCAGTGGTAGCCCCTAGTCTGTTGATAGTGGGGGATTCAGTGATAGTACTACCATTGAATCTCATGGGGAGATGATTAGATTCTCTCTTGTTGGAGATGGATGTCCTTGTTCATGAGCTACTAGAAGCTAGTATGCAGGTGCAGCAAGCAATTAAGAAGGCAAATTGTATGTTGGCTTCATTGAAAGGGGATTTGAGTACCTGAGTAAAGATGTATTGCTTCAATTGTATAATGACTTGGTGAGACCACACCGAGAATATTCTGTACAATTGTGGTTTCTTTATCTCGGGAAGTATATACTTGTGTTACGACCAGGTGAGAAAGGTGTCTAGGGGTCTGTTAATTTCTTCACCTGGTCTTATTGTAACAGGGCTTAATTTTTAAACACATTGTGTTTTGAGCTCCCCATTTGTGAATCCTTGTTCACAGCTTTCCAATTATAAGGCAAAGTAATGAGCAAAAACAGGCTTTCTTTGGTTTAAAGAAGAAAACTGATATTTATTAAACTTACTTAAACTCTAATACGGTTCACCCATATGGATATACGACGTGCCCACGCTAGCATGCATACGCGATACACACATGCAAATAAGGACAGAAAAGAGAAGAAATTGTTAGGTGAAAGGTTTGAGGCAGTCTCTAACGTTTTATTTTACTCTGCTGCATGCTCACTTGATTGTAGTTAGTCTTGCTGTTCGTTGGGGCCTAGTGTTCTTCTTAAACCTTGTTCACGTAGGAGACTTTTCTCTCTTTGAGCTTCATCTGTTTTCACAAGATTCAGTTCCGTGGGGAAGAGATGGAGGCAGGCAGGAGGGAGGTCTTATCAGTCCAGGAGAAAAGTGCTTTCTGATTTCAAGTACTGTTTTCTCCAATTTAAAAACTCTCAGTTCAAACCTCTGCAATAGCCAGTTAGTCATGTGACTAAAACTGGTCTGACCATTTCTTCTGTGCATTGGGGAAGCAACAACTGGGTCCCCATTGTTTCAACACTGTCTGTTACTATGCAAATGTCTTTCCAGTCTGGGGCTTGCAATTTTTAAGTTTTAATGTTCATGCGGTGAAATAATGTGTCCCTCAGTCTTGGCAGGTGGGGGTTTGCCTGACACTTGTCATAGAGGGAGTGCAACAGATGTTCACCAGACTAATCCCCTGGGATGGAAGATGATGAGAGACTGCAGAAACTGGCCCTGTATTCTCCAGAGTTTCAAAGAATGACAGATGATCTAATTGAAACTTACAAAATTCTTCCAGGGTCTGACAGGGTCGATATGGATAGAAGGTTTCTTCTGGCTAGTGAGTTTAGAACAAGAGGACACAGTCTCAAAATAAGGGCCAGGCATTTGAGACTTAGATGAGCAGGAATGTCTTTACTTGGTGTGGCAAATCCGTGGAATTCTCTACCCCAGAGGGCTGTGGAGGCTCAATCATTGAACATATTCAAGACAGAAATTGATAGATTTCCAAATACTAATGAGATCAAGGGATATGGAGATAGTGGCGAAAAATGGCGTAGAGGTAGATGATCAGCCACGAGCTATTTGAATGGTAGAGCAGGCCGATGGGCCGAATGGCCTACTGCCCCTATTTCCTATGATGCTATAAATCCCAATAATATACATCAGACGTTAGACCGAGCTACACATTACATAACAGTCCAAAAATCCCACAAAGTTTAAGACTGAATGATACAGTATCAAATCGATTATGACAAACTGAAGGACTTGGAGCTTGCATACCAGCCCATCGAAGTTATATTTTCATTCACGATCGTTTTCACAGAGCTAAATTTTGAATACCAATCCACAACTTGCACAGGACTACCAAATAAAACCTACAGTTGTAAAATACAGTTAATTCATATTTTAAATTAAACACAAGACAAACATAGATTGATACATTGAGAGTAGGGAGCAGCGAGAGTGGAATGGAGCATAAAGACCCCAGAAAGCGAGCGAGAGTGAGATCGAGAGACAGATCGAGTTCGGGTTCGAGTTCGCTCAAAGAGCGGGAAACTGCGAGAGTGGAGCGGACAAGAGTCCAGGCCGCCGTAGTGTGAAAACAAAGTGAATAGTGACATCACAGGAAAGCTGCAAGGTGATTGGTTGTGAGCAAATGCTGTTAAGGAGAATCAGTAAATCGTTAGTACACCACTGTTGGGGTGGATGTGTAAATAGCTGGGTTCTCGCATCTCAACAACTGGCAGACTTAAAAAAAAAAGTATCAATAATAAGGAACAAGTGAGTAGTCGGTAAGTATGTTTTTTTCAGTAAGGTTTATTTTAACTAGTGAACTGTATTGATTTTTAGTAGGATTTATCAGTACTAGTAAGGTTTTATTCATAATTCTAAGGTGTTGTAGAATTTGTCAGGCTTTTTTTTAGCAGTAGCAAAGGGTCAACTAATACATAAAGGAATGGCAGGGGTGCTTCAATCTCTAGCGTGCACCTCCTGTGCTATGTGGGAGCTCCCAGATGCTTCCCGTATCCTGGAGAACCATTTGTGCCAGGAAGTGATGTCAACTTTGGCAGCTTGAGCTCTGGGTTTTGGAACTTGAGCGGTAACTGGCAACACTGTGCTGCATTGGTGAGGATGAGAGCTACATCTATGTGTGGAGCCAGAGGAAATGGTGAGGTACTAAATGAGTACTTTGCATCAGTATTGACCAAAGAGAAGGACTTGGTGGATGATGAGTCTAGGGAAGGGAGTGTAGATAGTCTGGGTCTTGTCGTTATCAAAAAGGAGGAGGTGTTGGGCGTCTTGCAAAGCATTAAGGTAGATAAGTCCCCTGGGCCTGATGAGATCTACCCCAGAATACTGAGGGAGGCAAGGGAAGAAATTGCTGGGGCCTTGACAGAAATCTTTGTATCCTCACTGGCTACAGGTGAGGTCCCAGAAGACTGGAGAATAGCCAATGGTGTTCCTTTGTTTAAGAAGGGTAGCAAGGATAATCCAGGAAATTATAGGCCGGTGAGCCTTAATTCAGTGGTAGGGAAATTATTGGAGAGGATTCTTCGGGACAGGATTTACTCCCATTTGGAAACAAATGGATTTCTTAGCGAGAGGCAGCATAGTTTTCCCGAACTTGATCGAGTTTTTTGAGGAAGTGATGAAGATGATTGATGAAGGAAGGGCAGTAGATGTTGTCTATATGGACTTCAGTAAAGCTTTTGACAAGGTCCCTCATGGCAGACTAGTACAAAAAATGAAGTCACATGGAATCAGAGGTGAGCTGGCAAGATTGATACAGAACTGGCTCGGTCATAGGTAGCAGTGGAAGGGTGCTTTTCTGAATGGAGGGCTGTGACTAGCGGTGTTCCGCAGGGATCAGTGCTGGGACCTTTGCTGTTTGTAGTTTCTATAAATGATTTTGAAGAAAATGTAGCTGGTCTGATTAATAAGTTTGCAGATGACACAAAGGTTGGTGGAGTTGCGGATAGTGATGATGATTGTCAGAGGATACAGCAGGATATAGATCGGTTGGAGACTTGGGCGAAGAAATGGCAGATGGAGCTTGATCTGGACAAATGTGAGGTAATGCATTTTCGAAGATCAAATACTGGTGGGAAGTATACAGTAAATGGCAAAACCCTTAGGAGTATTGACAGGCAGAGAGATCTGGGCGTACAGATCCACAGGTCACTGAAAGTGGCAACGCAGGTGGATAAGGTAGTCAAGAAGGCATATGGCATGCTTGCCTTCATCGGTCGGGGCATAGAGTATAAAATTTGGTAAGTCATGCTGCAGCTGTACAGAACTTTAGTTAGGCCACACTTAGAATATTGCGTGCAATTCTGGTTGCCACACTACCACAGGGACATGGAGGCTTTGGAGAGGGTACAGAAGAGGTTTACCAGGATGTTGCCTGGTCTGGAGGGCATTAGCTATGAGCAGAGGTTGGATAAACTCGGATTGTTTTCACTGGAACGACGGAGGTGGAGGGGCGACATGGTAGAGGCTTACAAAGTTATGAGTGGCATGGACAGAATGAATAGTCAGAAGCTGTTTCACAAGGTGGCAGAGTCAGTTACGAGGGGACATAGGTTTAAGGTGCGAGGCAAGTTCTTTACATAGAGGGTTGTGAGTGCCTGGAACTTGCAGCCAGGGAAAGTGGTGGAAGCAGGTACGATAGCGACGTTTAAGAGGCATCTTGACAAATACGTGAACAGGATGGGAATAGAGGGATATGGTCCCCGGAAGTGCAGAAGGTTTTAGTTTAGACAGGCATCAAGATCGGCGCAGGCTTGGAGGGCCGAATGGCCTGTTCCTGTGCTGTACTGTTCTTTGTTCTTTCTACATAGATAACACGTTTATAGATGTGGTCACCCCACAGCTTAAGAGTATGCAGGGAGAGAGGGAATGGGTGACCACCAGGCAGTCAAAAGGAATCAGGCAGGTCGTGCAGGACACCCCGAGTGCGTCTCACTCTCCAGCAGGTATTCAGTTCTGAATACAGAGGACAATGATGCTTCACCTGGGGAGTGCAGCCAGAGCCAAGCCCATGGCACCATGGGTGACTCAGCTGCAAAGGGGAGTACAGGGAAGACTGGAAAAGCCATAGTGATAGGTGATTCAATCGTCAAGGGAACAATCAGGTGTTTCGGTGGCCACAGACGTGAATCCAGGAATGGAGTGTAGGCTCCCTGGTGCCAGGGTCAAGGATGTCATTGAGCAGCTGCAGAGCATCCTGAAGGGGGAGGGTGAACAGCCAGCAGTGGTAGTCCACATCAGAACCAACAACATAGGTAGAGAGAAGGATGTTGTGCTGCAGTCAGAACGGAGGGAGCAAGGTAAGAAATTAGCAAGCAGGACATCATAAGTAATAATCTCCGGATTACTCCCAGTGCCACGTGCAAGTGAGTACAGGAATAGATGGATAAGTCAGATGAATGCATGGCTGGAAAGATGGTGCAGGAGGGAGGACTTTAGATTCTTGGGACAGGTTGGATAGGTCGCACCTGAACAGAGCTGGGACGGAGTTTCTTGCAGGATGTTTTGCTAGTGCTGTTGGGGAGGGTTTAAACTAGTTTGGCAGGGAGATGGGGACGGCAAGGTAGAGTCAGATGGGACAAAATCAGAAATGAAAATGGAAGGCAGAAAATTAATGCAGTTTGGAAGAGAGAGGAAACACTGATTAGGAAATTCAAAACAAAAAATGTTGGCACTGCTGAAGGATATCTAAATCAATGCAAGGAGTATAGCAAATGAAGCAGATGAGCTCAGGGCACAGTTAGACACATGGCAGTATGATATCATAGCTATTACACAAACATGGCTTAAGGAGGGGCAGGCATGGCAGCTCAATTTTCCTGGTTACAGGGTTTTCAGACGTGAGAGAGAAGGGGATAAAAAAGGAGAGGGAGTGGCAATTTTGGTCAAAGAAACTATTACAGCTGTGAGGAGAGATGATATGTTGGAAGGTTTATCAAATGAGACCGTATAGATTGAGCTGAGGAACAAAAAAGAGGCAATCACACTGCTGCGAGTGTACTATAGACCCCTAAACAGTCAGGGGGAGATAGAAGAGCAGATATGTAGGCAAATATCTGAGAAGTGCAAGAACAATAGGGCAGTAACAGTTGGGGATTTGAACCACCCCAACATTAACTGGGATACTTTTCGTGTGCAGGGAATTGAGGGAGCAGAATTCTTGAGGTGCATTCAGGAGAACTTTTTTAGCCAATATGTAGCAAGTCCAACAAGAGAGGGTGAAGTTTTAGACTTAGTTTTAGGAAATGAAGAGGGCAGGTGGAAGGAGTGGCAGTGGGAGAGCATTTTGGTGGTAGTGATCATAATTCAGTCAGTTTTAATATAATTATGGAAAGGACAAGGACAGAACAGGAGTTAGAGTTCTGAATTGGGGTAACGCCAACTTTACGAAGCTGAGGAGTGATTTACCGAAAGTGGACTGGAAACAGGTACTTGAAGGAAAATCAGTGTCAGAGCAGTGGGAAGAATTCAAAGGGGAGATTCAAGGGGTTCAGAGTCAACATGTTCCCACAAAGAAAAAGGGTGGGAAGGCCAAATCTAGAGCCCCATGGATGTCAAGGAGTTTACGGGTATAATAAGGCAGTAAAGGAAACTTTATGCCCAACACAGAGAACTGAATACTACAGAAAGCCGAGAGGAGTATAGAATGTGGAGGGGGGAAATCAACATTGAAATTAGGAAAGTTAAGCGAGAGCATAAAAGAATATTGGCAATCAAAATCATGGTGAACCCAAAGATGTTTTATCAATACATTGAGAGTAAAAGGATAAATAAGGAAAGAGTAGGGCACAGAAAAGACCAAAAAGGTAACCTATGTGTAGAGCAGAAGATGCTGGCATTGTTCTGAATAAATGCTTTGCATCTGTCTTCACAAAAGAGGGGGAAGATGCATATATTGTAGATAAGGAAGAGGGGTGTGAAGTATGGATGTGATCCATACAGAGGGAGAGAGGACATATTAATGGGATTAGTGTATATGAAAGTTGATAAATCACGAGCGCCGGATGGAATGCACCTCAGGCTGTTAAAAAGAAGCAAGAGAGGAAATAGCAGAAGAGCTGATCATCATTTTCCAGACCTCACTGGATACAGGTGTGGTGATGGAGGATTGGAGGACTGCTAACGTTGTACCTTTGTTTAAAAAGGGAGTGAGGGAGACCAAATAATTACAGGCCAGTCAGTCTAACATCAGTATTGGGCAAATTATTGGAATCTATTCTGAGAGACAGGATAAAATGTTACTTCGAAAGGCACAGATTAATCAAGGATAGTCAGCATGGATTTGTTAAGGGAAGATCTTGTCTGCCCAACTTGATCGAAATTTTGAAGAATTAAGAAGGAAGATAGATGAGGGTAGTGCAGTTGATGTAGTCTACATGGATGTAAATGTAGGGGGTATGAGTTTGCAGATGGCACAAAGATTGGCTGTGTGGTAAATAGCAAGGAGGATAGCTGTAGGCTGCAGGAAGATCTTCATGGTCTGGTCAGATGGGCAGAAAAATGGCAAATAGAATTCAATTCAGAAGTGTGAGTTGATGCATTTGGGGAGGTCAAACAAGGCAAAGGAATACACAATTAATGGGAGAGTACTGAGAGGTGTAGAGGAAGTGAGGGACCTTGGAGTAAATGTCCACAGATCCCTGAAGGTAGCAGGACAGGTCGATAAGGTGGTAAGAAGGCATATGGAATCCTTTCCTTTATTAGCCGATGTATAGATTTAAGAGCAGGGAGGTTATGCTGGAACTGTATAAATCATTAGTCAGGCCACAACGAGTACTGTATGCAGTTCTGATCGCCTCATTACAGAAAGGATGTAATTGCACTCGAGAGGGTACAGAGGAGATTCACGAGGATGTTGCCGGGATTGGAAAAATGCAGCTATGAGGAAAGACTGGATAGGCTGAGGCTGTTCTCCTTGGCACAGAGAAGGCTGAGGAGAAATCTCATTGAAACATACAAAATTTTGAGGTGCCTGGATAGAGTTGAAGTGAAGGGCCTATTTACCTTAGCAGAGAGGTCAGTGACTAGGGGAAATAGATTTAAAGTGATTGGTAGAAAGATTACGGGGGAGATGAGGAAAAGTTTTTTTCAGCCAGAGGGTGGTGGGGGTCTGGAACTCACTGCCTCAATTCATTCAAAAGAAGTTTGGATATACACTTCAAGTGCTGTAATCTGCAGGGCTACAGACCAAATGCTGGAAGGTGGAATTAGAATGGGTGGAAAGTTTTTCATCTGGCACAGACACGATGGGCCAAGTGGCCTCTTTCTGTGACTTAAACTTTCTTTGATTCGATGATACTATAATTACCCAGCTGTTGTAATGGAAATTGAACTTGTTTCTCTGGACCATTAGTGGAGACTTCAGGATTACTCGTCCTGTAATGTCACCACAAAACCACCATACCGCTGTATGAGATTTTTTACTGGTTTGTTCTGTGGATTTCAGTCTACACAAATGGAATTGATAATCTATTTCACTCTGATAATGTTTGAGATGTTTTTGGCTGGTAAATAATGTGTATCTCAGTCGACTGTATTTTTAAATTCCGCAGTCTGGGTGAGTTCAGGCATCTAATTTACATCACAGTTTGCACTTTCTATCAGCATTACTTAATCTAATACGGTTTTATTTTTGGACTGGCAATGTTTAGATCAATCTACACTCATGGAATTGATACTGTATTTCAGTTTGATATTGTCTGAGTTTTTAGAATGGTATATAATATTTAGATCAATCTACACTAATGGAATTGATTCTGTATCTTTCCATTTCACAGTGTGGGTGAGTTCTGAACTGGTATCTAATTTGTGTCTCAGGTTACAATATCTTTCAGCACCTTAGAAACTTTCACTGTAATGAATGTTGGACTTGTATGTAACTTGTATCTCAGGGTACACTATGGGGATGTTTAAACATCCTTTATCATGAATGGATGTGAAATTTGAGTATGGTATTTAATTTAAATCTCAGGATACATCATTACATGAGATTCTGTGCCATTCAATCAATACTGTGTGCCAATTCTATCTGATATTTAATTGATAGCTAAGTCTGCATTATATTTAGATTGACACATTGTATTTCAATCTGTTAATGTGTGTGATTTTGACCTGGGATTGATGTATCTGACTGTCAATGGGACTGAATTGGGGTGAAATGGAAACAACTTATTTCTCTCCTGCTTTGTTTGATTGTTTGATTGAAAATGTGTCTCTGGAACTCGGGATCAATGTGGGCCTGACTACTTCTGCAGTCTGAGACTAGGGAACTGATGAACTGTCTATCCCTCTGTACTCTGAGTGATAATGTACCGACTGTGTGTGAGAGGAGCTGGCTGCACTGTTCCTTGTGCCTCGAGTGCAGCAACCATCACATTCATCACGATTCCTTCAAGTATTTGCCTGCATGAAGAAAAAATATGTCTTAACTCAAGAACAGGGGAGGTGCAAAATATCAAAGAGGTGAATTTAATTTCGCAATTAATAATCATTAAAAACACCCACAAATGAAAACCAGTGTCAGTATCTGTCTCCACTGAAGTACTGAAGCTCCCAGCTCCTGCATCACAAGTATTCTGGGCAGATCCATCTAGACAAAACACTGCACTGGGATCGTCCCAACTTCTCTATGCTCTACACATATTTCCAGCCACCCTGCTTCATATGCACAAATAAACAAAAATAAAGCCCATTATGTATATCCCTCAATTCCTTTCTTCCCATACAGTTGTTCCACTTCCCCTTAAATGCATCAATACTATTTGCCTCGACCTCTCCCTGTGGTTGCAAATTCCAGATTCTAACCACTCACTACGTAAATACATTTTTCATGAATTCCTCATTGGTTTTATGAATGTCGATTTTATATTTTTGGCTCGTTTCAGACACCACAAGTGGAAACGTGTCTCCGCGTATTCTATAAAAGCCCTTCACTATTTCCTCACTTTTTTCATTTGTTAGTGTGATGTAGGCATCACTGGCTATGCCAGCATTTATTGCCCATTCCAAATTGCCCTTGACAAAGTGGTGGTGAGCTGCCTTCTTAAGCCGCTGCAGTCCTTGAGCTGCAGGAATTCCAGCAGTGCTGTTTGGAAGGGAGTTCCAGGATTTTTACCCAGCGACAGTGAAGGAATGGTGATATAGTTCCAAGTCAGGATGGTGTGTGGCTTGGAGGGGAACTTGCAGTTGGTAGTGTTCCCATGCATCTGCTGCCCTTGTCCTTGTTGGTGGTGGAGGTTCTGGGTTTGGAAGGTACTGTCGAAGAAGCCTTGGTATGATGCTGCAGTGCATCTTTTAGCTGGTACGCACTGCTGCCACTGTGCATCAGTGGTGAATGGAGTGAATATTGAAGGTGGTGGATGTGGGCAATCAAACAGGCTACTTGAGTGTTGTTGGAGCTGCCTTCATCCAGGCAAGTGGACAGTATTCCATCACAGTCCTGACTTGTGTCTTGTGAATGGTGGACGGATGTGAGGAAACAGGAGGTCAGTTACTCGCCGCAGAATTCGTAGCCTCTGACCTGCTCTTGCAGTCACAGCATTTATATGGCTGGTCCAGTTCAGTTTCTGGTCAATGGTAACCAATGGTCAATGTTAATGGTGGGGGATTCAGTGATGGTAATGCCATTGAACATCAAGGGGAGATGATTAGATTCTCTCTTGTTTGAGATGGTCATTGCCTGGCACTTATCTGATGCCAATGTTACTTGCCACTTATCAACCCAAGCCTGGACGTTGTCCAGGTCTTGCTGCATCTGGACACGGGCTGCTTCAGTATCTGAGGAGTCATGAATGGTGCTGAACATTGTGCAATCATCAGAAAACATCCACACTTCTGGCCTTGTGATGGAGGGAAGGTCATTGATGAAGCTGCTGAAGATGGTTGGGCCTAGAACACCTCTCTGAGGAATTCCAGCTGTAATGGCCGGAGACTGAGATGATTGACCTGAACAACCACAGCCATCTTCCTTAGTGCCAGGTATGACTGCAAACAGCAGAGCATTTTGCCCCGATTTCTATTTACACTGGTTTTGCTAGGGCTGCCTTGTTGCCATACACGTCAAAGGCTGCCTTGATGTCAAGGGCAGTCACTCTCACCTAACAGAGCCCCATCTCTGGGCAAAAAGTCTCACTTCTCAAGGGGTGTCTCGAGAATACACAGTGGTGCAGTGGTTAGCACCGCAGCCTCACAGCTCCAGAGACCCCGATTCGATTCTGGGTACTGCCTGTGTGGAGTTTGCAAGTTCTCCCTGTGTCTGTGTGGGTTTTCCCCGGGTGCTCCGGTTTCCTCCCACAGCCAAAGACTTGCAGGTGATAAGTAAATTGGCCATTGTAAATTGCCCCAAGTGTAGGTAGGTGATAGGGAAGAAGGGATTACTGTCGGGTTAGTATAAATGGGTGGTTGTTGGTCAGCACAGACGCGGTGGGCCGAAGAGCCTGTTTCAGTGCTGTGTCTCTAAATAAATAAAAAAAATGCAATGTTTCTTTAACTTTAAAATAAAAGCAAAAGTCTGTAGATGCTGGAAATCTGAAATAAACAAAAATGCTGGAAATACTCAGCAGTTTAGGCAGCATTTGTGGAGGGAGAAACACAATTAACATTTCAGGTCTGTGTCCTTTCATTTTACAATATGTTTTATGTCCTGGTAGATAACAGTGCATTCAGTTTGCAGTAATGGAATTAATACTGTATCCTCCAGTCTGACCATTTGTGAGATTTGTGGAGTGGTGTGTAACATGTAGCTCAGTCTGCAGTCTGGTTACATTATTGAGATTAATTCTGTACTTTACAATCAGGTACTGTTTGTCTGTTCTATCTGACATTGAATTTGTAGTTAAGGCTGCTCTCTTGTGAGAGTGACACAGTGCCTTGCAATCTGACAGTGGATGTGATTTTGGACTGGGATTGATGTATCTACCTGTCAGTGGGACAGAGTTGGGGTGAAATGGAAACAACTTCAGTCTGTCATGCTCTGTGTGACTGTTGGATTGACTGTTAGTCTCTGGAACTTGGGATCAGTGCCAGTCTGACTAGTACTACTGGCAGTGATTGTGGAACTGATGTCTCTTTTCTCTCTGAGTGATACTGTCCTTCCTGTGTGTGAGAAGCCGGCTGCACTTCCCCTTGTGCTGAGGCATCATTATATTTATTCTGCTTCCTTCAAGTATTTGCCTGTAGAAAGAAAAAGTATTTATTATAATTCAGGAAGAGGTGTGGTGGAAGTTACAAGAGAGACCAAAATAATTATTCAATGAATAATCATTGTGAACAATCACAAAGGAAACCCAGCAACACAAACAGAATCAGTGTCTGATTCCACTGCAGTCCTTCAGCCCCCAGCTACTGCAGACCAGGGGCTTTGGCCGTTTTACAACAATTAAATGACATCCAGAAACAATCCACTGGGCCATGAATGGGACTGACCGACGGAGCAGGGACTTTTACACAGGTCAGATTTCCAGTTCTCGCTCCCATGGTCTAACCGTTCAAGCGAAACCAAACAGCCGCTGTTTAAAATGTGTCCTTCACACTTCTCACCTGGTGCCTATAATAGATTCTCTTTGTGTAACTCCCCACATTCTGACTGTCCGTTAGTGTTTCCACACTTCTCTGTCCAATAACAATAAACTGCGGGACCAGGCTGGATCGCTCTCTTTGAGCTGGCGCGGACACGATGGGCCGAATGGCCTCATTCTGCGCCGGAAATTTTCCATGTTTCTGTTTGCGGAATTGTTGCAGAAATCTGCGCCTGCGCTCCCCTCCCCCAGCACTGCCTGTGAGCGGAAGAAGATGGTTTAAAACAGCCGCGAATGGAGAGATCCCGGTCCCTGGGAAAGGGAGCAAACAGCAGCCTCCTTCCAGCAGCACATCGCTTTGGGAGCGTGTCCGCAGATTGACTCAGAGATCAGCATCGAGTCCGGGGCAAGTTCAGGGGGAGGCGGGGGCTGTTTGTAAGAGGCGGATTGGAGCTGGAACTGGTCCCGGAACATGGAGTGAGTGGGGGAAGGGAGAGGCCATTCTCGGGTTGTGTGTCGATGGGGGATGGAGACAGAATGGGAAGAACCTGTTACTGCAATGCAGTCAAACAATGATAATATTTGTATGGCTGGGCTTCCTTTGTGGGGGCTCATTATTATTTGAGAGATTAAATTCATTAAAACTCTGTATCTTTGATCTCACCTGTATTTTAGTTACAAACATACTTTTGTTCAAACAGACAAATAATTGAATGAACCAGAATAAATGTGATGTTTCCTCCACCAAGTTACAAGGAAGAGTGTCACCAGCTCCTTCTCACACACAGTCCGTACATTATCACTCACAGAGCGCAGAGACACAGACAGGTCATCAGTTCCACAGTCTCAGACGGCAGAAATAGTTCCAGAGACACATTTTCAATCCATCAATCAAATAGAGCAGGAGAGACAGACGTTGTTTCCATGTCACCCCAACTCAGTACCACTGACAGGTAGATACACAAATCCCAGTCCAAATTCTTACCCACTATCAAATTATCAGTGTGTCAATCCCACAATAGTGCAACCTCAGCTACAAGTTAAACACACATAGAACTGACACATTGTTCCTGTTTCAAAGTTACAGAATTAACCTCAATAACATTCAAGGAGCAGCTACTGCGTGTCCTTGATAAGTATGTACCTGTGAGGCAGGGAGGAAGTTGTCGAGCGAGGGAGCCGTGGTTTACTAAAGAAGTTGAAGCGCTTGTCAAGAGGAAGAAGAAGGCTTATGTTAGGATGAGACGTGAAGGCTCAGTTAGGGCGCTTGAGAGCTACAAGCTGGCCAGGAAGGATCTAAAGGGAGAGCTAAGATCAGCAAGGAGTGGACACGAGAAGTCATTGGCGCATCGGATCAGGGAAAACCCTAAGGCTTTCTATAGGTATATCAGGAATAAAAGAATGATGAGAGTTAGATTAGGGCCAATCAAGGATAGTAGTGGGAAGTTGTGTGTGGAATCAGAGCAGATAGGGAAGTGCTAAATGAATATTTTGTGTCAGTATTTACAGTAGAGAAAGAAAATGTTGTTGAGGAGAATACTGAGATTCAGGCTACTAGGCTAGATGGGATTGAGGTTCACAAGGAGGAGGTGTTAGCAATTTTGGAAAGTGTGAAAATAGATAAGTCCCCTGGGCCAGATGGGATTTACCCGAGGATTCTCTGGGAAGCAAGGGAGGAGATTGCAGAGCCTTTGTCCTTGATCTTTATGTCGTCATTGTCGACAGGAATAGTGCCGGAAGACTGGAGGATAGCAAATGTTGTCCCCTTGTTCAAGAAGGGGAGTAGAGACAGCCCTGGTAATTATAGACCTGTGAGCCTTACTTCGGTTGTGGGTAAAATGTTGGAAAGGGTTATAAGAGACAGGATTTATAATCATCTTGAAAAGAATAAGTTCATTAGAGATAGTCAACACGGTTTTGTGACGGGTAGGTCGTGCCTCACAAACCTTATTGAGTTTTTTGAGAAGGTGACCAAACAGGTGGATGAGGGTAAAGCAGTGGATGTGGTGTATATGGATTTCAGTAAGGCGTTTGATAAGGTTCCCCACGGTAGGCTATTGCAGAAAATACGGAAGTATGGGGTTGAAGGTGATTTAGAGCTTTGGATCAGAAATTGGCTAGCTGAAAGAAGACAGAGGGTGGTGGTTGATGGCAAATGTTCATCCTGGAGTTTAATTACTAGTGGTGTACTGCAAGGATCTGTTTTGGGGCCACTGCTGTTTGTCATTTTTATAAATGACCTGGAAGAGGGTGTAGAAGGGTGGGTTAGTAAATTTGCAGATGACACTAAGGTCGGTGGAGTTGTGGATAGTGCCAAAGGATGTTGCAGGGTACAGAGGGACACAGATAGGCTGCAGAGCTGGGCTGAGAGATGGCAAATGGAGTTTAATGCGGAAAAGTGCGAGGTGATTCACTTTGGAAGGAGTAACAGGAATGCAGAGTACTGGGCTAATGGGAAGATTCTTGGCAGTGCAGATGAACAGAGAGATCTTGGTGTCCAGGTGCATAAATCCCTGAAGGTTGCTACCCAGGTTAATAGGGCTGTTAAGAAGGCATATGGTGTGTTAGCTTTTATTAGTAGGGGGATCGAGTTTCGGAGCCACGAGGTCATGCTGCAGCTGTACAAAACTCTGGTGAGACCGCACCTGGAGTATTGCGTGCAGTTCTGGTCACCGCATTATAGGAAGGATGTGGAAGCTATGGAAAGGGTGCAGAGGAGATTTACTAGGATGTTGCCTGGTATGGAGGGAAGGTCTTACGAGGAAAGGCTGAGGGACTTGAGATTGTTTTCGTTGGAGAGAAGGAGGAGGAGAGGTGACTTAATAGAGACATATAAGATAATCAGAGGGTTAGATAGGGTGGAAAGTGAGCGTCTTTTTCCTCGGATGGTGATGGCAAACACGAGGGGACATAGCTTCAAGTTGAGGGGTGATAGATATAGGACAGATGTGAGAGGTAGTTTCTTTACTCAGAGAGTAGTAAGGGCATGGAACGCCCTGCCTGCAGCAGTAGTAGATTCACCAACTTTAAGGGCATTTAAGTGGTCATTGGATAGACATATGGATGAAAATGGAATAGTGTAGGTCAGATGGTTTCACAGGTCGGCGCAACATCGAGGGCCGAAGGCCTGTACTGCGCTGTAATGTTCTAATTCTAATTCTAATTCTAAAAAAAAACATCTTCTGAGATCCAATATTTACACAGGTCATTATGAGTTTATTATCAGTATTAATTCCCATAATGTGTCCAGACATATACATTAGATACAAGTCAAAATCTCAAGTGCATAATCAGATTGAGAGATTCTGAAATATAGTATAACCTGAGATACAAACTCAGATTCCAGTTTAAAACTCATCCGGATTGTGAAACTAAAAGATACATTGTAAATTTGATGAGTTTAGTCTGAGCTATAAATTACATACCAGTCCTGAAACCTCATAGTGTCAGATGGAAGATACTGTACAATTCCAGACTGAGCTCATTTTACACACAAGTCCAAGATTCTCCCTCAGACTGAATGGCACTGATCAAATTGATTAGTACAGCCTGAGTTACATTTGCACATCAATCCTGTATCAGATTGAAAGACACATTATCTTTCACTATTATGTTCACAGTGACAGATATTTAATACTTGGCCAAACTTCAAACATATTGTCTGCTTAAAACCAACCACATCAGTGGCCTGTTGCTGTGCTGACATTTTATGTAGAATGAATCCAGACTTGCAAACAGTCCCAGGGATGGAAGGTTATATAATGATATATAGATATTGACCAGATATTGACAGATAAAGTGATGCTGAAACACATGCTCAGTGCCAGATGCTGAAAAGTATAGGTTGATTATTGCACTCACTCACAGTACCTCAGCCCGAGTCATCTAAAGCAACCTAACACACAAATAGTAGCACTGAGAGATTGAGAACGAGTCCAAAACTCACATAGAGTACCGGGCACTGACAGATATAAAATGAAAACTACACACACATGGATATGGGATTGGCTAACTCACAGAAAACAGAGAGTGGGGATAAATGGAGCATATTCAGATTGGCAAACTGTAACTAATGGAGTGCCACAGGTACAGTGCTGGGGCCTCAACTATTTATGGTCTATATTAATAACTTGAGTGAAGGGACCAAGTATATTGTTGCCAAATTTGTAGATGGTACAAAGATAGGTAGGAAAGAAAGTTGTGAGGAGGACAAAATGTGTCTGCAAAGAGATATAGATAGGTTAAGTCAGTGGGAAAACATTTGGCAGATGGAGCATAATATGGGGAAATGTGAGATTGTCTACTTTGGCAGGTAGAATAGAAAAACAGAATATTATTTATATAGAGAGAGACTGCAGAATGCTGCTGTACCAAGGAATCTGGGTGTCCAGGTCCATGAATTACAAAAATGTTAGCATGAAGGTATCGCAAGTAATTGGCTTTTTTAGCAAGGGGAATGGAGTATAAAAGTAAGGAAGTTTTGCCATAACTTTACAGGGCAATAGTGACATCCCATCCCCATACAGTTTTGGTCTCCTTACATAAGGAGGAATATACCTGCATTGGAATCACTTCAAAGAAGGTTCACTCGGCTGATTGCTGGGATGTTTGATTGTCTTATGAGAAAAAGTTGAGCAGGCTGGGCCTATACTCACTGGAGTTTAGAAGATTGAGTGGTGATCTTATTGAAACCTGTAAGATTCTCAGTGGGCTGGACAGGTAGATGCTGAGAGGATGTTTCTCCTTGTGGGGGATTGTAGAATTAGGGGCCAGAGATAAAGATGAGCAGTCGCTCTTTCAAGAAGGAGATGAGGAGGAATTTCTTCTCTGAGAGGGTTGTTAATCTTTGGAATTCTGCTCTCCAGAGGACTGTGGAGGCTGTGTCATTGAATATATTCAACGCAGCAATAGACAGATTTTTGATCTACAACAGAGTCAATGGTTATGGGGGCAGGCAGGAAAGTGAAGTTAAGGCCACAATCAGAACTGCCATGATCTTATTGAGTGGCAGAGCAGGCTTGATGGGCCAAATGGTCTACTCCTGTCCTATTTCGTATCTTCTTATGTTCTTACACACACACACACACACACACACACACACAACCAATGTGTGGCGGATCTAGAATTAATCCCACTTTCATACACAATACCAGTGACTGAAAGGTACAGAATTAATCCCACAGATAGATACAGTACCACCGACAGGTACAGAATGAATCCCATGCTCACAGTCAGCACCCAGGATCGAAAGATACACGTGATTTCTACCCTCACATAACAATATCAGGCTGAGTTACAGAATGATTTCCACATTCATACTGGGCACCAATGACTGCAAATTAATTCATCCCACAATCACACACACTACCAAAGGCTGACAGATACAGAATTAATCCCACACTCCTATGTAGTAGCAAAGACTGACACATACAAAATCATTCTCAAATACTCCTACAGTACCTGGCAGATTCAGTGACTGCCAAACTCACATAAATCACCACAGACTGACAGATAAAGAATGAACTCACACACACACTGAGATACTGACAGATATACCTTGAATTCCACACATACAGAACCACTGACAGATTAAGACTAAGTCCAAAATCACATAACATTCCAGAGACTGACAGAATGAATCAAATACTCATACACAGTGCCACTGACAGAATGTATTCCACACTCACATACAATACCGAAGACTGCCAGATACAGAATGTATCTCACACTTTCACAAAGTACCAGTGAGTGACAGGTACAGAATGAATCCCACATTCACACATGATACTAGAGATGGACAGCTAAAAAACAATAAGACTGCCAGAATAGATAGAATTCACATCAAAATTCTAAAATATGGCAGAGAAACACTCGACACAAATACATGTCTCATTTCCCTCATCTAGAAGGAGGAGAGCATGTCAGGGGATCGCCGTGATGCGGTAATTGTGATCATCTTTAAAAAACGTTGACACGACCGACTGTGTTAACTATAGAGGGGTATCCCTGCTGTCCACCACAGGGAAGGTCATCACAAGAGTCCTTCTCAACTGCCTCCTCCCCGTGGCTGAAGAACTCCTACTGGAATCACAATGTGGATTCTGTCCATCAACAGGCACAGTGAACATAATCTTCACAGCAAGACAACTTCAAGAAAATGTAAGGAGAAGCAGCAACCTTTATACATAGCCTTCTCTGACCTGACAAAGGCCTTCGACTCTACCAACCGAGAGGGATTATGGAATGTCCTCCTCAAACATACTGCACTACGACATGCAAGCTGTAATCCTTGCCAACGGATCTATCACTGACCCAATCCGAGTGCAACCTACGTCATGTAAGGCTGTGTCATCGGCACCAATGCTCTTTTCCATCTTCCTTGCTGCAACACTCCACCTCATCTCCTCACACTCAAACACAGTACCTGACAGAGACAGAATGAATCCATACAGCACCAGAGACTGAGTTACCAAATTACATAAAACACTCAAACACAGTAGTCTAGACTAAAAATGAAATTAATTGCACACTCACATGCAATAGCAGAGACACAACGACACAGAATCAGTCAATAAGTGTCCTCCCAACAACAGCCAGGACATTTCCAGGAAGCTCCACACAGGGAGCGGCTCTTTCAACAGAAACTGGGGCTGGAGAGAGTCTTTGTGAAATATACTTCCTGATTGCAGTATGGGTGTTTGTGATTGGTTGCAAATATTTAATCTGATTGGATGGCGAAAGAGACCAATTGTAGAATTACAATAAAAAACCATTGTGACATCACTCCCAAACACGCAATCACAATCTTAACTTTCCCCCATCCCTCATTAGCATAGAGCTGTGGGATTGTCTATTTAATCCGCACTCGGAAGGGGTTTGGTTTATTTCTGAGTCTGAAATTGAAACTGAAGATGGTTGAGGAGAAGAAGAAAGCAGCTGCTAAGAAGGGCGCCAAGAAAACTGTGAGTAAACCGTCAGCAAAGGGCGGCAAAAGGCGGAGAAAGTCGAGGAAGGAGAGTTACTCCATCTACATCTACAAAGTGATGAAGCAGGTTCACCCCGACACCGGCATCTCCTCCAAGGCCATGAGCATCATGAACTCGTTTGTGAACGATATTTTCGAGCGCATCGCGGGTGAGGCTTCCCGCCTGGCCCATTACAACAAGCGCAGCACCATCAGCTCCCGGGAGATCCAGACCGCCGTGCGCCTGCTGCTGCCCGGGGAGCTGGCCAAGCACGCCGTGTCGGAAGGGACAAAGGCGGTGACCAAGTACACCAGCTCCAAGTAAAACTGCACAATGGACTGAAAAATATCCCAAACACAACGGCTCTTTTAAGAGCCACCCACAATCTCTCTGAAAAAGCTGCATCCGAACATCTCTATGAAATCATTTTAAGACAATGTGTAACATAATAAATGTCCCACTGCTGTGTTTTTGTCTGCTGTCCCATAAACCGAACTCAAACCCATAATCCGCTCATCCGCCTTTACTTTTTTGCTTAAAGCTGTTATTGTGGTTTTGCACAGCCCCTGAATGACCGCATTAACAGCTGCTTTCAGCGGTCAGGGTCAGACCTCAGTCCCTTCACCCTATTCCTGAAATGTGAACTGATTCATCATTTTATGAACAGCAACTCTCCACACTGTAACAGCCCGGAATGGGATTATTACACAGCATACTAAGGGCTGTTTGAGGACTCGATCCGGCTCCCTCTTTTCAGAGAAGGACACTGTGCTCTGATTGAAGATAAACTGAATGTTTCCCTTCAGGGAAGTGCTGTGAACAGGGATTTTGTACCGCCCGGGACTGTTTGAAAGCAATTGTAGAAAGATCCACAATTTAAACAACATTTTAAACCCGCGTCTGTAATTGGTGACGGAAAGAGTTGAATAGAACAAAATAAAGAGAAGGGATTTTAAATATTTGACTAAGGATGACATTTATTTTAATCCACTCCTTTCCGACAATGAAATTGGCGGGCTTTTTGAAATTGACAAATTTTCTGCTTCTGATGTTGTGGCGGTAAATCCCGCCCACTTCTGTTTGTCAGTGACCTGATTGGTGAAGAATATAGGCAAATGAGGTGAATTTAGCAGCGACCAATGGGGAGAGTTTTCAGTCTATAAGTAAAGTAAATGCTGCGGAAAATATCCATTCTTTGTGAAAGTCTTTGTGAGATTGTGGAAATGTCTGGAAGAGGAAAGACCAGCGGCAAAGCTCGGGCCAAGGCCAAGTCTCGCTCCTCCCGGGCTGGACTGCAGTTCCCGGTGGGCCGTGTTCACAGGCACCTAAGAAAGGGCAACTATGCTGAGCGTGTGGGTGCCGGAGCCCCGGTCTATCTAGCTGCTGTGCTCGAGTATCTGACCGCTGAAATCCTCGAGCTGGCTGGCAACGCGGCCCGGGACAACAAGAAGACCCGCATCATTCCCAGACACCTGCAGCTGGCCGTGCGCAACGACGAGGAGCTCAACAAGCTGCTGGGAGGGGTGACTATCGCTCAGGGTGGGGTGCTGCCTAATATCCAGGCCGTGCTGCTGCCCAAGAAAACCAGCGCTCAGAGCTCCCAGAAAAAGTAAAGCGGCCGAAATGTCATCTAATAAACCAAAGGCTCTTTTCAGAGCCACCCACAGTCTCTGTGAAAGGGCTGGTTCCTGTCTGATTCCAAAATGTCAGTAACAGGACCGAATGAGAACTATTTCAAATGTTTAAGCATCTGTTTCAGTGATTTCTCACTGTCCCCTCAAACCTGTCTAATTTATTACTTCATCACCAATTTTGAGTTATTTGTCCCGTTACAGATTGCTGAATAGAGTCTTTTACCGCCAGTTACAGATAAGTAGACAAAAAATCACAGATTAAAACTACGTAATATATATAACCCATCACAAACTTTTTTTATTCCGCTTTCATCAGCACAAAGTCGTGGCGCGATTTTATGAACAGCTTTAAACTAACGCCAGATTTTCCATCAATTCGCTTCTTTCCGACACTGAAATTGGCGGCTTTTTCGAATTCAAACTGTCTGCCAATTTAAGCCAGTGATTTGTTGTATTTCCTAATTCGAAGCTCTGCGATTGGTTAAGACATGTGAATGAGAAGAGGGTGACCAATCAGAAGTGAGCTGGGGATCGCGCGGGCTCAAACTGTGGGAATTCCAGGTCCCTGAATGATTGAGCTGAAACTGATCAGTTTCACAAACCCTGTCAGTTTCAGTGCAGGAAACACCGTCTCGGGGGAAATGTTGCCTGGGCTGGAGCATTTCAGCTATGAAGAGAGACTGAAAAGGCTAGCATTGTTTTCCTTAGAGCAGAGAAGGTTGAGGGGAGATAAGATTGAGGTTTACAAAATTATGAGGGGCATTGATGGGTTAGATAGGAAGAAACATTTTACCTTAGCGGAGGGGTCAATAACCAGGTGGCATAGATTTAAGGTAAGGGGCAGGAGGTTTAGATGGGATTTGAGGAAAAAAATTTTACCCAGAGGGTGGTTGGAATCTGGAACGCACTCCCTGAAGAGGTGGCAGAGGCCGGAACCCTCACAACATTTAAGAAGTATTTAGATGAGCACTTGAAATGCTATAGCATACAAGGCTACGGGCCAAATACTGGAAAATGGGATTAGAATAGTTAGGTGCTTGATGGCCAGCACAGACACAATGGGCTGAAGGGCCTGTTTCTGTGCTGTATAACTCTATGACTCTATATCAGAAACTGATAGATCTGGACAAAAGCTGATGTTCACATACAAGTTGCTGAAAGATATGTGGTGAAACTCATTTTTTTTTTATTTCCAAAATATACTTTATTCATAAAAATCTGTAAAAATTACATTCCCAAACAGTTTAAAACAGCATCAAGTCAAAAAATACAAACAGTGCAAAGGTGATCAGTTACCTTCTGTACAATCATGAGTTGCCTCACAACCCTTCCATTTCATTGTCATGCCATATACATTTTTACATGTACAGCACACAAAATTTCTCCGATACAGTTCGAGGGATTTCCCATGGATCCAGCCCCTCAGTTCAGCTTGGTGGGGGGACCTTACACAGTGGTCTTTCCCCATTGAGCCTTTGCTGCGGCTGCCCCAAGCTTTAGTGCATCCCTCAGCACGTAGTCCTGGTCCTTGGAATGTGCCAGTCTGCAACATTCGCTGGTGGACAACTCTTTTCGCTGGAAGACCAGCAAGTTTCGGGCAGACCAAAGGGCGTCTTTCACCGAATTGATAGCCCTCCAGCAGCAGTTGATGTTTGTCTCGGTGTGCGTCCCTGGGAATAGCCCGTAGAGCACAGACTCCTGTGTTACAGAGCTGCTTGGGATGAACATCGACAAAAACCACTGCATCTCTTTCCACAAAGTTAACTCACATAGCAATAGCAGAAACAGTCACAAACCAAAAACTGAAACATACAGAGTAAAAACCCACATTCTCACACCAGAAATTCACGGCTACAAAGTGAAGCTGACTCTCTCCTCCCAGGCACTGACAGGTACAAAAGAAAACACGCACTAACATACCAGGAAATGAAATGTAGGAAATAAAACCTGATTATCATGTCAGAGATTGGCATTAATGACAGTTGTGGTACCCAGAATGCTCTGCGCTCCAGAATTTGCCTTGTCTCTGATAAGGAGCAGGCGCGGTAGTGGCTGAGCTCCATCTGCAGCTGGAGCGGAATATTCACAAAGTGCAGGGAGACCGTGCCCGTAGCGGGTGCACACAGCTGGAGCAGGGCGTCAAGGCCACAATAGGATGGAACAATCCCGTTTGTGTCCCTGCGGGTGGCGGTGAAGCTTTTCCCTGTGAGGCTTTCCGAAACTGCCCGCCAGCAAGGTCAACTGGTCAGAGAGCGTCTGTAAATGGATAGGAATTGGGGATTGGGCAGGGAGCGTCTCTAAATGAATAAGATTTGGGGACTGGGCAAGGAGCGTCTGTAAATGGGTAAGCATTGGGGATTTGGCAGGGAGCGTTTTTTTATCCGTTCGTGGGATGTGGGCGTCGCTGGCTCGATCTCAGCTGCAGTAATGTGTCCAGTTCTGGGCACCAGGTTTCAGAAAGGACATCAAAGCTTTTGAGACAGTTCGGAGGAGATTTACGAGAATGATACCAGAGATGAGGGGTTTCAGTTCTCTGGACAGGGTGGGGAAGCTGGGATTGTTGGCCAAAAATGTCAAGGGGAGGTGAGGAGAGATCTTTTTACCCAGTAACTGATTCGGATTTGGAATGAATTGTCTGACAGGGTGCTGGAAACAGATTCAATTATAACTTTCATAAAGGAATTGGACAAATATTTCAAAGTGAATTCCTCCTGACAGTAATCAGCACCTTCAGGGGAAGAGAGAGAGAGGAACCAATGAGTGTAGAACTGAACCCAGCCAGAGTCAACCTGCTGAAACACCAGTGAGTTCACACTGGGGAGAGATCATTCACCTGCTCCGTGTGTGGGAAGGGGTTCACTCAGTCATCCAACCTCACTGAACATCAACTTGTGCACACTGATCAGAGGAGACCTTTTCAATGTCCTGACTGTGAGAAGAGCTTTAAAAGCAGTAATGATCTGCTGAAACACCAACACACTCACTCTGGGGAGAGGCCGTTCCCCTGCCATGTGTGTGGGAAGGGATTCACTCAGTCATTCAATCTGCTGCAACATCAGCAAGTTCACATGTAACTGCAGGGGTTGGATTCTGCTGTTGTTGCTGCTATTCATCACTTTCAGAGACAAAGTTGGGTCTTACTTTATAACCAGTGTAGTCCAGAGCAAAAGCGTCTTCTTAATGTTGAGATAAACGGGAGAAGAAACCGGGAAGTGGCGGCGAGGATGGGGGAGGTGCTGCACCATCACTTTAATGGTGCACCCTCCCTCCCCCGGGGTCCTTGCTGAACTCCCGCCAGGCCTGGCGGCTCTGATTGGGGTCCTGAGAGCCCCTGAGACTCGGTGCAGCTGAGGCTGCGCTCACCCCCGCTCAGCTCTGTTGTGATATTTAAAATACGAAAGGCCTGTTGGACTGAGAGCTGATCTGGAATTTAGAAAGCAGCATTACTGGAGGCTCATTGCTGCTCAGCACAATCTCACCCCCGATTCTGGGAATTGTTGATTCTGACACCCTGTAGTTCAGTTCTGCAATTAACTAGAGGGGGAGATGTGTGAGCAGAAAAACAGAGCAAATTAAAAAACACAGCTGGACAGATGTGCAACAGGTCAATCCACTGTTACAATAACTCCATCACTGACTCCCTCCTGACAGTAACCAGCCCTTTCACAGAGACTGTGGGTGGCTCTGAAAAGAGCCTTTGGGTTATTAGATGACATTTTGGCTGCTTTACTTTTTCTGGGAGCTCTGAGCGCTGGTTTTCTTGGGCAGCAGCACGGCCTGGATATTAGGCAGCACCCCGCCCTGAGCGATGGTCACGTCGCCCAGCAGCTTGATGAGCTCCTCGTCGTTGCGGACGGCCAGCTGCAGGTGTCTGGGGATGATGCGGATCTTCTTGTTGTCCTGGGCCACGTTACCAGCCAGCTCAAGGATTTCAGCGGTCAGATACTCGAGCACAGCAGGCAGATAGACCGGGGCTCCGGCACCCACACGCTCAGCATAGTTGCCCTTTCTCAGGAGCCTGTGAACACGACCCACCGGGAACTGCAGTCCAGCCCGGGAGGAGCGAGACTTGGCCTTGGACCGAGCTTTCCTGCCGGTCTTTCCTCTTCCAGACATTTCCACAATCTCACAAATACTTTCACAAAGAATGGATAATTTCTCAGCTTTTGTCATAAGCTTGAAACAGTCAGGATGGCCGAGTGGTCTAAGGGGCTGTGTTCAGGTCGTAGTGTTTTCTGGAGGCGTGTGTTTAAATCCCACTTCTGGTAAGTTGTGTTTTGACTGAACTGGAGGGATTTGGGAGCAGCGGTGAAGGGAGAACATGGAAGAATATTGGCAAGTAAAATGAAAATGGACCCAAAGATGTTTCTTCAATACATTCGAGTAAGAGGCAACTAAAGAAAGAGGAGTGCACTGAAAAGACCAAAAAATCACAGTGATTTTTGACATCTTGCCAGGACTGAGTGGCGCGTGCACGGGATGATGTCATTTTGCAGCGCCAACGTCATCACATTTCCGCAACAAATCCATCTTCGTGCATGCGTGATAAAGCGTCATTGGGTATCTAGCCACCTCATCCCCCCACCACTTGGCTGGAGGAAGTGGCTGAATGGGAGATTTTGAAGCTGTAGCTCTCCCCCCTCGGCAACTCACTCCAGGCCTCGACGATTCCCCCCCTCAGCCGCTCGCTCCAGACCTCGCTGCTCCCCCACCTCCCACAACTCCCCTGGCCAGTTGTTCCTCGCTTCGCACCACCGCACTCTCTGGCCACTCGCTCCAGGCCGCGCCGCTTCTCTCCTCTCAGCCACTCACTCCTCCGTCGCCCTGTCACCCCTTGCGGCCCTCCTGCTACGACAGGTGGCGCCTGGTGAAGAAATGTGGGAGCGAGTGTCACGGCCAGAGCTAGCAGCTGTGGGCTGGGCTGGGACAGGGTGGTAGGTGGGGGAGCGGAGAGCGAACAGCCAGAGTGCGGAATTTCGCCAGTCGGGAGGAGGGGGAGAAAGCGAGTTGCAGAGGGGGGAGAGCGGTCAGTGGGGTGGGAGCTAGTAGCTGCGTTCGGGTGAAGTCAGTCCTGGTCAGTTATATAAACAAATCACAATAACGAATTGGCAGCACATTTTATCCTCTGCCGGATTTTCCTTTCCATCGATCGGGTTGCTAATTCACTATCTTCCAATGGAAATTCAATCATAAAATTCCTTTTGTATTTAATAGGATTACTGAAATGTTAAATGGATCTGAGGATTACAGTTAGTATTAGCAAACGCACCCGAGTGAATTAGCACCCCAATCGATGGAAAGGAAAATCGGGGAAAGTATAAAATGTGCTGCCAATTCGTTATTGAGATTCGTTGAGTAATTCGATTCTGCCCAACACTGAAATTGGCGGCTTTTTTGAATTCAACCTTTCTGCCAGGACGACAATTTAAGCCAATGATTTGCTGTATTTTCTAATTCGAGGCTCGGCAATTGGTTAAGACATGCGAATGGGAAGAGGGTGACCAATCAGAAGTGGGCTCTGGATAGCGCGGGCTCAAACTGTGGGAATGCCAGGTCCCTGAATGACTGAGCTGAAACTGATCAGTTTCACAAACCCTGTCAGTTTCAGTGCAGGAAACACCGTCTCGGGGGAAATAACATCACAAGTGGGTCTGGTTCCAGTGACCGATTCAGCGGCTGCTGCAAAACTCCCGGATTCCCTCATTGCAGCGAAATCATTTTGAAATTCTATGAAAACAATGAGTGATTCTGGAGGAGTGATGTGGCTTTTCACTGAGGGCATGTGTCGACTGGGGAAATAACTAACTGAAGCCTCGGGCACTGTTTCCACAACCCGTTTAGAAAATCAAATCCACTGCACATCCTTGCTGCAACTGAAATGTCAAATTCGGGGATTCCATTTTTTTTCATCCCGAACACAGCAGATTGATTGAACAAAGAATTAAAAGCAAAATACTGCGAATGCTGGAAATCTGAAATATTTCAGATTGATTGAACTGTTCTAAACAGCCTATCCCAGCTCCCGTTTCTCGGTCACTGCTCGCTCTGTGAGGCGGTGGGTGGCTCTTAGAAGAGCCTTTGTTGTGTGTTTGCTGAAAAGGGTCGAATTGTTCAGCCGCCGAATCCGTAGAGAGTGCGGCCGTGCCGTTTCAGAGCGTACACCACATCCATGGCAGTGACCGTCTTGCGCTTGGCGTGCTCAGTGTAGGTGATTACATTGAGTGTGAGACAAATTCCATCCATCTTTTGTACTTTATGAGATTAATTTTGACACTTTCTGGTACATTATGTGACAGCGAGTTTAATTCTACATCTATCTGTCTGTGGTACTGTGTCTGAGTGTGAGATTATTTGAGTATCAGTCTATGAAACTAAATGTGATTGTGTGATTCATTCTGTATGTCAATCATGAGTATTGTATGCGTGGCAGCTTCTGTATCTATCTGCTACTGTGGCTGAATGTGGATATCATTCTGTATCTGTCAGTGTCTGGAACTAAATGTGAGTGTGAGATTCATTCTGTATGCACCACTCTTTACAGTCAGAATGTGACTGTGTGATTCATTCTCTATGTGTCAGTCTAAAGTACTATATATGCCATGGTTTTAATTATGTGTCTGTCATTTTATGTGAGCTTGGGTATCAATGTATATATGTTAATCTCTGGTTCTTTCTGTGAGAGTGAGATTAATTCTCTATCTGCTGGTCTCTGAAATTAATTGATTTTGTGATTCACTCTGTGTCTGTCAGTCTATGATACTGTGAATAAGTGGGGGGTATATATGGTGTCTGTCTGAACTTGGTATTGAACATGATTGTAGGATTCATTGTGTATCTATCAGTATCCAGACTGAATGTGAAATAAGGTTCATTCTGTACATGAAAATCTCTGTTATTCTATGGAAGTGAACTCAAATATGCCTATCAGTCTTTGACACTGTATCTGATTATGGGATTGACTCAATACCTTTCAGACTTTGCTACTATGCATATGTGTGGTTCAAGTTCTGCATGTCAGTCTCTGTTACTCTATGTGAGTGTGGATATCTTTTATGTATCTGTACCTGTCAGTATCTGGTACTGAATGAGATTGTGGGATTCATTCTGTTGTCTGTCAATCTCTGCTAATGTATGTGAGTGATATCTGTTATGCATATATTATTTTCTGGTACTGGAAGTGAATATTGTATTTATTCCTTACCTGTTAGCCTCTGGTACTACGTATGAGTGTGGGTCTCATTCTGTATCAGTCAGTTTCTGGTACAGTCTGCGTGTGCATATCCAGGGCTCATTTTGCATTTGGCAGTCTCTGGTACTGAATGTGTGTCACAATTTATTTTTTATGCGTCTGTCTCGAGGACAGTCCATTACAGTGGGATTAATTTTGTATCTCCCAGCTACTAGTATTGTCTGCAAACGTGATACATTCTGTATCTATGTGACGCTGGTGCTGTATGAGTGTGGAATTCTTCTGTACCTGTACTTAATATGTATCAATGGGATGCTATTGAGAACTATTTGTTGGACACCATAATGTATCACTATTTTCTTGTCTCACTGGTATTTTAAAATATAAACCACTGCACATTTTAACTGTGTGTTTTACTCAGTTGTGGTCTGAGCTTTTTGGACTAGTATTTAGTCTGCAACTGTATGAACACATTTGTGAATGACAACATATATTTCAAACTCACACATGGCATGCTCAGTATAATCAGAATCATTCAATTGATACGATATCATTCAGTACAGCTCTTGCAGAGATTATTGGATTGGTATGTAATGTGTAGTGCAGTGTGCACTAATTGACATAATACTGTAACTTTCCTTTTGATACTGTATCAGATGTTTGTACTACATTGTAATCTGTCACTCAGTCTGCAGTCTGGGCTACATTATTAGGATTCATTCTGTACCTTTCCATCAGCTGCTCTACCTCATATTTAATTTGTAGCTTAGGGTGCACTCTTGTGGGATTGATCCGGTGCCTTTCAATCTGATAGTGGGTGTGATTTTGAACTGAGATTGATGGATCTACCTTTCAGCAGTACGGAGTTGGGGTGAATTGGAAACAACTTCTGCCTCTCCTGCTTTGTTTGATTGTCTGCTGGATTGAAAATGTGTCTCTGGAACTTGGGATCAGTGTGAGTCTGACTGCTTCTGCTCTCTGTGACTGTGGAACTCATGGCCTGTCTGTGTCTCTGAGCTCTGGGAGTGATAATGTACCTACTCTGTGTTAGAAGGAGTGGACTGTACATATCCTTGTGCCGGGGAATCATCACAATCCTTCTGGTTCCTTTAAGTATTTGCTGACAGAAGGAAAGAAAAATATCTCTTGTAACTCAAGATCAATTGAGGTAGAAACTAGAAAAGACATGAATGTAATATTTCAATTAATAATCATTATGACCAACCACACAGGATGATCAGTAATACAAAGAGTGTCAGTGTCTGATTCCACTGCAGCACTCAGCTTCTGCTGATCAGGTTTTCTTTGGTAGTTTTATAACAATTTAGTGACATCCAGGAACAACCCAACATCTGCACTGCTCCATGAATGGGAATACCTGCTGGAGCAGGGATATTTGCACAAGTCAAGTTTTTAATTCCACCTGGCATTATAATGCAAGAACATAATAACTAGGAGCAGGATTAGGCCATTCCGCCACTCAAGTCTGTTCCACCATTCAATAAGATAATGGCAGATCTGATCATAGTCTCAACTCCACTGTCCTGTGTGTCCCAATAACACTTCACTCCCTTGTAAATCAAAAGTCAGTCTAACTCAGCCTTGAATATATTCAATGACCAGCCTCCACCATCCTCTTGGGTAGAGAATTCCAAAGAACAACAACCCTTTGAGAGAAGAAATTCCTCTTCAATTCCATCGAAAATGGGAGCCCCCTTATGTTGAAACTGTTCCCCCTAGTTCTTGATTCCCTCATGAGGGGAAACATCATCTCAGTAAATACCCTGTCAAGCCCCTTCAGTATCTTATATGTTTCATAAGATCACCTCTCATTCTTCTAAACTCCAATGAGTGTAGCACAACCAGGTCAAACGTTCCTCATAAGACAACATCTTCATCCCTGGAATCAACCTAGTGATGTTTGCCTGAATGTGAGGTTATTCACTTCAGTTGTAAAAACAGGAAGGCAGATTATTATCTGAATGGTGACAGATTGGGAAAGGGGGAGGTGCAAAGAGACCTGGGTGTCCTTGTACACCAGTCGCTGAAAGCAAATATTCAGGTGCAGCAAGCAGTTAGGAAGGCAAATGGTATGTTGGCCTTCATTGCAAGCGGATTTGAGTACAGGAGCAAGGAAGTCTTACTACAGTTATACAGGGCTTTGGTGAGAGCACATCTGGAGTATTGTGTGCAGTTTTGGTCTCCTTATCTGAGTAAGGATGTTCTTGCCATGGAGGGAGTGCAAAGAAGATTTACCAGGCTGATTCCTGGGATGACAGGATTGACGTATGAGGAGAGATTGGGTTGACTAGGCCTATATTCACTAGAGTTTAGAACAATGAGAGGGAATCTCATAGAAACCTATAAAATTCTAACAGCACTAGGCAGGCTAGATGCAGGGAGGATGTTCCTGATGGCTGGGGAGTCCAGAATCAGGGGTCACGGTCTCAGGATACGGGTATGCCATTTAGAACCGAGATGAGGAGAAATTTCTTCACTCAGAGGGTGATGAACCTGTGGAATTCTCTACAAAGAAAATTACAGAACAGGAACAGGCCCTTCGGCCCTCCAAGCCTGCGCCGATCCAGATCCTCTATCTAAACATGTCGCCTATTTTCTAAGGGTCTGTATCTCTTTGCTTCCTGTCCATTCATGTATCTGTCCAGATACATCTTAAAAGACGCTATCATGCCCGCGTCTACCACCTCCGCTGGAAACGCGTTCCAGGCACCCACCACCCTCTGCGTAAAGAACTTTCCACGCATATCCCCCTAAACTTTTCCCCTCTCACTTTGAACTCATGACCCCTAATAATTGAATCCCCCACTCTGGGAAAAAGCTTCTTGCTATCCACCCTGTCTATACCTCTCATGATTTTGTACTGCAGAAGGCAGTGGAAGCCAAGTCATTAAATATATTCAAGAAGGAGATAGATATATTTCTTAATACAAAAGGGATCAAGGGATATGGGGAGAAAGCGGGAAGAGGGTACTGAATTATACGATCAGACTTGATCATTTTTGAATGGCAGAGCAGGGCCGAATGGCCTACTCCTGCTCCAATTTTTCTATGTTTTCTGCGATGACTGACTTAATCATTGGTTCCAGCATTTTCTCAATGGCAGACATTAGGCTAACAGGCCTATCGTTGCCTGCTTTCTCTTTACTGCTTTCTTGAACAGGGACATTACATTTGCAGTTTAATATCCACTGGAACTGTTGCAGGATCTAGGGAATTTAAGAAGATTACAACCAATGCATCCACTATCTATGCAGACACTTCTTTTAAACCTTAGAATGTAGGCCATCAGATCCAGGGGACTTGTCAACCTTTAGTCCCATTAGTTTTCCAAAAACATGTTTTTCTCGCGATGGTGATGTTTTAAGGTCCCCCCTCCTTACTCCCCTTGATTTTCTACTATTCTTGGGATGTTTTTTGTGTCTACTTCTGTGAAGACAGATGAAAAATTCTTGTTCAGAGTATCTGCCATTTCCTTGTTTCTCTTGGATCAATCGTTCAACGGAAACCGACAGCTGCTGTTTAAAATGTTTCCTTGACACTACTCACCTGGCGCCAGCAATAGGTGTTGTTTGCATAACTGTCCCCATCCCTACTGTCCGGCTCTGTTCCCTCTATTCACTGCTCAATAACAACACAGTGTGAAACTGGAGCTAAACCATGAACATGCATTACAGGTTTGAGGAGAGAAAACAACAATGATTTTCAACAGCAGCTTCTTCCTGCTCTGTCTCCGTTACCTTGTCCACAAACAGCCTGAGAAAGGCTTCTCCTTCCGCGCTCACTCCATGTTCCTGCTCCACTCCGCCTCTTACAAACAGCTCCCAACTCCCCCTGAACTTGCTCCGTTGTCAATGCTGATCTCTGAGCCCCTCTGCGGACAGGCTCTCAAAGCAATGTGCTGCTGGCAGGAGACTGCTGTTCACTCACTTACCCCGGGGCTCTAAGTCTCCATTCCCGTCTGTTTCAAACAAACTTCTTCCGCTCACTAATTAAATGACGCAGAAGGACACGGCTGGAGGAGGCGCATCGCGCATGCGCTTCTTTCCCTACTCATTTACAAAAGAAAATAAATTGGAATAAAAGCAAAATACTGCGGATGCTGGAAATCTGAAATAAAAACAAGAAATGCTGGAACCACTCAGCAGGTCTGGCAGTATCTGTGAAAAGTGAAACAGAGTTAACGTTTCGGGTCAGTGACCCTTCATCGGAACTAACAAAAATAAACTGGAACTTTCCCCAGTTCAGTTTTCTCCGAGTTTGAGCAAAGGAACTGGGGCTGTGGGGAAAGGTCAGAGAACGTTTCAAGCTGGGGGATTCCCCATTTCTGAAGCTCAGTTTGAGATCATTCCCTGCAGTGTGTTTGCTCTTCATTCACCCGTCTTCTCAAAGCAATCCTCCGAGGGAGTCGCTGTGTTTGCTGCGATCGCGCAGGAGTTAATATCTGACAGTAACAGTCCCAGATTAATGTCATCACATTGAAACTGTCCTTCACAGACAGTCATATCGAGCGGTGTGAGCTGAGAGATTACAGAGATCAACAGGGCCAAGAGCGTTAAATTTGGAACATTGTTCACCTCACTCTCTAACTGTTACCCAGAGTCGAGGAATAATAATGTGTCTGTTTCTGATACAATATCAGTTAGAGATGAGACTGCACCGTCTGTCTCCCACGGATCTTTCAAGATAAAATGAGGCTTCCAGGTCAGCCTGTAACTGCTGATGGGGATCTCTCTCTCTCTCTCACTTATTCACTTTCAGCTCTGTCTCTAGTGCTCCATAAAAACGTGGGACCCAGTTATTGGGTGTGATATGGACACACGAATAGAAAATGCACTATTGACACTCCCTCTCTAATGCTGTACATATGTTTGGGATACCATTATTTAGGATGATATGTATGCACTTTATTGTGTTACTAATACTGTCTCTGATGATACATAAGAATGTGTAATACAGTGTGATATGGACACACTGTTACGAATGGTCGGACTGATTCTCTCTCTCTCTGTGGTGCTGTATATGAAAAGGGGATAATGTTAGTGAGCATGATAGAATCATAGAAGGTTTAAGGCAGAGAAAGAGACCACTTGGCCCATCATCGTATGCGGCAGCCGAAAAACAGTGAACGTAAAGGAATGGCAGGGGGGCTTCAACCTCGAGAGTGCACCTCCTGTGCTATGTGGCAGCTCCTGGATGCTTCCCGTGTCCTGGAGAACCATTTGGCGGTCATCACCTCGTAGCAGATGTAATGTACAACAATACTCCGCTCTCGTTGATTGACGTCTACGCCCCGGTTCAATGCAGCGAGCAGCTGACCGTCTTCCAGCATCTCCCACTGCTGCTGGCGACGTCCAGGCCGGTCATCCTAGGCAGTGACTTCAACGGCATCATCGATGCACCTGGATGATCCGGCAGAGACGACAGCAAACTGGATGCTATGTCCAGATTCTTAATAGAAACAGTAAAAGATGCCAAACTGCACGACGTCTTCAGCAAACCTGCAGACAGAGCGCAGCATAGATACACATGGTCAAGAACGGACGGGTCTGCCCATTCCAGGATTGACTTCCTATTTGTGTCCCGTGTTTTCACGGTCAGATTCACCGACGTCAAGCCGGTGTTCTTCTCCAAGCATTGCCTTTTACTGGCTGACTTTCACTTACAGGATGACCAGCGGGTTGGCAGGGGGACATGGAAGCTCAATGCTACACTGCTAACCCCAGAGAATGTTGAGGAACTCAAAAGAGATTACAAAGGTTGGAGGACCGTGAAACCCCACCTTTGAGTCTCCAGTTCACTGGTGGGAAGCGATCAAGGAGAACATCAAGAGGTTCTTTATCTTCAAAGGGGTTCAGAGGGTGAGAGAGAGAGACAGATGGAAATGTCACGACTCCAGAAAAGTATGCAAAATCTGCTCTGGCTTCAGTCGATGGGGGTCAAGGTCAAGGAGGACCTTCATGAGGTGAAGAGCCAGCAGGCCTCGCTCTTTGCCACGGAGGCCTACAAGATCATCTTCCAGTCCAGAGTCCGCTCCATTGAGCAGGATGAGATGTGCTTGTGTTACTTCTTCTAAAAGGTACACACAGAGAGCTCTGTTATCAGCAGCCTGAAGGAAGAGGATGGCTCGGTAACGTCTTCGCAGTCCGACATACTAAGGACCAGCAAATCCTTTTATGTTGGGCTGTATGACGCGAAGCCCACAGACAGCAGAGCCTCCCAGTCCTTCCTGACATCTATCACAGAGGTCTTAGATGACAGCAGGAGGGAGAGACTGGACAAACCGCTAATTCTGGATGAGCTGACAAAGGCCGTCAAATCCTTCGAGATAAATAAAACTCCCGGAAGCGACGGCTTACCGGTTGAGTTGTATTTGGTCCTGTGGGACTGGGTCGGCCCGGACCTGCTGGAAGTATACGACAGTATGCTCCTAGCCGGCAGCATGTCAGAATCCATGAGGAAAGGCATCATCACCCTCATCAACAAGGGGAAGGGGGAGAGGGCAGAAATCAGAAATTGGCGGCCCATCTCACTGCTTAATGTAGACTACAAGATACTGTCAAAAGTCATAGCCAGTCGAGTCAAGTCTGCTCTGGAGTTGGTGATCCACCCTGATCAGACCTGTACTTTACCCACTCAGGGACACGATCACCCACATACGGGACAGGAGGGTGGACACCTGCCTCATCAGCCTGGACCAGGAGAAGGCTTTTGACAGGATATCGCACACCTGCATGATGGACGTACTTTCCAAAATGGGGTTTGGGGAGGGAATCTGCAATTGGATCAAACTGCTCTACACAAACATCAGTAGCACAGTCTCAATCAATGGGTGGGAATCGGAAAGTTTCCCGATCCAATCTGGAGTCAGACAGGGTTGTCCTCTCTCCCCTGTCTTGTTTATTTGCTGTATTGAACCCTTTGCTGAGTCTATCAGGAAGGATGCGAGCATAAGAGGGGTGACAATCCCAGACAGTGGAGGCACTCAGGTTAAAACCTCCCTGGACATGGATGACGTCGCGGCCTTCTGCTCGAACCCGCTGTCTGTGCGCAGAGATGAGCATCTGCGACCAGTTCGCACTGGCCTTGGGAGCCAACGTTAACCACGGCAAGAGAGAGGCCATGTTCTTTGGGAACTGGGCTGACCGATCCTTTGTCCCCTTCACCGTCAGGTCAGACTACCTGAAGGTGCTGGGGATATGGTTCTGAAGGGCCGTGGCATGCACCAAAACCTGGAAGGAGCGAGTAGCCAGGGTACAACACAAGCTGAGCATGTGGGAGCAGCAACTCTCTCCATTATGGGTAAGAACCTGGTCATCAGGTGCGAGGCGCTCACGTTGTTGCTGTAAGTGGCACAGGTCTGGCCCATACCCCATTCCTGCGCTGTGGCGATCACCCGAGTCATTTTCAGCTGCATCTCTGGATCCAAAATGGAGCGGGTCCAAAGGGACACGATGTTCAAACCTCTGGATAAGGGCGGGCATAATGTACCCAATATCACCCTCATCCTGATGACTACCTTCGTGTGCGGCTGCATCAAGCGGTGTGCAGATCCCCAATACGCCAACACCAAGTGTCACTACGTGCTGAGATTCTCTCTGTCCCCAGTGTTGTGAAGGAAGGGCCTGGTCGCATTGCCGTGGAACGCTCCATCTAGTTGGACTGTGCCGTACCACCAATCCTTCGTGGAACAGTTTCTGTGGAAAACACCTTTGACCACCAATCCATCAGGCAGTGGTCTGCACGGAATGTCCTCAAGGCCCTACGGGAAAAGGAGATGGTGGATCCTGTCGGATGGTTACCAGAGCAGACCGCCAAATCATTTGGCGGAATGCCTCATCACCAGAACTTTCAAACAAGCACCAAGGTGTAGCTTGGCTGGTGGTGAGAAGAGCCCTCCCCGTCAGATCCTTCCTGCACGCCCGAAGTCTCACCCCCTCCGCACAATGCCTTCGAAGTGGCTGTGGTGGGGATGACATGGTTGCCCAGCTTCTTCTGGAATGTGTCTTTGCAAAGCAGGTGTGGAAAGAGATGCATTGGTTTTTGTCGAGGTTCATCCCAAGCAGCTCTGTAACACAGGAGTCTGTGCTCTGCGGGCTGTTCCCAGACACACACACCGAGATAACCACAACTGCTGCTGGAGGACTATCAATTCGGTGAAAGACACTCTTTGGTCTGCCCAAAACTTGCTGGTCTTCCAGCGCAAAGAGTTGTCCAATGTTGCAGACTGGCACACTCCAAGGTCCAGGACTACGTGTTGAGGGACGCACTAAAGCTTGGGGTAGCCACAGCAAAGGCTCAATGGGGAAAGACCACCATGTAAGCTCCCCCCACCAAGCTGAACTGAGGGGCTGGATCCATGGAAAACCCCTCAAACTGCAGCGGGAAAATTTTCGTTTGCCATAAAATGTATATGGCATGAAAAATGAAATGGAAGGGTTGTGAGGCAACTCACTCCTGTATTGAAGGAAACTGACCTCCTTTGCACTGTTTGTATTTTTTGACTTGGTGCTGTTTGGAACTGTTTTGTAATGTATTTTTTACAGATCTTTATGAATAAAGTATATTTTGGAAATAAAAAAAACATTTGTGCAAGTAAGTGTTGTCAATTGCGGCTGCTTGAGCTCTGGGTTTGGAACTTGAGCAGCAGCTGGAGACACTGCTGTGCATTCATGAGGAGAATTACATGGAAAGCATGTTCTTAGATGTGGTCACCCCACAGCTTAAGAGTACGCAGGGAGAGAGGGAATGGGTGACCACAAGGCAGTCAAAAAGAATCAGGCAGTAAGTGCAGGACATCCTGAGTGCATCTCACTCTCCAACAGGTATTCACTTCTGAATACGGAGGACAGTGATGCTTCACCAGGGGAGTGCAGCCAGATCCAAGTCCATGGCACCATGGGTGACTCAGCTGCAAAGGTGGATACAGGGAAGATTGGAAAAGCCATAGTGATAGATGATTCAATAGTGAAGGGAACAATCAGCTGTTTCTGTGGCCACAGACGTGAATCCAGGAATGGTGTGTTGCCTCCCTGGTGCCAGGGTCAAGGATGTCATTGAGCAGTTACAGAGCATCCTGAAGGGTGAGGGTGAACAGCCAGCATTTGTGGTCCACATCGGAACCAACAACATAGGTAGAAATAAGGATGTTGTCCTGCAGTCAGAATTTATGAAGCTAGGTAAGAAATTAGCAAGCAGGGCATCAAAAGTAGTAATCTCCGGATTATTCCCAGTGCCACGCGCAAGTGAGTACAGGAATAAAAGGATAAGACAGATGAACGTGTGTCTGGAAAGATGGTGCAGGAGGGAGGGCTTTAGATTCTTGGCACAGGTCCCACGGATTGCAGTTGAACAGAGCCTGGACAGAGTTCCTTGCGGGACATTTTGCTAGTGCTGTTGGCGAGGGTTTAAACTCATTTAGCAGGGGGATGGGAACCGGAAGGTAGAGTCAGATGGGACAAAATCAGAAATGAAAATGGAAGTCACAAAATTAATGGATGAGTCTGGAAGAAAGAGGAAACAAAGGTTAGAAAATTTAAAAAGAGTTTGGCAGTGCTCAAGCATATCTATTTCAATGCAAGGAGTATAGAAAATAAAGCAGATGAGCTGAGGGCACAAATAGACATGTAGCAGTATGATATCACAGCTATTACAGAAACATGGCTTAAGGAGGGACAGGAATAGCAGCTCAACATTCCTGGTTAAAGGGTTTTCAGATGTGATAGGGAGGGGGATAAGAAAGGAGGGGGGGTGGCAGTTTTGCTCAAAGTAACTATTACAGCTGTGAAGACGGATGATATGTTGGAAGGTTTATCAAATGAGGCCGTATAGATTGAGCTGAGGAACAAAAAAGGGGCAATCACACTGCTGAGAGTGTGCTTTAGACCCCCAAACAGGAGATAGAAGAGCAGATATGTAGGCAAATCTCTGAGAAGTGCAAGAACAATAGGGCAGTAATAGTAGGGGATTTTAACCACCCCAACATGAACTGGGATACTTTTAGTGTGAAAGAAATTGAGGGAGCAGAAGTCTTGAGGTGCATTCAGGAGAACTTATTTAGCCAATATGTAGCAAGTCCAACAAGAGAGGGTGCAGTTTTAGATGTAGTTTTAGGAAATGAAGATAGGCAGGTGGAAGGAGTGGCAGTGGGAGAGCATTTTGGTGGTAGTGATCATAATTCAGTCAGTTTTAACATAATTATGTAAAGGACAAGGATAGAACAGGAGTTAAAGTTCTCAGTTGGGGCAAGGACAACTTTACTAAGCTGAGGAGTGAATTAGCAAAAGTGGACTGGAAACAACTACTTGAAGGTAAATCAATGTCAGAGCAGTGGGAAGCACTCAAAGGGGAGATTCCAGGGGTTCAGAGTCAATATGTTCCCACAAAGAAAAAGGGTGGGAAGGCCAAATCTAGAGCCCCATGGATTTTATAAGGTAGTATTATAAGGCAGTAACGGAAAGCTTATGCCCGACTCAGAGAACTCAATACTGCTGAAAGCCGAGAGGTGTATAGAATGTGGAGGGGGGATATCAACATTGAAATTAGGAAAGCTAAGAGAGGGCATGAAAGAATATTGGCAATCAAAATCAAGGTTCGCACAAAGATGTTTTATCAATACATTAACAGAAAAAGGATAACTATGGAAAGAGTAGGGCCCATAAAAGATCATGAAGGTAACCTATGTGTAGGGGCAGAAGATGTTGGCACTGTTCTTAATAAATACTTTGCATCTGTCTTCACAAAAGAGGGTGATGATGCAGATATTGGAGTTAAGGAAGAAGGGTATGAAGTATTGGATGTGATCAATAGAGGGAGAGAGGACATATTAGTGACAGGACATACAAATAGCATATTTGTAAGTTGATAAATCACTAGGGATGGATGAAATGTACCCCACGCTGATAAAAGAAGCAAGAGAGGAAACAGCGGAAGGTTTGACCATCGTTTTCCAGACCTCACTGGATACAGGTGTGATGCTGGAGGATTGGAAGACTGCAAACATTGTACCTCTGTTTAAAAAAGGAGTGAGGGATAGACCGAATAATTAAAGGACAGTCAGTCTAACCTCAGTAGTGGGCAAATTATTGGAATCTATTCTGAGTAACAGGATAAAATGTCACTTAGAAATGCACAGATTAATCAAGGATAGTCAGCATGGATTTGTTAAGGGAAGATCTTGTCTGACCAACTTGATTGAAATTTTGATTGGCTGTGTGGTAAATAGCAAGGAGGATAGCTGTTGGCTGCAGGAAGATCTTCATGGTCTGGTCAGATGCACAGAAAAATGACAAATGGAACTCAATCCAGAGAAGTGTGAGGTGATGCATTTGGGGAGGTCAAACAAGGCAAAGGAATACACGATTAAGAGGAAAATGTTGAGAGGTGTAGAGAAAGTGAGGTACCTTGGAGTAAATGTCCACAGATCCCTGAAGGTAGCAGGACAGGTCGATAAGGTGGTAAGAAGACAATATGGAATCCATTCCTTTATTAGCTGAGGTATAGAATATAAGAGCAGGGAGGTTATGCTGGAACTGTATAAATCATTAGTCAGGCCACAACTTGAGTACTGTGTGCAGTTCTTCTTTCTTTTGGGCCTCCTTATCTCGAGAGACAATGGATACGCGCCTGGAGGTGGTCAGTGGTTTGTGAAGCAGCGCCTGGAGTGGCTATAAAGGCCAATTCTGGAGTGACAGGCTCTTCCACAGGTGCTGCAGAGAAATTTGTTTGTTGGGGCTGTTGCACAGTTGGCTCTCCCCTTGCGCCTCTGTCTTTTTTCCTGCCAACTACTAAGTCTCTTCGACTCGCCACAATTTAGCCCTGTCTTTATGGCTGCCCGCCAGCTCTGGCGAATGCTGGCAACTGACTCCCACGACTTGTGATCAATGTCACACGATTTCATGTCGCGTTTGCAGACGTCTTTATAACGGAGACATGGACGGCCGGTGGGTCTGATACCAGTGGCGAGCTCGCTGTACAATGTGTCTTTGGGGATCCTGCCATCTTCCATGCGGCTCACATGGCCAAGCCATCTCAAGCGCCGCTGACTCAGTAGTGTGTATAAGCTGGGGGTGTTGGCCGCTTCAAGGACTTCTGTGTTGGAGATATAGTCCTGCCACCTGATGCCAAGTATTCTCCGAAGGCAGCGAAGATGGAATGAATTGAGACGTCGCTCTTGCATGGCATACGTTGTCCAGGCCTCGCTGCCGTAGAGCAAGGTACTGAGGACACAGGCCTGATACACTCGGACTTTTGTGTTCCGTGTCAGTGCGCCATTTTCCCACACTCTCTTGGCCAGTCTGGACATAGCAGTGGAAGCCTTACCCATGCGCTTGTTGATTTCTGCATCTAGAGACAGGTTACTGGTGATAGTTGAGCCTAGGTAGGTGCAGTTCTGATCACCTCATTACAGAAAGGATGTAATTGCACTAGAGAGGGTACAGAGGAGATTTACGAGGATGTTGCCGGGACTGGAAAAATGCAGCTTTGAGGAAAGATTGGATAGGCTGGGGCTATTCTCCTTGGCACAGAGAAGGCTGAGGGGAGATCTGACTGGCATGTACAAAATTTGTGGAGTCCGGATAGAATTGAAGTGAAGGGCCTGTTTACCTTAGCAAAGAGATCAGTGACTAGGGGAATAGATTCAAAGTGATTGGCAGAAAGATCACAGGGGAGATGAGGAAAATACTTTTTAGCCAGAGGGTGGTGGGGGTCTGGTGGAATTGATACTGTATTTTAGTTTGATATTGCATCACTTTTTAAATGGTATGTAATGTTTATATCAATCTACACTGATGGAATTGATTCTGTCTCTTTCAATTTCACAGTGTGGGCGAGGTCTGAACTGGTATCTAATTTGTGTCTCAGCTTACAATATCTTTCAGCACCTTTGAAACATTCACTGCAATGAATGTTGTACTTGTATGCAACTTGTATCTCAGGGTACACTATGGGGATGTTTAAACATCCTTTATAATGAATGGGTGTGAGCTTTGGGTATGATATTTAATTTAAATCTCAGGGTACATCACTAGGTTAGATTCTGTGCCATTCAATCAGTAGCGTGTGCCAATTCTATCTGATATTTAATTGCTAGCTCAGTCTGCATTATATTTGACAGGCAGAGAGATCTGGGCGTACAGGTCCACATGTCACTGAAAGTGGCAACGCAGGTGGATAAGGTAGTCAAGAACATATGGCATGCTTTCCTTCATCGGTCGGGGCATAGAGTATAAAAATAGGCAAGTCATGCTGCAGCTGTACAGAACTTTAGTTAGGCCACACTTAGAATATTGCATGCAATTCTGGTCGCGACACAACCAGAAGGACGTGGAGGCTTTGGAGAGGGTACAGAAAAGGTTTACCAGGATGTTGCCTGGTCTGGAGGGCATTAGCTATGAGGAGAGGTTGGATAAACTCGGATTGTTTTCACTGGAACGACGGAGGTGGAGGGGCGACATGATAGAGGTTGACAAAGATATGAGCGGCATGGACAGAGTGGATAGTCAGAATCTTTCTCCCTGGGTGGAAGAGTCAGTTACTAGGGGACATAGGTTTAAGGTGCGAGGGGCAAAGTTGAGAGGGATGTGCGAGGCAAGTTCTTTACACAGAGGGTGGTGAGTGCCTGGAACTTGCAGCCGGGAGAAGTGGTGGAAGCAGGTACGATAGCGACGTTTAAGAGGCATCTTGACAAATACATGAATAGGATGGGAATAGAGGGATACGGACCCCGGAAGTGCAGAAGGTTTTAGTTTAGGCAGGCATCAAGATCGGCGCAGGCTTGGAGGGCCGAATGGCCTGTTCCTGTGCTGTACTGTTCTTTGTTCTTTGTTAGATTGACACATTGCATTTCAATCTGCTAGTGGGTGTGATTTTGACGTGGGATTGAAGTATCTGACTGTCAGTGGGACTCAATCGGGGTGAAATGGAAAAAACTTCTTTCTCTCCTGCTTTGTTTGGTTGTTGGATTGAAAATGTGTCTCTGGAACTTGGGATCAATGTGAGCCTGACTATTTCTGCAGTCTGAGACCAGGGAACTGATGAACTATCTGTACTCTGAGTGATAATGTACCTACTGTGTGTGAGAGGAGCTGGCTGCACTGTTCCTTGTGCCTCGAGTGCAGCAACCATCACATTCATCACAATATCTTCAAGTATTTGCCTGTATGAAGAAAAAAATATATCTGATAACTCAAGAACAGGGGAGGTGCATAATATCAAAGAGGTCAATTTAATTTCTCAATCAATAATCATTAAGAACATCCACAAATAAAAACCGGTGTCATTATCTGCCTCCACTGAAGTACTGAAGCTCCCAGCTCCTGCATCGCAAGTGTTCTGGGCAGATCCATCCAGACAAAACACTGCACTGGGATCGTCCCAACTGCTCTCTGCTCGACATATATTTCCAGCCATCCTGCTTCACATGCAAAAAATTTTTTTAAATGAAGCTCGAGATGTATATCCCTCGATTCCTTTCTCCACATACAATTGTTCATTTGTTCCACCTCCCCTTCAGTGCATTGATACTATTCACCCCAACCTCTCCCTGTGATAACAAATTCCAGATTCGAACCATTCACTGCGTAAATACATTTTTCATGAATTCCTCATTGGTTTTATGAATGACGATTTTATATTTTGGCTCTTGTTTCAGACGCCACCACAAGTGGAAGCATGTCTCCATGTATTCTAAAAAAGCCCTTCACTATTTCCTCACTTTTTTCATTTGTTTGTGGAATGTAGGCATCACTGGCTATGCTAGCATTTATTGCCCAATCCAAATTGCCCTTGACAAAGTGGTGGTGAGCTGCCTTCTTGAGCCACTGCAGTTCTTGAGATGTAGGAACACCAACAGTGCTGTTTGGAAGGGAGTTCCAGGATTTTTACCCAGCGACAATGAAGGAATGGCGATATAGTTCCAAGTCAGGATGATCTGTGAATTGGAGGGGAATTTGCAAGTGGTAGTGTTCCCTTGCAACTGCTGCCCTTGTCCTCCTCAGTAGTAGAAGTTCCAGGTTTGGAAGGTACTGTCAAAGGAGCTTTCGTGTGTTGCTGCAGTGCACCTTGTAGATGGTACGCACTGCTGCCACTGTGCATCAGTGGTGAATGGGGTGATTGTTGAAGGTGGTGCTTGGGAGCAATCAAGCAGGCTACTTGAGTGTTGTTGGAGCTGCACTCATCCAGGCAAGTTGGGAGTTTTCCATCATACTCCTGACTTGTGTCTTGTGAATGGTGGATAGGTTTGGGGAGACAGGAGGTAAGTTACTCACCACAGAGTTCCTAGCTTGTGACCTGCTCTTGTCGCCACGGCATTTATGTGGCTGGTCCAGTTCAGTTCATGGTCAATGGTAACCCCCTCCCCCCGCCCCCAAATGTTGATGGTGGGGGATTCAGTTATGGTAATGCCACTGAACATCAAGAGGAGATGATTAGATTCTCTCTTGTTTGCGATGGTCATTGCCTGGCACTTATCTGACGCGAATGTTACTTGCCACTTATCAGCCCAAGCCTGGATGTTGTCCAGGTCTTGCTGCATCTGGGCACGGGCTGCTTCAGTAGCTGAGGAGTCATGAATGGTGCTGAACATTGCGCAATCATCAGTGAACATTCCGACTTTCGGCCTTGTGATGGAGGGAAGGTCATTGATGAAGCAGCTGAAGATGGTTGGGCCTAGAACACGAGCCTAAGGAATTCCAGCTGTAATGTTCTGAGACTGAGATGATTGACCTGAACAACCACAGCCATCTTCCTTAGTGCTAGGTATGACTCCGACCAGCAGAGAGTTTTGCCATGATTCCCATTTACACTAGTTTTGCTCGGGCTCCTTGGTGCCATTAATGGTCAAAGGTTGCCTTGATGTCAAGGGCAGTCACTCTCACCTCACAATGCAATGTTTCTTTAACTCTAAAATAAAAGCAAAATTCTGCAGATTCTGGAAATATGAAATTTAAAAAAACAAAAATGCTCAAAATACTCAACAGTTCAGGCAGCGTATGTGGAGAGAGAAACAGAATTAACATTTCAGGTCTGTGTCCTTTCATCTTACAATATGTTTTATGTCCTGGTATGTAATGGTCAGGTTCATTCAGTTTGCAGAAATGGAATTAATACTGTGTCTTCCACTCTGACTATTTGTGAGATTTGTGGAGTGGTGTGTAACATGGAGCTCAGTCTGCAGTCTGGGTACATTATTGAGATTAATTCTGTACTTTACAATCAGGTACTGTTTGTCTGTTCTATCTGACATTGAATTTGTAGTTCAGGCTGCTCTCTTGTGACAGTGACACAGTGCCTTGCAATCTGATAGTGGGTGTGATTTTGGACTGGGATTGATGTATCTACCCGTCAGTGGGACTGAGTTGTGGTGAAATGGAAACAAGTTCAATCTTTCCTGCTCTGTGTGACTGTTGGATTGACTGTTGGTCTCTGGAACTTGGGATCAGTGCCGGTCTGACTACTTCTGCTGGCGGTGATTGTGGAACTGATGTCTCTGCTCTCTGTGAGTGATACTGTACTTACTGTGTGTGAGGAGCCGGCTGCACTTCCTCGTGTCGAGGAATCACGACATTTATTCTGCTTCCATCAAGTATTTGCCTGTAGAAAGGAAATGTATTTATTATAATTCAGGAAGAGATGTGGTAGAAGATACAAAAGTGACCAAAACAATTTTTCAATGAATAATCATTATGAACAATCACAAAGGAAACCCAGCAATACAAACAGAGTCAGTGTCTGATTCCACTGCAGTCCTGCAGCCCCCAGCTACTGCATACCAGGGGCTTTGGCCATTTTACAACAATTAAATGACATCCAGAAACAATCCACTGGGCCATGAATGGGACTGACCGACGGAACAGGGACTTTTACACAGGTCAGATTTCCAGTTCCCGCTCCCATGGTCTAACCGTTCAAGCGAAACCAAACAGCCACTGTTTAAAATGTGTCCTTCACACTTCTTACCTGGTGCCTATAATAGATTCTCTTTGTGTAAATCCCCACATCCTGACTGTCCGCTTCTGTTTCCACACTTCACTGTCCAATAACAAGAAACTGTGGGATGAGGCTGAATCGCTCTCTTTGCGCTGGCACGGACATGATGGGCCGAATGGCCTCATTCGGTGTCGGAAATTTTCCATGTTTCTGTTTGCGGAATTGTTGCAGAAATCTGCGCCTGCGCTCCCCTCCCCCAGCACTGCCTGTGAGCGGAAGGAGATGGTTTAAAACAGCCGCGAATGGAGAGATCCCAGTCCCGGTGGAAGGGAGCAAACAGCAGCCTCCTTCCAGCAGCACATCGCTTTGGGAGCGTGTCCGCAGATGGACTCAGAGATCAGCATCGAGTCCGGGGCAAGTTCAGGGGCAGGCGGGGGCTGTTTGTAAGAGGCGGAGTGGAGCGGGAACTGGTCCCGGAACATGGAGTGAGTGGGGGAAGGGAGAGGCCATTCTCGGGTTGTGTGTGGACAAGGGGATGGAGACAGAATGGGAAGAACCTGTTACTGCAGTGCAGTCAAACAATGATAATATTTGTATGGCTGGGCTTCCTTTGTGGGCGTTTATAATTATTATGAGAGATTAAACTCATCAAAATCCTGTATCTTCTACCTCACCAGTATTTGAATTATAAACATTCTTTTGTTCAAACAGGCAAATAATTGAATGAACCAAAAAAAAATGTGGTTTCCTCCACCAAGTTACAAGGAAGAGTGTCACCAGCTCCTTCTCACACACAGTCCGTACGTTATCACTCACAGAGCGCAGAGACACAGACAGGTCATCAGTTCCACAGTCTCAGACAGCAAAAACAGATCCAGAGACACATTTTCAATCCATCAATCAAATGGAGCAGGAGAGACGCACGTTGTTTTCATGTCACCCCAACTCAGTACCACTGACAGGTAGATACACAAATCCCAGTCCAAATTCTCACCCACTATCAAATTATCAGTGTGTCAATCTCACAATAGAGCAACCTCAGCTCCAAATTAAATACACATAGAACTGACACATGGTTGCTGTTTCAAAGTTACAGAAATAATCTCAATGAAGTGCTCCGAGATTCAAGTTAAATACCAGCCTAATATTTACACGGGTTTTGACTTTATTATCAGTATTAATTCCCATAATGTGTCCAGACATATACATTAGATACAAATCTCAAGTGCATAATCAGATTGCAGAGGTACAAACTCAGATTCCACTTTAAAACTCATCCGGATTGTGAAACTAAAAGATACAATATAAATTTGATTCGTATAGTTTGAGCTATAAATTACGTACCAGTCCTCAAACCTCATATAGTGTCAGATGGAAAATACTGTACAATTCCAGACTGAGCTCATTTTACATGCAAGTCCAAGATTCTCACTCAGAGTTAGACTGAATGGCACTGATCAAATTGATGAGTACAGCCTGAGTTACACTTGCACATCAATCCTGTATCAGATTGTAGGATACATTATATTTCACTATTGTGTTCACAGTGACAGATACTATTTAATACTGGGCAAAACCTCAAACAGGATTTATGTATCTACCTGTCTGCTTAAAACCTACCACATCAGTGGCCTGTTGCTGTGCTGAATTTTTATGTAGAATAAATCCAGACTTGCACCAGTCCCAGTGACGGAAGGTTATATAATGAATCTCACACTCTCACAGAGTACCAGACACTGACAGTTAGAGAGTGATTTTGAAACCCATGCTAGGTGCCAGATGCTGAAAGGTATAGGTTGATTACTGCACTCACTGACAGTACCTCAGCCTGAGTCATCTAAAGCAACCTAACACACAAATAGTAGCACTGAGAGATTGAGAAAGAGTCTAAAACTCAGAGTAACAGACACTGATAGACACAATCTGAAAACTGCACGCAATGGATACAGTATTGGCTAACTCACAAGAAACAGAGTGGGGATAATTGGGGAATTTTCAAATTGGCAAACTGTAACTAATGGAGTGCCACAGAGATCAGTGCTGGTGCCTCAATCTTTATGGTCTTTATTAATAACTTGCATGAAGGGACCGAGTGTAAATCCAAATTTATGGATGGTACAACGATAGGGAGGAAAGCAAGTTGTGAGAAGGACACAAAGTGTCTGCAAAGAGATATAGATAGGTTAAATCAGTGGGAAAAAGTTTGGCAGATGGAGTATAATATGGGAAAATGTAAGATTGTCTACTTTGGCAGGAAGAATAGAAAAACAGAATATTACTTACATAGAGAGAGACTGCAGAATGCTGCTGTACCAAGGAATCTGTGTGTCCAGGTACATGAATTACAAAAAAGTTAGCATGCAGCTATAGCAAGTAATTAGGAAGGCAACTGGAATGTTGGCATTTTTAGAGAGGGGAATTGAGTTTAAAAGTAGGGAAGATTTGCTGTAACTGTACAGGGCATTAGTGACATCCCAACTAAAGTACTCCACACAGTTGTGGTCTCCTTACTTAAGGAGGGCTATACTTGCATTGGAATCAGTTCAGAGAAGGTTCACTCGGCTGATACTTGGGAAGTTGGATTGTCTTATGAGAAAAAGTTGAGCAGGTTGGGCCTATACTCACTGGAGTTTAGAAGATTGAGAGGTGATCTTATTGAAACCTATAAGATTCTCAGTGGGCTGGACAGGTAGATGCTGAGAGGATGTTTCTCCTTGTAGGGGAATGTAGAATTAGGGGCCACAGTTTCAAGATAAGTGGCCTCCCATTCAAGAAGGAGATGAGGAGGAATTTCTTCGCTCAGAGGGTTGTTCATCTTTGGAATTCTGTTCTCCAGAGGACTGTGGGGGCTGGGTCATTGAATATATTCAAGGCTGTGATAGACAGATTTTTGATCTACAAGGGAGTCAATGGTCATGGGCGCAGGCAGGAAAGTGGAGTCAAGGCCACAATCAGAACAACCCCGATCTTACTGAATGGCGGAGCAGGCTCGATGGGCCAAATGGCCATCTCCTGCTCCTATTTTGTATCTTTTTATCTTCTTACACACACACACACACTCAACCAGTGTGTGGCAGTGGATCTAGAATTAATCCCACTTTCGTACAAAATACCAGAGACTGAAAGGTACAGAATAAATCCCACAGATACGGACAGTATGACTGACAGGTACAGAATGAAACCCATGCTCACACACAGCACCAGGGATTGAAAGATACATGTGATTCCCACCCTCACAGAACAATATCAGACTGAGTTACAGAATGATTTCCACATTCACATCGAGCACCACTGACTGCTAATTAATTCATCCCACAATCACACACACTACCAGAGGCCGACAGATACAGAATGTATTGCAAACTTTCACAAAGTACCAGTGAGTGACAGGTACAGAATGAATCCCACATTCACAAACTGTACTAGAGAATGGCAGATCCAGTACCAATGACCAATTCAGAATGAACTCCAAATTTACACATGACACTAGAGATGGAGAGATACAAAATTAATTCCACATTCACACTGCGCGAGAGACTGATAGTTACAAAATGGATCCAGAACATGCAGACAGTGCCAGAGACTGACAGTTACAGAATGAAGTAAACACTCACATACAGTACCAGAAATGACAGAAATGGAATTGATACCACACATATATGTGATACCAGAGATGGAGCATATAGAATGAATCACACACACACAACAAGAACAGAGATAGAGTTATACAGAATGAATCACACACACACACAACAAGAACAGAGATAGAGTTATACAGAATGAATCTCACGCTCATGTACAGGACAACAGATTAACAGGTAAACAATTACCCTCAAACACACATACATTACCAAGGGTCAGTTCAGAATGACTACAAAACTCAAATAATGTGTTCAAGGTTGAAAGATGCAGATGAATACAAAACTCACACACAAGATACTAATAGATACAGCCTGAAAACTGCACTCAAACACAGTACAAGGGACTGACAGATACTGAATGAATCCCACACTCATATTCAATACCAGAGACTGACAGATGCAGAATGGATGTCACACTAAACTTCTTCTTCGGAACTCCCTTGGGAATGAGGATGACTTTCTTCCACTCCAGGGTTGTGGGTCCTTAGGTAACTGAATAGTCCAATTCTTGATCCACACACTCGGCCACAGGTGGGGCAGATGGTGCTTGGTGAAGTGGGTGAATGGGATTCTCCAATTTCCAAATACTCCTTCCACTGTTTGCATTTCGTTGCTTCCTGGGCATGTCGACGAATTTCAAACTGGCTGGCACCTTCGCGGATGCTTCTTCTCCATTTTGGGTGGTCTCAGGCAAGAGATGCCCATGAATCAGTGCAGATGTCACGTTTTTTCAGGATGTCTTGAAGGAAATTCTTGTAATGTTTCCTCTGCCCTCCTGGTAGCTTCTTGCCCTGATGGAGTTCAGAGTAGAAAGCTTGTTTTGGGACTCTGGCGTCAGGCTTGGGGATGATGTGGCCCATCCAACATAACTGACTAGCCATGACCAGTGTCTGGATACTGGGGATGTTGGCCTGAGAGAGGACACTGATATTGCAGCGCCTGTCCTGCAACTGAATTTGCAGGATCTTGCGGAATCACCACCGGTGATATCTCTCCAGGGCTTTGAGATGTCTGCTGTACAATATCCATGTTTCTGACACATACAGGAGGGCAGGTAACACTGCAGCCATGTCAACCATGAGCTTGGTGTCTGATTTGAGTTCTTTGTCATCAAACATTCTTTTCCTCAGAGGACTGAAGGCTACGCTGACACACTAGACGTGATGCTGAGTGTCATTGTCGATATCTGCCCTTGGTGACAGGAGGTTCCCAAGGTATGAGCAGTGATCCACATTGCCCAGTGGTTCGCTGTGGATCTTGATAGTCGAGGGGCAGTGTCGGGGAGCAGGCTGGTAGAGGACCTTTGTCTTCTGGATGTTTTGCTTAAGGCCAATTATTTCATACACCTCCGTGAATGCATTGATCAGGGTTTGACGCTTGGCCTCTGAGTGTGCGCATATGCAGGCATCGTCAGCATACTGCAGCTTGATGACAGAGGTTGGAGTGGCCTTACATCTGGACTGGAGGCAACATAGGTTAAATAGTTTCCCACTCGTCCTGTAGAGTAGATCTACACATGCGACCTAAAGAACAGCTGATGGGCTGAAAGAACACTGGAACAACAAAAACTTGCTGACAGCCACGACATGTGTGGATTCTTCAGCACAGTCAAGACCATTCACGGCCCACGTACCCAAGGACCTACCCTACTGAGAGCAAAAGAATGGAGTGACACTGATCAAGGACAGATAGGCAGTCTGCACTCGTTGCAAGGAGCACTTTGAAGATCTCCTCAATCGTGACTCAGTCCTTGATGCGAGTGCCCTTGACCGCATTCCACAGCATGCTACCCACCGTGCTGTCAGCACAATCCCAGGCTGACAGAGATTGAAAAGGCCATCTGACAGCTAAAAAACAATAAGGCCGCTGGCACAGATGGAATTCCCATCAAAATTCTAAAATCTGGCAGAGAAGCACTCTTGACACAAATACATGGTCTCATTTCCCTCATTTGGAAGGAGGAGAGCATGACAGGGGATCTCCGAGACACTGTAATAGTGATCATCTTTAAAGAAGGTGACAAGACTGACTGTGGTAACTACAGAGGGGTATCCCTGCTGTCCGCCACAGGGAAGGCCATCACAAGAGTCCTTCTCAACTGCCTCCTCCCCGTGGCTGAAGAGCTCCTCCTGGAATCACAATGTGGATTCTGTCCATCAAGAAGCACAATGGACATGATCTTCACAGCAAGACAACTCCAAGAAAATGTAGGGAGCAGCAACAACCTTTCTACCTGGTCTTCTCTGACCTGACAAAGGCCTTCGACTCTCCCAACCAGGAGGGATTATGGAACGTCCTCAAATTTGGCTGCCCAGAGAAATTCATCATCATCCTCTGACGACTGCATGATGACATGCAAGCTGTAATCCTTCCAACGGACCTACCACTGACCCAATCCCAATGCAAACTGGGGTCGAGCAAGGCTGTGTCATTGCACCAATGCTCTTTTCCATCATCCTTGCCGCAACACTCCACCTCATCTCCTCACACTCACAGTCCTAGAGTCTGATAGATACAGAATGGATGTCACACTCACAGTACCAGAGACTGACAGATACAGAATGGATATCACACTCACAGTCCTCGAGTCTGATAGATACAGAATGAATCCACACAGCACCGGAGACTTCTTTTCTTCTTCTTCTTCTTTGGCCTCCTTGTCTCGAGAGACAATGGGTCAGCGCCTGGAGCTTGTCAGTGGTTTGTGAAGCAGTGTCTGGAATGGCTATAAAGGCAAATTCTAGAGTGACAGACTCTTCCACAGGTGCTGCAGATAAAATTGGTTGTCGGGGCTGTTACACAGTTGTCTCTCCCCTTGAGCTTCTGTCTTTTTTCCTGCCAACTGCTATGTTTCTTCGACTCACCATACTTTAGCTCCGCATTTATGGCTGTCCGCCATCTCTGGCGATCACTGGCAACTGACTCCCACGACCTGTGATCGATGTCACAGGACTTCATGTCGTGTTTGCAAACGACTTTAAAGCAGAGACATGGATGGTCGGTGGTTCTGATACCAGTGACGAGGTTGCTGTACAATGTGTCCTTGGGGATCCTGCCATCTTTCATGCGGCTCACATGGCCAATCCATCTCAAGCGCCGCTGGCTCCGTAGGGTGTATGTGCTGGGGATGTTGACCGCCTCAAGGACGTCTGTGTTGGAGATACGGTCCTGCCACCTGATGCCAAGGATTCTCCAGAGGCAGCAAAGATGGAATGTATTGAGACGTCGCTCTTGGCTGACATACGTTGTCCAGGCCTCGCTGCCGTAGAGCAAAGTACTGAGGACACAGGCTTGATATACTTGGACTTTTGTGTTCCGTGTCAGTGTGCCATTTCCCCACACTCACTTGGCCAGTCTGGACATAGCAGTGTTCTCGCACCTACACTGTTTGGGATCTTCTTCTCCCTGCTGCTCTCACATGCGTTCAAGTCTTCAGAAGAAGGAATTTTCCTCCACACAAGATCAGATGGCAGTTTGTTCAACCTTGCCCGTCTAAGAGCGAAGAGCAAAGTACAGAAAGTCCGCATCAGGGAACTCCTCTTTGCTGACAATGCTGCATTAACATCCCACACTGAAGAGTGTCTGCAGAGACTCATTGACAGCATTGCGGCTGCCTGCAACGAATTTGGCCTAACCATCAGCCTCATGAAAACGAACATCATGGGACAGGTCATTATAAATACTCCATCCATCAATATGGGCGAACACGCTCTGGAAGTGGTTCAAGAGTTTACCTATCCAGGCTCAACTATCACCAGTAACCTGTCTCCCGATGCAGAAGTCAACAAGTGCATGGGAAAGGCTTCCACTGCTATGTCCAGACTGGCCAAGAGTGTGGGAAAATGGCGCACTGACACGGGACCAGAGACTGAGAGCGACCAAATTACATAAAACACTCAAACACAGTAGCAGAGAGTAAAATAAACGGAATTAATTGCACACTCACATGCAATAGCAGAGACACAACGACACAGAATCAGTCAAAAAGTGTCCTCCCAACAACAGCCAGGACATTTCCAGGGAGCTTTACACAGGGAGCGACTGTTTTACTATAAACTGGGACTGGAGAGAGTCTTTGTGAAATATACTTACAGATTCCAGTACGGGTGTTTGTGATTGGTTGCAAATATTTATTCTGATTGGATGGCGAAAGAGACCAATTGTAGAATTCCAATATAAAATCGTTTTGACATCACTCCCAATCACCCAATCACAATCTTTACTTTCTCCCATCCCTCATTAGCATAGAGCTGTGGGATTGTCTATTTAATCCGCACTCGGAAGGGGTTTGGTTTATTTCTGTGTTTGAATTTGAAACTGAAGATGGTTGAGGAGAAGAAGAAAGCAGCTGCTAAGAAGGGCGCCAAGAAAACTGTGAGTAAACCACCAGCAAAGGGAGGCAAAAGGCGGAGAAAGTCGAGGAAGGAGAGTTACTCCATCTACATCTACAAAGTGATGAAGCAGGTTCACCCCGACACCGGCATCTCCTCCAAGGCCATGAGCATCATGAACTCGTTTGTGAACGATATTTTCGAGCGCATCGCGGGTGAGGCTTCCCGCCTGGCCCATTACAACAAACGCAGCACCATCAGCTCTCGGGAGATCCAGACCGCCGTGCGCCTGCTGCTGCCCGGGGAGCTGGCCAAGCACGCCGTGTCGGAAGGGACAAAGGCGGTGACCAAGTACACCAGCTCCAAGTAAAACTGCACAATGGACTGAAAAACAGATCAAACACAACGGCTCTTTTAAGAGCCACCCACAATCTCTCTGAAAAAGCTACACCATCATCCCGATAGTATCAATTTGTTTTTTTTTATACAAAGGGTCTGGAACTTTCTAATTGCCTTTGTGATATCTGTTTTAACCCCATGGATTCTGGGTGATTCACCTTCACTGTTGAGATCTTTGTGTCTCTACTTAATAATGCCGTGTAAATTAATTACTGATCACTGACCCCATGTGCGCGTTCATTTTCGTTATTGTACTATTTCGTCAATAAGCTGACAGATCAGTTCTCAGTCACTTGTTTCCCTTGTTCAAGCTCGGCCTCAATAATAAGTACATTTACCAGAAACCCCGCTGTTGTAGGAAACCTCAGTCTCTCATTTCAACTCGACAGTAAAAATCTTCTCTCCGCTTTTGTCTCCCACAAATAGGTTCAATCTAGAATCAGTGATGCGGTATCTTGACAAAGATTGACCTGAAATGTGTCCGCTTCCAGAATGCTGTGAGAGACTTTCTGCCGCCGCTTACAGACTGTTTCAAAAAGGACGGAGAATAGTCCGAGATCAAAGCGCACATGGGCTCAGTGATCAGTAATTAATTTACGCCGCATTATTAAGTAGAGAAACAAAGATCTCAGACAGTGAAACTGAATCACCCAGAATCCATGGGGTTAAAAGAGATCAGAAAGGCAAATAGAAAGTACCAGACTCTCCGTATAAAAAAAACAAAACAAATTAAAACCAGAGAGATGATGTAGCTTTTTCAGAGAGATTGTGGGTGGCTCTTAAAAGAGCCGTTGTGTTTGGGATGTTTTTCAGTCCATTGTGCAGTTTTACTTGGAGCTGGTGTACTTGGTCACCGCCTTTGTCCCTTCCGACACGGCGTGCTTGGCCAACTCCCCGGGCAGCAGCAGGCGCACAGCGGTCTGGATCTCCCGGGTGCTGATGGTTCTGCGCTTGTTGTAATGGGCCAGGCGGGAAGCCTCACCCGCGATGCGCCCGAAAATATCGTTCACAAACGAGTTCATGATGCTCATGGCCTTGGAAGAGATGCCGGTGTCGGGGTGAACCTGCTTCATCACTTTGTAGATGTAGATGGAGTAACTCTCCTTCCTCGACTTTCTCCGCCTCTTACCGCCCTTTGCTGATGGTTTACTCACAGTTTTCTTGGCGCCCTTCTTAGCAGCTGCTTTCTTCTTCTCCTCAACCATCTTCAGTTTCAATTTCAGACACAGAAATAAACCAAACCCCCTCCGAGTGCGGATTAAATAGACAATCCCACAGCTCTATGCTAATGAGGGATGGGGGAAAGTAAAGATGGTGATTGGGAGTGATGTCACAATGATTTTATATTGTAATAATATAATTGGTGTCCTTCACCATCCAATCACATTCAAACTTTGCAGCCAATCACAAACATTCGGACTGCAACCAGGAAGTCTGTTTCACAAAGACTCTCTCCAGCTGCAGTTTACATTGAAAGAGCCGCTCCCTGTGTCAAGCTCTCTGGAAATGTTCTGCATGTTGTTGAGAGGACGCTTATTGATGATTCTGTGTCGTTGCTATTGCATGTGAGTGTGCAATTAATTCCATTTCTTTTATTCTCTGCTCCTGTGTTTGAATGTGTTCTGTCATTCAGCAGTTCTCAGTCTCTGGTGCTGTATGGATTTATTCCGTATTTATTTATTTCGAGAATATAGCACTGAAACAGGCCCTTCGGGCCACCGAGTCTGTGCCGACCAACAATCACCCATTTATACTAGCCCTGCAGTAATCCCAATCTACACTAGGAGCAATTTACAATGACCAATTTACTTATCAACCTGCAAGTCTTTGGCGGTGGGAGGAAACCGGAGCACCCGGCGAAAACCCACGCGGTCACAGGGAGAACTTGCAAACTCCGCACAGGCAGTACCCAGAATCGAACCCGGGTCCCTGGAGCTGTGAGGCTGCAGTGCTAACCACTGCACCACTGTATCTGTCAGACTCTGGTACTGGGTTTGAGTATGACATCCATTCTGTATCTGTCAGTCTCTGTTGCTGTGTTTGAGTGTGAGGAGTTGAGGTGGAGTGTTGCGGCGAGGAAGATGGAAAAGAGCGTTGGTGCGATGACACAGACTTAGTTGACCCCAGTTTGCATTGGGATTGGGTCAGTGGTAGGTCCGTTGGGAAGGATTTCAGCTTGCATGTCATCATGCAGTCGTTGGAGGTTGGTGACGAATTTTTCCGGCAGCCAAATTTGAGGAAGACGTTCCATAATCCCTCCTGGTTGGTAGAGTCGAAGGCCTTTGTCAGGTCAGAGAAGACCAGGTAGAAAGGTTGCTGCTGCTCCCTACATTTTCTTGGAGTTGTCTTGCTGTGAAGATCATGTCCACTGTGTCTCTTGATGGACAGAATCCACATTGTGATTCCAGTGGGAGATCTTCAGCCACGGGGAAGAGACAGTTGAGAAGGACTCTTGTGATGACCTTCTCTGTAGTGAACAGCTGGGATACCCCTCTGTCATTACCACAGTCGGTCTTGTCACCATTTTTGGTGATGATCACAATGACAGCATCTCAGAGATCCCTGGCGTGCTCTCGTCCTTCCAGCTGAAGGAAATGAGACCATGTATTTGTGTTAAGTGTTCTTCTCTGTCGTATTTTAGATTTTCAGAGAGAATTCCATCGATGCCGGTGGCCTTCATTTTTTTTTACCTGTTAGATTGCCTTTTCAATTTCTGTTGGGCTGGGATTGTGCTGACGTCATGGTGGGTAACAAGCTGTGGAATGTGGCACTTGCATCAAGGACTGAGTTGCGATTGAGGAGATCTTCAAAGTGCTACTTCCAACGAGTGCTGACTGCCTCTCTGACCTTGATCAGTGTCACTCCATTCTTTACTCTCAGTAGGGTAGGTCCTTGGTAATTTGGGCCATAAATGGTCTTGATGGTGCTGAAGAATCCACACATGTCGTGGCTGTCAGCAAGTTGCTGTATTTCCTGCACTCTTTCAGCCCATCAGCTGTTCTTTAGTTCGTGTAAGCAGATCTACTCTACAGGACGAGTGGGAAACTATTGAAACTACATTGCCTGCAGTCCTGAAGCAAGGCCACTCCAACATCTGTCATCGGGCTGCAGTATGCTGACAATGCTTGCATATGCGCACACTCAGAGGCCAAGCTTCAAACCCTCATCGATGCATTCATGGAGGCGTATGAAAGAATTGGCTTGAAGCAAAACATCCGGAAAGCTAAGGTCCTCTGCCAGCCTGCTCCCCGACACTGCCCCCGACTATTAAGATCCACGGCGAATCACTGGACAATGTGGATCACTGCTCATACTTTGGGAACCTCCTGTCACCAAGGGCAGATATCGACAATGACACTCAGGATCGCTTCCAGAAGGCCATGTGGCCCATAAATCCTGCTCTGCCATTCAATAAGATCATGCCTGTTCTGATTGAGGCCTTAATTCCACTTTCCTGCCTGTGCCCATTGACCAATGACTCCCTTGTACATCAAAAAATCTGTCTGTCACAGCCTTGAATATATTCAATGACCCAGCCTCCACAGTCCTCTGGAGAACAGAATTCCAAAGATGAGCAACCCTCTGACAGAAGAAATTCCTCCTCATCTCTTTCTTGAATGGGAGACCTCTTATCTTGAAACTGTGGCCCATAATTCTACATTCCCCCACAAGGAGAAACATCTTCCCAGCATCTACCTGTCCAGCCCACTGAGAATCTTATAGGTTTCAATAAGATCACCTCTCAATCTTCTAAACTCCAGTGAGTAGAGGCCCAATCTGCTCAACTTTTTCTCACAAGTCAACCCTTCATCCCAGGAATCAGCCTAGTGAACATTCTTTGAACTGATTCCAATACAAGTATATCCCTCCTTAAGTAAGGAGACCAAAACTGTATGGAGTACTTTAGTTGGGATGCCACTAATGCCCTGTACAGTTACAGCAAAACTTCCCTACTTTTATACCCCATTCCCCTTGCTAGAAATTCCAACATTCCATTTGCATTCCTAATTACTTGCTGTACCTTCATGCTAACTTTTCTGTAATTCATGTACCTGGCACCCAGATCCCTCAGTACAGCAGCATTCTGCAGTCTGTCTCTATGTAAGTAATATTCTGTTTTTCTATTCTTCCTGCCAAAGTAGACAATCTCACATTTTCCTATATTATACTCCATCTGCCAAACTTTTGCCCACTGACTTAACCTATCTATATCTCTTTGCAGACACTTTATGTCCTCCTCACAGCTTTCTTTCCTACCTATCTTTGTACCATCCATAAATTTGGCAACAGTACACTCGGTCCCTTCATGCAATTATTAATATAGACCATAAATAGTTGAGGCACCAGCACTGATCCCTGTGACAATCCATTAGTTACAGTTTGTCAATCTGAATATGCCCCATTTGTCCCCACTCTCTGTTTCCTGTGAGTTCGCCAATCCGATATCCATGTGTGTGTCGTATTCAGTTTGTATCTATCAGTGTCTGGTACTCTATGTGAGTTTTGAACTCTTTCTTACTCTCTCACTGCTATTTTTTGTGTGTTAGGTTGCTTTAGATGACTCAGGCTGAAGTACTGTGAGTGAGTGCAGTAATCAACCTCTATCTTTCAGCATCTGGCACTGAGCATGTGTTTCAGCATCACTCTCTATCTATCAGTATCTGGTACTCTGTGTGAGTGTGGGATTCATTATATAATCTTCCGTCCCTGGGACTGATGGCAAGTCTGGATTTATTCTCCATAAAATGTCAGCACAGCAACAGGCCATTGATGTGGTAGGTTTTAAGCAGACAATATATTTGAGGTTTTGCTTAGTATAAAATATCTGTCACTGTGAACACAATAGTGAAAGATAATGTATCCTACAATCTGATACAGGATTGGTGTGCAAGTGTAACTCAGGCTGTACTGATCAATTTGATCAGTGCCATTCAGTCTGAGTGAGTATCTTGGACTTGCATGTAAAATGAGCTCAGTCTGGAATTGTACAGTATCTTCCATCTGCCACTGTACGAGGTTTCAGGACTGCTATGTAATTTAGAGCTCAGACTATACTGATCAAATTTATAATGTATCTTTTAGTTTCACAATCCGGATGAGTTTTAAACTGGCATCTGAGTTTGGATCTCAGGTTATACGATATTTCAGAATCTCTCAATCTGATTATGGACTTGAGTCTAATGTTTATGTCTGGAAACATGATGGGAATTAATACTGATAATAAACTCATAACCTGTGTAAATATTGGGCTGGTATTTAACTTGAATCTCAGAGTACATTATTGAGGTTAATTCTGTAACTTTGAAACAGGAACAACGTGTCAGTTCTCTGTGTGTTTAATTTGTAGCTGAGGTTGCACTATTGTGGGATTGACACACTGATAATTTGATTGTGGGTGAGATGTTGGACTGGGATTTATGTATCTACCTGTCAGTGGTAATGAGTTGGGATGACATGGAAACAACGTCTGTCTTTCCTGCTCTATTTGATTGATGGATTGAAAATGTGTCTCTGGAACTATTTCTGCTGTCTGAGACTGTGGAACTGATGACCTGTCTGTGTCTCTGCGCTTTGTGAGTTATAATGTACGTATTGTGTGTGAGAAGGAGCTGATGACACTCTTCCTTGTAACTTGGGTGGAGGAAATAGCCCATTTATTCTGGTTCATTCAATCATTTGCCTGTTTGAACAAAAGTATGTTTGTAACTAAAATACAGGTGAGATCAAAGATATTGAGTTTTAATGAATTTAATCTCTCAAATAATAATCATTATGGATACCCGCAAAAGAACCACCGCAACACAAATATTGTCACTGTTTCACTCCACTACAATAAGTTTCTTCCCATTCTGTCTCCATCCCCTTGTCCACACACAACCGGAGAATGGCCTCTCCACTCACTCCATGTTCCGAGACCAGTTCCAGATCCACTCCGCCTGCCCCTGAACTTGCCCCGGACTCGATGCTGATATCTGAGTCTTTCTGCGGACATGCTCCCAAAGCGATGTGCTGCTGGAAGGAGGCTGCTGTTTTCTCTCTTCCCCCAGGACCGGGATCTCTCCATTCGCGGCTGTTTTAAACCATTTTCTTCCGCTCACAGGCAGTGCTGGGGGAGGGGAGCGCAGGCCCAGATTTCTGCAGCACTTCAGCCAGAAACGTGGAAAACTTCCGGCACAGAATGAGTCCATTCGGCCCATCATGTCCGCGCCAGCGGAATGAGAGGGATATAGCCTGTTCCCACAGTTTATTGTTATTGGACAGTGAAGTGTGGAAACAGAAGCGGACAGTCAGGATGTGGGGAGTTACACAAAGAGGATCTATTATTGGCACCAGGTGAGAAGTGTGAAGGACACATTTTAAACAGCGGCTGTTTGGTTTCATTTGAACGGTTCGACCATGGGAGCGGGAACAGGAAATCTGACCTGTGTAAAAGTCCCTGCTCCGTCGGTCAGTCCCATTCATGGCCCAGTGGATTGTTTCTGGATGTTATTAAATTGTTGTAAAATGGCCAAAGCCCCTGGTATGCAGTAGCTGGGGGCTGCAGGACTGCAGTGGAATCAGACACTCTGTTTGTATTGCTGGGTTTCCTTTGTGATTGTTCACAATGATTATTCATTGAAAAATTGTTTTGGTCTCTCTTGTAACTTCCACCACATCTCTTCCTGAATTATAATTAATACTTTTTCTTTCCACAGGCAACACTTGAGGAAGCTGAATAAATGTAGTGATTCCTCGACACAAGGGGAAGTGCAGCCAGCTCCTCACACACAGTAAGTGCAGTATCACTCACAGAGAGCAGAGACATCAATTCCACAATCACCGACAGCAGAAGTAGTCAGAACATAAAAACACACACAATAGGAGCAGGAGTAGATCATGTGGCCCGTGGAGCCTGCTCCGCCATTCAGTACCATCATGGATGATCTTAGGCTTCAATTCCACTTTCCCGCCTGCTCGCCTTATCCCCTGATTCTCTGAGAGATCAAAAATCTGTCTATCGCAGCTTTACATGTATTCAATGATGGAGCATCCACAATCCTCTGGAGTAGAAAATTCCAAAGTTTCACAACCCTTTGAGTGAAGTAATTTCTCCTCATCTCAGTCCTAAATGATCATCCCCTTTTCGTGGGACTGTGTCCCCATGTTTTAGATTCTCTGACCAGCAGAAACAATCTCTCAGTGTCTCCCCTATCCAGCCCCTTTGGAATTTTGTATGTTTCAATGAGATCACCTCTCATTCTTCTAAACTCCAGAGTATAGGCCCAATTTACTCAGCCTCTCATCATAGGACAATCCCCTCATCCCAGGGACTAATTTAGTGAACATTTGCTGCACCGCCTCCAATGCACATATATCCTTTCTTAAGTGTGCAGACTCAAACTTCACACTGTATTCCAGATGTGGTCTCACCGAAATCCTGTACAATTGTAACTCACTTCTTTATTGCTGTATTCTAATCCCCTCGCAATAAAGGCCAACACGCCATTTGCCTTCCTAATTGCTTGTTGTACCTGCATGCTAACTTTCTGTATTCCTTGGACAAGTACACTCAAGTCTCTTTGAACACCAACAGTTACAAGTTTCACACCTTTTATCAAATATTCTACTTTTCTATTCTTATGACCAAAGTGAAGAACTTCACACTTCCCTACATTATACTCCATCTACCATCTTCTTGCCCACTCACTGAACTTGTCTATATCTCTTTGCAGCCTCTCTATGTCCTCCCACAGCTTCCCTTTCCACCTACCTTTGTATCATCAGCAAACTTAGATACATTACTCTCTGTCTCTTCATCTAAGTCATTAATTTAGATTGTAAATAGCTGAGACCCCAGCACTTATCCTTGCGACACTCCATTATTCACTGCCTGCCAATCTGTTTATACCCACTCTTTGCTTCCTGTCCATTAACCAATCCTCTATCCATGCTAATATATTACCCACAATTCCATGAGTCCCTTATCTTCTCCATTAACCTTTTATGTAGCACCTTAATGTCCAGGGGCGGCACGGTGGCGCAGTGGTTAGCATCGCAGCCTCACAGCTCCAGCGACCCGGGTTCAATCCTGGGTACTGCCTGTGTGGAGTTTGCAAGTTCTCCCTGTGTCTGCGTGGGTTTCCTCCGGGTGCTCCGGTTTCCTCCCACATGCCAAAAGACTTGCAGGTTGATAGGTAAATTGGCCATTATAAATTGCCCCTAGTATAGGTAGGTGGTAGGGAAAATATAGGGACAGGTGGGGATGTGGCAGGGATATGGAATTAGTGTAGGATTAGTATAAATGGGTGGTTGATGGTCGGCACGGACTTGGTGGGCCGAAGGGCCTGTTTCAGTGCTGTATCTCTAAACTAAACTAAACTTATTGAATGCCTTTTGGAAATCCAGGAATACGACTAGTTTCCCTTTACCCTGCTAGTTACATCCTCAAAAAACTCTCATAAATTTGTCAAACAAGATTTCCCTCCAGGAAAATCATGTTGACTTGTTTGAATGCTTTTCTCAGTGCATTGTTCAGACTTCCTGCATTTTCCCAAGGACTGATATTAGGCTAACTGACCTGTAGTTCACAGTTTTCTCGCTCCCTCCTTTCCTGAAAAGCAGTGTAACATTTGCCAACTTCCAATCTGATGGAAATTTTCTGACCCCCTCCCACACCCACTGCAATATTACACGGAACGGCGGTGGGGAGAAACAGCCTGTCTGCCCCAGGCCAATCAAGGCCCTTAATTGGCCAATTAACAGCCACTTATGGGCCTCCTCTCTCTGCTGCAGGTATTTTATCCTCGGTTGGGTTGGGGGCGGGGAGGCAGTGTGGCAAAGGCACCAAGAACCCTGCCTGATAAAACCAGGCGTCTTTCTTGCGGGCTGCGGAGGGGGGGGGGTCCTCCTGATTAGGCACCCTGTTCCCCATGGAGAGCCACCCTCAAAGCTCCAACCACCCCGATTGGGCACCTCCGGACCCTGTACCTGACCCCCCCATTGCCTCAGACTTAAAGGTAACATTATATATTCTATCAGAACAGACTGAATGACAGATAACATAGCACTCCACAAAACTATAGTGTTAGAGTGACAGATATTGTCTCAGTTATTTATTGCAGCCTGAGCTACACATTATATGCCAATCTAAAATCACATACAGTTTCAGACTGAGATACAGTATTTATTCCATAAATGCAAACCGAACTATATGTTCCACAGGAGTTCATACTATTGAACAAGCCTGGGCTCTTTTCTCTGAGTGGTCACCTAATAGAAGCATTGCATAATATGAAGGGTTTTGTTAGGGTAGAGGTAGAGATGTTTCCCACTTGTGGCGGAGTCCAAAGCTGTCGATATGAAATAGTCAGTAATAAATTAAATAAATAACTCAGGGGAAACTTCTTTCCCCTGCTTTGACAGCACTTGAGCTGCTGAACATTGTTACATTTAACATCAAGCTAAATGATTAAATGAGGCAGAAACAATTTGAGAGATTTGCTGATAGGATTAGATGAAGTAGGGTTGGAGTAACCTCATTGGAACTACCAGCACTTGGGCAGAAAAGCCTGTCTCTGTGCTGTAAATACTATGTAATTCTGTGTAGAGTGAATCCAGAATGACAAACTAACCCAGAGATTAATGGCTACTGAATGCATCCCACACACAGGCAGTACCAGAGACTGACAGATACTGAACAAAACCCACACTCACAGGCAGTACCAGAGACTGACAGATACTGAACAAAACCCACACTCACAGGAAGTACCAGAGACTGACAGATACTGAACAAAACCCACACTCACAGGCAGTACCAGAGACTGACAGATACTGAACATAACCTACACTCACAGGCAGTACCAGAGACTGACAGATACTGAACAAAACCCACACTCACAGGAAGTACCAGAGACTGACAGATACTGAACTTAACCTACACTCGCAGGCAGTGCCAGAGACTGACAGACATTGAACATAACCTACACTCACAGGCAGTACCAGAAACTGAAAATATTGAACAAAAAGTACACACGCGGACAGTACCTGAGACTGACAGATACTGAACAAAACACACACTCACAGGCAGTACCAGAGACTGACAGATGTTATGTCCATCCCAAATTCACAACAGAAAAAATAACTGAGAGATCCAACAGAAATCCAACACTTACATATAATACCAGTGACTTAAAGGTACAGAATTAATCGCACTCTCAAATATAGTGCATGTGACTGGGATACAGAATGAGTCTATACTGACACATAATACCAGGGAATGACAGATACAGAATGAATCACACAGTCACATACAGCAACAGGGACATTTTGGCACAGTATGAATCTGACAGTCGTGTACAGAAACAGAGGCTGACAGATATCAAATGAAACCCACACACACATACAGTGACACTGAGAGCTATAACATATATGCCACATTCATATATAGTACCAGAGATTGACAGATACAGAATTAATTCCACACACACAAACAGTTCCAGAGCCTTATACATTCAGAGTGAATATGACACTTTGTACCAGAGACTGACCAATGCAGCATGAATCCCACACTCCCACTCAGTAATAGAGACTGACAGATAGCCACAAATAAAGAATGATTCTCATTCTCATGTACAGGACAACAGACTGCTTTGCCACAATGGTGTCTCTAATCTTTGGGCAAACTCAGTGTAATAACAACTCATCTCCATTCCCAGTATTTCTAAATCCCACCTGTCCTCCATAATCTGAACAATTATTGCATGTCGTGTTGACTGTCTGATCTGTAAACTGCACTGGATCACAGATTGCTGACATTTGCTAGCTGAAAGTGAGAACTGCAAAATAGAAGCAGAAATTGGCACAGCCTGTCAGGGTTAATAAACAGGTAATGTGAGGTAATAAACTTTGTAATAAACTCATATTGCTTCACATTTTTATACTGAAAATAAAAGTAATCAATTCTTAATAAAAATGTTTACTATATTGATCTGATATTTGTAAATGTGCCCTGTTATATATTACACTACATTGAGCTGTATTTCTGTCTGATTTTTCAGGATACTATTTGCATTACTTCAACTAAAGAAAACATAACTACACAAAGAACTGAGCACAATGCTGAAAGTTTCACAGCAAACAGTCAAAAGGGAAAGAGATAACATATAGAAAGAAAAAAAGCTAAAATACTGAAAACACTCAGCCAGTCCGGAAACAACTGTGGAGAAGAGAAGCTCGGGTTAATGGTCCAGTTCTGTGACCCTTCTATAGACCTGAAACATTGCTCCTCCCTTCCTCTCTCCACAGATACTGCTGGAACTGCTGAGTGTTTCCAGAATCTTCTGTTATTCAGATTTCTAGCGGCTGCAGTATTTCTCTTTTTGAAGAATAAAACAATCCCTGGGAGGGAATGAAAGTTTACATAAGAAATAAGAGCAGGAGTGGCCACTCTGCCCATCGAAATAGTTCCACCATTCAATAATATAACAGCTGTTCTCCTACCTCAACTCCATCTTACCACACTGGCACAGCCCCCTTGATTCCCTTAATATCCAAAAACCTATCGATTTCTCTTGAATATACACAATGATTGAGCATCCAGAGCTCTCTGGGATAGAGAATTCCAAAGATTCATAACCCTTTGACTGAAAAGAAAATCTCCTCTTCTCAGTCAAATATGACCAAGCCCTTTATACTGAGACTGTAACCCTTCATTCTAGATTGCCCAGCTAGAGGAAACATCCTCCCAGCATTTACCATGTCAAGCCACTGAGCATTTTATCTGCCAGTGAGATTACCTCTCACTCTACTGAGTTCTGGGGAATAGAGGCCTAGTCTATTCAATCTCTTCTCATAGGACAATCCCCTCATCCTAGGAAGCAGCCTAGTGGCACGTCTCTGTACTCCCTCTAAGGAAAGTATATCCTTCCTTAGATAAGGGGACCAAAACTGCACAGCACTCCAAGTGTGATCTCACGCTGTATAATTGCAATAAATACTCATACTCTAATCTCTTTGCAATAAAGACAAACATATCATTTGCTTTCCTAATTGGTTGAGTACCTGCACGTTAACTTTCTGTGATTCCTGGACAAGGACACTCGGGTCCCTCTGAATGTAAACATTTCCCATTCTCTCACTAATTTCAAAAATGTTCTGTATTGCTGTTTTAGATTAGAGATACAGCACTGAAACAGGCCCTTCGGCCCACCGAGTCTGTGCCGAACATCAACCACCCATTTATACTAATCCTACACTAATCCCATATTCCTACCAAACATCCCCACCTGTCCCTATATTTCCCTCCCACCTACCTATACTAGTGACAATTTATAATGGCCAATTTACCAATCAACCTGCAAGTCTTTTGGCTTGTGGGAGGAAACCGGAGCACCCGGCGAAAACCCACGCAGACACAGGGAGAACTTGCAAACTCCGCACAGGCAGTACCCAGAATCGAACCCGGGTCCCTGGAGCTGTGAGGCTGCGGTGCTAACCGCTGCGCCACTGTGCCGCCCATACTTTCGTACTTTCATTTTTTAAGATTCAGGATCTAGTCTCAGAATCAACTACGTCACTCTCCATCTTGATGAAGAATTCTATCATATTATGGTCGCTCACCCCCAAGGGGTCTCGCACAACTTGACTGTCAATTATTCCTCTCTCATTAGACAATACCCAGTCTAGGATGACCTGCTCTCTAGCCGGTTCCTCAACGTATGGGTTTGTGGGTTTCACACTGTATCTGTCAGTCTCTGGTATGTTAGTGTAAGGTTTACACTGTAACTGTTAGTTTCTGGTCTCGGAGTGTTGGTTTTACTCTGTATTGAATCATAGATCGTAGAGTAGTTACAGCACAAAAGGAGGCCATTCAGCCTGTCGTGCTTGTGCTGCCTCTCTGCACAAGCTACTCAGCTCAGGACACATCCTCATGTATTCATGAAGCTCTGCAATTTTCTTTTCTCTTCAGATAATTATCTGATACCCTTTTGAAAGGCATGGTTGAATCTACCTCTGTTACAATCTCAGGTAGTGCATATCAGATCTTAACCAGTCGCTGCATAAAAAAAAAGTTTTTTCTCATGTTGGCTTTGGTTCTTTTACCAGTCACCTTAGATTAGTGTACTTTGGTTCTCAAACTCTCCACCAACGAGAACAGTTTCTCCCTATGCACTCTGTCCAGAGCTCTCATGATTTTGAATAGCTCTATCAAATCCCCTCCAACCATCTCTTCTCTAAGTGGAACAGACAAAACTCCTCTAATCTATCAATGTATATGCCAGTCTCTGGTGTGTAATGCACTGTACCTGCTGTCATGCACACCGGAACTGCGATGATACACAACCATGGAATAGCTCTGAAGTGTTATGACAAACGGACTTTGTCTTTAAAAAATAAACCTTTATGTTAGAAAGTGAACAATGGTCCAAAATGGCCACCGAAGAAAAAGGGGATTGGCCTTTTGTGTGCTCAAACTGTCTGACAAAGGCAAAGGACAAATCTTCGAATCTAAAAGGTGTTGAGGTAACCCATCCTACATCTATCCTAAAACATTCCAGAATTGAATGTCTTCTTATGAAACAAAGGAGGTGTGAAGTATCCATGTCCTGGTCCATTGTGCAATCACCATGCGGAGGAAACCAGAGTTCCTCCCAACAAGAGTTGAGAGATAACAGCATTTCCTTGAAAAAGAGCCAGAGAGAGAGAGACTCACCCAGGAGCAAAAAGCAACATCAGAACAGCTTTCATTCCAGCCAAGCAAAGAAGCACGTGCCCTGCTGAAAAAATCCAACATCTCCCTTTTTTAGCAGTGAGAGCTGGAAGTAACCCATCGTTTTCAACAGAACCTTCAATCAAGAGAGAAATCTACACTCATCTCAGGCCTGAATTCATCGAGAACTTGATTTCCAAGAGTATTCAACAGGTTTATCATAACCTTTCCCCCACTAAAAACCATCTTCCATTTGCCCTTCTCGATCTATCTTCTTGTGTGTGTGCGCGCGAATGCATGAGTGGATGTGGTTGCCACAATTTCAGGATAAAGCATAGTTATCAATAAACAATTGATTTTCTGTTTTTAGAATCTACAAGAAAATCTGTCGCTTTCTGTTTATTTGCAAAATAAAACATCAAGATGCTAAACACAAATTCAAATACACTTGCTGTGGTCAGGTGGGGAGTTGAAGAATGGGAACCACTCACATCAAACCACATGGCTGTAACACTGGCAGTTTGTGGTATGTAAATATGCATTTTATTCTCTATCTGCCAGTTTCTGCTACTCGAATCTAGGTTTCACTCTGTATCTGTCAGTCTCTTGTATGTGAGTATGGGTTTTACTCTGTACGTGGCAGTTTTTAGTATGTAAATGTATATCTGCTAGTTTCTGATTTGTGAGTTCTACACTGTACCTGTCAGTTTCTGCTTTATACAAATGTATATTATCCTGTACCTGTCAATTTCTGTTATGTAAATCCGTATGTTGTTATGTACCTGTCAGTTTCTGGTATATGAGTCTGGGTTTTGCTCTGTATCTGTCTGTCTCTGAAGTGTGGATATAGATCGGTTGGAGACTTGGGCGGAGAAATGGCAGATGGAGTTTAATCCGGACAAATGTGAGGTAATGCATTTTGGAAGGTCTAATGCAGGTGGGAGGTATACAGTAAATGGCAGAACCCTTAGGAGTATTGACAGGCAGAGAGATCTGGGCGTACAGGTCCACAGGTCACTGAAAGTGGCAACGCAGGTGGATAAGGTAGTCAAGAAGGCATTCGGCATGCTTGCCTTCATCGGTCGGGGCATAGAGTATAAAAATTGGCAAGTCATGTGGCAGCTGTACAGAACCTTAGTTAGGCCATACTTAGAATATTGCGTGCAATTCTGGTCGCCACACTACCAGAAGGATGTGGAGGCTTTGGAGACGGTACAGAGGAGGTTTACCAGGATGTTGCCTGGTCTGGAGGGCATTAGCTATGAGGAGAGGTTGGAAAAACTCGGATTGTTTTCACTGGAACGACGGAGGTGGAGGGGCGACATGATAGAGGTTTACAAAGTTCTGAGCGGCATGGACAGAGTGGATAGTCAGAAGCTTTTTCCCAGGGTGGAAGAGTCAGTTACTAGGGGACATAGGTTTAAGGTGCGAGGGGCAAAGTTTAGAGGGGATGTGAGAGGCAAGTTTTTTACACAGAGGGTGGTGAGTGCCTGGAACTTGCTGCCAGGGGAGGTGGTGGAAGCAGATACGATAGAGACGTTTAAGAGACATCTTGACAAATATATGAATAGGAAGGAAATAGAGGGATATGGGCCCCGGAAGTGCAGAAGGTGTTAGTTTCAGCAGGCATCAACATCGGCGCAGGCTTGGAGGGCCGAATGTACTGTTCTTTGTTCTTTTTGTTCTTTGTGAGCCTTTTTTCCTTTGTACCTTACAGCCAACAAAATCGGAACTCAGTGAATCCATTGATTCTCTAGCCAGCGGAAAAGCCCCTGGGAAGGACTGCATTACCCCTGAAATAATCAAGAGTGCTAAGCCTGCCATACTTTCAGCACTCTATGAACTGCTTTGCCTGTGCTGGGACGAGGGAGCAGTACACAGGACATGCGCGATGCCAATATCATCACCCTCTATAAAAACAAAGGTGACCGCGGTGACTGCAACAACTACCGTGGAATCTCCCTGTTCAGCATAGTGGGGAAAGTCTTCACTCGAGTTGCTTTAAACAGACTCCAGAAGCTGGCCCAGCATGTCTACCCTGAGGCACAGTGTGGCTTTCAAGCAGAGAGATCAACCATTGACATGCTGTTCTCCCTTCGTCAGCTACAGGAGAAATGCCGCGAACAACAGATGCCCCTCTACATTGCTTTCATTGATGTCATCAAAGCCTTTGATCTCGTCAGCAGACGTGGTCTCTTCAGACTACTAGCAAAGATCGGATGTCCACCAAAGCTACTAAGTATCATCACCTGATTACATGACAATATGAAAGGCACAATTCAGCATAGTGGCGCCTCATCAGACCCCTTTCCTATCCTGAGTGGCGTGAAACAGGGCTGTGTTCTCGCACCTACACTGTTTGGGATTTTCTTCTCCCTGCTGCTCTCACATGCGTTCAAGTCTTCAGAAGAAGGAATTTTCCTCCACACAAGATCAGGTGGCAGGTTGTTCAACCTTGCCCACCTAAGAGCGAAGACCAAAGTACGGAAAGTCCTCATCAGGGAACTCCTCTTTGCTGACGATGCTGCATTAACATCTCACACTGAAGAGTGTCTGCAGAGTCTCATCGACAGGTTTGAGGCTGCCTGCAACAAATTTGGCCTAACCATCAGCCTCAAGAAAACGAACATCATGGGACAGGACGTCAGAAATGCTCCATCCATCAATATCAGCGACCACGCTCTGGAAGTGGTTCAAGAGTTCACCTACCTAGGCTCAAATATCACCAGTAACCTGTCTCTCGATGCAGAAATCAACAAGCGCATGGGAAAGGCTTCCACTGCTATGTCCAGACTGGCCAAGAGAGTGTGGGAAAATGGCGCACTGACACGGAACACAAAAGTCCGAGTGTATCAAGTCTGTGTCCTCAGTACCTTGCTCTATGGCAGCGAGGCCCGGACAACGTATGTCAGCCAAGAGCGACGTCTCAATTCATTCCATCTTTGCAGCCTCCGGAGAATCCTTGGCATCAGGTGGCAGGACCGCATCTCCAACACGGAAGTCCTCGAGGCGGCCAACATCCCCAGCTTATGCACACTACTGAGTCAGCGGCGCTTGAGATGGCTTGGCTATGTGAGCCGCATGGAAGATGGCAGGATCCCCAAGGACACATTGTACAGTGAGCTCGCCACTGGTATCAGACCTACCAGCCGTCCATGTCTCCGCTTTAAAGAAGTCTGCAAACGCGACATGAAGTCCTGTGACATTGATCACAAGTCGTGGGAATCAGTTGCCGGCATTTGCCAGAGCTGGCGGGCAGCCAGAAAGGCGGGGCTAAAGTGTGGTGAGTCGAAGAGACTTAGCAGTTGGCAGGAAAAAAGACAGAAGCGCAAGGGGAGAGCCAACTGTGTAACAGCCCCGACAACCAATTTTTTCTGTAGCACCTGTGGAAGAGTCTGTCACTCGAGTATTGGCCTTTATAGCCACTCCAGGCGCTGCTCCACAAACCACTGACCACCTCCAGGCGCTTACCCATTGTCTCCCGAGACAAGGAGGCCAAAGAAGAAGAAGACCTTACTGTATGGATGTGGATGAGAGTCATAGAGTTTTACAGCTTTTACACTGGATCTGCCAACTCCTGCTAATCAATTGTGGGCTCACTCTGTATCTGTCAGTCTCTGGAATATGAGTATAAATTTTACTCTGTACCTGTCAGTTTCTAGTATGTAGATATGGGTTGTACTCATACCTGTCAGTTTCTGGTATATAAATGTGTATTTTGTCTGGACCTGTCAGTTTTTGTAAATGTGTATTTTGTTCCGTACCTGTCACTTTCTGCAATGGGTGTGGGTTTTGCTTCATCCCGGTCAGTTTCTGGTATGTCAGCATGGTTTTATACTTTTCTGGGAGGTGAGTTATGTTTTCTTTCTTTTTCTACTGTTATCATTCAATTTCTGGTCTGTGAGTGTGTGTTTCACTCCATATCTCTCAATCTCTGGTCTACGGCTTCTCGATATCTGTCAGTTTCTGATTTTAAGTGCGGTGTTATCTGTACCTGTCAAATTCTATTTTGTGAGAAAGGTCTTATTCTGTATCTTTCAGCTTCTGATGTGTGTTTATGGCTTGTACTCTGTCCTGGTCAGTTTCTGGTATGAGTATGGGTCTATCTCTTTATTTTTCATTTCTGGTTTATGAGTGGGGATTCACTTTTTATCTTTTATTGTCTGGATTTTGAATTTTGACCAGTACCCGTCCACTGCTAATGTGTGGGTGTGATTTTTAATCTGTGCATGTCATTCTCTGATGGGAGTAGGGGTTTTATTCTGGTACGTGTGTGGATTTTACACCATATCTCTTATTGTCTAGGATGTGATTGTGATTTTTAATCATTGTGTCCCAGTTTCTGACATGTTGGTGTGATTTTTACTCCATACATTTCATTCTCTGGTATCGGACTGTAGATTTTATTCCATACCTGTCAGTTTCTAATATGTGAGTGCAAGTTGTAGTCTGGATCTGTATCTGGTATATAAATCTGCTTAATTGTGTGTGGGTTTTACTCTGTATCTGTCAGAGTCTGAAGTGTGAGAATAGGGTTTTCTTTGTACATGTCAGGTTCTGGTATGTATGAGAGATTTTTATTCTATACCTGTCAATTTCCAGTATTTCAGTATGGATTTCACTCTGCATCTGTCAGTGTGTAAATGTGTGTTTTATTCTGTATCTCTCATTTTCTGGGATGCAAATGTCAATTTTACTGCCTGTTTCTGGTATGTGAGTCTGGGTTTCAATCTGTATCTGCCAGGTTCTGGTACGTGTCTGCTATTTTAATCTGTACCTGTCATTTTTCTGGTATATGGTTGGGGCTTTTGATCTGTACCTCTCAGTATCTGTTACTTGAGTGCGTTTTACTTTGTACCTGTCAGTTTCTGGTATCTGAGTATCAGTTTTAATCTGTGCTTGTAGGTTTTGGGTATGTGAGCGTGGGTTTATTCTGTATCATTCAATCTCCAGCATATGAGTAGCAGCTCTTCTCTGTATCTGTTGGTTTCTGGTATGTGACTGTGTGTTTTAATTTGCATCTTTCAGTTTCTGATTCATGTGTATGTGTTTTTCTGTAGCTATCAACGTCTGCGTGTCATTCTTACCTTTCAATTTTTGTTATAGAGGAATTGATTCTACTCTGGACCTCTCTGTTTTTGGTATATGTCTGTGTGTTTTACATTGTAATTGTCCATCTTTGTTTTGGGAAACTGGTTTATTCTGTATCTGGCAGTCTCTGGTATATGAGTGGTTTATTTTATTCACTGTACATGTCAGTTTCTGTTTTGTGAGTGAGGATTTTAATCTTTATTTAAACTTTTCAAATACTTTTTAATGTGCTTTTCACACTGTATCTGTCAGTTTCCAGTAGATAAGTGTGTGTTTTATTGTGTACAAATCTTGTATCTTCACCTTGGAATGTGTCTCTCAGTTAAACTCCTCTGTATCTGTCAGTCCCTGATGTGGGCATGTTTATTTTAATCTATATCTGTTAGTCTCATTTAAATGATTATTTCTGTGTGTGTGTGTGTTTAGTATTTACTTTCAATGACCAGAACACCAACCACATCTACACCCAACCCCTCACCTATTTCTAACTCTTGCATTTGTCAAAATATCTAAAATTCAATTACATTCACAGAATCCTGCTAATTTTCAGATTTTTAATTGTGAATTACTACCACAATTTCTGTCCATTAAATACCAACTCAGCTTTCAGTTGTTTGATAACTGTCACAGTTCTATATCTGATACTCATTGAGGCAGCTTGTGTGTGTGAGATTCATTAAGTGTCAGTCAGTCGCTTGAACTTGATCTATTCTGTGTCTTTCTGTGTTAATGTGTGTCAGAGTGTGAATATTTTTATATTTGCCAGTCCGTATTGCTATGTGCCATTGTGGGATTAATTTTAATCTGTCAGTCTCTGGTACTACATGTGAATGTGTGAATATGTAATTGTGAGTCTCTCGTACTGTGTGAGAGTTAGATTAAATCTGTACAACATAGTCTCCAGTGCTGTACGTTAGTATGAAATTAAATCTGTGCTTGTCCGCAATGTGCTGTATGTGAGTCTGTCACATTTTTCCAAATGTTCTTCTGTGCTATTGTATGTTAATTAGTCATTCATTTTGTATCTCTGTCAAGCTGTGGTGATGTATGTCAATATGAGATTTATTCTCCAACTGTCACTCACTGTTACTGCATGTTTTGTGGGATTTATTTCTGGGTCTGACAGTCTCTGTTACTCTTTGTGAAACTTTTAAATCTTGAAGTTCAGAGTCTTGGGTGCAGTCGTACAAGGAACACAAAGTCAGCTTGCAAATACTGCAACCAATTAGGAAGGCAGATGGCATGTTAGCCTTTATTAAAAGGACATTGGAGTCCAAGCATAAGGAAGACTTGCTACAATTGTGGAGGGTTTTGATGAGACCACACATGCAGCTGTGTGCACTCTTCCTGGTTTCCATATTTAAGGAAGGATATACTTGCATTGGAGATGGTGAAATGAATATTCACTCGATTGATTCCGGAGATTAGAGTGTTGTACTATGATGAGAGCTGACTAAATTGGTTGTATACTGTCACGACCAGGTGAGAAGGGGTCCAGGGGTTCCCTCTCAGTCTTTGCCTGGTTTAGTCGTAACAGGGTTCAATTTTTAAAACACCGTGCTTTTAGCTCCCCCTTAGTGAATCCTTGTTCATTGCTCCAGTTGTAAGGCAAAGAAATCAAACAGATTTCCTTAGACTTAAACAAGAAAGTTAGAAGTTTATTAACCTTAAACTCTAATCTGGTTAATGACTATGAATACGCGAAGTGACCAGGCTAGCATACCCGATAAACACAGATGCAGATAGAGACAGAATACATAGAAGGAATAAAGGGGGAACAGTTTGAGGCAATATCTGGTATTTACAGTCCTTTAGGTTCAACATGGAGTCTTTGGTTGCCAGTAAGTCTTGCAATTTGTTGGGGCTGATTTCACACTTCAACTTGTTCCGATGTAGGAGTCTTTTCTCTCTTGAGGTTTATGTGTCTTCTGTGGGTCTGGTGGCTTGGGTGAAAGGAGGAGAGCCAGGCGAGAGACTTGTTTGTTTCAACTACAGTTGCACACCGCCTTCTGAATTCAAACTGTCCTGTGGCAAGTTCAAAAAACCTGGACCAGCCAGTTAGTCATGTGACCAGCTGGTTTAACCGGTCCTGGCTCTGTGAATTGCATCATCTTAGCAGGGCCTGGAATGTGCTTCCTTACACCTTCAATGTCTGGTGATCAAAATCCATTTGGGGTTAATTAGAGCAGGGAAACAGTCCTTTATCTCCACATGCAGCATCTCTTAGTATGTAAATAACCTTCCAGCCCAGTGTCTGGTGATCTTCAAGCAAGTTATTTCTTCATTCCAGCAACAGTTTAAAATCAATGTTCATTTGACAAAAGTAATATGCCTCATTCTTGGCAGGTGGGGGCCAGCGAAATGAAATGCAAATTGTTTTTAAAGTGCATTTCATTAAAAGGTACTAGAGAGAAAATTAGGAATGGAACACATACACTCATCTCTCCCACTCATTCAGAACCCGAACGATTGTTACAGGCTGTCTTTTCTTGGTAGCAGTGCTGCTTTAAACGGCATTTTTTGACATCCCAATAAACATGTGGATTTTGGGGAAGTTTTTTTACAGTTTACATATTTCCAAGATTGTCTAAGGTGTCTTTGTTCCAATTGAGGTAAAAGCCTGCGACCCAACCCGAACCTGACGGGACCCGACGACGTGTCGGGTTCGGGTCAGGCCGCTCTTCCGGGTCCGCCTTTGGGCTCGGGTTGGGTTGGGCTGGGTCCGGGTCGGGCCGGACGCACACTGCAAGAATTGCAGGTAAGTGTTAAGAGTTAAAAACGTACCTGAGCTGCGAGTCCAGAATGTCAAGCAGGGAAACTCTGAATCTGCGCAGTGAGCATCTTTATGACGTCATCACGCTTGTGCTGCAGCTTCCTGAAGATTGGGAGTCGGAAGGGAAGTAAAGAGAACATTGCGGGGGTCGGGTCGGGTCGGGCTGGGCTCGGGGGGAAAATGGAGGGAACTCAGGCCGGGTTGGGTCCAATGTGATTCTGTCGGATTCGGGTTGGGTTTTTTTTTGTGATCTGAGCAGGCCTTTATGTTGAGGTCTGCAGAGGGGAGGGTTAGGTTTAAGTAGCCCTCGGTGAGAGTTCTGCTCAGGGGTGGGGGCAGTGGGCAGTTCCACTCTGAATTCTCTTTCAGTGCTTTGATGAGTCATGCAAGGGCTCTTCACTCAGGGAACGGCTGATTCCCTTTTTTCCTGACTGTGGGGGTGGATTGTTTGCTAATCCCCCCCATTCTCCTCTGGGACAGTCCTGCCTGCAGCTATTTGTCCAATTTCTGCTGCAATCCCCTACGTTACTTCGACTAGGTGAGGCATCACCTGCAATGTTTCTCTGCCTCTTGAGAACTTTATTTGTCTCTGCAGGTGCCTGCAAATGCTGCTAGCAACTCTGGCGGGGTGCTTCTAGTGTCTGCATTTACATAGGAGGATGTGGTGTTTAATTTTTCAAACATTTTGGGGTTTGCTGACTGGACAGTGGGGGTTTCATCCGGGATTCTTTCCAGACTTCCTTTAACCTGCCCTCTTGGTCCCTTTTCCCCCGTTCCTTTCTAACCTTTTGCCAGCCTGGTGCCTGGCCTATTCCCTTTTGTTCTCAGCAGGAGTCCCTTACAGTTCACCAGCCTTCTGCTGTCGGGGCCTCCAAACACCGATACAGGACTTAGAGGTGTAGATTTCACTGCAGGCTGGGGTTTCCCCTCAACCTGGCACATGTGGAAACTCCTACAGTACTCCACTACATCTTTGTAGAGTTTTAGCCAGTCAAACCGCTGTGCTATGTGGGCTCTGGGTTTTTGTATACCGACATATACAGCCACTGTAGTCCCGTGGGCCATTCTTAATATTTCTCTCCGGTCCCTCTGTGGCAGCACTAACTGGTGAACCACTGTCCACTCCTTGCTCTCAGGTCTGTGACGAGAACTCCACTTCTTCATCAGTACCTCATTCTTTAAACAGTAGCAATCAGGGACTCCCTCTGCTTCAATTTCAGAATAGGTAGCCTGTGCTAACTCTCTCAATACTGGGTCAGCTCGCTGAGCCTCAGCTAGGGAAGATCTATTTAACTGATTCCCTGGGTCTTCTAACTTCCCAAAGAAAGTCTCGGACAGGCAGACCTCATGGTCATCTGCCTGCAGTGCCAATTCAGTCTCCTCTGGGGGAGCTGGTTTGATCATGGCCTCACTCATTACATTCAGAGAAACTGCAGAGGACCATCTCCTGCCACTGCCCTGTCTCTCTCACCTCCTGCGGTCTCTCTTTCACTACTGGGGAAGCTACCACCTTTGTCCCTGCCCGATCATTACCTAGGAGCAGGTCAACCCCATCCACAGGCAAACTAGGGACAATCCCTATGGTCACCGGTCCTAAAAATAGGTCGCACTCCAAGTGCACCTGGTGTAAAGGTACAGGCATACGCTGCCCTCCTATACCATTTACCACCATTCCGTAGTTTACTGCACTCTCTGGGGCAAAGGTCAGGCCTTTTCCCAGTAAAAGGGATCTAGTGACCCTGTGTCCCTGAGAATTACTATGGGCTTGCTGGCCCCACTCCAGTGGTATGGGGTTACTCTTCCTTCAGACACAAAACCCTGATAACCTTCAGGAATCCTATTACATTTTCCTGCATTTGCAACGGTAGACTTCCTGGGTCTCACTCTTACTGCAGTTAAAGCCATAACTTGTTCTGCTGTGCTTTCCATCAGGGTCCTTTCTTCACTGAGCGGGTGTGCCCTGATTAACCCTACAGGTTTTCCTTTTAGTTTCCAGCAGTCAGCTCTTAAATGCCCTGCTTTATTACAAATGGAAGCACACAGGTCTCCGGGTCTCACTCCTACTTACAGCACTTTCCTTTTTGGCTGAAGGAGGGTCCCCTGTGTTTCCTGCTTTTCTTCCCCTCCCAGGATTGCTTGGGCTTCTATCACCTTCCCACCCTCTGTCCTTTTCGGATTTGTAGGGGTGATTAGGAAAGGTTTTCCCCTGGGAAACTGATTTATAAATGAGAGCAAACTCATCGGCCAGGACTGCTGCCTGCTGTGCTTTATGAGCCTTTTGTTCCTCCACATGTGTCTTTATGGAGAGCAGGAGAGAGTTTTTAAATTCCTCTAACAAAATTACCTCTCTGAGATTTTCATAGCTGAGCTGTATTTTAAGAGCCCTCAGCCACTGGTCAAAAGCCACCTGCTTATTTCTCTCAAACTCCAGGTAATTTTGATCAGCTTGTTTTTGAGGGTTCTAAATATTTGGCGATAGGCTTCTGGTACTAACTCATATGACCCGAAGATAGCATTTTTTGTCAGTTCATAATTTCATGAACTCTCATCTGGCAACATGGAATAAACCTCATCAGCTTTTCCCACTAATTTGCTCTGTAACAACAGAGTCCAAGCCTCAGCTGGTCACTTTAACTGCCTTACCAGTTTTTCAAAAGACACAGAAAATGCTTCCATGTCTCCCTCATTGAATTTTGGGATCAGTTGGGAAAGTTTTAACAATCCTGTACCCAGCCCTGAATTGTGTTCCTCCATATTGGCCATGCTTTCACTGTGGTTACTCTGTCGCCCCTGAGTTAACTCAATCCATCTCAGCTCTCTTTCTTTGCATTCTTTCTGGAAGGTTCTTTCTCTTTCCCTCTCCTCTCTCTCTCTTTCCCTGTCTTCTAATTCAAGTTTCCTCTGTTCCAATTGTACCTTTGCTAGCAATACCCTGTCAGAGTCTACTTCTAACCCTGTTTCTGCTTCTTCAGATTCAAGGGAAAAATGATTGGCCACTGGTCTTAGGAGTTCAGACTTCCTCACCTTGTCACGTACAGTGATCCCACACTGCTCAGCCATTTTCCTCAACTCCTCCATAGTCAGTGCTTTTAACTTATTCCAAGTTACTTCCCCCTGGCTTGGGGAGCTACTAGCTTCCATCGCAGACATGTTAGTATTCCAGCACACACAACCACGAGAAAACCTGTATTGAAATCTTTTCTCTTTGTTGATTGGGAAAATATTGGCTTCCCACTTCCAATTTCCCTTTTGTCTATGGGTAAAATCTCAGATGCTCGCCCCCAAATTTCTCTTATGACTAGGTGAGAAGGGGTCGAGGGGTTCCCTCTCAGCCTTTGCCTGGTTTAACTGTAACAGGGGTTAATTTTTAAAACACTGTGTTTTTAGCTCCCCCTTAGTGAATCTTTGTTCACTGCTCCAATTGTAAGGCAAAGAAATCAAATAGGTTTCCTTAGATTTAAACAAGGTAAAAGTTTATTAATCTTAACCTCTAATCAGGTTAACGATTATGAACATGCGATGCGACCAGGCAAGCATGCATATACGATAAACACACGCAGATAGAGACAGAAAAAGTAGAAGGAATAAATGGGAAAAGTTTGAGGCAATATCTGGTAGTTACAGTCCTTTAAGTTCAATGTGGAGTCTTTGGTTGTCGATAGGTCTTGCAATTTGTTGGGGCACAGGTTCTGATGTAGCAGTCTTTTCTCCATTGAGATTTACGTGTCTTCCGTATCCAGTGCCTTCAGTCGTTTCTTGATATCATGTGGAGTGAATCGAATTGGCTGAAGTCTGGCATCCGTGATGCTGGGGACTTCAGGAGGAGGCCGAGATGGATCATCAACTCGGCACTTCTGGCTGAGGATTGTTGCAAATGCTTCAGCCTTATCTTTCACACTGATGTGCTGGGCTCCTGCATCATTGAGGATGGGGATATTTGTGGAGCCACCTCCTCCAGTTAGTTGTTTAGTTGTCCACCACCATTCATGGCTGCATGTGGCAGGATAGCAGAGCTTAGATCTGATCCGTTGGTTATGGGATCACTTAGCTCTGTCTATTGCATGCTGCTTACGCAGTTTGGCACGCAGATAGTCCTGTGTTGTAGCTTCACCAGGTTGACACCTCATTTTGAGGTATGCCTGGTGCTGCTCCTGGCATGCCCTCCTGCACTCTTCATTGAATTAGGGTTGGTCTCCTGGCTTGATGGAGTAGAGTGGGGGATATGCCGGGCCATGAGGTTACAGATTGTGGTTGAGTACAATTCTGCTGCTGCTGATGGCCCACAGCGCCTCATGGATGCCCAGTTTTGCATTGCGAGATCTGTTCAAAATCAATCCCATTTAGCACGGTGGTAGTGCCACACAACACGGTGGACGGTATCCTCAATGTGAAGGCGGGACTTCGTCTCCACAAGGACTGTGCGGTGGTCACTCCTATCAATACAGTCATGAACAGATGCATCTGCAGCAGGCAGATTGGTCAGGACGAAGTCAAGTATGTTTTCCCCTCTTGTTGGTTCCCTCACCACCTGCCACATACCCAGTCTAGCAGATATGTCCTTTAGGACTCGGCCAGCTCGGTCCGTAGTGGTGCTACCGAGCCACTGTTGGTGATGGACATTGAGGTCACCACCCAGAGCACATTCTGTGCCCTCGCCACCCTCAGTGCTTCCTCCAAGTGCTGTTCAACATGGAGGAGTACTGACTCATCAGCTGAGGGAGGGCAGTAGGTGGTAATCAGCAGGAGGTTTCCTTGTCCATGTTTGATCTGATGCCATGAGACTTCATGGGGTCCAGAGTCAATGTTGAGGACTCCCAGAGCAACTCCCTCCCTACTGTATACCACTATGCCGCCACCTCTGGTGGGTCTGTCCTGCCGGTGGGACAGGACATACACGGGGATGGTGATGGCAGTGTCTGGGACACTGTCTGTCAGGTATGATTCCGTGAGTATGACTATGTCGTGCTGTTGCTTGACTAGTCAGTGGGACAGCTCTCCCAACTTTGGTACAAGCCCCCAGATGTTAGTAAGGAGGACTTTGCAGGGTCGACAGGGCTGGGTTTGCCATTGTCGCTTCCGGTGCCTGGGTCGATGCCGGGTGGTCCGTCCAGTTTCATTCCTTTTTATTGACTTCGTAGCGGTTAGGTACAACTGAGTGGCTTGCTGGGCCATTTCAGAGGGCATGTAAGAGTTAACCACATTGCTGTGGGTCTGTGCTAAATTATTCGGATTCATTCTGTACCTTTCCATCAGCTGCTCTACCTGATATTTAATTTGTAGCTTAGGCTGCACTCTTGTGGGATTGATCCGGTGCCTTTCAATCTGATAGTGGGTGTGATTTTGAACTGAGATTGATGGATCTACCTTTCAGCAGGACTGAGTTGGGGTGAATTGGAAACAACTTCTGCCTCTCCTGCTTTGTTTGATTGTCTGCTGGATTGAAAATGTGTCTCTGGAACTTGGGATCAGTGTGAGTCTGACTGCTTCTGCTCTCTGTGACTGTGGAACTCATGGCCTGTCTGTGTCTCTGAGCTCTGGGAGTGATAATGTACCTACTCTGTGTTAGAAGGAGTGGACTGTACATGTCCTTGTGCCGGGGAATCATCACATTCCTTCTGGTTCCTTCAAGTATTTGCCGACAGAAAGAAAGAAAAATATCTCTTGTAACTCAAGATCAATTGAGGTGGAAACTAGAAAAGACATGAATGTAATATTTCAATTAATAATCATTATGACCAACCACACAGGATGATCAGTAATACAAAGAGTGTCAGTGTCTGATTCCACTGCAGCACTCAGCTTCTGCTGATCAGGTCTTCTTTGGTAGTTTTATAACAATTTAGTGACATCCAGGAACAACCCAACATCTGCACTGCTCCAATAATGGGAATACCTGCTGGAGCAGGGATATTTGCACAAGTCAGGTTTTTAATTCCAGCTGGCATTATAATGCAAGAACTAGGAGCAGGATTAGGCCATCTGCCAGTCGAGTCTGTTCCACCATTCAATCAGATCATGGCAGATCTGATCATAGTCTCAACTCCACTGTCCTGCCTGTCCCCATAACACTTCACTCCCTTGTAAATCAAAAGTCAGTCTAACTCAGCCTTGAATATATTCAATGACCAGCTTCCACCATCCTCTTGGGTAGAGAATTCCAAAGAACAACAACCCTTTGAGAGAAGAAATTCCTCCTCAATTCCATCGAAAATGGGAGATCCCTTATGTTGAAACTGTTCCCCCGAGTTCTTGTTTCCCCTCTTGAGGGGAAACATCATCTCAACATCATCAAGCCCCTCAGTATCCTATATGTTTCAAAAGATCACCTCTCATTCTTCTGAACTCCAATGAGTGTAGCACAACCAAGTCAACCTTTCCTCACAAGAGAACCATTCATCCCAGGAATCAACCTCGTGACACTTGCCTGAACTACCTCCAATGCAAATATATTCCTCCTTAAATAAGGAGACCAAAACTGTAGGCAACACTCAAGGTGAGGTCTCACCAACACCCTGTTCAGTTGCAGCAAGACTTTCCTACATTTATACCACATCCCCCTTGCAATAACGGCCAACATTCCATTAGCCTTCCTAATTACTTGCTGTACTTTCATGCTAACTTTTTGGGATGCATACACAAGGACACCCAGATCCCTCTGTACCACAGCATTCTGCAGTCTCTCTCCATTTAAATAATATTCTGCTTTTCTATACAGTCTACCAAAGTGGATAACCTCACATTTTCCCCACACTATACTTAATTTGCCAAATTTTTGCCCACACATTTAACCTGTCTTTATCCCTTTGCAGACTCTTTGTGTCCTCCTCACAACTTGCTTTCCCACCTATCTTTGTATCAGTAAATTTAGTTACAATACATTCTGAAGGGGGAGGTGAAAGGGAAAAGGACATGTAACAGTGAACAAAGGAGAAGGCCTGATGAACCACGAGTAGTCATGTCTGACATAAACCAGACAAGGGTGAAAGTTTCATGTGTTCGTGCCTTGCTAATGATTGGATAGTATAATGTATACCTGCTTAGAATGTAATTGGGTAACCTAGCTATGTACAAGTAGACACAACTGGATTGAGATAAGAGACAAGACTGTGTAACAGAATGATTGGTAAATGTAAATGAGCTGCTATCTGTAAAATGGTATAAAAATGATGTTTTTGGAACTATTTGGGGAGTTCGTACACCATCTCGAATGGGTACGGTCTCCCTTGCAGATGCATGCAATAAACCGGTGAACAAAGAGCTTGAGTCTCGTGTGGTCTATTATGGACAGAGGGTGACTGAACTCCCTTTCACACTCGGTCCCTTCATCCAAATCATTAATATAGATTGTAAGTAGTTGAGGCCCCAGCACTGATCCCTGTGGCACCCCACTAGTTACAGTTTGCCAACCTGAAAATGACCCATTTATCCCAGTTCTGTTTCTTGTTCAATAGTCAATCCTCTATCCATGCTGATATATTACCCCTCAATACCATGAGCTCTTACCTTGTGTTGTAATCTTATACATGGCACTTTAGCAAATACCTTTTAAAAGTCCAAATACACTACATCTACTGGTTCCCCTGCATCTACCCTGCTTGTTACATCCTCAAAGAACTCTACTAATTTTGTCAAACATGATTTCCCTTTCATAAATCCATGTTGACTCTGCATGATTGTATTATAAATGTTCTTTTGCTCCTTACTTCATCATGGATTCCAGCATTTTCCCAATGACACCCATTAGGCTAGCAGGCCTGTCATTGCCTGCTTTCTCTCTTCCTCCTTTCCTGAATAGGGGCGTTACATTTGTGGTTTTAATATCCACTGGAACTGTTCCAGAATCTAGGGAATTTAAGAAGATTACAACCAATGCGTCCACTATCTCTGTCGCCACTTCTTTTAAACCGATGCAAGCCATCAGGTCCAGGGGACCCGTCAGCCTTTAGTCCCATTAGTTTTCTTCGTACATTTTCTCTAGTGATAGTGATTGTTTCAAATTCCTCCCTCCTTTTCCGCCTTGATTTTCTACTATTCTTGGGATGCTTTTAGTGTCTTCAGTGAAGACATGCAAAATTCTTGTTCAAAGTCTCTGCCATTTCCTTGTTTCTCATTCCACCAACCATTCAACCGAAACCAACAGCCGCTGTTCAAACCCTTGACACTTCTCACCTGGTGCCAGCCATAAGTGTCGTTTGCATAACTGTCCCCATCCCTACTGTCCGGCTCTGTTCCCTCTATTCACTGCTCAATAACAACAAACAGTTTGAAACTGGAGCTAAACCAGGAACATGCATTACAGGTTTGAGGATAGAAAACAACAATTATTTTCAACAGCAGCTTCTTCCCGTTCTGTCTCCCTTCCCTTGTCCACAAATCGCCTGAGAAAGGCTTCTCCTTCCGCGCTCACTCCATGTTCCGGGACCAGTTCCTGCTCAACTCCGCCTCTTACAAACAGCCCCCGAACTTGCTCCAGAGTCAATTTGATTAGATTAGAGATACAGCACTGAAACAGGCCCTTCGGCCCACCGAGTCTGTGCCGAACATCAACCACCCATTTATACTAATCCGACACTAATCCCATATTCCTACCAAACATCCCCACCTGTCCCTATATTTCCCTACCACCTACCTATACTAGTGACAATTTATAACGGCCAATTTACCTATCAATCTGCAAGTCTTTTGGCTTGTGGGAGGAAACCGGAGCACCCGGAGAAAACCCACGCAGACACAGGGAGAACTTGCAAACTCCACACAGGCAGTACCCGGAATCGAACCCGGGTCCCTGGAGCTGTGAGGCTGCGGTGCTAACCACTGCGCCACTGTGCCGCCCTTGTTGATCTCTGAGCCCCTCTGCGGACAGGTTCACAAAACAACGTGCTGCTGGAAGGAGACTGCTGTTTACTCGCTTACACCAGGACTCCCATCTGTTTCAAACAAACTTCTTCCGCTCACAGAGTAAATGACGCGAAAGGACACGGCAAGGGGATGCTCCTGAACAATCAGCGAGGCGGGCGGGACTGCATCGCGCATGCGCTTCTTTCCCCAATCATTCAGAAAACAAAAATAAATTGGAACTTTCCCCAGTTCAGTTTTCTCCGAGTTTGAGCAAAGGAACTGGGGCTTTGGGGAAAGGTCAGAGAACGTTTCAAGCTGGGGGATTCCCCCTTTCTGAAGCTCAGTTTGAGATCATTCCCTGCAGTGTGTTTGCTCTTCATTCACCCGTCTTCTCAAAGCAATCCTCCGAGGGAGTCGCTGTGTTTGCTGTGATCGCGCAGGAGTTAATATCTGACAGTAACAGTCCCAGATTAATGTCATCACATTGAAACTGTCCCTCACTGACAGTCATATCGAACGGTGTGAGCTGAAAGATTGCAGAGATCAACAGGGCCAAGAGCGTTAAATTTGGAACATTGTTCAACTCACGAACTGTTTCACAGAGTCGAGGAATAATAATGTGTCTGTTTATGACATAGTATCAGTTAGAGATGAGACTGCACCGTCTGTCTCCCACGGATCTTTCAAGATAAAATGAGGCTTCCAGGTCAGCCTGTAACTGCTGATGGGGATCTCTCTCTGTCTCACTTCACATCACCCCCCGCCCGTTTCCACCCTGCCCCCGTCTCTCTCAATTTTTCACTATCAGCTCTGTTTCGAGTGCTCTCTATAAACGTGGGATCCAGTTATTGGGTGTGATATGGACATACTGATAGAAAATGCACTATTGATACTGTCTCTCTTCCTCTCTAAATGCTGTACATATGTTTGGGATACATTATTGTTATCAAAGTTATTGAGTGTGATACGTGTGCACTTTATTGTGTTACTGATACTGTCTCTGATGATACATATGAATGTGTAATACAGTGTGATATGGGCACACTGTTAGGAATGGTCGGACTTATTCTCTCTCTGTGGTGCTGTATATGAAGGGGGATAATGTTAGTGAACATGATAGAATCATAGAAGGTTTAAGGCAGAGAAAGAGGCCACTTGGCCCATCATGATCTGTGGCAGCAGAAAAAGGGCTAACATAAAGGAATGGCAGGGGTGCTTCAACCTCGAGAATGCACCTCTTGTGCTATGTGGGAGCTCCAGGATGCTTCCCGTATCCTGGAGAACCATTTGTGCCAGGAAGTATTGTCAATTGCAGCTGCTTAAGCTCTGGGTTTGGAACTTAAGCGGCAGCTGGTGAAACTGCGGTGCATTCGTGAGAAGTGAGTTATATGGATAGCATGTTTATAGATGTGGTCACCCCACAGATTAAGAGTATGCAGGGAGAGAGGGAATGGGTGACCACTAGGCAGTCAAAGAGAATCAGGCAGGTAGTGCAGGACACCCTGAGTGCATCACACTCTCCAACAGGTTCTGAATACAGAGGACAGTGATGCTTCAGTTGGGGAGTGCAGCCAGAGCCAAATCCATGGCACCACGGGTGGCTCAGCTGCAAAGGGGAGTACAGACTGGAAAAGCCATAGTGATAGATGATTCAATAGTCAAGGGAACAATCAGGCATTTCTGTGGCTGTAGACGTGAATCCCAGAAAACTGTGGTGCCTCCCTGCTGCCAGGGTCAAGGATGTCATTAAGCAGTTACAGAGCATCCTAAAGGGGGAGGGTGAACAGCCAGCAGTTGTGGTCCACATCGGAACCAATGACAAAGTTGAAAGAAGGATGTTGTCCTCCAGTCAGAATTTAGGGAGCTAGGTAAGAAATTAGCATCAAAAGCAGTATTCTCCGGATTACTCCCAGTGCCAGGCAAAAATGAGTACAGGAATAGAAGGATAAGACAGATAAATGCCTGGCTGGAAAGATGGTGCAGGAGGGAGGGCTTTAGATTCTTGGGACAGCTCGGATGGGTTACACCTGAACAGAGCCTGGATGGAGTTCCTTGTGGGACATTTTCCAGTCCTGTTGGGGAGGGTTTAAACTCATTTGGCAGGGGGGTGGGGACTGGAAGGTAGACTCAGATGGGACAAAATTAAAAATGAAAATGGAAGGCAGAAAATTAATGGATGAGTCTGGAAGACAGAGGAAACAAAGGTTAGAAAATTTTTTTAAAGTTTGGCAGTGCTCAAGAGTATCAAGTTCAACGCAAGGAGTATAGAAAACGAAGCAGATGAGCTGAGGGCACAGATAGACACGTAGCAGTATGATATCATAGCTATTATAGAAACATGGCTTAAGGAGGGACAGGAATGGCAGCTCAACATTACTGGTTACAGGGTTTTCAGACACGATAGGGAGGAGGATAAGAAAGGAGGGGGAGTGGCAATTTTGGTCAAAGAAACTAATACAGCTGTGAGAAGGAATGATATGTTGGAAGGTTTATCAAATGAGGCCGTATAGATTGAGCGAAGGAAAAAAAACGGTGCTATCACACTGCTGGGAGTGTACTAAAGACCCCCAAACAGTCAGAGGGAGATAGAAGAGCAGATATGTTGGCAAATCTCTAAGAAGTGCAAGAACAATAGGGCAATAACAGTAGGGGATTTTAACCACCCCAACATGAACTGGGATACTTTTAGTGTGAAAGGAATTGAGGGAGCAGAATTCTTGTGATGCATTCAGGAGAACTTTTTTTTAGCCAATATGTAGCAAGTGCAACAAGAGAGGGTGAAGTTTTAGATGTAGTTTTAGGAAATGAAGATGGGCAGGTGGAAGGAGTGGCAGTGGGAGAGCATTTTGGTGGGAGTGATCATAATTCAGTCAGAGTTAACATAATTATTAAAGGACAAGGATAGAACAGGAGTTAAAGTTCTCAGTTGGGGCAAGGCCAACTTTACTAAGCTGAAGAGTGATTTAGCAAAAGTGGACTGGAAACAGGTACTTGAAGGTAAATCAGTGTCAGAGCAGTGGGAAGAATTCAAAGGGGAGATTCAAGGGGTTCGGAGTCAACATGTTCCCTCAAAGAAAAAGGGTGGGACGGCCAAATCTAGAGCCCCATGGATGTCAAGGAGCTTATGGGTATGATAAGACAGTAAAGGAAAAATTATGCCCGACATAGAGAACTCAATACTACAGTAAGCCGAGAGGGGTATAGAATGTGGAGTGGAGCGGGGGGGGGGGAATGGGGATGCGGAATCAACATCGAAATTAGGGAAACTAAGAGCGGGCATGGAAGAATATTGGCAATCAAAATCAAGGTGAACACAAAAATGTTTTATCAATGCAGTAAGAGTAAAAGGAGAACTAAGGAAAGAGTTGGGCACAGAAAAGACCAAAAAGGCAACCTATGTGTAGAGGCAGAAGATGCTGGCATTGTTCTTAATGAATAATTTGCATCTGTCTTCACAAAAGAGGGGGATGATGCAGATACTGTAGATAACGAAGAGGGGTGTGAAGTATTAGATGTGATCAACAGAGGGAGAGAGGACATATTAATGGAATTAGCTTATTTGAAAATTGATAAATCACCAGGGCCGGATGAAATGAACCCCAGGCTCTTCAAAAGCAAGAGAGGAAATAGCGGAAGGTCTGACCATCGTTTTTCAGACCTCACTGGATACAGGTGTTGTGCTGGAGGATTGGAGGACTGCTAAAATTGTACCTCTGTTTAAAAAGGGAGTGAGGGCTAGACCGAATAATTCCAGGACAGTCAGTCTGACCTCAGTAGTGGGAAAATTATTGGAATCTATTCAGAGAGACAGGATAAAATGTCACTCAGAAAGGCACAGATTAATCAAGGATAGTCAGCATGGATTTGTTAAGGGAAGATCTTGTCTGACCAACTTGATCAAAATTTTGAAGAATTAAAAAGGAAGATAGTTGAGGGCAGTGCAGCTGATGTAGTCTACATGCACTTAAATGTAGGAGGCATGATCAAGAAGTTTGCAGATGACACAAAGATTGGCCATGTGGTAAATAGCAAGGAGGATAACTGTAGGCTGCAGGAAGATCTTCATGGTTTGGCCAGATGGGCAGAAAAATGGCAAATGGAATTCAATCCAGAGAAGTGTGAGGTGATGCATTTGGGGAGGTCAAACAAGGCAAAGGAATACACAATTAATAGGAAAATGCTGAAAGGTGTAGAGAAAGTGAGGGACCTTGGGGTAAATGTCCACAGATCCCTGAAGGTAGCAGGACAGGTCGATAAGGTGGTAAGAAGGCATATGGAATCCTTTCCTTTATTAGCCGAGGGATAGATATAAGAGCAGAGAGGTTATGCTGGAACCGTATAAATCATTAGTCAGGCCACAACTTGAGTACTGTGTGCAGTTCTGAGCACCTCATTACAGAAAGGATGTAATTGCCCTAGAGAGAGTACAGAGGAGATTTACGAGGATGTTGCTGGGACTGGAACAATGCAGCTGTGAGGAAAGATTGGATAGGCTGGGGCTGTTCTCCTTGGCACAGAGAAGGCTGAGGGGAGATCTGACTGAAATGTACAAAATTTTGTGGAGTCTGGATAGAGTTGAAGTGAAGGGCCTGTTTACCTTAGCAAAGAAATCAGTGACTCGGGGAATAGATTTAAAGTGATTGGCAGAAAGATTACAGGGGAGATGAGGAAAACATTTTTTCAGCCAGAGGGTGGTGGGTGTCTGGAACTCACTGCCTGAAAGGGTAGTTGAGGCAGAAACCCTCAGCTCATTCAAAAGGATATACACCTCAAATGCCGTAATCTGCAGGGGTACCGACCAAATGCTGAAATGTGGGATTAGAATGGGTGGAAAGTTTTTCATCTGGCACAGACATGATGGGCCAAATGGCCTCTTGCTGTGCCATAAACTTGCTTTGATTCTATAAATTATCCAGCTGCTGCAGTGGAATTTGAACTCATGTCTCTGGACCATTAGTGGAGACTTTTGGATTACTCGTCCTTTAATGTAACCACAAAATCACCATACCTCTGTATGAGAGTTTTTACTGGTTTGTAATGTGGAGTTCAGTCTACACAAATGGAATTGATAATCTATTTCACTCTGATCATGTATGAGATGTTTTTGGCTGGTAAATAATGTGGATCACAGTCAACTGTATTTTTCAATTCTGCAGTCTGGGTGAGTTCTACCCAGGCATCTAATTTACATCACAGTTTACACTTCGTATCAGCATTGCTCAGTCTGATACTGTATGTGATTTTTGGACTGGCAATGTTTAGATAAATTTACAGTAATGGAATTGATACTGTATTTCAGTTTGATATTGTATCAGTTTTTAGAATGGTATGTAATGTTTAGATCAATCTGCACTCATGGAATTGATACTGTATGAGTTTTTAGAATGATATACAATGTTCAGATCAATCTACATGAATAGTATTGATACTGTATTTCAGTTTGGTATTGTATGAGTTTTTAGAATGGTATATAATGTTTAGACCAATCTACACTAATGGAATTGATTCTGTATCTTTCCATTTCACAGTGTGGGTGAGTTCTGAACTGGTATCTAATTTGTGTCTCAGCTTACAATATCTTTCAGCACCTTTGAAACTTTCACTGTAATGAATGTTGGACTTGTATCTCAGGGTACACCATGGGGATGTTTCAACATCCTTTATAATCAATGGGTGTGAGCTTTGGGTATGGTATTTAATTTAAATCTCAGGGTACATCATTCGGTTAGATTCTGTGCCAATCAATCAGTCTTCTTCTTCTTTGGCCTCGTTGTCTCGAGAGACAATGGGTAAGTGCCTAGAGGCGGTCAGTGGTTTGTGAAGCAGCGCCTGGAGTGGCTAGAAAGGCCAATTCTAGAGTGACAAACTCTTCCACAGGCACTGCAGATAAAATTGGTTGTCGGGGCTGTTACACAGTTGGCTCTCTCCTTGTGCTTCTGTCTTTTTTCCTGCCATCTGCTAAATCTCTTCGACTCGCCACTCTTTAGCCCCGCTTTTATGGCTGCCCGCCAGCTCTGGCAATCTCTGGCAACTGACTCCCATGACTTGTGGTCAGTGTCACAGGACTTCATGTCGCGTTTGCACACGTCCTTAAAGCGGAGACATGGATGGCCGGTGGGTCTGATACCAGTGACGAGTTCCTGCACAATGCGAGATGGGGATCCTGTCATCTTCCATGTGGCTCACATGGCCAAGCCATCTCAAGCGCCGCTGGCTCAGTAGGGTGTATATGCTGGGAATGCTGACCGTCACGAGGACTTCTGCATTGGAGATACAGTCCTGCCACCTGATGCCAAGGATTCTACGGTGGCAGCAAATATGGAATGAGTTGAGATGTCACTCTTGGCTGATGTACGTTGTCTAGCCTTGCTGCTGTAGAGCAAGGTACTGAGGACACAGGCTTGATAAACTTGGACTTTTGTGTTCCGTGTCAGTGCATCATTTTCCCACACCCTCTTGGCCAGTCTGGATATAGCAGCAGATGCCTTTCCCATGCGCTTGTTGATTTCTGCATCGAGAGATAGGTTACTAGTGATAGTTGAGCCTAGGTAGGTGAACTCTTGAACCACTTCCAGAGTGTGGTCGCCGATATTGATGGAATCAATAACAAACAGTAACGTGTACCAATTCTATCTGATATTTAATTGCTAGCTAAGTCTGCATTATATTTAGATTGACACATTGTATTTCAATCTGCTAGTGGGTGTGATTTTGACCTGGGATTGATGTATCTGACTATCAGTGGGACTGAATTGGGGCGAAATGGAAACAACTTCTTTCTCTCCTGCTTTGTTTGATTGTTGGATTGAAAATGTGTTTCTGGAACTTGGGATCCATGTGGGCCTGACTACTTCTACAGTCTGAGACTAGGGAATTGATGAACCATCTGTACCTCTGTACTCTGAGTGATAATGTACCTACTGTGTGTGAGAGGAGCTGGCTGCACTGTTCCTTGTGCCTCGAGTGCAGCAACCATCACATTCATCACAATATCTTCAAGTATTTGCCTGTATGAAGAAAAAATACATCTCATAACTCAAGAACAGGTGAGGTGCAAAATATCAAAGATGTGAATTTACTTTCTGAATTAATAATTATTAAGAACACACACAATTGAAAACCCGTGTCAGTATCTGCCTCCACTGAAGTACTGAAGCTCCCAGCTCCTGCATCACATGTATTCTGGGCAGATCCATCCAGACAAAACACTGCACTGGGATCGTCCCAACTGCTCTATGCTCTACACAATATTTCCAGCCATCCTGCATCATTTGCACAAATAAAGAAAAATAAAGCCTGATATGTATATTGCTCAATTCATTTCTCCCCATACACTTGCTCACTTGTTCCACCTCCCCTTAAGTGCATCACCTCAATCTCTCCATGTGATAGAAAATTCCAGATTCTATCCATTCACTGCGTAAATACAATTTTCATGAATTCCTCATTGGCTTTAGGAATGATGATTTTATATTTTTGGCTCTTGTTTCAGACACCACCACAAGTGGAAACATGTCTCCGTGTATTCCATAAAAGCCCTTCAGTATTTCCTCACTTTTTTCATTTGTTATGTGACGTGAATGTTACTTGCCACTTATCAGCCTAAGCCTGGATGTTGTCCAGGTCTTGCTGCATCTGGGCACGGGCTGCTTCAGTATCTGAGGAGTCATGAATGGTGCTGAACATTGCACAATCATCAGTGAACATCTCCACTTTCAGCCTTGTGATGGAGGGAAGGTCATTGATGAAGCAGCTGAAGATGGTTGGGCCTAGAACATGAGCCTGAGGAATTCCAGCTGTAATGTCCTGAGACTGAGATGATTGACCTGAACAACCACAGCCATCTTCCTTTGTGCTAGGCATGACTCCAACCAGCAGAGAGTTTTGCCCGATTCCCATTTACTCCAGTTTTGCTTGGGCTCCTTGATGCCATACATGGTCAATAGCTGCCTTGATATCAAGGGCAGTCACTCTCACCTCACAAGGCAATGTTTCTTTAACTCTAAAATAAAAGCAAAATTCTGCAGATGCTGCAAATCTGAAATTAAAAAAAACAAAATTGCTGGAAATACTTAGCAGTTCAGGCAGCGTATGTGGAGAGAGAAACAGAATTAACATTTCACGTCTGTGTCCTTTCATCTTACAATATGTTTTATGTCCTGGTATGTAATGGTCAGGTTCATTCAGTTTGCAGTAATGGAATTAATACTGTGTCTTCCACTCTGACTATTTGTGAGATTTGTGGAGTGGTGTGTAACATGGAGCTCAGTCTGCAGTCTGGGTACATTATTGGGATAAATTCTGTACTTTACAATCAGGTTCTGTTTGTCTGCTGTATCTGACATTGAATTTGTAGTTCAGGCTGCACACTTGTGAGAGTGACACAGTGCCTTGCAATCTGATAGTGGGTGTGATTTTGGACTGGGATTGATGTATCTACTGGTCAGTTGGGGTGAAATGGAGACAACTTCAGTCTTTCCTGCTCTGAGTGACTGTTGGATTGAATAAATGTTTCTGGAACTTGGGATCAATGCCGGTCTGACTACTTCTGCTGTCGGTAATTGTGGAACTGATGTCTCTGCTCTCTGTGAGTTGATACTGTACTTACTGTGTGTGAGGAGCTGGCTTCACTTCCCCTTGTGTCGAGGAATCACTACATTTATTCTGCTTCCTTCAAGTATTTGCCTATGGAAAGAAAAAAGTATTTATTATAATTCAGGAAGAGATGTAGTAGAAGATACAAAAGTGACCAAAACAATTTTTCAATGAATAATCATTGTGAACAATCACAAAGGAAACCCAGCAACACAAACAGAGTCAGTGTCTGATTCCACTGCAGTCCTGCAGCCCCCAGCTACTGCATACCAGGGGCTTTGGCCATTTTACAACAATTAAATGACATCCAGAAACAATCCACTGGGCCATGAATGGGACTGACCGACGGAACAGGGACTTTTACACAGGTCAGATTTCCAGTTCCCGCTCCCATGGTCTAACCGTTCAAGCGAAACCAAACAGCCGCTGTTTAAAATGTGTCCTTCACACTTCTCACCTGGTGCCTATAATAGATTCTCTTTGTGTAACTCCCCACATCCTGACTGTCCGCTTCTGTTTCCACACTTCACTGTCCAATAACAAGAAACTGTGGGATGAGGCTGAATCGCTCTCTTTGCGCTGGCGCGGACACGATAGGCCGAATGGCCTCATTCTGCGCCGGAAATTTTCCATGTTTCTGTTTGCTGAATTGTTGCAGAAATCTGCGCCTGCGCTCCCCTCCCCCAGCACCGCCTGTGAGCGGAAGGAGATGGTTTAAAACAGCCGCGAATGGAGAGATCCCAGTCCCGGGGAAAGGGAGCAAACAGCAGCCTCCTTCCAGCAGCACATCGCTTTGGGAGCGTGTCCGCAGATGGACTCAGAGATCAGCATCGAGTCCGGGGCAAGTTCAGGGGGAGGCGGGGGCTGTTTGTAAGAGGTGGAATGGAGCAGGAACAGGTCCCGGAACATGGAGTGAGTGGGGGAAGGGAGAGGCCATTCTCGGGCTGTGTGTGGACAGGGAAAGGAGACGGAATGGGAAGAACCTGTTACTGCAGTGCAGTCAAACAATGATAATATTTGTATGGCTGGGCTTCCTTTGCGGGCGTTCATCATTATTATTTGAGAGATTAAATTCTTTAAAATCCTGCATGTTCTACCTTCCCTGTATTTCAGTTATAAACATACTTTTGTTCAAACAGGCAAATAATTGAATGAACCAGAATAAATGTGATGTTTCCTCCACCCAAGTTACAAGGAAGAGTGTCACCAGCTCCTTCTCACACACAGTCCGTACATTATCACTCACAGAGCGCAGAGACACAGACAGGTCATCAGTTCCACAGTCTCAGACAGCAGAAATAGATCCAGAGACACATTTTCAATCCCTCAATCAAACAGAGCAGGAGAGACAGACGTTGTTTCCATGTCACCCCAACTCAGTACCACTGACAGGTAGATTCATAAATCCCAGTCCAAATTCTCACCGACTATCAAATTATCACTGTGCCAATCCCACGATAGTGCAACCTCAGCTACAAATTATGGTTCCCGTTTCAAAGTTACAGAATTAACCTCAATAATGGAGGCATTATGTGTGTTTATGGGCGGCACAGTGGTTATCACCGCAGCCTCACAGTTCCAGCGACCCCCGGGTTCAGTTCTGGGTACTGCCTGTGCGGAGTTTGCGAGTTCTCCCTGTGTCTGCGTGGGTTTCCGCCGGCTGCTCCGGTTTCCTCCCACCTCCAAAGACTTGCAGGTTGATAGATTAATTGGCCATTGTAAATTGCCCCCAGTGTAGGTAGGTGGTAGGAGAATGGTGGGGATGTGGGAGAGAATATGGGATTAATGTAGGATTAGGATAAATGGGTGGTTGTTGGTTGGCACAGACTCAGTGGGCCGAAGGGCCTGTTTCAATGCTGTATCTCTAAATAATATAAAAATATACTCTGAGATTCAAGTTAAATACCAGCCCAACACGTTCTGAGTTTATCAGTATTAATTGCCATAATGTGTCCAGACATATACATTAAAACTCATCTGGATTATGAAAATAAAAGTTACAATATAAATTTGATTTGTGTAGTCTGAGCTATAAATAACATACCAGTCCGAAAACCTCATACTGTGTCAGTTGGAAGATACTGTACAATTCCAGATTGAGTTCATTTTACATGCAAGTCCAAGATTCTCACTCACAGTCAGACTGAATGGCACTGATCAAATTGATTAGTACAGCCTGAGTTACACTTGCACACCAATCCTGTATCAGATTGAAGGATACATTATCTTTCACTATTGTGTTCACAGTGACAGATATTTAATATCAGGTAAAACCTCAAACATATTGTCTGCTTAAAACCTATCACATCTGTGGCCTGTTGCATTGCTGACATTTTATGTAGAATGAATCCAGACTTGCAAACAGTCCCAGGGACGGAAGGTTATATCATGAATCCCCCACTCACACAGAGTACCAGATACTGACAGATACAGAGTGATTCTGATACACATGCTCAGTGCCAGATGCTGAAAGTTATAGGTTGATTACTGCACTCACTCACAGTATCGCAGCCTGAGTCATCTAAAGCAACCTAACACACAAATAGTTGCAGTGAGACATTGAGAATGAGTCCAAAACTCACATAGAGTACCAGGCACTGACAGATACAAACTGAAAACTACACGCACATGGATATGGGAATGGCTAACTCACAGAAAACAGAGTGGGGATAAATGGAGCATTTTCAGATTGGCAAACTGTAACTAATGGAATGTCACAGGGATCAGTGCTGGGGCCTCAACTATTTATGGTCTATATTAATAACTTGCATGAAGGGACTGAGTGTACTGTTGCCAAATTTATGGATGGTACAAAGATAGGTAGGAAAACAAGTTGTGAGGAGGACACAATGTGTCTGCAAAGAGATATAGATAGGTTAAGTCAGCGGGCAAACGTTTGGCAGATGGAGTATAATATGGGAAAATGTGAGATTGTCTACTTAGGCAGGTAGAATAGAAAAACAGAATATTATTTACACAGTGACAGACTGCAGAATGCTGCTGTACCAAGGAATCTGGGTGTCCAGGTACATGAATTACAAAAAAGTTAGCATGAAGGTAGAGCAAGTAATTAGGAAGGCAAATGGAATGTTGGTATTTTTAGCAAGGGGAACGGAGTATCAAAGTAAGGAAGTTTTGCTATAACTTTACAGGGCATTAGTGACATCCCAACTCCACACAGTTTTGGTCTCCTTACTTAAGGAGGGATATACTTGCATTGGAATCAGTTCAGAGAAGGTTCACTAGGCTGATTCCTGGGATGTTGGATTGTCATATGAGAAAAAGTTGAGCAAGTTGGGCCTATACTCACTGGAGTTTAGAACATTGAGAGTTGATCTTCTGGAAACCTACAAGATTCTCAGTTGCTGGCCGGGGAGATGCTGAGAAGATATTTCTACTTGTGGGGAAAAGTAGAATTAGGGACCACAGTTTCAGGATAAGTGGTCTCCCATTCAAGAAGGAGATGAGGAGGAATTTCTTCTCTCAGAGGGTTGTTCATGTTTGGAATTCTGTTCCCCAGAGGACTGTGGAGGCTGGGTCATTGAATATATTCAAGGCTGTGACAGACAGATTTTTGATCTACAAGGGAGTCAATGGTTTTGGGCGCAGGCAGGAAAGTGGAATTAAGGCCACAATCAGAACAGCTATGATCTTATTGAATGGCGGAGCAGGCTCGATGGGCCAAATGGTCTTCTCCTGCTCCTATTTTGTATCTTCTTATCTTCTTGCACACACACATTCAACCAGTGTGTGGTGGACCTAGAATGAATCCCACTTTCATCCACAATTGCAGTGACTGAAAGGTATAGAATTAATCCCACAGATGCACGCAGTACCAGTGACAGGTACAGAATGAATCCCATGCTCACACACAGCACCAGGGATTGAAAAAAACATGTGATTCCCACCCTCACAGAACAATTAGGGCGGCACAGTGGCGCAGTGGTTAGCACTGCAGCCTCACAGCTCCAGGGACCCGGGTTCGATTCTGGGTACTGCCTGTGTGGAGTTTGCAAGTTCTCCCTGTGTCTGCGTGGGTTTTCTCCGGGTGCTCCGGTTTCCTCCCATAAGCCAAAAGACTTGCAGGTTGGTAGGTAAATTGGCCATTATAAATTGTCACTAGTATAGGTAGGTGGTAGGGAAATATAGGGACAGATGGGGATGTTTGGTAGGAATATGGGATTAGTGTAGGATTAGTATACATGGGTGGCTGCTGGTCAGCACAGACTCGGTGGGCCGAAGGGCCTGTTTCAGTGCTGTATCTCTAATCTAAAAAAAATATCAGACTGAGTTACAGAATGATTTCCACATTCACATAGAGCACCACTGACGGCTAATTAATTCATCCCACAATCATACACACTACAGAGGCTGACAGATACAGAATCTATCTCACACTTTCACAAATTGAGTGACAGGTACAGAATGAATCCCAAATTCATAAACTGTCCTAGAGAATGACAGATACAGTACCAATGACAATTCAGAATTAATCCCAAATTTACACATGAAATTCGAGATGGACCGATACAAAATTAATTCCACATTCACACTCCGCGAGAGACTGATAGTTACAAAGTGGATCCAGAACTTGCAGACAGTGCCTGAGACTGACAATTACAGAATGAATTAAACACTCTCATACAGTACCAGAGATGACTGAAATGGAATTGATAACACACACATATGTGATACCAGCGATGGAGCATACAGAATGAATCACATTCTGGAACAGAGATAGTTATACAGTATGAATCTCACACTCATGTACAGTACAACAGATTAACAGGTAAAATATCAACCTCAAACACATATACATTACCAAGGGTCAGTTCAGAATGACTAACAAACTCAATTAATGTGTTGGAGGCTGAAAGATACAGATGAATACAAAGCTCAAACACAAGATACAGCCTGAAAGCCACACTCAAACACAGTACTGGAGACCGACAGATACAGAATGAATCCCACACTCGCACATAATTCCAGAGACTGACAATATAGAATGAATCCCACACTCATACTCAATACCAGAGACTGACAGATGCAGAATGAATGTCACACTCAAACTTCTTCTTAGGCAGTCCCTTGGGAACAAGGATGACTTTCTTCCACTACAGGGTTGTGGGTCCTTAAGTAACTGAATAGTCCAATTCTTGATCCACACACTCGGCTACAGGTGGGGCAGATGGTGTTTGGTGAGGTGGATGAATGGGATACTTGAATTTCCAAATACTCCTTCCACTGTTTGCGTTTGGTTGCTACCTGGGCATGCCGACCTTGTTCAAATTGGCTGGCACCTTCACGGTTGCTTCTTCACCATTTTGGGTGGTCTCAGGTAAGAGATGTCCACGAATCAGTGGAGATGTTACTTTTTTTTCAGGGAGTCTTTAAGGAAATTCTTGTAACGTTTCCTCTGCCCTCCTGGTAGTCTCTTGCCCTGACGGACCTCAGAGTAAAAAGCTTGATTTGGAAGTCTGGTGTCAGGCATGCGGATAATGTGGCCCACCCAACATAACTGACTAGCCATGAACAGTGTCTCGATACTGGGGTTGTTGGCCTGAGAGAGGACACTGATATTGGAAGCGCCTGTCCTGCCACTGAATTTGCAGGATCTTGCGGAAGCACCGCTGGTGATATCTCTCCAGGGCTTTGAGATGTCTGCTGAACAGTGTTGGTGTTTCCGACACATACAGGAGGGCAGGTTACAATGCAGCCATGTCAACCATGCGTTTGTGTCTGATTTGAGGCCTTTGTCATCAAACATTCTTTTCCTCAGACAACTGAAGGCTGTGCTGACACACTGGAGGTGATGCTGAGTGGCATTTTTAGTTTAGTTTAGAGATACAGCACTGAAACAGGCCCTTCGGCCCACCGAGTCTGTGCCGACCATTAACCACCCATCCATACTAATCCTACACTAATTCCATATTCCTACCACATCCCCACCTGTCGCTATATTTCCCTACCACATACCTATACTAGGGGCAATTTTTAACAGCCAATTTACCTATCAACCTGCAAGTCTTTGGCATGTGGGAGGAAACCCACGCAGACACAGGGAGAACTTGCAAACTCCACACAGGCAGTACCCAGAATTGAACCCGGGTCGCTGGAGCTGTGAGGCTGCGGTGCAAACCACTGCGCCACTGTGCCACCCTATATGCCGCTGTGCCGTCTTATGTGAAAAGGTTGAGCAGGTTGGGCCACTGCGCCGCCACTGTGCCGTCTTATGTGAAAAGGTTGAGCAGGTTGGGCCTATACTCACTGGAGTTTAGAAGATTGAGAGGTGATCTTATTGAAACCTATAAGATTCTCAGTTGATGGACAGGTAGATGCTGAGAGGATGTTTCTCCTTGTGGGGGAATGTAGAATTAGGGGCCACAGTTTCAAGATAAGTGGTCTCCCATTCAAGAAGGAGATGAGGAGGAATTTCTTCTCTCAGAGGGTTGTTCATCTTTGGAATTCTGCTCTCCAGAGGATTGTGGAGGCTGGGTCATTGAATATATTCAAGGCTGTGATAGATAGATTTTTGACCTACAAGGGAGTCAATGGTCATGGGCGCAGGCAGGAAAGTGGAATTAAGGCCACAATCAGAACAGCTATGATCTTATTGAATGGCGGAGCAGGCTCGATGGGCCAAATGGCCTTCTCCTGCTCCTATTTTGTCTCTTATTATCTTCTTACACACACACACTCAACCAGTGTGTGGCGGATCTAGAATTAATCCCACTTTCGTACAAAATACCAGAGACTGAAAGGTACAGAATTAATCCCACAGCTATATACAGTGCCACCGACAGGGACAGAATGAATCCCATGCTCACACACAGCATCAGGAATTGAAAGATACATGTGATTCCCACCCTCACAGAACAATATCAGACTGAGTTACAGAATGATTTCCACATTCACATAGAGCACCACTGACTGCTAATTAATTCATCCCACAATCACACACACTACCAGAGGCTGGCAGATACAGAATGTATCGCTCACTTTCACAAAGTACTAGTGAGTGACAGGTACAGAATGAATCCCAAATTCACAAACTGTACTAGAGAATGGCAGATCCAGTGCCAATGACCAATTCAGAAAGAATTCCAAATTTGCACATGACACTAGAGATGGAGAGATACAAAATTAATTCCACATTCACACTCTGCGAGAGACTGATCGTTACAAAATGGATCCAGAACGTGCAGACAGTGCCAGAGACTGATAGTTACAGAATGAAATAAACACTCACATACAGTACCAGAAATAACAGAAATGGAATTGATACCACACACATATGTGATACCAGAGATGGAGCATACAAAATGAATCACACACACGTAACAGGAACAGAGATAGAGTTATACAGAATGAATCTCACACTCATGTGCAGTACAACAGATTAACAGGTAAACCGTCAATCTCAAACACACATACATTACCAAGGGTTAGTTCAGAATAACTGCAAAACTCAAATAATGTGTTAGAGGCTAAAAGATACAGATGAATACAAAACTCACACACAAGATACCAATAGATACAGCCTGAAAACTGCACTCAAACACAGTACCAGATACCGACAGATAATGAATGAATCCCACACTCATACTCAATACCAGAGACTGACAGATGCAGAATGGATGTCACACTAAACTTCTTCTTAGGCAGTCCCTCGGTAAGGAGGATGACTTCCTTCCACTCCAGGGTTTGTGGGTCCTTAGGTAACTGAATAGTCCAATTCTGGATCCAGACACTCGGCCACAGGTGGGGCAGATGGTGCTTGGTGAGGTGGGATAATGGGATTCTCCAATTTCCAAGTACTCCTTCCACTGTTTGCATTTGGTTGCTTACTGGGCATGTCGATGAATTTTGAACTGGCTGGCACCTTCGCGGATGCTTCTTCTCCATTTTGGGTGGTCTCAGGCAAGAGATGCCCATGAATCAGTGCAGATGTCACGTTTTTTCAGGGAGTGTTGAAAGGAAATTCTTGTAACGTTTGCTCTGCCCTCCTAGTAGCCTCTTGCCCTGACGGAGCTCAGAGTAGAAAGCTTGTTTTGGGACTCTGGTGTCGGGCATGCGAATAATGTAGCCTGCCCAACATAACTGACTCACCATGACCAGTGTCTGGATACTGAGGATGTTGGCCTGAGAGAGGACACTGATATTGGAGCGCCTGTCCTGCAACTGAATTTGCAGGATCTTGCGGAGGCACCACTGGTGATATCTCTCCAGGGCTTTGGGATGTCTGCTGTACAGTATCTATGTTTCTGACACATACAGGAGGGCAGGTAACACTGCAGCCATGTCAACCAAGAGCTTGGTGTCTGATTTGAGGTCTTTGTCATCAAACATTCTTTTCTTCAGATGACTGAAATCTGCGCTGACACACTGGAGGCGATGCTGAGTGTCATCGTCGATATCTGTCCTTGGTGACAGGAGGTTCCCAAGATATGAGCAGTGATCCACATTGTCCAGTGGTTCGCCGTGGATCTTGATAGTCGGGGGGCAGTATCAGGGAGCAGGTTGGTAGAGGACCTTTGTCTTCTGGATCTTTAGCTTAAGGCCAATTATTTCATATGCCTCTGTGAATGCATCGATAAGGGTTTGAAGCTTGCCCTCTGAGGGTGTGCATATGCCAGCGTCATCAGCATACTGCAGCTCGATGACAGAGGTTGGAATAGCCTTGCATCTGGACTGGAGGCAACATAGGTTAAACAGTTTCCCAGCAGGTCTGGCAGCATCTGTGGAAAGAGAAGCAGAGTTAACGTTTCAGGTCAGTGACCCTTCTTCGGAACTGGCAAATATTAGAAATGTCAAAGGTTATAAGCAAGTAAGCCGGGGGTGGGGCAAGAGATAACAAAGGAGAAAGAGTAGATTGGACAAGGCCACATAGCTGACCAAGAGGTCATGGAGCAAAGGCAAACAATATGTTAATGGTGTGTTGAAAGACAAAGCATTAGTACAGATAGGGTATTAACGAACTGACGATTGAACAGCAGCAAGTACAAACATGAAAAAAAATCAGTGGGTAAGCAAACTGAACAAACTACAATGAAATGAAATGAAATGAACAAAAGAAAAAAAATTGTAAAATATGTAAAAAAGAACTAAAAATATAAGTAAAATGACGGGCCCCCGTCCTTGACTACATTCCAATGCATGGTACCCACCGTGCTGTCAGCACAATTCCAGACTGACAGAGACTGAAAAGGCAAACTGACAGCTAAAAATCCATAAGGCCGCTTGCGTATATGGAATTCCCACTGAAATTCTAAAATATGGCAGAGAAGCACTCTTGACACAAATACATGGTCTCATTTCTCTCATCTGGAAGGAAGAGAGCATGACAGGGGATCTCTGAGATGCCGTAATTGTGATCATCTTCAAAAAAAGGTGACAAGACAGACTGTGGTAACTACAGAGGGGTATCCCTGCTGTCCACCACAGGGAAGGTCATCACAAGAGTCCTTATCAACTGCCTCCTCCCCATGGCTGAAGACCTCCTACTGGAATCACAATGTGGATTCTGTCCATCAACAGACACAGTGGACATAATCTTCACAGCAAGACAACTTCAAGAAAATGTAGGGAGCAGCAACAACCTTTATAAATGGCCTTCTCTGTCCTGACAAAGGCCTTCGACTCTACCAACCGAGAGGGATTATGGAACGTCCTCCTCAAATTTGGCTGCCTGGAGAAATTCGTCACCATCCTCCGATGACTGCATGAGGACATGCAAGCTGTAATCCTTCCCAACAGCCCTACCACTGAACCAATGCTAATATAAACTGGGCTCAAGCAAGGCTGTGTCATCACACCAATGCTCTTTTCTATCATCCTCGCCACAACACTCCACCTCATCTCCTCACACTCACATTACCAGAGACTGAGAGACAGAATAGATGTCACACTCAAGCACAGTACCAGAGTCTGACAGATATAGAATGGATGTCAAACTCACACACAGTACCAGAGTCTGAGGATACAGAATGAATCCATACAGCACCAGACACTGAGAGCTACCGAATGACAGAACACACTCAAACACAAAAGAGAGTAAAATAATTGAATTAATTGCACACTCACATGCAATAGCAGAGACACAAGGACACGTAAGTGTCCTCCCAACAACACCAGGACATTTCTAGGGAGGTGTACACGGGCAGCGGCTCTTTCAATATAAACTGGGTTTGGAGAGAGTCTTTATGAAATATCCTTCCTGATTGCAGGAAGGGTGTTTGTGATTGGTTGCAAATATTTATTCTGATTGGATGGGGAAAAACACCAATTAGAGAATTACAGTAAAAAAACCTTTATGACATCACTCCCAATCATCCAATCACAATCTTTACTTTCCCCCATCCCTCATTAGCATAGAGCTGTGGGATTGTCTATTTAATCCGCACTCGGAAGGGGTTTGGTTTATTTCTGTGTCTGAAATTGAAACTGAAGATGGTTGAGGAGAAGAAGAAAGCAGCTGCTAAGAAGGGCGCCAAGAAAACTGTGAGTAAACCGTCAGCAAAGGGCGGCAAGAAGCGGAGAAAGTCGAGGAAGGAGAGTTACTCCATCTACATCTACAAAGTGATGAAGCAGGTTCACCCCGACACCGGCATCTCCTCCAAGGCCATGAGCATCATGAACTCGTTTGTGAACGATATTTTCGAGCGCATCGCGGGTGAGGCTTCCCGCCTGGCCCATTACAACAAGCGCAGCACCATCAGCTCCCGGGAGATCCAGACCGCCGTGCGCCTGCTGCTGCCCGGGGAGCTGGCCAAGCACGCCGTGTCGGAAGGGACAAAGGCGGTGACCAAGTACACCAGCTCCAAGTAAAACTGCACAATGGACTGAAAAACATCCCAAACACAACGGCTCTTTTAAGAGCCACCCACAATCTCTCTGAAAAAGCTACAACTTCATCTCTATGGTATCGGGTTGTTTTGTTTTTTATATATGAAAAGTCTGGAACTTTCTAATTGCCTTTGTGATCTGTTTTATCCCAGCTATATGTGAGTAATTCACTTTCACTGTCTGTGAGATCTTTGTGTCTCTACTTAATAATGCTGTGTAAATTAATTACTGACCACTGACCCAAGTGCGCTTTGATTTCGGACGCGTTCATATTCGGCCCCTTTCCTGTATTCCGTTAATAAAAGCTGACACATCAGTTCTCAGTCACTTGTTTCCCTTGTTCAAGCTTGGCCTCAATAATTAATAAGTACATTATCTGGAAACCCCGCTGTTGTAGGAACCCTCAGTCTCACATTTCAACACCTGACAGTAAAAATCTTCTCTCCGCTTTTGTCTCCCACAAATAGGTTCAATCTAGAATCAGTGATGCGGTATCTTGACAAAGATTGATCTGAAATGTATCCGCTTGCAGAATGCTGTGAATGAGACTTTCTGCCTCCGCTTACAGACTGTTTCAAAAAGGACGGAGAATAAACCCGAATAGATACCGGATTGGAAATGTGTGTCTGGAACTTGTGACAAAGTGTAGAATAATACAAGAGAAAGAGTTTAAAATCTTTGCTGTAAAAGATCTTTGCTGACAAATATCTTTGAAATGTTCTGATCATGTTCATAAGATGAATTAAAGCAAATTTTTCCTTTGTCAAAACCGTTGTTTCCGGCACTGATATTGGCGGTTTTTAAAAAATTGATGTATCAGTAATAATCGGCCAATCGGAGCCAACAGTTTCCTGTGTTTCTGTTCATTATCGGAGTTTGGTTTAAACTGACTGGGTGTCGGGTTCCAGCCAATTACTGCTCAGGGCGGTTCCTCACAGAGTTTAAAAAGGTGGATGTGAAGCAGAATCAGTATTAACAGTCTGTGTGTCTCAGATTGTGCAGAATCCGTTGAGAAAATGGCCCGGACAAAGCAGACAGCGCGTAAATCGACCGGAGGGAAAGCTCCTCGCAAACAGCTGGCTACCAAAGCGGCCCGGAAGAGCGCTCCAGCCACGGGTGGAGTAAAGAAGCCTCATCGCTACAGACCCGGCACTGTGGCTCTGAGGGAGATCCGCCGCTACCAGAAATCCACTGAGCTGCTCATCCGCAAACTGCCCTTCCAGCGCCTGGTCAGAGAGATCGCTCAGGACTTTAAGACAGACCTGCGCTTCCAGAGCTCGGCCGTCATGGCCTTGCAGGAGGCCAGCGAGTCTTACCTGGTGGGGCTCTTTGAGGACACCAACCTGTGCGCCATCCACGCCAAGCGAGTCACCATCATGCCCAAAGACATCCAGCTGGCCCGCCGCATCCGCGGGGAACGCGCCTAAAACCCGGCTTCAGTAACAAGTGTAACAAGGGCTCTTTTCAGAGCCACCAAATCAGCAAAGGAAAGAGCTGCCATCTCTGTTCATCATCAAACCCATTAGATTGGAGGGGCGGCCACATGGTTTCTGGTAAAGGCCTGGAAGACTGAGAGCTGATCTGGAATTTAGAAAGCAGCATTACCGGAGACTCATTGCTGTTCAGCACAATCTCAACCTTGCTCCTGGGATCCGTTAGCTGACATTTGGGGAAAATAAATAGATCCCAGTTTTATTTGGAAGGAATTAATGGAGCCAGCTCCGTTCACATGAGGGTTATTTACAAACATTACCCAATGAGTTCGCTAATAGTTGAATCCCTTGGAAATCGGTACACAGGACAGGTGAGGCAGCTCGGTCACTGACTCGAACCGCCAGTTGCCCAGGGTTGCAAACCCTGACACTGCGGGGAGAGAATCCCCGACTCTCCCGCCGCCGGGGGATTAGACAGCTTTGTGTCCGGAGAATACGGAGGGCCGGGGGGAAGGCACATATTAAAGCGCTGCAATGGACTCAGCTCCCGTGTGTGAGCAACTCTCAGATTCCGTCCTCTGGGAACAGTGCGGTCTAAACAGATCAGGTTAGGAGAGAAACACACAGCCCGAGAATGGCCTCTTCCTTCCTGCATTTACTCTGTTCCGGGAGCAAATTCTCATTGAGAAGCCGGAGAGAGAAAAAAAACAGAATTCAAACTGTCTGTATGCGAAACAGGTCAATCCACTGTTACAATAACTCCATCTCTGATTCCCTCCTGACAGTAACCAGCCCTTTCACAGAGACTGTGGGTGGCTCTGAAAAGAGCCTTTGGTTTATTGGATGACATTATGGCCGCTTTACTTTTTCTGGGAGCTCTGAGCGCTGGTTTTCTTAGGCAGCAGCACGGCCTGGATATTAGGCAGCACCCCGCCCTGAGCGATGGTCACTCCTCCCAGCAGCTTGTTGAGCTCCTCGTCGTTGCGGACGGCCAGCTGCAGGTGTCTGGGGATGATGCGGCTCTTCTTGTTGTCCCGGGCCGCGTTACCGGCCAGCTCGAGGATTTCAGCGGTCAGATACTCGAGCACAGCAGCCAAATAGACCGGGGCTCCGGCACCCACACGCTCAGCATAGTTACCCTTTCTCAGGAGCCTGTGAACCCGGCCCACCGGGAACTGCAGTCCAGCCCGGGAGGAGCGAGACTTGGCCTTGGCCCGAGCTTTCCCGCTGGTCTTTCCTCTTCCAGTCATTTTCACAATCTCACAAATACTTTCACAAAGAATGGTTATTTTCTGCAGCATTTCCTGTACTTATAGACTGAGAACTCATCTCATTGGTCGGTACTTAATTCACCTCATTTGCCTATATTCTTCACCAATCAGGACACAAACAGAAGAGGGCGGGATTTACCCGCCACACGACCAGAAGCAGAGAATTTGTCAATTTCACAAAGCCCGCCAATTTCATTTCCGGAAAAGAGCGGATTAAAATAAATGTCATCCTTAGTCAAAGATTTCAAATCCCTTCTCTTTTTTTTGTTTTATTCTATTCTTTCCGTCACCAATCACAAGCGCGGTTTAAAAATGTTGTTTAAATTGTGGTTCATTCCACAATCGTTTACAAACTGTTCCAGGTGGGAATAAATCCCTGTTCACAGCATTTCCCTGAAGGAAAACACTCAGTTTAGTCTTCAATCAGAGCCCAGTGTCCTTCTCTGAAAAGAGGAAGCCGGATCTGCTTAATCTGCTCTGTTCCTGTTCCGGCGAGTTGCTGTGAATAAAACGATGAATCAGTTCACATTTCAGGAAAAGAGTGAAGGGACTAAGGTCTGACCGTTGCAGCTAAAAACAGCTGTTAATGCAGTCATTCAGGAGCTGTGCCATAATAACAGCTTTAAGCAAAAAAGCGAAGGCGGACGACCGGATTATGTGTCCGTGTACAGTTTATGGGACAGGAGACACAGGAACAGCAGTGGGAACGTTATTATGTTATACATGGTTTTAAAATAATTTAATGGAGATGTCGGATGCAGCTTTTTCAGAGAGATTGTGGGTGGCTCTTAAAAGAGCCGTTGTGTTTGATCTGTTTTTCAGTCCATTGTGCAGTTTTACTTGGAGCTGGTGTACTTGGTCACCGCCTTTGTCCCTTCCGACACGGCGTGCTTGGCCAGCTCCCCGGGCAGCAGCAGGCGCACGGCGGTCTGGATCTCCCGGGAGCTGATGGTTCTGCGCTTGTTGTAATGGGCCAGGCGGGAAGCCTCACCCGCGATGCGCTCGAAAATATCGTTCACAAACGAGTTCATGATGCTCATGGCCTTGGAGGAGATGCCGGTGTCGGGGTGAACCTGCTTCATCACTTTGTAGATGTAGATGGAGTAACTCTCCTTCCTCGACTTTCTCCGCCTCTTGCCGCCCTTTGCTGACGGTTTACTCACAGTTTTCTTGGCGCCCTTCTTAGCAGCTGTTTTCTTCTTCTTCTCCTCAACCATCTTCAGATTCAATTTCAGACACAGAAATAAACCAAACCCCTTCCGAGTGCCGATTAAATAGACAATCCCACAGCTCTATGCTAATGAGGGATGGGGGGAAAGTAAAGATTGTGATTGGGTGATTGGGAGTGATGTCATAAAGGTTTTTTTACTGTAATTCTCTAATTGGTGTTTTTCCCCATCCAATCAGAATAAATATTTGCAACCAATCACAAACACCCTTCCTGCAATCAGGAAGGATATTTCACGAAGATTCTCCGGCCCCAGTTGATATTGAAAGAGCCGCTCCCTGTGTACAGCTCCCTGGAAATGTCCTGGCTGTTGGTGGGAGGACACTTATTGAAGATTCAGTGTCGTTGTGTCTCTGCTATTGCATGTGAATGTGTAATTAATTCCACTGCTTTTAGTCTGTGGTACTGTGTTTGCACATGTTATGTAATTCGGTAGCTCTCGGTCTCTGGTGCTGTATGGATTCCTTCTCTATCTGTCAGACTCTGGTGCTGTGTTTGAGTATGACATCCATTCTGTATCTGTCGGTCTCTGGGATGGTACGTGAATTTGGGACTTGCTCTGAATCTGTCAGTGGTTCTGTATGTGTGGAATTCAAGCTATCTGTGTCAGCACCTCACAATATGTAGGAGTTCACGATTTATTTGTCAGTCTCTGGTAATTTTGGCAGTTACTGAATCTGCCAGTGGTACTGTAGGAGTGTTTGTGATTGATTTTGTATGTGTCAGTCTTTGCTACTACATCGGAGTGTGGGATTAATTTTGTATCTCTCAGCCTCTGGTAGTGTGTGAGATTGTGGGATGAATTGATCAGCAGTCAGTGGTGCTCTATGTGAATGTGGAAATCATTCTGTAACTCCGTCTCATATTGTCATGTGCGAGTGGGAATCACATGTATCTTTCGATACCTAGTGGTGTGTGTGAGCATGGGATTCATCCTGTACTTGTCGGTGGTACTGTATGCATCTGTGGGATTGATTTTGTACCTTTCAGTCACTGGTATTGTGTATGAAAGTGAGATGAATTCTAGATCTGCCACACACTGGTTGTGTGTGTATGTGTGTGTGTGTAAGAATATAATAACATCCGAAATAGGAGCAGAAATAGGCCATTTGACCCACCAAGCCTGCTCTGCCATTCGATAAGATCATGGCTCTTCTGATTGTGACCTTAATTTCACCTTCCTGCCTGCGCCCATAACCATTGATTCCCAACCATTGATTTCCATGTAGATCAAAAATTTGTCTAACAGAGCCTTGATTCAATGACTCAGCCTCCACAGTCCTCTGGGGAACAGAATTCCAAAGATGAACAACCCTCTGAGAGAAGAAATTCCTCTTCATCTCCTTCTTGAATGGAAGACCACTTAGCTTGAAACTCTCGCCCCTACATTCCCCCACAAGGAGAAACATCCTCTCAGCATCTACCTGTCCAGCCCACTGAGAATCTTATAGGTTTCAATAAGATCACCTCTCAATCTTATAACTACAGTGGGTATAGGCCCAACCTGCTCAACATTGTCTCATAAGGCAATCCTTCATCACAGAAATCAGCCTAGTGAACCTTCTCTGAATTGATTCCAATGCAAGTATATCCCTCCTTAAGTAAGGAGACCAAAACTGTATGGAGTCCTTTAGTTGGGTTGTCACTAATGCCCTAGACAGTTATAGTAAAACTTCCCTACTTTTATACTCCATTCCCCTTGCTAAAAATGCCAACATTCCATTTTCCTTCCTAATTACTTGCTATACCTTCATGCTAACTTTTTGTAATTCATGTACCTGGACACCCAGATCCCTCGGTACAGCAGCATTCTGCAGTCTCTCTCTCTATGTAAGTAATATTCTGTTTTTCTATTCTTCCTGTCAAATTAGACAACCTCACATTTTCCCACATTATACTCCAGCTGCCAAACCTTTGCCCATTGACTTAACCTATCTATATCTCTTTGCAGACACTTTATCCTCCTCATAACTTGCTTTCCTATCGATCTTTGTCACATCCATAAATTTGGCAACAATACACTTGATCGCTTCATGTAAGTTATTAATATAGACCATACATAGTTGAGGCACCAGCACTGATCACTGTGGCACTCCATTAGTTACAAATTGCGAAAATGTAAATGCCCAATTTATCCCCACTCTCTGTTTCCTGTGAGTTAGCTAATCCTAGATCCATGAGTGTATAGTCTTCAGTTTGTATCTGTCAGCATCGAGTGCTCCATGTGAGTTTTGGACTCTTTCTCAATCTCTCAGTGCTACTATTTGTGTGTTAGATTGCTTTAGATGACTCAGGCTGAGGAATTGTGAGTGAGTGCAGTCATCAACTGATGCCTTTCAGCACCTGGCACTGAGCATGTGTTTCAGCATCACTCTCTATCTGGCAGTGTCTGGTACTCTGTATGAGTATGGGATTCATTATATAATCTTCTGTCCCTGGGACTGTTTGCAAGTCTGGATTCATTCTACATAAAATGTCAGCACAGCAACAGGCCACTGATGTGGTTGGTTTTAAGCAGACAATACGTTTGAGGTTTTGCCTAGTATTAAATATCTGTCACTGTGAACACAATAGTGGAAGATAATGTATCCTCCAATCTAATACCGGATTGGTGGGCAAGTGTAACTCAGACTGTACGAAGCAATTTGATCAGTGCCATTCAGTCGGACAGTGATAATTTTGGACTTGCATGTAAAATGAGCTCAGTCTGGAACTGTACAGTATCTTCCATCTGACACTATATGTGGTTTTTGGACTGGTAGAAAACTTATAGCTCACTAGACAAATCAAATTTATATTGTATCTTTTAGTTCCACAATCCAGATAAGTTTTAAACTGGAATATGAGTTTGTATCTCAGGTTATACTGTTTTTCATAATCTCTCAATCTGATTATGCAGTTGAGATATGGACTAGTGTCCAAATGTGGGTGATGCAGTGGTTAGCACCGCAGCCTCACAGCTCCAGTGACCCGGGTCCAGTTCTGGGTACTGCCTGTGTGGAGTTTGCAAGTTCTCCCTGTGACCGCGTGGGTTTCCGCCGAGTGCTCCGGTTTCCTCCCACAGCCAAAGACTTGCAGGTTGATCAGTAAATTGGCCATTGTAAATTTCCCCTAGTGTAGGTAGGTGGTAGGAGAATGGTGGGGATGTGGTAGGGAGTATGGGATTAATGTAGGGTTAATATAAATGGGTGGTTGTTGGTCGGCACAGACCCGGTGGGCCGATAGGCCTGTTTCAATGCTGTATCTCTAAATAAAAATAAATACATTATGGGAATTAATACTGCAACTTCTAAACTCATAACGTGTAAATATTTAGCTGGTATTTAACCTGAATCTCAGAGTACATTATTGAGGTTAATTCTGTAACTTTGAAACGGGAACCACGTGCCAGTTCTATATGTATTTAAATTGTAGCTGAGGTTAGTCATAGAGTCAGAGTTATACAGCATAGAAACAGGCCCTTCAGCCCATCGTGTCCATGTCAGCCATCAAGGACCTATCTATTCTAATCCTATTTTCTAGCACTTGGCCTGTAGCCTTGTATGCTATGGCATTTCAAGTGCTTATCTAAATTATTCTTAAATGTTGAGGGTTCCTGCCTCTACTGCCCCTTCAAGCAGTGTGTTCCAGATTCCAACCACTCTCTGGGAGAAAAGGTTTTTCCTCAATTCCCCGCTCAACCTCTTGCCCCTTACCTTAAATCCATGCCCCCTGGTTATTGACACCTCTGCTAAGGGAAAAAAAGTTTCTTCCTATCTACCGTATCTATGCCACTCATAATTTTTTATACCTCAATCAAGTCCCCCCTCGGCCTTCTCTGTTCTAAGGAAAACAACCATGGTCTATCCAGTCTCTCTTCACAGCTGAAATGTTCCAGCTCAGGCAACATCCTGGTGAATCTCCTCTACAACCTCTCCAGTGCAATCACATCCTTCCTCTAGTGTGGCGACCAGAACTGTACACAGTACTCCAGCTGTGGCCGAACTAGCATTTTATACAACTCCATCATAACCTCCCTGCTCTTATATTCTATGCCTCGGCTAATAAAGGCAACTATCCCATATGTCTTCCTAACCACCTTTTCCACCTGTGCTGCTGCCTTCGGTGTTCAATGGACAAGTATACCAATGTCCCTCTGTACTTCCTGTGGTCCTTTCATCTATTGTATATTCTCTTGCCTTGTTAGTCCTCCCAAAATGCATCACCTCACACTTCTCAGAATTGAATTTTATCTGCCACTGCTCTGCCCACCTTACCAACCCATCCACATCATCCGTAATCTAAGGCTTTCCTCCTCACTATTTACGACACCCACCAATTTTCATGTCATCTGCGAACTTACTGATCATATCACCTATATTCACATCAAAATCATTAATGTACACTGCAAACAGCAAGGGTCCCTGCACCAATCCCTGCGTACACCACTGGTCACAGGCTTTCAATCGCAAAAACAACCCTCGACCATCACCCTCTGCCTCCTGCCAATAAGCCAATTTTGGATCCAATTTGCCAAATTGGCCTGGATCCCATGGACTCTTACCTTCTTGACCAATCTCCCATGTGGGACCTTATCAAAAGCCTTACTGAAGTCCATGTAGACTCCATCAACTGCTTTAACCTCATCTACATGCCTAATCACCACCTCACAAAATTCAATCAAATTTGTTAGACACGATCTCCCCCTGACAAAGCCATACTGACTATCCCTGATTGATCCCTGCCTCTCCAAATGGAGATTAATCCTGTCCCTCAGAATTTTTTCCAATAGTTTTCTTACCACTGATGTTAGACTCACTGGCCTGTAATTACCTGGTTTATCCCTGCTACCCTTCTTGAATAATGGTACCACATTCACTGTCCTCCAGTCCTCTGGCACCTCTCCTGTGGCCAGAGAGGATTTGAAAATTTGTGTCAGAGACCATGCAATCTCCTCCCTTGCCACACATAGCAGCCTGGAATACATCTCATCTGGGCCTGATGATTTATCCACTTTTGAGCCCGCTAAAACCGCTAACACCTCCTCCCTTTCAATGCTAATTTGTTCACGTATATCACAATCCCCCTCCCTGATCTCTACACCAACACCGTCCTTCTCTATAGTGAACACAGACGAAAAGTAACCAACCAAAACCTCGCTTACATCCTCCGACTCCACATACAGATTGCCACGTTGGTCCCTAATGGGCCCTACTCTTTCCCTGGTTATCGTCTTGTCCTTAATATACTTATAAAATGCCTTGGGATTTTCCTTTATCTTGCCCACCAGTGTTTTTTCATGCCCCCTCTTCGCTCTCTTAATTACTTTTTTTTTACTGTACCCCCCCCCCACCTGCACTTTCTATACTCCTCTAGGGCCTTTGCTGTTTTCAGCTCTCTGAATCTGCCATAAGCCTTTTTTTTTTTTCCTTATTCAATCCTCGCTATCCCTTGACATTCAGGGTTCCCTGAACTTGTTGGTCCTACCCTTCATCTTTACGGGAACATGTGGGCCCTGAACTCTCACTATCTCCTTTATAAATGACTCCCACTGGTCTGATGTAGACTTTCCTAGAAGTAGCTGCTCCCAGTCCACTTTGGCCAGATCCTGTTTTATCATATTGAAATTGACCTTCCCCCAAAACAGTACCTTTATTTCCAGTTCATTTTTGTCCTTTTCCATAACTGCCTTAAATCTTAGAGTTATGGTCACTATCCATGAAATGCTCCCCCACTGACACTTCTACCACTTGTTCGGCTTCATTCCCCGAGATGTGGTCCAGTACCACTTTCTCTTGCAGGACTCTGTACGTGCTTGGTCAAAAAGCTCTCCCGAATGCACTTTCAGAATTCCACCCCCTTTAATCTTTTGCACTACGACTATCCCAGTTAATATTGGGGAAGTTGAAATTCCCTCTTATTACCCTATTATTTTTACACCCCTCTTAGATTTGCCTACATATCTGCTCCTCTATCTCTCCCTGACTGTTTGGAGGCCTGTAGTACACTCCCAGCCAAGTGCTTGCCCCCTTTTTGTTTTTAAGTTCTAACCATATGGCCTCATTTAAAGAACCTTTTAAGATATCATCCTTCCTTACTGCAGTAAATGATTCCTTGGTCAATAGTGCAATGCCACCTCCTCTTTGACATTCCCCCCACCCCCTCGCCCTCGCCCCCACTCCAGTCCTTGTCACACCTGAAGATTCTATACCCTGGAATATTGAGCTGTCAGTCCTGCCCTTCCCTCAACCATGTTTCTGTGATAGCAATATCATATTGCCATGTGTTAATCAACGCCCTCAATTCATCTTCGGAGTTCCGAAGAATGGTCACTGACCTTTTATTTTTTTATTTAGAGATACAGCACTGAAACAGGCCCTTCGGCCCACCGAGTCTGTGCCGACCATCAACCACCCATTTATACTAATCCTACACTAATTCCATATTCCTACCACATCCCCACCTGTCCCTATATTTCCCTACCACCTACCTATACGAGGGGCAATTTATAATGGCCAATTTTACCTATCAACCTGCAAGTCTTTGGCATGTGGGAGGAAACCGGAGCACCCGGAGAAAACCCACGCAGACACAGGGAGAACTTGCAAACTCCACACAGGCAGCACCCAGAATTGAACCCGGGTCGCTGGAGCTGTGAGGCTGCGGTGCTAACCACTGTGCTGCCCCAAATGCCCTGAAATGGTAACTCTGCTTCTCTCTCCACAGATGCTGCCAGACCTGCTGAGTATTTTGAGCATTTCTTGTTTTTATCCCTCAATTCATCTGCCTTACTTGTAAGACGCCTTGCGTTAAAATAGATGAAATCCAGCCTTGCATTATTCGCTTGCAATATTGTGGGATTGACACACTGATAATTTGATAGAGAATTTGGACTGGGATTTATGTATCTACCTGTCAGTGGTACTGAGTTGTGGTGACATGGAAACAACGTCTGTCTCTCCTGCTCTGTTTGATTGATGGATTGAAAATGTGTCTCTGGAACGATTTCTGCTGTCTGAGACTGTGGAACTGATAACCTGTCTGTGTCTCTGCGCTGTGTGTGTGATAATGTACGTCCTGTGTGAGAGAAGGAGCTGGTGGTTGGGCTTTGTCTGTGAATGGCTCTGTGGTGTAGTAGACAGCACGTCACTGTTATATTAAATATACGTCACCATCCAGTTGGTGAAACCCTCCATTCTTTAACCATTGCACTGCCCCATGACAGGTAGATGGGGGAGGGGAGCGCAGGCGCAGATTTCTGCAAGAATTCACCAAACAGAAACATCAAAAAGTTCCAGCACAGAATTAGGCCATTTGGCCCATCGTATCCACACCAATGCAAAGGCAGCAATCCAGTCTAATCCCATAGTTTGTTATTGGACAGTGGGATGTGGGGAGTTACACAAAGAGAATCTATTATAGGCACCAGGTGAGAAGTGTGAAGGACACATTTTAAACAGCGGCTGTTTGGTTTCGCTTGAACGGTTAGACCATGGGAGCGGGAACTGGAAATCTGACCTGTGTAAAAGTCCCTGCTCCGTCGGTCAGTCCCATTCATGGCCCAGTGGATTGTTTCTGGATGTCATTTAATTGTTGTAAAATGGCCAAAGCCCCTGGTATGCAGTAGCTGGGGGCTGCAGGACTGCAGTGGAATCAGACACTGACTCTGTTTACATTGCTGGGTTTCCTTTGTGATTGTTCATAATGATTATTAATTGAAAAATTGTTTTGGTCACATTTGTATCTTCTACCACACATCTTCCTGAATTATAATAAATATTTTCCTTTCTACAGCCAAATACTTGAAGGAAGTAGAATAAGTGTAGTGATTCCTCGACACAAGGGGAAGTGCAGCCAGCTCCTCACACACAGTCAGTACAGTATCAACTCACAGAGAGCAGAGACATCAGTTCCACAATCACCGACAGCAAACGTAGTCAGACCGGCACTGATCCCAAGTTCCAGACACATTTATTCAATCCAACAGTCACGCAGGACAGACTGAGGTTGTTTCCATTTCACCCCAACTCTGTCCCAGGTAGATACATCAATCTCCGCACAAAATCACACCCACTATCAGATTGCAAGGCACTGTGTCATTCTCACAAGAGTGCAGCCTGAACTTCAAATTCTATGTCAGATGGGAAAGACAAACAGGACCTGATTGTAAAGTACAGAATTAATCTCAATAATGTAAGACTGCAGACTGAGCTACATGTTACACACTACTCCACAAAACTCATAAATGGTAAAAATGGAAGACATAGTCTTCCATTACTGCAAACTGAGCACAAGTAGGAGGAGGAGTAGGCCATTCAGCCCCTCAAGCCTGGCCCGCCATTCAATAAGATCATGGTTGATCTCTCCCATGCCTCAACTCCTCTTTTGGGCCTGCTCCGCTTAACCCTCCACTCCCTGAGATTTCAAAAATCTATCTACCACCTCCTTAAATACATTTAGTGACCTAGCCTCCACAACTCTCTGAGGTAGAGAATTCCAGAGATTCACCACCCTCAGAGAAAAAATTCATACACATCTCAGTTTTAAATGTGTGCCCCCTTATTCTGTAACAATGTCCCCTAGTTCGAGATTCCCCCACCAGTGGAAATATATTCTCAACATCTACCCTGTCAAGCCCCCTTAGAATCTTATTTGTTTCAATAAGATCACCTCTCATTCTGTTCTTGATAAGACAACCCCTGCATTCCAGGAATCAGCCTAGTGAACCTTTTCTGAACTGCCTCCAATGCTAGGATATCCTTCCTTAAATGCAGTGACCAAAACTGTACGCAGTACTCCACGTGTGGCCTCACCAACACCCTGTACAGTTGTAATAAGACTTTCCTATTTTTAAACTCTCACCCGCTAGCAATAAAGGCCAAAATTCCATTTGCCTTCCTAATTATTTGCTACACCTGCATGCTAACTTTGTGTTTCCTGCAGAAGAACACCCAGATCCCTCTGAACTGCATTTTGAATTTTGTAGTTTTTCTCCATCTAAATAATAATCTGCCTTTTTGTTCTTCCTGCCAAAGTGGATTACCTCACACTTTCCCACATTGAACTCCATCTGCCAAGTTTTTGCCCACTCACTTAACATATCCCTTTACAGTTTCTTTGTGTCATCATCACAACATGCCTTTCCACCTATTTTTGTATCGTCAGCAAATTTGGATACTCTACACTCTGTCCCTTCCTCCAAGTCATTAATATAGATAGTAAATAGTTGAGGCCCGAGGACTGATCCTTGTGGCACCCCACTAAATACGGCTTTCCAACCTGAAAAAGACCCATTAATCCCGACACTCTGCCTTCTGTGTGTTAGCCAATCCTCAATCCATGCTAACACATTACCCCCAATACCCTGAGCTCCTATTTTGTGCAATAACCTTTTATGTGGCACCTTAGTGAACGCCTTCTGAAAATCCAAATACACTACATCTACTGGTTCCCCTTTATCCACTCTGCTTGTTATATCCTCAAAAAGCTCTAACAAGTTTATCAAACATGATTTCCCTTTCATAAAACCATGTTGACTCTGTTTGATTGCATTATGTTTTTCTAAATGTCCTGCTATTTCTTCCTCAATATTGGACTCTAGCATTTTCCCAATGACAGATGTTAAGCTAATTGGTCTATCGTTTCCTGCCTTCTGTCTCCCTCCTTTCTTGAATAAGGGCGTCACATTAGCGGTTTTCCAATCCGCTGACACCCTACTGGAATCCAGTGAATTTTGGTATATTATGACCAATGCCCCTACTATCTCTGCAGCCACTTCTTTTAAAACCCTTGGATGGAGGCCATCAGGTCTTGGCGACTTGTCTGTCTTTAGTCCCATCAGTTTGTCCAGCACCTTTTCCCTCGTGATAGAGATTGTTACAAGTTCCTCCCTCCCATTTACACCTTGCTCATCTATTATTGTTGGGATGTTTATAGTGTCTTCCACCGTGAAGACCGATGCAAAATATTGGCTTAAATTATCTGCCATTCCCCTGTTCCATGTTATTTATTCCCCAGTCTCATCCTCTAAGGGTCCCACATGTACTTTTCCTTTTTATGTTCAAGGATATTCGATATTCCGGAAGAATAGGGAGAAAGGAAAAGGAGGTGGGGTAGCTTTGTTATTAAAGGAAGGGATCAGTGCAGTTGTGAGTAATGATATCGGTGTAATAGATGGTGATGTAAAATCAGTTTGGGTGGAAATAAGGAATAGCAAGGGAAAGAAATCACGCATTGGAGTGGTCTATCGGCCCCCGAGCTCTTGCTGTTTGTTTTTATATTTCTTGCCAATTTACTCTCAATCAATTTTCTCTCTTTATTCGTTTTTTAGTCATGCACTGCTGGTTTCTAAAAAATTCCCATTCCTCTGGCCTAGTACTAGCTTTTGCTGCTTTGTATGCCTTTGCTTTTGATTTGATACTCTCCTTAACTTGCTTTGTTATCCACGGATGGTTCATCGTTTTCCTCGAGTCCTTCCTTCTGACCGGAATAAATGTTTGCTGAGTGTTATGAAATATCTGCTTAAAAGTCTGCCACTGCTCATCGACTGACTTCCCTCGTAGTCTATTTTCCCAGCCTGCTTTAGACAACTCATTCTTCCTATCTCTGTAATTGCCCTTGTTTAAGTTGAAGACATTGGTTTGAGACCCCAGTTGCTCACCCTCAAACTGAATTTGAAATTCTACCATGTTATGATCACTTCCCCCTAGAGGATCCTTAACTACGAGATATCTTATTAATCCTACCTCATTACACATTACCAAGTCTAAAATAGCCTGTTCCCGGGTAGGTTCTGCAATGTATTGTTCTAAGAAACAATCCCTGATGCACTCTACAAATTCGTCTTCCATGCTACCCTTGCCAATTTGATTTGTCCAGTCTATATGAAGATTAAAATCACCCACGATAATTGCAGTGTTCTTCTTACACGCCTCCATTATTTCCTGATTAATATTTTGTCCTACAGAGGCGCAACTCCTCAGGGGCCTCTAGACCATTCCCATCCGTGATTTCTTCCCCTTGCTATTCCTTATTTCCACCCAAACTGATTCTACATCACCATCTATTACACCTATATCATTCCTCACAACAACACTGATCCCTTCCTTTAACAACAAAGCTACCCCACCTCCTTTTCCTTTCTGCCTATTCTTCCGGAACGTCGAATATCCTTGAACATTGAGATTCCAGTCCTGGTCATCCTGCAACCACGTCTCAGTGATAGCTATCAAATCATATTCATTTATTTCTCTCTGTGCCGTCAGCTCATCTATCTTGTTACAAATGCGATGTGCATTCAGATAAAGAGCCTAAGGCTATGACTTATTCCCATTTTTACCTATTCTAGTTCTAATTTCTGCTGTACTCTTATGCTTGTATTCTCTGTTCCTACCGGTCACACTCTGATTAATGTATGCCCCTTCACTACCCTGCACCTCTGTTCTCTCGTTACTTTTCAACTTTATAAACCTCCCTTCAATTGAACCCTCCCCCCCACTATTTAGTTTAAAGCCTTATCTACAAGCCTAGTTGTACGATTCGCCAGGACACTGGTCCCAGCATGGTTCAAGTGCAGCCCATCCCAATGGAACAGCTCTCTCTTTCTCCAGTACTGGTGCCAGTGTCCCATGAATCAGAACTCATTTCTCCCACACCAATCTTTGAGCCACGCATTTACCTCTCTAATCTTATTTACCCTGTGCCAATTTGCACGTGGCTCAGATAGTAATCCGGAGATTATTACCTTTGTGGTTCTGCTTTTTAATTTAGCCTCGAGCTGCTCATAGTCCCTCAGCAGAACCTCTTTTCTAGTCCGACCTATGTTATTGGTATCTACGTGGATCACAACAACTGGATCCTTTCCTTCCCACTCCAAATTCCTCTCTAGCCCGGAAGAGATATCCTTAACCTTGGCACCAGGTAGGCAACACAATCTTCGGGACTCTCTATATCTTTGCTGTGGAGAACAGTATCTATTCCCCTAACTATGCTACCCACTATGACTGCAATATTCCTCTTTTCTTCCCCCACTTGAATGGTGCTCTGAACCAGGGTGGTCAGTTCACTCATCCTCCCTGCAGCCTGTGCCCTTATCCACATTGGAAGCAAAAATCTCGTACCTATTGGATAAGGGCACTGGCTGAGGCTCCTCCAAAGCTAAATTCTGGATCCCCATACCTGCCTCACTCGCAGTCACACCCTCCTGTCCCTGACCATGGTCCAAATTGGATGTAATTAATCTAAGGGGTGTGACTGTCTCCTGAAACAGTGTCCAGGTAGCTTTCCCCCTCCCTGATGCGTCGCAGTGTCCACAGCTTGGACTCCAGCTCATCAACTCTGAGCCGAAGTTCCTCAATCAGCTAACACTTGCTGCAGATGTGGTCACCGTGGATTGCATCGGCGTCCACCAGCTCCCACATACTACAGCTGTAACACATCGCCTGCCCAGCCATCTCTATTCTATTTAATGAATTAATTTGGATTGCAGTATTTAAAAAAAAACATTTAAGTGTAATCTTAACCTGTAATGACATCTCCTGATTTAAATCACTTGGCCAAAAGGGTGGCGCAGTGGTTAGCACCGCAGCCTCACAGCTCCAGGGACCCGGGTTCGCTTCCGGGTACTGCCTGTGTGGAGTTTGCAAGTTCTCCCTGTGTCTGCGTGGGTTTGCTCCGGTTTCCTCCCACAAGCCAAAAGACTTGCAGGTTGATAGGTAAATTGGCCATTATAAATTGTCACCAGTATAGGTAGGGGGTAGGGTAATATAGGGACAGGTGGGGATGTTTGTTGGGAATATGGGATTAGTGTAGGATTAGTATAAATGGGTGGTTGATGTTCGGCACAGACTTGGTGGGCCGAAGGGCCTGTTTCAGTGCTGTATCTCTAATCTAAAAAAAAACAGAGACATGGAAGAAATACCCACCAATCACTTACCGGCTCTCCTGTGATGTCACACTTCAATTATTGCTGGTCAAGCAAGTCCACAGAACTGAACAGAGCTCTCGCCACCGACACTGTCACTGCTTCTGGTCTCGGGCCTCGGCTCGCTGCTCTTTATACCCCAGCTCCTCTCGCCACCGACACTGTCACTGCTTCTGGTCTCGGGCTTCGGCTCGCTGCTCTTTATACCCCAGCTCCTCTCGCCACCGACACTGTCACTGCTTCTGGTCTCGGGCCTCGGCTCACTGCTCTTTATACCCCAGCTCCTCTCGCCACCGACACTGTCACTGCTTCTGGTCTCGGGCCTCGGCTCACTGCTCTTTATACCCCAGCTCCTCTCGCCACCGACACTGTCACTGCTTCTGGTCTCGGGCCTCGGCTCACTGCTCTTTATACCCCAGCTCCTCTCGCACCGACACTGTCACTGCTTCTGGTCTCGGGCCTCGGCTCACTGCTCTTTAGACCCCAGCTCCTCTCGCCACCGACACTGTCACTGCTTCTGGTCTCGGGCCTCGGCTCACTGCTCTTTATACCCCAGCTCCTCTCGCACCGACACTGTCACTGCTTCTGGTCTCGGGCCTCGGCTCACTGCTCTTTATACCCCAGCTCCTCTCGCCACCGACACTGTCACTGCTTCTGGTCTCGGGCCTCGGCTCACTGCTCTTTATACCCCAGCTCCTCTCGCCACCGACACTGTCACTGCTTCTGGTCTCGGGCCTCGGCTCACCGCTCTTTATACCCCAGCTCCTCTCGCCACCGACACTGTCACTGCTTCTGGTCTCGGGCCTCGGCTCACTGCTCTTTATACCCCAGCTCCTCTCGCCACCGACACTGACACTGCTTCTGGTCTCGGGCCTTGGCTCACTGCTCTTTATACCCCAGCTCCTCTCGCCACCGACACTGTCACTGCTTCTGGTCTCGGGCCTCGGCTCACCACTCTTTATACTCCGCCTATCACCTGACCTTACATACCAGGACATAAAACATATCGTAAGATGAAAGGACACAGACCTGAAACCTTAATTGTGTTTCACTCTCCACATTTGCTGCCTGAAGGGCTGAGTATTTGCAGCATTTTTGTTTTTTTTTTCAAATTTCCAGCAGCTGCAGAATTTTGCTTTTGTTTTAGGGTTAAAGCAACACTGCATTGTGAGGTGAGAGTGACTGCCTTTGACATCAAGGCAGCCTTTGACCGTGTATGGTACCATGGAGCCCGAGCAAAACTAGAGTAAATGGGAATCAGGAGTAAAACTCTCCGCTGGTTGGAGTCAGACCTAGCACAAAGGAAGATGGCTGTGGTTGTTCAGGTCAATCATCTCAGTCACAGCACATTACTGCTGGAGTTCCTCAGGCTAGTGTTCTAGGCCCAACCATCTTCAGCTGCTTCAGCAATGACCTTCCCTCCATCACAAGGCCAGAAGTGGCGATATTCACAATGTTCAGCACCATTCGTGACTCCTCAGATAGCCCATGATCAGATGCAGCAAGACCTGGTCAACATCCAGGCTTGGGCTGATGAGTGGCAGTAACATTCATGCCACATAAGTGCCAGGCAATGACCATCTCAAACAAGAGAGAATCTAATCATCTCTCCTTGATGATCAATGGCATTACCATCACTGAATCCACCACCATCAACATCCTGGAGGTTACCATTGACCAGAAACTGAACTGGACCAGCCACATAAATGCTGTGGCTACAACAGCAGGTCAGAGGCTAGGAACTCTGTGGCGAATAACTCACCTCCTGTCTCCCCACACCTGTCCACCATTTACAAGGCACAAGTCAGGAGTGTGATGCAATACTCTCCACTTGTCTGGATAAGTGCAGCTCCAACAACACTCAAGTAGCCTGTTTGATTGCCCCCATCCGCCACCTTCAACATTCATCACCGATGCACAGTGGCAGCAGTGTGTACCATCTACAAGATGCACTGCAGCAACTCACCAACGCTCCTTCGACAGCACCTTCCAAACCCGCAACCTCTACTACCTAAAAGGACAAGGGTAGCAGATGCATGGGAACACCAAGTTCCCCTGCAAGCCACAAACCATCCTGACTTGGAACTATATCGCCATTCCTTCATTGTCGCTGGGTAAAAATCCTGGAACTCCCTTCCAAACAGCACTGTTGGTGTTCCGACATCTCAAGGACTGCAGCGGCTCAAGAAGGCAGCTCACTACTACTTTGTTTAGGGAAATTTGGAATGGGCAATGAATGCTGGCATAGCCAGTGATGCCTACATCCCATGAACAAATGAAAAAAGTGAGGAAATAATGAACGGCTTTTATAAAGTACAAGGAGGCATGTTTACTTTTGTGGTGGTGTCTGAAACAAGAGCCAAAAATATAAAATCGCCATTCATAAAACCAATGAGGAATTCATGAAATATGTATTTATGTAGTGAATGGTTAGAAGCTGGGATTTGCTATCACAGGGAGAGGTTGAGGCAAATAGTATCGATGCAGGGAAGGTGGAACAAGTGTATGGGGAGAAAGGAATTGAGAGATATACATATCGGACTTTATTTATCTTTCATTCATATGAAGCAAGATGGTTGGAAATATATGTAGAGCATAGAGCAGTTGGAACAATCCCAGTGCAGTGTTTTGTCTGGATGGATAAACTGCATTTATTTTAATGCAAGAAGCCTTACAGGTAAGGCAGATGAACTCAGAGCATGGATCGGTACATGGGATTGTGATATTATAGCTATTACGGAATTGTAGTTGAGGGATGGGCAGGACTGGCAGCTCAATGTTCCGGGGTACCGATCCTTCCGGTGTGACAGAGGTGGAGGTAAGAGAGGAGGGGGAGTTGCACTATTGATTAGGGAAGACATCACGGCAGTACTTAGAGAGGATATCCCGGGGTGAATGTCCAGTGAGGCCATATGGGTAGAACTTAGAAATAAGAAAGGGGTGATTCCTTTGATGGGATTATACTATAGACCCCCCAATAGTCAGAGGGAAGTGGAGGAGCATATAGGTAGGGAAATCACAGATAGGTGTAGGAATTATCGGGTTGTAATAGTAGGTGATTTTAACTTCCCTCATATTGACTGGGACTGCCTTCGTGCTAAGGGATCAGATGGGAAGAATTTTTTAAATGTGTCCAGGATAGTTTTCTGAAGCAGTATGTGGATGGCCCTACGAGAGAAGGGGCTACTCTCGACCTCCTCTTTGGAAATGAGGATGGGCAGGTGGTTGATGTGTCAGTGGGGGAGCACTTTGGGATCAGTGACCATAACTCTATTAGCTTCAAGACAGTTATGGAAAAGGATAGGACTGGTCCTCAGGTTGAAGCCCTAAATTGGGGGAAGGCTAATTTTGATGGCATCAGACAGGAACTCTCAAAAGTTGAATGGGAGAGGTTGTTTACAGGTAAAGGGACGTCTGGCAAGTGGGAGGCTTTTAAAAGTGAGATAGGAAGAGTTCAGGGCCAGCATGTTCCTGTTAGATGGAAGGGCAAGGCTGGCAAGTTTAGGGAACCTTGGTTGACGAGGGATATTGAGGGTCTGGTCAGGACAAAGAAGGAGGCACATGTCAGGTATAGGCAGCTGGGATCGAGTGAGTCCCTCGAGGAGTATCGGGGATGTAGGACTACACGTAAGAAGGAAATAGGAAATTAGGAGGGTCGCCACACGACCAGAAGGACGTGGAGGCTTTGGAGAGGGTACAGAAGAGGTTTACCAGGATGTTGCCTGGTCTGGAGGGCATTAGCTATGAGGAGAGGTTGGATAAACTCATTGTTTTCACTGGAACGACGGAGGTGGAGGGGCGACATGATAGAGGTTTACAAAGTTATGAGCGGCATGGACAGAGTGGATAGTCAGAAGCTCTTTCCCAGGGTGGAAGAGTCAGTTACTAGGGGACATAGGTTTAAGGTGAGAGGGGCAAAGTTTAGAGGGGATGTGCGAGGCAAGTTCTTTACACAGAGGTTGGTGAGTGCCTGGAACTTGCTGCCGGGGGAGGTGGTGGAAGCAGGTACGATAGCGACATTTAAGAGGCATCTTGACAAATACATGAATAGGAAGGGAATAGAGGGATACGGTCCCCGGAAGTGCAGAATGTTTTAGTTTAGGCAGGCATCAAGATCGGCGCAGGCTTGGAGGGCCGAATGGCCTGTTCCTGTGCTGTACTGTTCTTTGTTCTTTGAAAAGGGGCCATGAGATTTCCCTGGATATTATAAAGGAGAATCCTAAAAGATTCGATAAGTATATTAAGAGTAAGAGGGTAGCTAGGGAGACAGTAGGTCCCCTTAAGGATCAGTGTGGCAATCTATGTGTGGAGCCACAGGAAATGGGCGAGGTCTTAAATGAATATTTTTCGTCCGTATTTACCGTGGAGAAGGTCATGGAATCTAGTGAGTTCAAGCGAGGGAACAGCGATATCCTGAAGCATATCAACATTACAAAGGAGGTGGTGTTGGAGGTTTTGAAGTGCATTAAGGTGGATAAATCCTCAGGGTCTGACCAGGTGTATCCTAGGATGCTATGGGAAGCAAGGGAGGAGATTGCTGGGGCCCTGGCAGAGATTTTTGTATCATCGTTAGCCACGGCTGAGGTACCGGAAGACTGGAGGATAGCTGATGTTGTGCCTTTATTTTAGAAGGGCAGCAGGGATAAGCCAGGGAACTGCAGGCCGGTGAGCCTTACATCAGTGGAGGGAAAGTTATTGAAAGGGATTCTGAGAGACAGGATTTATATGCATTTGGAAAGGCATGGTCTGATTAGGGATAGTCAGCATGGCTTTGTGCGTGGGAAATCATGTCTCATGAATTTGATTGAGTTTCTCGAGGAGGTGACCAAGAGGATTGATGAGGGCAGAGCGATGGACGTTTTCTACATGGACTTTAGCAAGGCCCCGCAAGGTAGGCTGGTCCGGAAGGTTCGAACACATGGGATCCAGGGTAAGCTAGCAAATTGGATACAAAATTGGCTTGGTGATTGGAGGCAGAAGGTGGTAGTGGAGGGTTGTTTTTCCGATCGGAGGCCGGTGACCAGTGGTGTGCCGCAGGGATCGGTGCTTTGCCCTCTGTTTGTCATATATATTAATGACTTAGATGTGAATGTAGGGGGCATGATTAGTAAGTTTGCAGATGACACCAAAATTGGTGGTATGGTGGACAGTGAAGAAGGTTGTCTAAGGTTACAACAGGATATAGATAAACTGGGAAAGTGGGCAAGGGATTGGCAAATGGAATTTAATGCAGACAAGTGTCAAGTGATGCATTTTGGGAAGTTAAACCAGGGCAGGACATATATAGTGAATGGCAGGGCCTTGGGGAGTGTTGTTGAGCAGAGAGACCTTGGGGTGCAACTACATAGTTCCCTGAAAGTAGCAACACCGGTAGACAGGATGGTGAAGAAGGCATATGGCATGCTTGACTTCATCGACTGAGGCATTGAGTACAAGAGTTAGGACAACATGTTACAGTTGTACATAACGTTGGTTAGGCTGCATTTGGAGTACGGTGTGCAGTTCTGGTCGCCACACGACAGGAAAGATGTGATTAAGCTAGAGAGGGTGCAGAAAAGATTCACAAGGATGTTGCCTGGTTTGGAGGGCTTGAGTTATAAAGAGAGATTGGATAGGCTGGGTCTGTTTTCCGTGGAGCGAAGGAGACTGAGAGGGGACATGATAGAGGTATATAAAATTATGAGGCATAGGTGGGTGGATAGCCAGAGTCTGTTTCCCATGGTAGGGGTGACTAAAACTAGACGGCATAGATTTAACGTGAGAGGGAGGAGGTTTAAAGAGGATCAAAGGTGTAAATTTTTCACACAAAGAGTAGTGGGTATCTGGAATGAGCTGCCTGAGGTGGTGGTGGAGGCAGGAACAGTAGCAACATTTAAGAGGCATCCGGACAGGTACTTGAATGAGCAAGGCATAGAGGGATATGGAATTAATGCAGGCAGGTGTGATTAGTATGGATGGGCATTATGGTCGGCATGGACGCGGTGGGCTGAAGGGCCTGTTTCTATGCTGTACGACTCTATAACTCTATGGATCTGCCCAGAACACTTGTGATGCAGGAGCTGGGAGCTTCAGTACTTCGGTGGAGGCAAATACTGACACTGGTTTACATTTGTGGCTATTATTAATGATTATTCATTGAGAAATTTAATTCATCTGATATTTTGCACCGCATCTGTTCTTGAGTTAGAAGATATACTTTTTCTTCATGCAGGCAGATACTTGAAGGAATTGTGATGGTTCCTGCACTTGAGGCACAAGGAACTGTGCAGCCAGCTCCTCTCTCACACAGTAGGTACATTATCACTCAGAGTACAGAGGCACAGACAGTTCATCAGGTCCCTAGTCTCAGACTGCAGAAGTAGTCAGGCTCACATTGATCCCAAGTTCCAGAGGCACATTTTCAATCCAACAATCAAACAAAGCAGGAGAGAAAGAGGTTGTTTCCATTTCACCCCAATTCAGTCCCATTGACAGTCAGATACCTCAATCCCAGGTCAAAATCACACCCACTAGCAGATTGAAATGCAATGTGTCAGTCTAAATATAATGCAGCAAAAACAAGAAATGCTGGATTCACTCAGCAGGTCTGGCAGCATCTGTGGAAAGAGAAGCAGAGTTAACGTTTCGGGTCAGTGACCCTTCTTCGGAACTGACAAATATTAGAAAAGTCACAGATTATAAACAAGTGAGGTGGGGGTTGGGCAAGAGATAACAAAGGAGAAGGTGCAGATTGGACCAGGCCACATAGCTGACCAAAAGGTCACGGAGCAAAGGCAAACAATATGTTAATGGTGTTTTGAAAGACAAAGCATTAGTACAGATTAGGTGTGAATATACTGAATATAGAACATCAGCAAGTGCAAACCTGAAGAAAAACAACCTGAAAAAAACAGTGGGTAAGCAAACTGAACAAACTAAGATGAAATGAAATAAATGCAAAAAATGTAAAAAGGAATGCAAAAAAAAAGGAAGAAAAAATAACTAAAAATGACTAAAAATGAAAGTAAAGTGGGGGGCTGTCATGCTCTGAAATTATTGAACTCAATGTTCAGTCCGGCAGGCTGTAGTGTGCCTAATCGGTAGATGAGATGCTGTTCCTCGAGCTTGCGTTGATGTTCACTGGAACACTGCAGCAATCCCAGGACAGAGATGTGAGCATGAGAGCAGGGGGGAGTGTTGAAATGGCAAGCAACCGGAAGCTCAGGGTCCTGCTTGCGGACTGAGCGGAGATGTTCCGCAAAGCGGTCACCCAGTCTGCGCTTGGTCTCCCCAATGTAGAGGAGACCACACTGTGAGCAGCGAATACAGTATACTACATTGAAAGAAGTACAAGTAAATCGCTGCTTCACCTGAAAGGAGTGTTTGGGGCCTGGGATACTGAGGAGAGAGGAGGTAAATGGGCAGGTATTACACCTCCTGCGATTGCAAGGGAAGGTGCCCTGGGACGGGGACGAGGTGGTGGGGGTAATGGAGGAGTGGACCAGGGTGTCGCGGAGGGAACGATCCCTTCGGAATGCTGACAGGGGAAGGGAGGGGAAGATGCGACTGGTAGTGGCATCACGCTGGAGGTGGCGAAAATGGCGGAGGATGATCCTTTGGATATGGAGGCTGGTGGGATGAAAAGTGAGGACAAGGGGAACCCTGTCACGGTTCTGGGAGGGAGGGGAAGGGGTGAGGGTAGAGGTGCGGGGAATGGGTCGGACACGGTTGAGGGCCCTGTCAACCACAGTGGGGGGAAATCCTCGGTTGAGGAAAAAGGAGGTCATATCAGAAGCACCGTCATGGAAGGTAGCATCATCAGAGCAGATGCGTCGGAGACGGAGAAACTGGGAGAATGGAATGGAGTCCTTACAGGAGGTAGGGTGTGAAGAAGTGTAGTCGAGGTAGCTGTGGGAGTCAGTGGGCTTATAATGGATATTAGTAGACAACCTATCCCCAGAGATGGAGACAGAGAAGTCGAGGAAGGGAAGGGAAGTGTCAGAGATGGAACATGTCGATGCTGCCAGACCTGCTGAGTGAATCCAGCATTTCTTGTTTTTGTTTCAGATTTCCAGCATCCGCAGTATTTTGCTTTTATTAAATATAATGCAGACTTAGCTAGCAATTAAATATCAGATAGAATTGGCCCACGGTACTGATTGAATGGCACAGAATCTGACCTAATGATATAGCCTGATATTTAAATTAAATACCATACCCAAAGCTCACACCCATGATAAAGGATGTTTAAATATCCCCATAGTGTACCTTGAGTGACATATAAGTCCAACATTTTTTACAGTGAAAGCTTCAAAGGTGCTGAAAGATACTGTAACCTGAGACACAAATTAGATACTAGTTCAGAACTCACCCACACCGTGATCTAAACATTGCCAATCCAAAAATCACATACAGTATTAGATTGAGCAAAACTGATATGAAGTGTAAACTGTGATATAAATTAGATGCCGGTACAGAACTCATCCAGACTGCGGAATTGAAAAATACAAAGACAGAGATACACATTATTTACCAGTCAAAAAATTCATACATTATCAGAGTGAAACAGATTATCAATTCCATTTGTGTATACTGAAATCCACATTACAAACCAGTAAAAAATCTCAGAGGTATGGTGATTTTGTGGTTACTTTACAGGACGAGTAATCCAGAAGTCTCCACGAATGGTCCAAAGACATGAGTTCAAATTCCACTAAAGCAGCTGGGTAATTTATAGAATCATAGAAAGTTGAAGGCACAGAAAGAGGCCACTTGGCCCATTGTGTCTGTGCCAGATGAAAAACATTCCACCCATTCGAATCCCACCTTCCAACATTTGATCCGCAGCCCTGCAGATTATGGCATTTGAGGTGCATATCCAGACTCCTTTTGAATGAGTTGAAGGTTTCTGTCTCAACTCCCCTTTCAGGCAGTGAGTTCCAGACCCTCACCACCCTCTGGTTGAAAAAACATTTCCTCTTCTCTCCTGTAACCTTTCTACCAATCACTTAAAATCTATGCCCCTAGTCACTGATCTCTCTGCTAAGGTGAATAGACCCTTCACCTCAACTCTATCCAGACCCCTCAAAATTTTGTACATTTCAGTCTTCTCTGTACCAAGGAGAACAGCCCCAGCCTATCCAATCTTTCCTCATAGCTGCATTTTTCCAGTCCCGGCAACATCCTCGTAAATCTCCTCTGTACCCTCTCTAGTGCAATTACATCCTTTCTGTAATGAGATGATCACAACTGCACACAGTACTCATGTTGTGGCCTGACTAATGATTTATACAGTTACAGCACAACCTCCCTGCTCTTATATACTATACCTCGGCTCATAAAGAAAAGGATTCCACATACCTTCTGACCACATTATCGACCTGTCCTGCTACCTTCAGGGATCTGCGGACATTTGCTCCAAGGTCCCTCACTTTCTCTACACCTATCAGCATGTTCTTATTAATCGTGTCTTCCTTTGCCTTGTTTGACCTCCCCGAATGCTTCACCACACACTTCTCCAGGTTGAATTCCATTTGCCATTTTTCTGCCCACCTGACCAGATCATCAATATCTTTCTGCAGCCTACAGCTATCCTCCATGCTATTTACCAGATGGACAATCTTTGTGTCATCTGCAAATTTCTTGGATCGTGACCCGCACGTTTACGTCCATGCAGACTACATCAACTGCACGACCCTCGTCTATCTTCCTTGTTACTTCTTCAAAAAATTCAATCAAGTTGGTCAGACAGGATCTTCCCAGAACAAATCCATGCTGACTATGCTTGATTTATCTGTGCCTTTCTAAGTGACAGTTTATCCTGTCGCTCTGAATAGTTTCCAATAATTTGCCCACTACTGAGGTTAGTCTGGCTGGCCTGTAATTATTCGGTCTATCCCTCACTCCCTTTTTAAACAGATGTACATTGGGGAGACCAAGCGCAGACTGGGTGACCGCTTTGCGGAACATCTCCGCTCAGTCCGCAAGCAGGACCCTGAGCTTCCGGTTGCTTGCCATTTCAACACTCCCCCCTGCTCTCATGCTCACATCTCTGTCCTGGGATTGCTGCAGTGTTCCAGTGAACATCAACGCAAGCTCGAGGAACAGCATCTCATCTACCGATTAGGCACACTACAGCCTGCCGGACTGAACATTGAGTTCAATAATTTCAGAGCATGACAGCCCCCCACTTTACTTTCATTTTTAGTCATTTTTATTTATTTTTTCTTCCTTTTTTTTGCATTCCTTTTTACATTTTTTGCATTTATTTCATTTCATCTTAGTTTGTTCAGTTTGCTTACCCACTGTTTTTTTCAGGTTGTTTTTCTTCAGGTTTGCACTTGCTGATGTTCTATATTCAGTATATTCACACCTAATCTGTACTAATGCTTTGTCTTTCAAAACACCATTAACATATTGTTTGCCTTTGCTCTGTGACCTTTTGGTCAGCTATGTGGCCTGGTCCAATCTGCACCTTCTCCTTTGTTATCTCTTGCCCAACCCCCACCTCACTTGTTTATAATCTGTGACTTTTCTAATATTTGTCAGTTCCGAAGAAGGGTCACTGACCCGAAACGTTAACTCTGCTTCTCTTTCTACAGATGCTGCCAGACCTGCTGAGTGAATCCAGCATTTCTTGTTTTTGTTTCAGATTTCCAGCATCCGCAGTATTTTGCTTTTATTTTAGTGTTTAATTCACTGCCACTTCTCTTCCAGGAATGCCTACCTTGAAGAAGTTCTGCTCTTCTCTCCGACGGGATTTTCGTTTGTCTCTTTTACCTTGTTCACCTTCATTGCTTTCTATTTCCCTCCTGGTGTTTGATAAGGTATCTACCAAAACTCGTTTTCACAGCCACATCTCCTTCCTCAGTGACTGTCTCCGGCTCCGACTGATTCCACGTGGATTCCAACTGCAGTTTCACCCATCATGCTTTGAAACCACCCAGGATCACAGGTATCTCCGAGAAATACAACGTTCCTCGGACTGCTACTCTCGCCGCATCCTGAGATCCACACTCAGTGCTATGCGCCGCCATATGCACACACTGGACCTCTCTCTCCAGCAGCACCGTCTCACCTTATCTCAAATCTGTTCTACTCCGAAGTTTCATCTCATCTTACGTCTCATCCGACGCATGAACAAAAAACTTTTTTTCTTCCTTTCAGGTGTTAAGGAACGCAAGCTCCAGCAGCTGATGGGGACTAATGCCCCTCCAGATCCTCCTTCCGCTTCACTTCCCTCTGACCCCACCCCTTCTGATCTGACCCCTTGCCGTGTATTCACTATACCCTCTGACCTCCCCCTCTCTGATGCTGAGCGTTCTGTACTCAGCAAAGGACTCAGTTTTATCCCCTTACGCCCCCACCTCAATGAATTTCGCGCTCGGCATGACGTTGAGCTCTTCTTCCGTCGCCTCCGCCTCCGGGCTCACTTCTTTGACCAGGAGTCCTCCCCCCGACCAGCAGACCCATTCACCCGCCTCCAGTATTCTCCCTCTACCTGGACCCCTCACCCTGGCCTCTTACCCGCTCTTGATCTCTTCATTGAAAACTGTCGGCGAGACATTGGTCGTCTCAATTTCTCTGCCCCCCTCACTCACTCTAACCTGTCCCCCTCTGAACTTGAGGCACTCCGTTCTCTCAGGTCTAACCCCGACATGGTCATCAAACCTGCAGACAAGGGTGGTGCTGTTGTTGTATGGCGTACCGACCTCTACCTTGCAGAAGCTCAACGCCAACTCACAGACACCTCTTCCTACCTCCCTCTGGACCATGACCCCACCACCGAACATCAAGCCACCGTCCAAAGGACTGTCACTGACCTCATCTCCTCTGGAGATCTTCCCTCTACAGCTTCCAACCTCATAGTCCCGCAACCCCGGACAGCCCGCTTCTATCTCCTTCCCAAAATCCACAAACGGGACTGTCCCGGCAGACCCATTGTGTCAGCCTGCTCCTGCCCAACTGAACTTATTTCTTCCTATCTAGACTCTATCTTTTCTCCGCTGGTCCAGTCTCTTCCCAGCTACATCCGTGACTCTTCTGACGCCCTACGTCATTTTGACAATTTCCAGTTTCCTGGTCCCAACCGCCTCCTCTTCACTATGGACGTCCAATCGCTCTACACCTCCATCCCCCACCAGGATGGTTTGAGGGCTCTCCGCTTCTTCCTGGAACAGAGGCCCAACCAGTCCCCATCCACCAACACCCTCCTCCGCCTGGCTGAACTTGTTCTCACATTGAACAACTTCTCCTTCAACTCCATGCATTTCCTTCAAGTAAAAGGTGTCGCTATGGGTACCCGCATGGGTCCTAGTTATGCCTGTCTTTTTGTGGGATATGTCGAGCATTCTTTGTTCCAGTCCTACTCAGGCCCCCTCCCCCAACTCTTTTTCCGGTACATTGATGACTGTATCGGTGCCGTTTCCTGCTCCCGCCCCGAACTAGAAAACTTTATCAACTTTGCTTCCAATTTCCACCCTTCTCTCACCTTTACATGGTCCATCTCTGACACTTCCCTTCCCTTCCTCGACTTCTCTGTCTCCATCTCTGGGGATAGGTTGTCTACCAATATCCATTATAAGCCCACTGACTCCCACAGCTACCTCGACTACACTTCTTCACACCCTACCTCCTGTAAGGACTCCATTCCATTCTCCCAGTTTCTCCGTCTCCGACGCATCTGCTCTGATGATGCTACCTTCCATGACGGTGCTTCTGATATGACCTCCTTTTTCCTCAACCGAGGATTTCCCCCCACTGTGGTTGACAGGGCCCTCAACCGTGTCCGACCCATTCTCCGCACCTCTACCCTCACCCCTTCCCCTCCCTCCCAGAACCGTGACAGGGTTCCCCTTGTCCTCACTTTTCATCCCACCAGCCTCCATATCCAAAGGATCATCCTCCGCCATTTTCGCCACCTCCAGCGTGATGCCACTACCAGTCGCATCTTCCCCTCCCTTCCCCTGTCAGCATTCCGAAGGGATCGTTCCCTCCGCGACACCCTGGTCCACTCCTCCATTACCCCCACCACCTCGTCCCCGTCCCAGGGCACCTTCCCTTGCAATCGCAGGAGGTGTAATACCTGCCCATTTACCTCCTCTCTCCTCACTATCCCAGGCCCCAAACACTCCTTTCAGGTGAAGCAGCGATTTACTTGTACTTCTTTCAATGTAGTATACTGTATTCGCTGCTCACAGTGTGGTCTCCTCTACATTGGGGAGACCAAGCGCAGACTGGGTGACCGCTTTGCGGAACATCTCCGCTCAGTCCGCAAGCAGGACCCTGAGCTTCCAGTTGCTTGCCATTTCAACACTCCCCCCTGCTCTCATGCTCACATCTCTGTCCTGGGATTGCTGCAGTGTTCCAGTGAACATCAACGCAAGCTCGAGGAACAGCATCTCATCTACCGATTAGGCACACTACAGCCTGCCGGACTGAACATTGAGTTCAATAATTTCAGAGCATGACAGCCCCCCACTTTACTTTCATTTTTAGTCATTTTTAGTTATTTTTTCTTCCCTTTTTTTTGCATTCCTTTTTACATTTTTTACAATCTTTTTTTGCATTTATTTCATTTCATCTTAGTTTGTTCAGTTTGCTTACCCACTGTTTTTTTCAGGTTGTTTTTCTTCAGGTTTGCACTTGCTGATGTTCAATATTCAGTCTATTCACACCTATTCTGTACTAATGCTTTGTCTTTCAACACACCATTAACATATTGTTTGCCTTTGCTCCGTGCCCTTTTGGTCAGCTATGTGGCCTGGTCCAATCTGCACCTTCTCCTTTGTTATCTCTTGCCCAACCCCCACCTCACTTGTTTATAATCTGTGACTTTTCTAATATTTGTCAGTTCCGAAGAAGGGTCACTGACCCGAAACGTTAACTCTGCTTCTCTTTCCACAGATGCTGCCAGACCTGCTGAGTGAATCCAGCATTTCTTGTTTTTGTTTCAGATTTCCAGCATCCGCAGTATTTTGCTTTTATTATAGAGTCATAGAGTTATGCAGCACAGAAACAGGCCCTTCAGCCCATCGTGTTTGTGCTGGCCATCAAGCACCTATCTATTCTAATCCCATTTTCCAGCACTTGGCCCATAGCCTTGTATGCTATGGCATTTCAAGTGCTCATCTAAAGACTTCTTAAACGTTGTGAGGGTTCCTGCTTCTACCAGCCTTTCAGGCAGTGTGTTCCTGATTCCAAACACCCTCTGGGTGAAATTTTTTTTCCTCAAATTCCCTCTAAACCTCCTTCCCCTCACCTTAAATCTATGACCCCTGGTTATTGACCCCTCCGCTAAGGAAAAAAGTTTCTTTATATCTATCCTATCAATGCCCCTCATAATTTTGTATACCTCAATCAGGTCCTCCCTCAGCCTTCGTGCTCTAAGGAAAACAATCCTAGCCTATCCAGTTTCTCTTCACAGCTGAAATGCTCCAGCCCAGGCAACACCCTGGTGAATCTCCTTTGCACCCTCTCCAGTGCAATCACATCCTACCTGCAGTGTAGTGCCCAGAACTGTACACAGTACTCCAGCTGTGGCCTAACTAACATTTTATACAGCTCCAACATAACCTCCCTGCTCTTATATTCTATGCGTTGGCTAATAAAGGCAAGTGTCCCATATGCCTTCCTAACCACCTTATCTGACTGTTCTCCTGCCTTCAGTGATCTATGGACAAGTACACCAAGGTCCCTCTGACCCTCTGTACTTCCTAGAGTCCTACCATCCATTGTGCATTCCCTTGCTTTGTTAGTCCTCCCAAAATTCATCACCTTGCACTTCTCAGGATTAACTTCCATTTGCCACTGCTCTGCCCATCTAACCAGCCCATCTATATCTCCCTGTAATTGAAGTATTTCCTCCTCACTATTTCCGACACCCACCAATTTTAGTGTCATCTGCGAACTTACTGATCATACCTCCTATATTCATGTCTAAGTCATTAATGTACACTACAAACAGCAAGGGTCCCAGCACCGATCCCTGTGGTACACCACTGGTCACAGGCTTCCACTCACAACAACAACCCTTGACCATCACCATCTGCCTCCTGCCACTAACCCAATTTTGGATCCAATTTGCCAAATTGCCCTGGATCAGATGGGCTCTTACCTTCTGAACCAATCTCCCATGAAAAACCTTATCAGAGCCTTACTGAAGTCCATGTAGACTACATCAACTGCTTTACCCTCATCTACACATCTAGTCACCTCCTCAAAAAATTCAATCAAGTTAGTTAGACACGATCTCCCCCTCACAAAGCCATGCTGACTATCCCTGATTAATCCCTGCCTCTCCAAGTGGAGATTAATCCTGTCCCTCAGAATTTTTTCCAATAATTTCCCTACCACTGATGTTAGACACACCAGCCTGTAATTACCTGGTTTATCCCTGCTATACTTCATGAATAAAGGTACCACAGTCGCTTTCCTCCAGTCTTCTGGTACCTCTCCTGTGGCCAGAGAGGATTTGAAAATTTGTGTCAGAGCCCCTGCTATCTCCTCCCTTGCCTCACATAACATCTCATCTGGCCCTGCGGATTTATCCACTTTTAAGCCCGCTAAAACAGCTAATACTTCCTCCCTTTCAGTGCTAATTTGTTGAAGGATATCACAATCCCCCTCCCTGATCTCTACACCTACATCGTCCTTCTCCATAGTGAACACAGATGAAAAGTAATCATTTAAAACCTCACCTATGTCCTCCGGCTCCACATACAGATTGCCACTTTGGTCCCTAATGGGCCCTACTCTTTCCCTAGTTATCCTCTTGCGGCACAGTGGCGCAGTAGTTAGCACTGCAGCCTCACAGCTTCAGTCAACCTGTGTTCAGTTCTGGGTACTGCCTGTGCAGAGTTTGCAAGTTCTCCCTGTGTCTGTGTGGGTTTCTGCTGGATGCTCCGGTTTCCTCCCACCTCCAAAGACTTGCAGGTTGATAGGTAAATTGGTCATTGTAAATTGCCCCTAGTGTAGGTAAGAGGTAGGAGAATGGTGGGGATGTGGTAGAGAATATGGGGTTAATGTAGGATTAGTACAAATGGGTGCTTGTTGGTCGGCGCAGACTCGGTGGGCTGAAGGGCCTGTTTCAGTGCTATATCTCTAAATAAAATTAAAAAAATAAATAATATACTTATAAAATGCCTTGGGATTTTCCTTTATCTTGCCCGCCAGTGTTTTCTCATCACCCCACTTTGCTCTCCTAATTACTTTTTTAAAGTACCACCCTACACTTTCCATACTCCTCTCGTGCCTCCACTGTTTTCAGCACTCTGAATCTGCCATAAGCCTCCTTTTTTTTCCTTATCCAATCCTCTATATCCCTTGACATCCAGGAAAGACATTCTATTTTACGGAATCCCTCAATCTGATTCTGCACCTGAAATTTGGACTAGTATCTCATGTATATGTCAGCATACACTATGGGAATTAATACTGCAACTTATAAACCCATAATGTGTTAATATTGGGCGGGTATTAACTTGAATCTCAGAGTACATTATTGAGGCTAATTCTGTAACTTTGAAACGGGAACCATGTACCCAGTTCTATGTGTATTTAATTTGTAGCTGAGGTTGCACTATTGTGGGATTGACACACTGATAATTTGATAGTGGGTGTGAATTTGGACTGGGATGTATGTATCTACCTGTCAGTGGTACTGAGTTGGGGTGACATGGAAACAACGTCTGTCTCTCCTGCTCTGTTTGATTGATACATTGAAAATGTGTCTCTGGAACTATTTCTGCTGTCTGAGACTGTGGAACTGATGATCTGTCTGTGTCTCTGCGCTCTGTGAGTGATAATGTACGTACTGTGTGTGAGAAGGAGCTGGTGACACTCTTCCTTGTAACTTGGGTGGAGGAAAAATGACATTTACTCTGGTTTCTTCAATTATTTGCCTGTTGGAACAAAAGTATGTTTTTTAATTCAAATCAAGGTGAAATAGGAGATAGAGTTTTAATTAATTTAATCTCTCAAATAATAATCATTATGGATACCCGCAAAGGAACCCCAGCCACACAAATATTGTCAGTGTTTCACTCCACTACAATAACAGTTTCTTCCCATTCTGTCTCCCTCCCCTTGTCCACACAGCCCGAGAATAGTCTCTCCCTTCCCCCACTCACTCCATGTTCCGGGACCAGTTCTCGCTCCACTCCGTCTCTTACAAACAGCCCCCACCTCCCCCTGAACTTGCCCCGGACTCGATGCTGATCTCTGAGTCTATCTGCGGACACGCTCCCAAAGCGATGTGCTGCTGGAAGGAGGCTGCTGTTTGCTCCGTTCCACCGGGACCGGGATCTCTCCATTGGCGGCTGTTTTAAACCATCTTCTTCCGCTCACAGGCAGTGCTGGGGGAGGGGAGCGCAGGCGCAGATTTCTGCAACAATTCCGCAAACAGAAACATGGAAAATTTCCGGCACAGAATGAGGCCATTCGGCTCAACATGTCCGTGCCAGCGCAAAGAGCAATCCAGCCTGATCCCGCAGTTTCTTGTTATTGGACAGTGAAGTGTGGAAACAGAAGCGGACAGTCAGGATGTGGGGAGTTACACAAAGAGAATCTATTATGGGCACCAGGTGAGAAGTGTGAAGGACACATTTTAAACAGCGGCTGTTTGGTTTCGCTTCGACCATAGGAGCGGGAACTGGAAATCTGACCTGTGTAAAAGTCTCTGCTCCGTCGGTCAGTCCCGTTCATGGCCCAGTGGATTGTTTCTGGATGTCATTTAATTGTTGTAAAATGGCCAAAGCCCCTGGTATGCAGTAGCTGGGGGCTGAAGGACTGCAGTGGAATCAGACACTGACTCTGTTTGTGTTGCTGGGTTTCCTTTGTGATTGTTCACAATGATTATTCATTGAAACATTGTTTTGGTCACATTTGTATCTTCTACCACACCTCTTCCTGATTTTTTTTATTCGTTCATGTGACGTGGGCATCGCTGGCTAGGCCAACATTTATTGCCCAACCCTAATTGTCCTTGAGAAGGTGGTGGTGAGCTGCCTTCTTGAACAGCTGCAGTCCATGTGGGTTAGGTCCACCAACAGTGCTCTTAGAAAGCGAGTTCCAAGATTTTGATTGGGGAGGCAGTGATGCCTCAGTATTGTCACTGGGCGAGTACCTCAGAAACCCAGGGCCTTGTTCTGGGGACATGGGTTCAAATCCCACCATGGCAAAATGTTGAATTTATTTAATAAATCTGGAATTAAATGAAGCTCGTTTTATGATGGCCATGAAACCATTGTTGGTTGTTGTAAAAACCCATCTGGTTCACTATTTTCCTTCTGGGAAGGAAATCTGCTCTCCTTTCTTGGTCCGGCCTACATGTGACTCCAGACCCACAGCAATAAATTTGACTCTTAAATGCCCTGTGAAATGGCCTAGCAAGCCTCTCAGTTGTATCTAACTGCAACAAAGTCAACTATAAATACCTTTTCTTCCTACAGGCAAATACTTGAAGGAAGTGGAATAAATGTAATGATTCCTCGACTCAAGGGGAAGTGCAGCCAATCCACACATAGTAAGTACAGTATCACTCACAGAGAGCAGAGACATCAGTTCCACCAACAACAGAAGTAGTCAGACTGGCACTGATCTCAAGTTCCAGAGACATTCATTCAATCCAACAGTCACACAGAGCAGGAAAGACTGAAGTTGTTTCCATTTCGCCCCAACTCAGTCCCACTGACAGGTAGATACATCAATCCCAGTCCAAAATCACACCCACTATCAGATTGCAAGGCACTGTGTCACTCTCATAAGAGTGCAGCCTCAACTACAAATTCAATGTCAGTGGCGCAGTGGTTAGCACCGCAGCCTCACAGCTCCAGCGACCCGGGTTCGATTCTTGGTACTGCCTGTGTGGAGTTTGCAAGTTCTCCCTGTGTCTGCGTGGGTTTCCTCCGGGTGCTCCGGTTTCCTCCCACCTCCAAAAGACTTGCAGGTTGATAGGCAAATTGGCCATTGTAAATTGCCCCTAGTGTAGGTAGGTGGTAGGTAGGTGGTAGGAGAATATTGGGGATGTGGTAGAGAATATGGGGTTAGTGTAGGGTTAGTATAAATGGGTGGTTGTTGGTCGGCACAGACTCGGTGGGCCGAAGGGCCTGTTTCAGTGCTGTATCTCTAAATAAAAATAAAAAAAATAACAAAGATAGAACAGACAAACAGTACCTGATTGCAAGGTACAGAATTAATCTCAATAATGTACCCAGACTGCAGACTGAGCTACTTGTTACACACCACTCCACAAAACTGACAAAGGGTCAGACTGGAAGACGCAATATTAATTCCATTGTTACGAGTTGAATGAAGCTGACCTCACATACCAGGCCATCAATCAGATTGTAAAATATATTGCCATTCTCAAATTGTGTTCACAGTGATACTGATTGAATACTAGACCAAAACTCTCTCACAATATCTGATTAAAACCAACAGCTATTAACTTCAGTTGATCCACCTTTCAATTAGATACAAGTCAGAATACATTTATGGAACATTAAGGTGTGAAACATATCCTTTCCAACACCATACCTGACCGATACAGAATGCATCCCAAACTCACATGGAACACCAGATACTGAGAGCAACTGAATGAATCCCGCATTCATATACAGCACTCCAAACAGAGAGCTACACAACAAATCCTACATGTTAACAGATTAACAGATACAGAATAAATCCCACACTGATACATAATGCTAGTGAGTGGCAACTATAAAATAAATCCTGTGCTCACATACAGTACCAGAGGTTGACAGATGCAGAATGAATCCCACGCTCATACACAGTGCCATGGACTGACAGGTACAGAATGAATCCCACAAGCATGTATTGTACAACTGACTGATCGATGCAGAATAAGTCTCAAACAGTTCCAGAGATGGAGAGCTACCGAATGAATCCCACACTCATACATTGCTGAGTGTTACAGAGAAGTCACTATTACATGACCAGAAACAAAGACTGATGGAGACAGAATGAATTGCACACTTATGCACAGAATCAGGGACTAAGATTTACAGAATGCAATCATACAGAATACCAGAGTCTCACACAGACAAAATGAATCCTACACTCACATATCAACCCTCAGACTGACAGATACAGAATTAATCACACTCTCACACACAGCACCAATGTTATACAAGTATAGAATGAGTCTAAATGAATACAAGAGATGGAGTGATTGTGAGTGTGGGATTTATTCTCATTCAGCCCTCGGCACTGAGAGATGCAGAATAATTTCAGTTGCTTACCATACCTGAGAATGGCAGACAGAGGATGTATCCCAAAGGGTGGCACAGTGTTGCAGCAGTTAGTACCACAGCCTCACAGCTCCAGCGACCTGGGTTCGGTTCTGGGTACTGCCTGTGCGGAATTTGCAAGTTCTCCCTGTGACTGTGGTTTTCCGCCGGGTGCTCCAGTTTCCTCCCACAGCCAACGACTTACAGGTTGATAGGTAAATTGGCCATTGTAAATTGCCCCTAGTGTAGGTAGGTAGGTGGTAGGAGAATTGAGGGAAGGTGGGGATGTGGGAGGGAATATGGGATTAATGTAGGATTAGTATAAATGGGTGGCTGATGGTTAGCACAGACTCAGTGGGCTGAAGGGCCTGTTTCAGTGCTGTATCTCTCTATGACTCACGCACAGTACCAGAGATTGACAGATACAAACTGAATTTTACACTTTCATTCAACTCCAGGTGTTAACAGGTATGGAATTAATATCATATTCACACACAGTACCAGGCACTGGCACGAATGAGTGAGACCTGCATTCAGATGCAATACCAGAGACTAACTGACATTCAGTAATTACCAGTGACATTTAGTTTCAGTTACTGACTAAAACAGAATTAATCCTATTTAGTTTCAGTGAGTGATGGATAAGGAAGGATATCAACATCTTTATAGAGTGCCCAAGGCAGATGGATGAAGAAAGAAACTTATACTCACATAGAGTATCAGAGACTGTCATATTTTTATTAATCTATCATGGACACACAGGAACAGAGCCTGGCATACAGATGCGCACACTCAGACATAATACCAAAGATTCAAAGATATAGAAGAAATACCACATTCACTGACAGTGTTAGAGACTGACAAACACACTCACATACTGTTCCAGAAATTGACAGCTGCAGAATGAATCCCATAAAAACATACAGTGCCAGAGATTGACAGATAGAGAATGAATTCCACACTCAGACACTACCACAACCTCACAAACACTGAATTAATCCCATACTCAGGCACAATGTATCAGAAAAACAGAGACTGAATAAATTCCACACTCACACACAGAATGAGAGACCACAGTTACAGAAAGAAAACTCCTCCCCCCACCAAACAAACCAAGTATCAGACACAGAATGAATCCCAGACTCATGTATAGCAGCTGTGACAGATACAAAGTGTTTTCCACACTCACACATGCATTACCAGAAAATGACAAATACAGTGTTAATCCCACACTCACACACTGTACCAGTGAATGACAGATAGGTAATGAATTTCACTGACGGTCAGTACCAGAGACTGACAGATTTAAAAAATGACTTTCACTTTCACAGGCAAGACAACAAGCTGACAGATTTATGACAACATCAAAACCAATGATTGCTTAAATAAAATGCATTAATAGCTCATCTCCACTCCTAGTATTTCTAAATCCCACACATTCACTATAATGTGAACAATTATTTCCTGTTGTGTCCCTCTCAGATTTGTAAACTTCACTGTATTGGAGTGAGGTGACATCTACTGGCTGGAAGCAAGAATTTCAATAGAGTGGCAGAAACTCCCAAAGTCTGTCAGGGTTAAAGAAACCTTGCAATATGAGGAAATAGTGAAGGGGGTTTGATAGGGTAGATGGAGACATGTTTCCACTTGTGGGAAAAAAGGGCCAGAAATTTAAAATTGTCATTAATAAAAGAAATGAGGAATTAATGAAAAATGTGTTTATGAAGTGAGTGCTTAGAATCTGGATCATGCGACCATAGGGAGAGGTTGAGGCGAATAGTATCGGTCGGTGCACTTAAGGGGAAGCTGAACAGATGTATAGGGTGAAAGGAATAGAGGAATATACATATAGGGCTTTATTATTCTGTTATTCATTTATATGAAGCAGGATGGCTGGAAATATGTGTAGAGCATAGAGCAGTTGGGATGATCCCAATGCAGTATTTTGTCTGGATGGATCTGCCCAGAACACTTGTGATGCAGGAGCTGGGAGCTTCAGTACTTCAGTGGAGGCAGTCACTGATGCTGGTTTTCATTTGCGGATGTTCTTAATGAATATTAATTGAGAAATTAAATTGATCACTTTGATATTTTGCACCTCACCTGTTCTTGAGTTATAAGATATATTTTTTCTTCCAACGGGCAAATATTTGAAGGTATTGTGTTGAATGTGATGGTTGCTGCACTCGAGGCACAAGGAACAGCGCAGCCAGCTCCTCTCACACACAGTAGGTACATTATCACTCAGAGTACAGAGGCACAGATGGTTCATCAGTTCCCCAGTCTCAGACTGCAGAAGTAGTCAGGCTCACATTGATCCCGAGTTCCAGAGTCATATTTTCAATCCAACAATCAAACAAAGCGGGAGAGAAATAAATTGTTTGTGTTTCACCCCAACTCAGTACCACTGACAGGTAGATACATCAATCCCAGGTCAAAATCACACCCACTGGCAGATTGAAATGGAATGTGTCAATCTAAATATAATGCAGACTTAGCTATCAATTAAATATCAGATAGAACTGGCACACAGTATTGACTGAATGGCACAGAATCTGACCTAATGATGTACCCTGAGTTTTTAATTAAATACCATACCCAAAGCTCACGCCTATTGATTATAAAAGATGATTAACCATCCCAATAGTGTACCCTGAGATACAAGTTACATACAAGTTCAACATTCATTACAGTAAAATATTTAAAAGGGCTGAAAAATCGCATAACCTGAGACACAAATTAGATACCAGTTCAAAACTCACCCACACCATGAAAAATTTCTCAATATTACATACCATTCTAAAAACAGATACAATATCAAACTGAAATACAGTATCAGTTCCATTAGTACAGATTGAGCTAAACATTGCCAGTCCAAAAATCACACACAGGGCTGAATTTTATAAGCCTGCTGCCGAAATCGACGGCCGGTGAAAACAATGGTGGTCCGCTCATGCGGGCCACACGTCGTGGAGTCACCGCGATCCGAAGTGTGGCGGCACATTTAAATAGCCGGGGTGGGCCACCTCCCGCCGATCATGTGTAAGGGGCGAGCTGACCATCCCTGGCAATGGCGTCAGCCGCCTGTGCGCAGGCGCTGATACCATTTTTAAAGGGCTTTGAGCCCTACCTTTAAATTTAAATATTTAAACCGCAAGGACATAAAAATAAACAAAGACATTTCTTCTGTCTCTCTCCCACCCCCAGTATCAATTAAATTAATGACTTGCCCTCTCTCCCCAAAAACACTTACCTTGTCCACCTGACCTTCCGTGCCCACCCAAAGTGCATAAACTTTAACCTCAAACCCTTCCCACCATCCCCTACACCAATATGTTACTTTGACCATGTTCCCCCTTCCCTCCTGCACTAAGAAACTTACCTCCTTCCCCCTGCCTATGAGTGTGTGCCTCGTTTCCTGGGACAGGGATCCGAAGGCCAGCCACCAGGCTGACGATGGGAGCAGTAACTCAGGTGGGGACGTAAATATAATTAGTGCATTCATTTACATATATTTGAATATGCAAATGGAGGTCTGGTCGCCGAGCGGCGGGAAGGGGGGTGCCGCCATGAGGCCTCGCTGCCACCGGCAATATCGGTGGGCAGGACCCTCCCAGTCTCTCCTGGAGGCATTTTCTGCTGCCCCCCCTCCCCCATCATGAAAGGCAATGTCGGGTGGGGGTCTGTAAAATCCAGCCCACAGTATCCGATTGTGCAATGCTTGTAAATTGTAAACTGTGGTGTAAATTAGATGTCAGTACAGAACTCACCCAAACTGCAGAATTGAAAAATACAGGAGACTGAATTACACATTATTTACCAGCCATAAAAACATATACAGTATCAGAATGAAATACAGTATCAATTTCATTTGTGTAGACTGAGCTCCACATTACAAACCAGTAAAAAATCTAATCTAACAGAGGTATGGAGGTTTTAGTGGTTGTGGTACAGGATTAATCCAGAAGTCTCGACTAATGATTCAGAGACATGAGTTTAAATTCCACTACAGCAGCTGGGTAATTTAAATTCAGTTAATTAAATAAATCTGGAATAAAAAAAATCTAGTCTCAGCACTGGTGACCCTGGAGCTACTGGATTGCTGTCAAAAAATCCATCAGATTCATGAATGTCCTTGAGAGAAGGAAATCTGCCATTCTGACCCAGTCTGAAGTATAAGTGATTCCAGGCCCACAGCAATGTGATTGAATCTTAACTGTCCTCTGAAATAGCCCAGCAAACCACTCAGCTGTATTGAAAGTGCAATTAGGGATGGTCAATAAATGCTGACCTTGCCAGTGACACTAACATCCTGTGAATTAATAAACAAGCATTATCAGACTTAGAGATAACATTATCTATTCCATTGGAACCGGCTGAAGTACAGATAACATAGCACTCCAAAAATCTATAGTGTTAGAGTGAAAGATACTGTCTCAATTATTGATTGCAGCCTGAGCTCCACATTACATACCAATCTAAAATCGCATACAGTTTCAGACTGAGATACAATATTTATTCCATTACTGCAACAGAACTACATGTTCCACATTATTGAATAAGCCTGGGCTCCTTTCTCTGGAAAGAAGGAGGCTCAATGTTCAGGCTAATAGAAGCATTGGCTATGAAAGGATTTGATAGGGTAGAGGTAGAGATTTTTCACACTTGTGGGAAAAGTTGTGAATAGGAAATAGTCAGTAATAAATCAAATAAATAATTCAGGAGAAACTTCTTCACCCTGCTTTGACCGTGGTTAGAATCTGTAACATGCCACCACATGCAGCAGTTGAGTTAATGAACATTGCGACATTTAACAGCAAGTTAAATGATAATATGAGGCAGAAAAGATTTGAGGGATTTGCTGATCAGATTAGATGAAGTAGAGTTGGAGGAGGCTCATGTGGAAATGCAAAATCTTGGGCAGAATAGCCTGTCTCTTTGCTGTAAATTCTATGTAATTCTGTGTAGAATGAATTCAGAACAGCAAAACATCCCAGAGATTTATGGTTACTGAATATATCCCACAAACAGAGTCCCAGAGACTTACAGATACTGAACAAAACCCACACTCGCAGGCAGTACCAGGGACCGACAGATACTGAACGAAACCCACACTCACAGGCTGTAGCAGAGACTGACAGATACTGAAAAAACTCACGTTCACAGGCAGTACCAGAGACTGACAGATACTGAAAAAACTCACATTCACAGGCAGTACCAGAGACTGACAGATACTGAACAAAACCCACATTCACAGGCAGTACCAGAGACTGACAGATACTGAACAAAACCCACATTCACAGGCAGTACCAGAGACTGACAGATACTGAAAAAACCCACATTCACAGGCAGTACCAGAGACTGACAGATACGAAACAAAACCCACATTCACAGGCAGTACCAGAGACTGACAGATACTGAATGAAACCCACATTCACAGGTAGTACCAGAGACTGACAGATACTGAATGAAACCCACATTCACAGGCAGTACCAGAGACTTACAGATACTGAACAAAACCCACACTCACAGACAGTACCAGGGACTGACAGATACTGAACAAAACCCACATTCACAGGCAGTACCAGAGACTGACAGACACTGAATGAAACTCACATTCACAGGCAGTACCAGAGACTGACAGATACGAAACAAAACCCACATTCACAGGCAGTCCCAGAGACTGACAGATACTGAATGAAACCCACATTCACAGGTAGTACCAGAGACTGACAGATACTGAATGAAACCCACATTCACAGGCAGTACCAGAGACTTACAGATACTGAACAAAACCCACACTCACAGACAGTACCAGGGACTGACAGATACTGAACAAAACCCACACTCACAGGCTGTAGCAGAGACTGACAGATACTGAAAAAACCCACATTCACAGGCAGTACCAGAGACTGACAGATACGAAACAAAACCCACATTCACAGGCAGTACCAGAGACTGACAGACACTGAATGAAACTCACATTCACAGGCAGTACCAGAGACTGACAGATACTGAATGAAACCCACATTCACAGGCAGTACCAGAGACTTACAGATACTGAACAAAACCCACACTCACAGACAGTACCAGGGACTGACAGATACTGAACAAAACCCACATTCACAGGCAGTACCAGAGACTGACAGACACTGAATGAAACTCACATTCACAGGCAGTACCAGAGACTGACAGATACGAAACAAAACCCACATTCACAGGCAGTCCCAGAGACTGACAGATACTGAATGAAACCCACATTCACAGGTAGTACCAGAGACTGACAGATACTGAATGAAACCCACATTCACAGGCAGTACCAGAGACTTACAGATACTGAACAAAACCCACACTCACAGACAGTACCAGGGACTGACAGATACTGAACAAAACCCACACTCACAGGCTGTAGCAGAGACTGACAGATACGAAACAAAACCCACATTCACAGGCAGTACCAGAGACTGACAGACACTGAATGAAACTCACATTCACAGGCAGTACCAGAGACTGACAGATACTGAATGAAAGCCACACTCATAGACAGGACTAGAGACTGGTACTGAATGAGTCCCAGATTCAAAAATTTACAGTGGCTGAGAATTATAACAATATTCCTACACTCACATACTGTACCAGTAACTTAAAGATACAGAATGAATCGCACACTCAAATACCATACTTGAGACTGAGATACAGAATGAGTCCACACTAACACACAGTACTGACAGATACAGAATGGATCATAAAGTCACATACAGCAACAGAGACCTATTAGCACAGTATGAATCCTACTGTCACATACAGGACTAGAATATGACTGACTGCAGCATGAATCCCATACTCCCACTCAGTAACCAAGACTGACAGTTAGCCGCATATAAAGAATGATTCGCATTCTCATGTACGGGACAACAGGCTGGCTGATGTGGCACAATGGTACAATTAATGTTTGGACAAACTCAATGCAATAATGGCTTGTCTCCATTCCCAGTATTTCTCAGTTCCACCTGTCCAACATAAGCTGAACAATTATTGCATGTTGTGACTGACGGTCTGGTCTGTAAACTGCACTGTATCACAGAATGCTGACATTTGCTAACTGGAAATGAGAACTGTAACATAGGAGAAGAAATTTACACAGTCTGTCAGGGTTAAAGAAGCAGGTAATGTGAGGTAATAGATTTTGTCTGTAAGTGCTACACTCATATTGCTTCATATTTTTATATTGAAAATAAAGGTAATTGATTCTTATTTTTAAAAATTGCCTTCATTGATTAGAGATTTGTAAATGTGCCCTGTTATATTTTACACTAAATTGAGCAGTATTTCTGTCTGATTTTTTAGGATACTATTTACATCACTTCAAATAAAGAAAACATAACTACACAAAGAACTGAGCGCAACGCTGAACGTTTCACAGCAAACAGTCAAAAGGGAAAGGGATGAAATACAAAAAAAAACTAAAATACTGAAAACACTCAGCCAGTCCAGAAACAACTGTGGAGAAGAGAAGCTCAGGTTAATGGTCCAGTTCTGTGACCCTTCTATAGACCTGAAACATTGCTCCTGCCTTCCTCTCTCCACAGATACTGCTGGAACTGCTGAGTGTTTCCAGAATCTTCTGTTATTCAGATTTCCAGCAAGTTTCTCTTTTTGAAGAATGAAATATTCCCTGGGAAGGAATTGTAAGATTTTGGTTCGGTCTTCACAGATACACAAAGAAGGGGACCGAGCTCATAATGTGATTTTTAAATAGTTTATTAAGAAGCAACAGTTTAATGTAATATTAAGAAGTATCAGTTTAAATATGAACAGTTTAAATATGATAAAAGCAAAATACTGCGGATGCTGGAAATCTGAAACAAAAACAAGAAATGCTGGATTCACTCAGCAGGTCTGGCAGCATCTGTGGAAAGAGAAGCAGAGTTAACGTTTCGGGTCAGTGACCCTTCTTCGGAACTGACAAATATTAGAAAAGTCACAGATTATAAACAAGTGAGGTGGGGGTTGGGCAAGAGATAACAAAGGAGAAGGTGCAGATTGGACCAGGCCACATAGCTGACCAAAAGGTCACGGAGCAAAGGCAAACAATATGTTAATGGTGTGTTGAAAGACAAAGCATTAGTACAGATTAGGTGTGAATACACTGAATATTGAACATCAGCAAGTGCAAACCTGAAGAAAAACAACCTGAAAAAAACAGTGGGTAAGCAAACTGAACAAACGAAGATGAAATGAAATAAATAAATGCAAAAAAAGATTGTAAAAAATGTAAAAAGGAATGCAAAAAAAAAAGGAAGAAAAAATAACTAAAAATGACTAAAAATTGCCATTTCAACACTCCCCCCTGCTCTCATGCTCACATCTCTGTCCTGGGATTGCTGCAGTGTTCCAGTGAACATCAACGCAAGCTCGAGGAACAGCATCTCATCTACCGATTAGGCACACTACAGCCTGCCGGACTGAACATTGAGTTCAATAATTTCAGAGCATGACAGCCCCCCACTTTGCTTTCATTTTTAGTCATTTTTAGTTATTTTTTCTTCCTTTTTTTTTGCATTCCTTTTTACATTTTTTACAATCTTTTTTTGCATTTATTTATTTCATTTCATCTTAGTTTGTTCAGTTTGCTTACCCACTGTTTTTTTCAGGTTGTTTTTCTTCAGGTTTGCACTTGCTGATGTTCAATATTCAGTGTATTCACACCTAATCTGTACTAATGCTTTGTCTTTCAACACACCATTAACATATTGTTTGCCTTTGCTCCGTGACCTTTTGGTCAGCTATGTGGCCTGGTCCAATCTGCACCTTCTCCTTTGTTATCTCTTGCCCAACCCCCACCTCACTTGTTTATAATCTGTGACTTTTCTAATATTTGTCAGTTCCGAAGAAGGGTCACTGACCCGAAACGTTAACTCTGCTTCTCTTTCCACAGATGCTGCCAGACCTGCTGAGTGAATCCAGCATTTCTTGTTTTAGTTTAAATATGATGATGCGTAAGCTAAATAGATGAATTAGACGTACGACCCATAACAGATTGAATGGATTACCGATCCGGATCATACAGTGGGGAGGAACAGTGTTGACAGTCTCCCCGACGATGAAGCAGGCGAGGTGTTGGTGTCCTCAGTCTTCTTCAGCCAACCAAAGTGTTAGGCCAAAGTCTAACACTCAGCTGAAGCCGAGCTTTGGGAAGCTCTGCTGTCTGAATAAGACTGACTATTTCCCTGTCGAGCACCTGTTTATATACTTTATTTCTAGGGACTGGTACCCTCTGTCAATCACTTGTTCCAACACTTCTAACCAATGAATACAGGACAGGTAACTGAAGTATCAGGGTGGCCACCCCCCCCCAACTTTGTCCATCAATTTTGCTCAAGGTCATCTTTCAGTTTATCTGAGACTGGAGCCCATTTTTAGCTTTCACCAGACACTTGTACTGATAACAGGGTACACAAAGTGCTGGAAGACTCCATCTATCAGTTCAGGAATGTCTATGGTGTCCAGTGGCTTCTATATGACCACCTCAGGAACAGCATACTCCTCAGCCCCTATCTTTGTTTATACCACTGCTGACCCTCGCTGCTAAGAACTGCTTTTCTATGGGTGGCCTCATGCTCTGTCTGCTACTTTTATTTATTTAGAGATACAGCACTGAAGCAGGCCCTTCGGCCCACTGAGTCTGTGCTGACCATCAACTACCCATTTATACTAATCCTATATTCCTACCACATCCCCACACCTATACTAGGGGCAATTTATAATGGCCAATTTACCTATCAACCTGCGTCTTTGGCTGTGGGTGGAAACCGGAGCACCCAGCGAAAATCCACATGGTCGCAGGGAGAACTTGCAAACTCCGTACAGGCAGTACCCAGAATCGAACCGGGGTCGCTGCAGCTGTGAGGCTGCAGTGCTAACCACTGCGCCACTGTGCCGCTATAATATATTGCTATAAGCATTCGACATTATTATGAGAAGAACCAGTTATTAAAGGTCCCATTTCTTACAGAATGGAACTTTGCATAAGAAGGAGGATTAGGCCACTCGGCCCTTCGAAATAGCTCTGCCATTCGATAAGATTAGGGCTGATTTCCTACCTCAACTCCATCTCACTACAATAGCACAGATCCCTTGATCACCTAAGTGTCCAAAAACCTATTAATCTCTCTCTTGAATATACGCAATGATTGAGCATCCACAGCTCTCTGGGGAAGAGAATTCCAAAGATTAACAACCATTAGAGTGAAAAAAAATCTCTTCTCAGTCCTGAATGACTGAGCCCTTCACACTGAGACTATGAGCCTTTGTTCTGGGTTTGCCAGCCAGAGGAAACAGCCTCCCAGTATCTATTGTGTCAAACCACTTAAGATTTTTATTTGTCAGTACGATTACTTGTCATTCTTCTACATTCTGGGGAATTCTAGCATAGTCTACTCGAGCTTTTCTCATACATGGATGACGTTGCCGTCTTCTGCTCAGTACGCAAACACCAAGTGTCATTACGTGCTGAGGTTCTATTTGTACCCGATGTTGAGAAGGATGGACCTGGTCACATTGCCGCGGAACGCTCCATCCAGTTGGACCGTGCCGTACCACCTATCCTTCGTGGGAAGGTTTCTGCGGAAAACACCTTTGACCACCAATCCATCAGGCAGTGGTCTGCACGGAATGTCCTCAAGGCCCTACGGGAAACGTAGATGGTGGATCCGGTCGGATGGTTCCCCGAGCAGACTGCCAAAGTCATTTGGCAGAATGCCTCATCACCAGAACTTTCAAACAAGCACCAAGATGTAGCTTGGCTAGTGGTGAGAAGAGCCTTCCCCGTCAGATCCTTCCTGCACGCCTGAAGTCTCACCCCATCCACACGCAGCCCTCGAGGTGGCTGTGGTGAGAAAGAGACGGTTGCCCACCTCCTTTTGGAATGTGTCTTTGCAAAGCAGGTGTGGAAAGAGATGCAGTGGTTTTTGTCGAGGTTCATCCCAATCAGCTCTGTAACACAGGAATCTGTGCTCTATGGGCTGTTCCCAGGGACGCACACCGAGATAAACATCAACTACTGCTGGAGGACTATCAATTCGGTGAAAGACACCCTTTGGTCTGCCCGAAACCTGCTGGTCTTCCAGCACAAAGTGTTGTCCATGACCGAATGTTGCAGACTGGCACATTCCATGGTCCAGGACTATGTGCTGAGGGACGCACTAAAGCTTGGGGCAGCCGCAGAAAAGGCTCAATGGGGAAAGACCACTGTGTAAGGTCCCCTCATCAAGCTGAATGGAGGGGCTGGATCCATGGAAAACCCCTCGAACTTTATCTGGAAAATATTTGTGTGCTATAAAATGTAAAAATGTATCTGGCATGACAAATGAAATGGTTGTGAGGCAACTCACTCCTTTATTGAAGGAAACTGACCTCCTTTGCACTGTTTGTATTTTTTGACTTGATGCTGTTTGAAACTGTACGGTAATGTATTTTTTTTTACAGATTTTGATGAATAAAGTATATTTTGGAAATAAAAAAAAAGTCTGGAAGAGGAAAGACCAGCGGGAAAGCTCGGGCCAAGGCCAAGTCTCGCTCCTCCCAGGCTGGACTGCAGTTCCCGGTGGGTCGTGTTCACAGGCTCCTGAGAAAGGGTAACTATGCTGAGCGTGTGGGTGCCGGAGCCCAGGTCTATCTGGCTGCTGTGCTCGAGTATCTGACCACTGAAATCGGCGAGCTGGCCGGTAATGCGGCCCGGGACAACAAGAAGACCCGCATCATCCCCAGACACCTGCAGCTGGCGGTCCGCAATGACGAGGAGCTCAACAAGCTGCTGGGAGGAGTGACCATCGCTCAGGGCGGGGTGCTGCCTAATATCCAGGCCGTGCTGCTGCCCAAGAAAACCAGCGCTCAGAGCTCCCAGAAAAAGTAAAGCGGCCAAAATGTCATCTAATAAACCAAAGGCTCTTTTCAGAGCCACCCACAGTCTCTGTGAAAGGGCTGGTTACTGTCAGGAGGGAGTCAGTGATGGAGTTATTGTAACAGTGGATTGACCTGTTTCACATCTGTCCAGGTGTGTTTTCCGTTCCCTCTCTGGATTGCGCTCTGTTTCTCTGCGCACACATCCCCCTGTACCCACTCACCCCCAGTTAAATGAAGAACTGAACTACAGGGTGTCAATCAACAATTTAATAAATGCCGCCACCTTCAATTTCATAAATTCGGAGACGCTCCTGGTGCATTAATGATAAGTGGTTTGGCGCTGATGAATTAATTTAATAATGACAGTATCTGGGTCAATTCTGGTCTGTTTTTCATTTAGACAGTTTGAATTCTGTTTTTTTTTTCCTCCGGTGATCTGAGCACCGCTTCTCAATGAGAACCTGCTCATGGAACAGAGTGAGTGCAGAGTAAGAGAAGGAACTTGAAATAATCACTATCGCTAGAAAAAATGTATGAGGAACACTATTGGGACTAAAGGCTGACAGGTCCCCTGGACCTGATGGCCTGCATCCTAGAGTTTAAAAGGAGTGGTTACAGTGGATGCATTGGTTGTAATCTTAAATTCCCGAGATTCTGGAACAGTCCCAGTGGATGTTAAAACCGCAAATGTGAAACCCCTATTCAAAAAGCAGGTAATGATAGGCCTGCTAGCCTAATGTCTGTCATTGGGAAAATGCTGAAATCCATGATTAAGTAAGTGGTAGCAGAACATTCAGAAAATTAATGTACAATCATGCAGAGTCAACATGGATTTATGAAAAAGAAATCATATTTGACAAAATTATTTTTGAGGATGTAACAAGCAGGGTATATGAAGGGGAACCAGTAGATGTAGTGATCTGCTCTGATGATGCTACCTTCCATGACAGCACTTCTGATATGTCTTCCTTTTTCCTCAACAGAGGATTCCCCCCACCGTGGTTGACAGGGCCCTCAACCGTGTCGGGCCCATTTCCCGCACCTCTATCCTCACCCCTTCCCCTTCCTCCCAGAATCGTGACAGGGTTCCCCTTGTCCTCACTTTCCACCCCATCAGCCTCCATATCCAAAGGATCATCCTCCGCCATTTCCGCCACCTCCAGCATGATGCCACTACCAAACGCATCTTCCCCTCCCTTCCCCTGTCAGCATTCTGAAGGGATCTTTCCCTCCGCCACACCCTGGTCCACTCCTCCATTACCCCCACCACCTCGTCCCCTTCCCATGGCACCTTCCTCTGCAATCGCAGGAGGTGTAATACCTGCCCATTTACCTCCTCTCTCCTCACTATCCCAGGCCCCAAACACTCCTTTCAGGTTAAGCAGCAACTTATTTGTACTTCTTTCAACGTAGTATACTGTATTTGCTGCTCACAATGTGGTCTCCTCTACATTGGGGAGACCAAACGCAGACTGGATGACCGCTTTGCGAAACACCTCCGCTCAGTCCGCAAGCAGGACCCTGAGCTTCCGGTTGCTTGCCATTTCAACACTCCCCCTTGCTCTCATGCTCACATCTCTATCATGGGCTTGCTGCAGTGTTCCGGTGAACATCAATGAAAGCTCGAGGAACAGCATCTCATTTACCAATTAGGCACACTACAGCCTGCCGGACTGAACATTGAGTTCAATAATTTCATTGCATGACAGCCCCCCATTTTACTTTCATTTTTAGTTATTTTTTCTTTTTACATTTTTTTGTATGTTTATTTTATTTCATCTTAGTCTGTTCAGTTGGCTTACCCACTGTTTTTTTTTCATGCCTGTACTTGCTGCTATTCAATTTTCAGTCCGTTAACACCCTATCTGTAATAATGCTTTGTCTTTCAACACATCATTAACATATTGTTTGCCTTTGCTCCATGACCTTCTGGTCAGTTATTCTCTGTGACCTTGTCCTATCTACACCTTCTCCTTTCTTATCTCTTGCCCCACCCCCGCTTTACTTGCTTATAACCTTTGACATTTCTAATATTTGCCAGTTCCAAAGACGTGTCACTGACCCGAAACGTTAACTCTGCTTCTCTCTCCACAGATGCTGCCAGACCTGCTGAGTATTTCCAGCATTTCCTGTTTTTATATCAGTAGATGTTGTTTATTTGGAGTTTAAAAGGTGTTCGATAAAGTGCCATGTAAAAGACACAAGATAAGAGCTCATGGTGTTCAGGTGTAATATATTAGCATGGATAGAGGATTGGCTAACTAACAAGAAACAGGGAATTGGGTTCAATGGGTCATTTTTCAGTTTGGCAAACTAACTAATGGTGTGCCACAGGGATCGGTGTTGGGGCCTCAACCACTTACAATCTATAATTACTGGCTTAGATGAAGGGATCGAGTGTATTGTAACCAAATTTGCTGGTGATACAAATATAGGTGGGAAAGCAAGTTGTGAGGAGGCCACAAAGAGTTTGCAAAGGGATAAAGGCAGGTTAAGTGTGTGGACAAAAATTTGGCAATGAAGTATAATGTGGGAAAATGTGAGGTTATCCACTTTGGTATGATGTGAAGAAAAGCAGAATATTATTTAAATAGAGAGAGACTGCAGAATGCTGTGGTACAGAGAATCAGGGGGTCCTTGTATATGAATCACAAAATGTTAGCATGAAAGTACAGCAAGTAATTAGGAAGGCAAATGGAATGTTGGCCTTTATTCCAAGGGGGATGGGGTATAAATGTGCAAGTTGTTGGTTCGACCACACCTTGAGTGTTGCATGCAGTTTTGGTCTCCTTATTTATGGAGAGATATATTTGCATTGGAGGTCGTTCAGGCAAGTACCACTAGGTTGATTTCTGGGATGAAGGTGTTGTGTTATGTGGAAAGGTTGACCTGGTTGTGGTGCACTCATTGGAGTTTAGAAGAATGAGAGTCAATCTTATTGAAATACATAAGATTCTGAGGGGGCTTGACAGGGTATTTACTGAGATGATGTTTCCCCTCATGAGGGAATCAAGAACTCGGGGGAACAGTTTCAAAATAAGGGGTCTCATTTTCGATGTAATTGAGGAGGAATATCTTCTCTCAAAGGGCTGCTATTCTTTGGAATTCTCTACCCAAGAGGATGGTGGAGACTGGTCATTGAATATATTCAAGGCTGAGTTAGACTGACTTTTGATCTACAAGGGAATGAAGGGTTATAGGGGCAGGCAGGATAGTGAAGTTGAGGCCATGATTAGATCTGCCATGATCTTATTGAATGGTGGAGCAGGCTCAATTGGTGGAATGGCCTAATCCTGCTCCTAGTTATTATGTTCTTATGTTATAATGCCAGGTGGAAATAAAATCCTGACTTATGCATACATTCCTGCTCCAGCAGGTATTCCCATTCATGGAGCAGTGCAGATGTTGGGTTGTTCCTGGATGTCACTAACTTGTTGTAAAACTACCAAAGAAAACCTGATCAGCAGAAGCTGAGTGCTGCAGTGGAATCAGACACTGACACTCTTTGTATTACTGATCATCCTTTGTGGTTGGTCATAATGATTATTAATTGAAATATTACATTCATGTTATGCCGAAAACCACACCTGCCAAAAATGAGACATATTAATTTTGTCGTATGAACTGTTATGGACTTCAAATACCTTGTTTAAAAAGACCACAACAATGGCTGAAAATATGGCTGCACATTTGCATTCTAAAAGACTAAACAAGACAGTGGGAGTGCTCCCTGATTCAATTAGCCAGATGGGGTTGTCAATGGAGATGATCAAGAGACATTGAATGTGTAAGATACTGCATTACGCTCCCCCCTCCCCATGCAACCCTCCCCCCACGCACCACCACACTCCACTCTCCCAGCAGACAATCAAACAATGCCGGAGAGGCAGAAGTTGTTTCCAATTCAGCCCAACTCAGTACTGCTGAAAGGTAGGTCCATTGATCTCAGTTCAAAATCACACCCACTATCAGATTGAAAGGCACCGGATCAATCTCACAAAAGTGCAGCCTAAGCTACAAATTAAATATGAGGTAGAGCAGCTGATGGAAAGGTACAGAATGAATCCTAAGAATGTAGACCAGAGTGCAGACTGAGAGACAGATTACAATGTAGTACAAACATCTCATACAGTATCAAAAGGAAAGTTACAGTATTATGCCAATTAGTGCAGACTGCACTACACATTACATACCAATCCAATAATCTCTGTCAGAGCTGTATTGAAAGATAGAGTATCAATTCAATGATTCTAATTATACTGAGCACAGCATTTGTGAGTTTGAAATATATGTCATCATTCACAAATGTGTTCAGAGTTACAGACTAAATACTCATCCAAAACAAACAGAGATGAGGAGAAATTTCTTTACTCAGAGGGTTGTTAAACATTAGGAATTCTCTACCCCAGAGAACTGTGGAAGCTCAGTCATTGAGTATGTTTAAAGCAGAGATTGACAGATTTCTAAATACAAATGACATAAGGGGATATGAGGATAGTGTGGGAAAAAAGGCATTGAAGTGGATGATCAGTCCTGATCCTATTGAATGGCAGAGCATGCTGGGTGTCCTGCTCCTATGTTCCTAAAACTCTCATACCACAACTCAATAAAACACACAGTTAAAATGAGGCAAATTGTGATACATTATGGCGTTAAACAAATAGTTCTCAATACCATCCCTGAGATACATATTAAGTACTGGTACAGAGGAATCCTGCACCAGAGTCTCATAGATACAGAATGTACCACACTTGTAGACAATACCAGTAGCTGAGAGATACAAAATTAATTCCACTTTAACTGACTGTCCCAGAAACAGACACATAAAAAGTGAATTGTAACACACATTAAGTACCAGAGACTGCCAAATGCAGAATGAGCTCTGGATGTGCACATGCAGACTGTACCAGAAATTGACTAATACTGAATGGGACCCACACTCATACGTTGTACCAGAGACTAACAGCTAAAGAATAAATCCAACATTCACTTCCAGTACCAGAAAATAATATATGCATAACAGATATCACTCACATACACTAGCAGAGACTGACAGACAACAGAATGAATCCCACAATCTCATTCAGTACCAGATACTAACAGGTACAGAATTACTCCCATACACACTGTACTAGGCACTGAAAGACATAGGAGGAATTGTACATTCACATTCAATAGCAAACACTGACAGATACTGTAGGAGTCACATGCTCACAGTGAGTACCAGATACTGTTGAAAAGAGAATTAATCCCACACTTGCATTCATTGCAAGAGACTGACAGATACATAAATGATATCCATACTCACATCGGAGACTGACATGCAGAACTTGAACCACACCCATACATAGTACCAAAACCTGAAAGGTATTAAATCAATAAAACAATCAGTATCTTACACATTCAATAAAACAGTGCCAAAGACTGACAGAGGTCACTTGCATAGAATAGCAGAGATTTTCATGGACAGAATGATCTTATTTCACATTCAGTCTGGATATTGACCAATACACAATGAATCCTATGATCATACTCAATACCAAGTTCAGACAGACACCATATATATCCCCCACTTATTCACATTATCATAGACTGACAGACACAGAGTGAGTCACAAAATCAATTAATTTCAGAGACCAGCAGATAGAGAATTAATCTCACTCTCACAGAAAGAACCAGAGACTGACAAATATACAATGTGACCCAAGCTCACATAAAGTGACAGACAGTTAATTAAAACCACACACATACATAATACCTTAGACTTACACATAGCGAATTAATCAAACAATCACATTCTGACTGTAAGACTGGTGCATACAGAATGAATCTCACACTCACATTTAGTTCCAGACACTGACAGATACAGAATGATATCCACATTCACCCACAGGAGCAGATAAATACAGAAGCTGCACATTCACATACAATACTCATGATTGACATACAGAATGAATCACACAATCACATTTAGTTCCATAGACTGACACTGAAATAATCTCACACTCAGGCACAGTACCACAGACAGATAGATTTAGAATTAAATTTGCTGTCATACAATGTACCAGAAAGTGTGACAAAATTAATCTCATACAGTACAAAAGATTGATGGAATTTGTCCCACACTCAATGTAATAGGTTTTAAGTAAGTGAAGTGGGGATGGCGGAGGGGTGGGGAGAGGGGGTAGGTGGAGGTGGGGAAGAGAACAAAAGGGAAGGTGTGTGTTCAGGCTGGAGACGGTTGCCCACCTCCTCCTGGAATGTGTCTTTGCAAAGCAGGTATGGAAAGAGATGCAGTGGATTTTGTTGAGATTCATCCCAAGCAGCTCTGTAACACAAGAGTCTGTGCTCTCCGGGCTGTTCCCAGGGACGCGCACGGAGATAAACATCAACTGCTGCTGGAAGACTATCAATTTGGTGAAAGATGCCCTTTGGTCTGCACAAAACGTGCTGGTCTTCCAGCGCAAAGAGTTGTCCACCACCAAATGTTGCAGACTGCCACATTCCAAGGTTCAGTACTACGTGCTGAGGAACGCACTAAAGCTTGGGGCAGCCGCAGCAAAGGCTCAATGGGGAAAGACCAATGTGTAAGGTCCCCCCACCAAGCTGAACGGAGGGACTGGATCCATGGAAAACCCCTCGAACTGTATCCGGAAAATTTTTGTTTGCTATAAAACGTATATGGCATGAAAAATGAAATGGAAGGGTGGTGAGGCAACTCACTCCTGTATTGAAGGAAACTGATCTCCTTTGCACTGTTTGTATTTGTTGACTTGGTGCTGTTTGGAACTGTTTTGTAATGTATTTTTTTTACAGATTTTTATGAATAAAATATATTTTGGAATTTTAAAAAAAGTTTTAGGGCAGGAGAGATTAACTGACAAGCAGGTCATGCGGCAAAGACAAAGAGAGAGTGCTAATGATGCAGTGAAGGACAAAACATTAGTGTACAGACAGTGTTAATGACAGAATAATGAACAGCTCTCTCCAAAAGCACAAACTTGAAAAACCAAGATTCAGGCAGGAACATGGTAACAAAAAATTATCAATCAAAATAAAATAAAATAATAAAAAAAGATCCAGCCATGCTCTGAAATTATTTTACTCAATGTTCAGTCCGGAAGGCTGTTGAGTGTCTGATCAGAAAATGAGGTTCTGTTCCTGGAGCTTGCTTCACTGGAACACTGCAGCAGGCCGAGGACAGAAATGTGGGCATGAGAACAGTGTGGTGAATTGAATTGGCAAGCAACCTGAAGCTTGGGTTCATGCTTGCAGATTGTCCGGAGATGTTCCGCAAAGCAGTCACCCAATCTACGTTTGGTCTCCCCAGTGTAGAGGTGCCACATTGTGAGCAGCGAATACAGAAGACTAAATTGAAAGAAGTACAAGTAAATCGCTGCTTCACCTGGAAGGAGTGCTTGGGGCCTTGGATGGTGAGGAGAGAGGAGGTAAAAGGGCAGGATCTATGCCTCCTGCGATTATATGGGAAGAGGCCATGGGAAGGGGAATGCTGACAGGGCAGTGGAGGGGAAGATGTGTTTCGTAATGGCATCATGCTGGAGGTGGCAGAAATAGTGGAGGATGATCCTTTGGATGTGCAGGCAGGTCGGGTGGAACTTGGTTGCAGTTCTGGGAGGGAGGGGAAGGGATGAGGGCAGAAGTGCAGGAAATGGGTCAGACACGGTTGAGGGCCCTGTCAACCACAGTGTGGGGGAATCCTCGGTTGAGGAAAAAGGAAGACATATCAGAACTGCTGTTGTCGAAGGTTGCATCATCAGAAATGATGTGTCAGAGATGGAGAAACTGGGAGAATGGAATGGAGTCCTTACAGGAAGCAGGGTGTGAGAAAGTGTAGTCAAGGTAACTGTGGGAGTCGGTGGGCTTAGAAAGAATATTAGCGGACAGCCTTAAATTCAGAGATGGAGACAGAGAAGTCACAAAGGGAAGGGAAGTGTCGGAGATAGATCATGTGAAGGTGAGGGAAGGGTGGAAATTGGAAGCAAAATTGATGAAGTTTTCCAGTTCCGGGCGGGAGCAGGAAATGACACTGACACAGTCATCATTCTACCGGAAAAAGAGCTGGGGTGTGGGGCCCTGAGTAGGACTGGAGAAAGGAATGTTTGACATACACCACGAAAAGACAGGCATAACTAGGACCCATGTGGGTAACCATGGCAACACCTTTTATGTTATTCTCTGAGTAACACACCTCCTGATTCACCAAACCGTGTCCACCATCTACAAGGCACAAGTGAGGTGTGTAATGGAATACTCTTCACTTGCCCAGCTGAGTTCAGCTCTAACTTCACTCTGGAAGCTCGACCCCATCCAGGACAAAGTAGCTCACTTGATCAACACCCCTTCCACCACCTTAAATATTCACTCCTTCCACCACTGGTGCACAGTGGCAGCAGTGTTTACAATCCTAGACAGCACCTTCCAAACACGTGAACTCGACCACCATTTTTAAAAATTCATTCATGGGATGTGGGTGTTGCTGGCTAGGCCAGCATTTATTGCCCATCCCTAATTGCCCTGGAGAAGGTGGTGGTGAGCTGCCTTCTTGAACCGCTGCAGTCCATGTGAGGTAGGTACACTCACAGTGCCGTTAGGAAGGGAGTTCCAGGGCTTTGACCCAGTGACAGTGAAGGAACGACAATATAGTTCCACATCAGGATAGTGTGTGACTTGGAGGGGAACTTGCTGGTGGTGGTGTTCCCATGCATTTGCTGCCCTTGTACTTCTAGTTGGTATAGGTTGTGGGTTTGGAAAGTGCTGTCTAAGGATCCTCGGTGCATTGCTGCAGTGCATCTTGTAGATGGTGCACACTGCTGCCACTGTGCGCGCTGGTGGAGGGAGTGAATGTTTGTGGATGGGGTGCCAATCAAGTGGGCTGCTTTGTCCTGCATGGTATCAAGCTTCTTGCATGTTCTTGGAGCTGCATCCATCCAGGCAAGTGGAGAGTGTTCCATCACGTTCCTGACTTGTGCCTTGTAGATGGTCGACAGGCTCTGGGAAGTCAGGAGGAGACTTACTCGTTGCAGGATTACTAGCCTGTGACCTGCTCTTGTAGCCACAGTATTTTGTGGCTACTCCAGTTCAATTTCTGGTCAATGGTAGCCCCTAGGATGTTGATAGTGGGGGATTCGGCAATGGTAATGCCATTGAATGTCAAGGGAGATGCTTAGATTCTCTCTTGTTGAAAGTGGTCATTGGATAAGTCCTGGATACTGTCGAGCACTTGTTGCATTTCTACACAGACTGCTTCAGTATCTGAGGAGTCACGAATGGTGCTGAACACTGTGCAATTATCAGCGAAAATCCCCACTTCTGACCTTATGATTGAAGAAGGTTATTGATGAAGCAGCTGAAGATGGTTGGGCCTAGGACACTACCCTGAGGAACTCCTGCAGTGATCTCCTGGAGCTCAGATGATTGACCTCCAACAACCACAACCATCTTCCTTTTTGCTAGGTATGTCTCTAACCAGCGGAGAGATATCCCCCTGATTCCTTAGAAGGACAAGAGCAGCAGACACATGGGAATACTACAATCAGCAACCTCCCCTCCAATCCACATCCTGACTTGGAACTATTTTGCCGTCCCTTCCCTAGGGCATATCAAAATCCTGGAACTCCCTCCCTAATAGCACTGTGTGTGTACCTATAACATATGGACTGCAGTGGTTCAAGTAGGCAGCTCACCAAAACCAGGGCAATTAGGGATGGGCAATAAATGATGGTCTTGCCAGCGATGCTTACATCCCATGAAAAAAAATAACAAAAATAAAATGGAGTGAAAATCTCTATGAAAGAAATCTTTATAAAACTCTGCAATCAGTCCATGTGACCAGGGGATCCCCACCCCCTTCATTCCAGTTCCTGCTAATTTTACTTGCATTGATTCCACTTCATTGTCACACACGATTCTCTCATCCTCCTTTAAACCCTCTTCAATAAAACCACTCACTTTCCATCAACAATTTGCAAATGGATTCATTTATGATGCTGGAACATTCCTCACACAGAAATTATTCAACTCAGTAAAAACATTCTTACAGCTGATAACTTTGCTACCAATTGAAGGACTGTCTAATGTGGTTATCAAGTCAGAGTGAAAAGTTTATTAAACTTGGTTCCATTCAATCCAGCTGTCATAAACTTTGAACCTTTATTCATTTTATAAACAGTATTTGAAGGGTCTCGGTAACAATGTTCAGTGTTGATGAGAGTGGGGTCTGGGTGAGAAGCTGCTGAGTGTGACAGGGTCAGGACTGAATGCAGGAAGTTCTCAAACAGTCTCTCTCTCTCTTTCTCCCTCTCTATTGCTGAAGGGATTGAGTTGATTGACAACTGGCGGCTGCTGGTATTTGAATAAATGAAGTTCCTTCCAACCATTTTTTGATTGACAGCTACACAGAACTTTTTTGTCCCAGGACACAAAAATGAACAGAAGTGGATCAGTGTAGGATGATTCTCGGTCTGTATAAAAGGGGTGTGATTTCAGCTGCCACGGTCCAGTGGTTAAAGTTTTCAACATTGAAATCCACTGGACTTATCCGAGTTTGGTTTGAGTCCTGCTCACAGAGGATCTATTCAGTGATTTTAATTATTTTTAATCTTTAATCCTCTATTTCCACAAAACGCAGGCACTGAAATAACTCATACTCCTCACCATTGCTATCCATTATACAGGTAGTGGCTGCATGGTCTAATGGAGACACACTCGGAGGGCTCTGGGAGACGTTTCTTCTCGGGTTTTCGGGATCTTTTGGTCTACCAACAGCAACCGGATGTCTGCAGAGGAACTCGGAGTGCCAGGCCGCTCAGAGGACAGACTTCCCAGGATCAATTTTAATTAGGGGACAAAATATCAGTGGAAGAGAACATAAAAGGTCCGAGGATCGAGGCTGAAATTCCCGATGTTTTGGAAGAAACCTGCAGATGTGGGACGTTAATATTTGCTCGGTGCAAATTCACTTTAGTCCGTTATTGTGTCCTGCGACAAACAAATGGCTGGCAGCTGTCAATCCAAAAAATAAAAATCAGAAGATTCTGGCAATTTCCACCCTTACAGCTCTCAGCAGTCTTGGTTCCATCCCATCCAGTCCTAATGACTTATCAACATGAAGTACAGCCAGCCGTTCCAGTATCTCCTATTTATTAGAACGTGCTGACTGAGCTGTGTCTTCATCACTTCTGGGCAGTTCACCCTTCATTCTGTTCTGATTCACTTTCCCAAAGCAGATCTACAGATTCTCAAATCTGGGGACAAGGATTTCTTATTTGCTTCCTTTCAGTTTTTATCATTCTCAACTGACAATATAATCCAAAACTCGGACAAATCCTCCACCTTGCATCGTGTCCCAGACTCAGTAGAAAGCAGCACATAGTGACATGAACACACTGACAGATACAATCCGTCACACTCTGATTCAGTGAGATTAATGTCAAGAGTGGTTTTCAGATCAAATGCAATGATGAACAAATTTCTCTCAAAGGAGGTGTGGTTGACTGAGGTACCTTTATGGTATTTGCAGTGAATTTCTGTACAAGAAGGGACAATCGTCAAACATCCATTCCGAAATCCTTCGCTCAGCAAAGACAGATCGAGTCCTGTTTTAAATAAAAACAGAAAGTGCTGGAAATATTCAGCAGGTCTGGTAGCATCTGTGCAGAGAGCAGCAGAGTTAACATTTCAGCAGTTCTGATAAAATGTCACAGACCTGAAAGGTTCACTCTGCTTCTCTGTCCACAGATGCCACCAGACCCGCTGAGTATTTCCAGCACTTTCTGTTTTCATTTCAGATTTCCAGCATCTGCAGTATTTTGATTTTGTTACTGTCCTGTCTTATTGTGCTGCTCAATAAAGTAGTTGGAAAACCAAGTTACAGTAAGGCTTTAAGGGGATTTGAATCCAGGATTGATCTGTTCATTAAAGAGGTGCTTCGACCAACTAAATCAAAGGGTCAAAATACAGTGTTTGAGTTTTTTGAGCTACAGATTAGTGCAGATCTTTCTAGCTGTGCTGAACATTGATTTCCATCTCCGGGTTCTTTCTGAGTCTGTGAGTTTGCAGTTCTTTGCGAGTGAGTGCCAGACATGAAGATATGTTTAGACGATTTCTCGTAAGTCATTTGCATCTCCATATTTTTCTGAAATTTGTACAAACACATTAAATGAGGGAATCACATAAGTCACGCCGTGAAATTTCTCCACAAAACACTGAAAGGTGACAGTGTTTATTGTGAGGGGTTTCCACTTATTCAGACACATATCTAGTAAAAGTGATCAGGACGTGATTCACATATGTAGTGTATTTGTATATTATGCTAATAATGTAATGACGTGATGATGTAATGGCGTGAATAAACACTTATTTGAACTGGCCATATTTGGTGTCCATTTTCTCTGCTCGACCCACCTGAATATTATAGAGAAAATGGCAACTAGGGGAAGATAAAGTCTGTAAATATAGGCAGAAAACAGCAGCAGGGACTGCAGTAAACAAGATCAGCCTGGTGACTTAGTTGCTCGGATAGTGGAGAATTTAGCTGGGTTGTGGGCAGCCTGAGCCTCAGATTATCTCCTGAGTTGAATAGGATACCGCAGGGTCTTAGTGCTCATTGAGGAAATTTGGCTGTACCCATGGGATACAGCTGAAAGATGGCAACGTATGAGAGGGTTTGAGCAACATTCCGTTCCTGTATTGAAAGAATGGGCATGTTCTTAGAGTTAAGAATATTTTGGGACTGGAAGGTGAGGCGGTCAAGACTCAGAATAAGGCAATTCCTGAGCAAAAGAAAACAATTTTGCTTGTGGAAATTGGCCTGGAAGTGTATGGCATGCTGACAAAGCTTCCTGCTCTGAACAAAGCAAAATATGTGCCAGTCAAAACAAAATCACCAAGTTGGAGGAACATTTCAATCCTAAGCCACTAGAGATAGCAGAATGCTACAAATTTGGAACCAGAAATCAGAAAAGTAGTGAAGCAGTTGGTGAGTATATTGTGGCACTGAAGAATTTTTATTACGTTGCAACTTTGGCACATTCTTAGACCATGCATTATGAGACATATTTGTGTGTGGATTTGTGAACAAAAGAATCCAATCGAAGTTACTAAACACACAAAATCTTACATTTGAGATTGTGTGTAAGATTGCTGATTCCATGGAGATGGCATCAAAGAATGTTAGGGAATTTTATCCCATGCTGGTAACTAGTACAGGCTTCTGTCCACTGTTAAAGTGCTTCAGCCAAGTCTAAAGTGGACAGACATAGCCAGAAGAGTGCCAATGATAGCAGTTTAGTGTTGTTATCACCATAAGGGCAACCACACAGCACAATCATGTCAGTACAGAAATGCAAAATGTTTTAATTGTCAAGCAGAGGCCAAAGAAGGAAAGGGAACTAATTCCAGTGGTAATGGAAAACAGTGATGTTATAAGGGTGGAGTTCACAATCTTGAAGTGAATCCAGAGTGCCTAACCAAAGAGGAGCAAGGGCTGTACAGCATTTATGCCACTAGCAATCACTCAAATGATGGAGACTTTTGTATAATGTTGTTGGTAAATAAACAGCAAATTGCTACGACCATGGATTGCTCCATCATGAATAGAGAAATGTATGGGAGCAAAGTCAGTGATGTACCTCTAACTTGAGAGCACAGCTCAATTGAAAACCTACTCTGGTGAGGTGTGAGAAATGTGTTGGCAAATGGAGTGTAATGTGCAACATAAGGGCAGGCCCCTCAAGATACCTGTTTTTTATTCATTATTTCATGGGAGGCGGGCATCACTGGCAAGGCCAGCATTTATTGCCCATTCCTAATTGCCCTTGACAACTGAATTGCTTGCTAGGTCATTTCAGAGGACAGGTGAGAGTAAACCACATTGTTGTGGGCCAGCATCACATACAGGCCAGACCAGGTAAGCACAGCAGATTGCCTTCTGTAAAGGGTATGAGTGAACCAGATGGGTTTTAATGAAAATCAATTATAGTTGCATGGCACCACTACTCAGATTTTATATTATTCATTAATGAATTGAATCTGAATTCCACCAGCTGCCATGGTGGGATTTAAACTCATATCCCCAGGGCATTAGTCTGAGTCCTGAGATTATCAGTTCAGTGACATTACTGCTATGCTAGCCTCTCCCCTACAAGGTAGTGAGATATGTCAACAAACCAATAATAATGGGGAAAGACTGGCTTTGAAAGCTGAAGTTAGACTGGAAGCATGTTTTTTCATGTGGTGTACCTTGGCCTGAAAATCAATGAAAAGAACTCCAGCCAGTGAAAGAGAAGATAGAGGCTATGGTCAAAGCCCCAAAGACAAAAAGATGTGTCTGAGCTTAGATCTTTTCTCGGCATGGTCCAATACTACTCACAATTTCTGCCTGAGCATGCAATGGTGTTAGCTCCACTACATAAGTTGTTGAAGAAAGATGTGAAATGGAAATGGTCTAAAACACAAGATGCTAATGATGCATGTAAGAGAAGCTTGACCAGTGACACACTACACATTCATTACCACACAAATGGTGAACTGAAGCTAGCTTCAAAATATGGAGTTGGAGCAGTAATCAGTCATGTTGTGGATCATGGCCGCTGCAAAGGCTCAATGGGGAAAGAACACTCTGCAAGGTCTTCCCACCAGAGTGAACTAAGTGGCTGGACCCATGGGAAACCCCTCGGGCTGTCTACACCAACATGGGTCTGCTGTAAAATGTACATGGCATGTAAAATGGAATGGAAGGGACGTGAGGCAACTCACTCCTGTATCGAAGAAAACTGATTTCCTTTGCGCTTTTTGGAATGTCAACTTGGTGCTGTTTTGGACTGTTTTGTAAAGCTTTTTTTAAACAGATTTTTATGAATGGAGTATACTTTTGGGAAAAAGTGTCTGGCAGAGGTGAAGGATGCAAGGGACCTGGCAAAGGCAGAGCAAAGCGGCACCGCAAAGTGCTTCGTGATAATATCCAGGGCACCACCAAACCAGCAATCCTCCGCCTGGCTCGCCGTGGCGGGGTCAAGCGGATCTCGGGTTTGATCTATGAGGAGACTCGCGGGGTGTTGAAAGGTTTCCTGGAGAATGTGATCAGGGATGCGGTCACCTACACTGAGCACGCCAAGCGCAAGACGGTCACTGCCGTGGATGTGGTGTACGCTCTGAAACGGCAGGGCCGCACTCTCTGCGGATTCGGCGGCTGAGAAAACAGCCCCTTTCCCACAAACACACAAGAGCCACCCACCGCCTCACAGGGAGAGCAGTGACCTGGAAACGGGAGATGGGATAGGCTGTTCAGAACTGACTGGAATAAATCTGTGCTGTGTTCGGGGATAAAACTGGAATCCCCGAGTTTGACATTTCATTTGCAGCAAGGATGTGCAGTGGATTTGATTTTGTAAACCGGCTGTGTAAACAGTGCCTGAGGCTGGACAGTTAGTTATTTCCCCAGTCGACACATGCCCTCAGTGAAAAGCCACATCACTCCTCCAGAATCACTCATTGTTTTCAAAGAATTTCAAAATGATTTCGCTGCAATGAGGGAATCCGGGAGTTTTGCAGCAGCCGTTAAATCGGTCACTGGAACCAGACCCACTTGTGATGTTATTTCCCCCGAGACGGTGTTTCCTGCACTGAAACTGACAGGGTTTGTGAAACTGACCAATTTCCAAAATATACTTTATTCATAAAAATCTGTAAAAATTAGATTGCCAAACAGTTTCAAACAGCACCAAAAAATACAAACATTGCAAGGGAGATCAGTTTCCTTCAACACAATCATGAGTTGCTTCACAACCCTTCCATTTCACATTTGTCATGCCAATTACAGTTTTACATTTACAGCAAATGAAAATTTTCCCGATACAGTTCGAGGGGTTTCCCATGGATCCAGCCCCTCAGTTCAGCCTGGTGGGGGGACCTTACACTGTGGTCTTTCCTCATTGAGCCTTTGCTGCGGCTACCCCAAGCTTTAGTGCATCCCTCAGCTCGTAGTCCTGGTCCTTGGAATGTGCCAGTCTGCAACATTCGGTGGTGGACAACTCCTTGCGCTGGAAGACAGCAAGTTTCGGGCAGACCAAAGGGCGTCTTTCACCGAATTGATAGTCCTCCAACAGCAGTTGATGTCTGTCTCGGTGTGTGTCCCTGGGAACAGCCCGTAGAGCACAGACTCCTGTGTTACAGAGCTGCTTGGGATAAACCTCGACATAAACCAATGCATCTCTTTCCACACCTGCTTTGCAAAGACATATTCCAGGAGGAGGTGGGCAACCGTCTCTTCCCCACCACAGCCACCGTGGGGGCATTGCGCGGAGGGGGCGAGTCTTCGGGCGTGCAGGAAGGATCTGACGGGGAAGGCTCTTCTCACCACCAGCCAAACTACATCTTGGTGCTTGTTTGAAAGTTCTGGTGATGAGGCATTCTGCCAAATGACTTTGGTGGTCTGCTCGGGGAACCATCCAACAGGATACCCCATCTCCTTTTCCCGTAGGGCCTTGAGAACATTCCGTGCAGACCACTGCCTGATGGATCAGTGGTCAAAGGTGTTTTCTCGCAGAAACTGCTCCACGAAGGATAGGTGGTACGGCACGGTCCAACTACATGGAGCGTTCCGCGGCAATGTGACCAGGCCCATCCTTCGCAACACTGGGGACAGATAGAACCTCAGCACGTAGTGACACTTGCAGTTTGCATACTGGAGGTCTACACACAGCTTGATGCAGCCGCACACGAAGGTGGTCATCAGGATGAGGGCCACGTTGGGTACATTTTTCCCGCCCTTGACCAGAGATTTGAACATCGTGTCCCTCTGGACCCGGTCCATTTTAGATCCCCAGATGAAGCGGAAAATGGCTCGGGTGACCACCACACTTGAGTGCCTCTGCTGCCTGGGATTGTCACCCCCTCTCATGCTCGCATCCTTCCTAATAGACTCAGCAAAGGGTTCAACACAGCAAACAAACAAGACAGGGGAGAGAGGACAGCCCTGTCTGACTCCAGATTGGATCAGGAAACTTTCCGATTCCCACCCATTGATTGAGACTGCGCTACTGATGTTCGTGTAGAGCAGTTTGATCCAATTGCAGATTCCCTCCCTAAACCCCATTTTGGAAAGAACGTCCATCATGTAGGTGTGCGATTTCCTGTCAAAAGCCTTCTCCTGGTCCAGGCTGATGAGGCAGGTGTCCACCCTCCTGTCCCGTACATAGGCGATCGTATCCCTGAGTAGCACGAGACTATCAGAGATCTTCCTGCCGGGTACAGTACAGGCCTGGTCAGGGTGAATCACCAACTCCAGAGCAGACTTGACTCGACTGGCTATGACTTTGGACAGAGTTTCAGCTCAGTCATTCAGGGACCTGGAATTCACACAGTTTGAGCCCACGCTTACCCGAACCCACTTCTGATTGGTCCCCCTCTTCTTATTCACATGTCTTAACCAATCGCAGAGCCTTGAATTAGAAAATGCAGCCAAGCATTGGCTTAAATTGTCGACCTGACAGAATATTTTAAATCGAAAAAGCCTCCAATTTTAGTGCAGTAAAGAAGCGAATTCCTGGAAAATCTATGTCCAGTAGCTTGGGGTCCAGGCAACTGAAGGCAGGACCGCCAGTGGTGGAGCTTCTCAGCCTTTTGGCTAAGATCAAGTGTAGTATCTGTTCTTATCAGTACTTACTTGGCAGAGGAGAAACCATGATCAGTGGCTTTTGATCCTGGGTAGGCTTTGAGTAAAATGGCTATGACCAATCTTTGAGCTTCAGGCCAGGGAGTGCGGAACACCATTCGGGTGGTGGTGAAGGACAAGGAAGGAGATGCACTGGTCGATCGCACCTTCTTCATCAAGAAAATCCTCATCGATTGCTGTGGATTTCAAGCTATGGACATCTTCTGCCTGCAGGATTTCCCCAGCAGTGGGTATATCGACATGACATTCAAGAATGTGGCGGGATGCATCAAGTTCCTGAAGGCGTTCAAGGAGAAAGGGGACCGGGCGCCGCTGTCGATCCTCACAGTGGAGCCGCTCTTCACATATCCGTCACAACGTGACCGGGTGGTGACAATTCACCTCTACAACCCCCATGTTCCTGTGCTGGATGTACTCACCTTTCTTGCCAGGTACGTCGAGTTGGCCAGCACTGATGTCAAGGACCCCTTTGGGATTTGGACCAATAAGCGGCAAGTCAAGGTGACCTTGAAGGTCGATGCCAATGGAGCCATCATCCACCCTCCCTCCAGCTTCGCTATCAGGGGAAGTCGAGGCTTCTTGGTCTACGCTGGGCAGCCCAAAGTTTGTAGCACCTGTGGCAAATCTGGTCACGTGGCAGCTAACTGCAGCACGGTTGTCTGCAAGAACTGCAAGAAGGAAGGCCATCAGACCAAGGACTGTAAGCAGACTAAGTGTTGCAACTTGTGCGGTGCGGCAGGCCATCTCTACAAAACCTGCCCCAAACGCTGCCTCAGTTATGCTCAGGCGGCAAGGTCCAAGGAAAGGCCGGGAGAAGGTTCGACAAAGGCGTCCGGTGTTGGAAAGGAGACAAGCAACCTTCTCTGCAGTGAGGAACTTCTACCTGAGAAGGAGAAGAAAGGGAAGGCAACTGAAACCACCAAGCCGGCACCTACCCTGCACCCGGAAACCCCTCCTCCACAGACAGAATCAATGGAGGAGGAGGCAGCAGATGGACAAACCGGTCAGTGGCAGTTTGTCCAAAGGAAAACCACAAAGAAAAGACCTCCAAAAGCGGAACAGGCCACCACCCAAACCAGTGGCAAGAGGAGGCTACCGTCTGAGACAGACTACAGCAGCTCCTCTTCACTGGATGAGGAAGTGCCGGAGCGACAGCACCTTCAAAAGAAGCGGCAGAACTCAAAAGGAGCTGGAAGATAAAGCCCCCCAGCCCCCGGGTACTGGAAGCTGTGATGGGCCTGTCAAGCCCCAAACCCAAAGCGCCACACCTAGCGACATGGCCAACACATCCCAGCTCTGGGACACTGAGAGCAAAGACACATCTGGCGCACTTCAGCTCTGGGAAGCCGGCAGCAGTGATGTTTTCGAGGAGGAACAGAGGGGAACAGCAGAGAACAGCCCAATCCCTGCTGCCAACAAGACCCCCGCCCCCCCACCGATGTCACCTCAGTGGAAGAAACCCTGCATGAAAAACCAGGAGGGGTTTCTGAGCCCAACGAGTGTGAAACAGCTTGCGTACACTATGGGTATACAGGAACATCCTGAAGGACTGGGACTAGCAAGGACAAATGGTATGGGAAGCAACAACTAACTTTAAAAAAATGGGTATAAGGATTGCTTCAATTAATGTGCGTAGCATTAAATCCACTATGCGATGGATTACCTCGCCAAGGTCAAAGCCGACCCCCTGTTTCTGCAGGAGTGTGGCATACCACATCTCAGCACCGACAGGCAGTGGTCGCAATGGTGGTCCCACGGGCCATCGATCTGGTCAGGGGGTAATGATTGCCATTCCTCCGGCCTGGGTCTTCTGCTGCGGGGAGGTAACTTAACCATCTCCAAAGTTAAGGAGGTGGTGGGCAGTCGCCTCCTCATCGCAGATGTAATGTACAACAATGCTTCGCTCTGGTTGATCAGCATGTACGCCCCGTTTCAATGCAGCGAACGGTTGACCGTCTTTAGAATTAGAATTAGAATTAGAACTAGAACATTACAGCGCAGTACAGGCCCTTCGGCCCTCGATGTTGCGCCGACCATCTGACCTACACTATTCCATTTTCATCCATATGTCTATCCAATGACCACTTAAATGCCCTTAAAGTTGGCGAGTCTACTACTGTTGCAGACAGGGCGTTCCACGCCCCTACTACTCTCTGCGTAAAGAAACTACCTCTCACATCTGTCCTATATCTTTCACCCCTCAACTTAAAGCTATGTCCCCTCGTGTTTGCCATCATCATCCGAGGAAAAAGACTCTCAATATCCACCCTATCTAACCCTCTGATTATCTTGTATGTCTCTATTAAGTCACCTCTCCTCCTCCTTCTCTCTAACGAAAACAACCCCAAGTCCCTCAGCCTTTCCTCGTAAGACCTTCCTTCCATACCAGGCAACATCCTAGTAAATCTCCTCTGCACCCTTTCCAAAGCTTCCACATCCTTCCGATAATGCGGTGACCAGAACTGCACGCAATACTCAAGGTGCGCCCTCACCAGAGTTTTGTACAGCTGCATCATGACCTCGTGGCTCCGAAACTCGATCCCCCTACTAATAAAAGCTAACACACCATATGCCTTCTTAACAGCCCTATTAACCTGGGTAGCAACTTTCAGGGATTTATGTACCTGGACACCAAAATCTCTCTGTTCATCTACACTACCAAGAATCTTCCCATTAGCCCAGTACTCTGCATTGCTGTTACTTCTTCCAAAGTGAATCACCTCACACTTCTCCGCATTAAACTCCATTTTCCATCTCTCAGCCCAGCTCTGCAGCCTATCTATGTCCCTCTGTACCCTACAACACCCTTCGACACTATCCACAACTCCACCGACCTTCGTGTCATCCGCAAACTTACTAACCCACCCTTCTACACCCTCATCCAGGTCATTTATAAAAATGACAAACAGCAGTGGCCCCAAAACAGAACCTTGCGGTACACCACTAGTAACTAAACTCCAGGATGAACATTTGCCATCAACCATTGCTGCTGGCAACGTGCAGGCCAGTCATCCTAGGCGGTGACTTCAACTGTATCATCGATGCAGCTGGGCGATCTGGCAGAGACGACAGCAAACTGGACGCTATGTCCAGATTCCTAATAGAAACAGTAAAAGATGCAAAACTGCACGACGTATTCAGCAAACCTGCAGACGGAGTGCAGCGTAGATAGACATGGTCAAGATTGGACGGGTCTGCCCATTCCAGGATTGACTTCCTGTTTGTGGCCCATGCCGTCACGGTCAGATCCATTGACGTCAAGCCGGTGTTCTTGTCCAACCACTGCCTCGTAATGGCCGACTGTCACTTACAGGATGACTAGCGGGTTGGCAGAGGGACGTGGAAGCTCAATGCTACACTGCTAACCCCAGAGAACGTTGAGGAACTTAAAAGGGATTACAAAGGTTGGAGAAGCATGAAACCCCTCCTGAGTCTCCAGTTCACTGGTGGGACGCGATCAAGGAGAACATCAAGAGGTTCTTTCTCCTCAAAAGGTGTTCAGAGGGCGAGAGAGAGACAGAGGGAAATGTCCTGACTCCAGAAAAGTATGCAAAATCTGCTCCGTCTACAGTCGATGGGGGTTGAGGTCAAGGAGGACCTCCAAGAGGTGAAGAGAAAGCAGGCCTCGCTCTTTGCCACGGAGACCTCCAATATCATCTTCCGGTCCAGAGTCCACCCCATTGAGCAGGATGAGATGTGCTTGCATTACTTCTTCCAAAAGGTACACAGAGAGAGCTCTGTTATCAGCAGCCAGAAGGAAGAAGATGGCTCGGTAACATCTTCGCAGTCCGACATACTAAGGATCAGCAAATCCTTTTATGCTGGGCTGTATGACGCGAAGCCCACAGACAGAAGAGCCTCCCAGTCCTTCCTGTCATTTATCACAGAGGTCTTAGATGACAGCAGGAGGGAGAGACTGGACAAGCCGCTAACTCAGGATGAGCTGACAAAGGCCGTCAAGTCCTTCGAGACGAATAAAACTCCCGGAAGCGATGGCTTACCGGTTGAGCTGTATTGTGTCCTGTGGGACTGGGTTTGCCTGGACCAGCTGGAAGTATACGAGAGTATGCTCCTGGCCGGCAGCATATCAGAATCCATGAGGAAAGGCATCATCACCCTCATTGACAAGCGGAACGGGAGAGGGCAGAAATTGGAAATTGGCAGCCCATCTCACTGCTTAATGTTGACTACAAGATTCTGTCCAAAGTCATAGCCAGTCGAGTCAAGTCTGCTCTGGAGTTGGTGATCCACCCTGATCAGACCTGTACTGCACCTGGCAGGAAGATCTCCGATAGTCTCGCACTACTCAGGGATACAATCGCCTATGTACGGGATAGGAGGGTGGACACCTGCCTCATCAGCCTGGACCAGGAGAAGGTTTTTGACAGAATATCACACACATACATGATGGACGTGTTTCCAAAATAGCGTTTGCGGAGGGAATCTGCAATTGGATCAAACTGCCCTACACAAACATCAGTGGCGCAGTCTCAATCAATGGGTGGGAATCGGAAAGTTTCCCGATCCAATCTGGAGTCAGACAGGGCTATCCTCTCTCCCCTGTCTTGTTTGTTTGCTGTATTGAACCATTTGCTGAGTCTATTAGGAAGAATGTGAGCAGAAGAGGGGTGACAATTCCAGGCAGAGGAGGCACTCAGGTTAAAACCTCCCTGTACATGGATGACGTCGCGGTCTTCTGCTCGGACCCGCTGTCTGTGTGCAGACTGATGAGCATCTGCGACCAGTTGAAACTGACCTCGGGAGCCAAAGTTAACCACGGCAAGAGCGAGGCCATGTTCTTTGGGAACAGGGCTGACCGATCCTTTGTCCCCTTCACCGTCAGCTCAGACTACCTGAAGGTGCTGGGAATATGGTTCAGAAGGGCCGGGGTGTGCACCAAAATCTGGGAAGAGCGAGCAGCCAAGGTACAACACAAGCTGAGCATGTGGGAGAAGTGATCTCTCTCCAATGTGGGTAAGAACCTGGTCATCAGGTGCAAGGCGCTCACGTTGTTGCTGTTCATGGCGCAGGTCTGGCCCATACCCCACTCCGGCGCTGTGGCGGTCACCCGAGCCATTTTCCGCTTCATCTGGGGATCCAAAATGGACCGGGTCCGGAGGGACACGATGCTCAAACCTCTGGATAAGGGTGGGAAAAATGTACCCAACATCACCCTCATCCTGATGACTACCTTTGTGTGTGGCTGCATCAAGCTGTGTGTAGACGCAAACTCCAAGTGTCACCACGTGCTGAGGTTCTATCTGTCCTCGGTGTTGCGAAGCCTTGTCACATTGCCGCGGAATGCTCCATCCAGTTGGACTGTGTCGTTCCACCTATCCTTCGTCGAGCAGTTTCTGCGGAAAAACACCTTTGACCACCGGTCCATCAGCCAGTGGTCTGCACAGAATGTCCTCAAGGCCCTACAGGAAAAGGAGATGGCGGATCCTGTTCCCCAAGCAGACCACCGAAGTCATTTGGCGGAATGCCTCATCACCAGAACCTTCAAACAAGCACCAAGATGAAGCTTGGCTGGTGGTGAGAAGAGCCCTCCCAGTCAGATCCTTCCTGCACACCCGAAGTCTCGCCCCCTCTGCACAACATGCTCGAGGTGACTGTGCTGGGGAAGAGATGGTTGCCCACCTCCTTCTGGAATGTGTCTTTGCAAAGCAGGTGTGGAAAGAGATGCAGTGGTTTTTGTCGAACTTCATCTCAAGCACCTCTGTAACACAGGAGTCTGTGCTCTCCGGGCTGTTCCCAGGGACGCACACTGAGATAAACATCAACTGCTGCTGGAGGACTATCAATTCGGTGAAAGACACCCGTTGTTCTGCCCGAAACTTGCTGGTCTTCCAGCACAAAGAGTTGTCCACGACCGAATGTTGCAGACTGGCACATTCCAAGGTCCAGGACTATGTGCTGAGGGACGCACTAAAGCTTGGGGCAGCCGCAGCAAATGTTCAATGGGAAAAGACCACTGTGTAAGGTCCCCCCACCAAGTTGAACGGATGGGCTGGGTCGATGGAAAACCCCTCGAAATGTATCAGGAAAATTTTCGTTTTCTGTAAAATGTATATGGCCTGGAAAATGAAATGGAAGGGTTGTGAGGCAGCTCACTCCTGCAATGAAGGAAACTGACCTCCTTTGCACTGTTTGTAATTTTCGACTTGGTGCTGTTTAGAACTGTTTTGTCATGTACTTTTTACAGATTTTTATGAATAATGCATATTTTGCAAATAATAAAAAAAAGTCCAGTAACAATTTAAAAACCTGTTTCCATATTCCACTTTTACCGTCACAAATTCCGGGCGCTATTTCACAAGCAGATTTTATTTGTCAATTGTTGTCAACTGTTCGAACTGGCGGTAAACAACTCTATTCAGCAATCTATAATGGGACAAGTAACTCAAACTCCGTATGGAACAAAGAACTAAGAACAAAGAAAATTACAGAACAGGAACAGGCCCTTCGGCCCTCCAAGCCTGCGCCGATCCAGATCCTCTTTCTTAACATGTCGCCTATTTTCTAAGGGTCTGTATCTCTTTGCTTCCTGCCCATTCATGTATCTGTCTAGATACATCTTAAAAGACGCTATCGTGCCCGCGTCTACCACCTCCGCTGGCAACGCGTTCCAGGCACCCACCACCCTCTGCGTAAAGAACTTTCCACGCATATCCCCCCTAAACTTTTCCCCTCTCATTTTGAACTTGTGACCCCGAGTAATTGAATCCCCCACTCTGGGAAAAAGCTTCTTGCTATCCACCCTGTCTATACCTGTCACGATTTTGTACACCTCAATCAGGTCCCCCCTCAACCTCCGTCTTTCGAATGAAAATAATCCTAATCTACTCAACCTCTCTTCATAGCTAGTGCCCTCCATACCAGGCAACATCCTGGTGAACCTCCTCTGCACCCTCTCCAAAGCACCTACATCCTTTGGAAGTAATAAATTATGGACAATTGGTAATTCCCCTTCACACAGGCTTCAGGGAGACAGTGAGAAGTCACTGAAATAGTTGCTTAAACATTTTAAATAGTTGCCATTCCTGTTACAAATGTTTTGGAATTAGACAGTAATCAGCCCTTTCACAGAGACTGTGGGTGGCTCTGAAAAGAGCCTTTGGCTTATTAGATGACATTTTGGCCGCTTTACTTTTTCTGGGAGCTCTGAGCGCTGGTTTTTTTGGGCAGCAGCACGGCCTGGATATTAGCCAGCACCCCGCCCTGTGCAATGGTCACCCCTCCCAGCAGCTTGTTGAGCTCAGCGTTGTCGCGGACGGCCAGTTGCAGGTGTCTGGGGATGATGCGGATCTTCCGGGCCGCGTTACCGGCCAGCTCGAGGATTTCAGTGGTTGGATACTCGAGCACAGCAGCCAGCACCCACAGGCTCAGCATAGTTGCCCTTTCTCAGGAGCCTGTGTACACGGCCCACTGGGAACTCCAGTCCAGCCCGGGAGGAGCGAGACTTGGCCTTGGACTGAGCTTTCCCGCTGGTCTTTCCTCTTCCTGACTTTTTTTATTTCCAAAATATACTTTATTCATAAAAATCTGTAAGAAAAAACAATACAGAACAGTTCCAAACATCATCGAGTCAGACAATACAAAGAGTGCAAAGGAGATCAGTTTCCTTCAATACAGGAGTGAATTGCCTCACAACCCTTCCATTTCATTTTACGTACCATGTACATTTTACAGCAAACAAATATTTTCCCGATAAAGTTCGAGGGGTTTTCTATGGATCCAGCCCCTCAGTTCAGCTTGGTGGGGGGACCTTACACAGTGGTGTTTCCCCATTGAGCCTTTGCTGCGGCTGCCCCAAGCTTTAGTACGTCCCTCAGCAAGTAGTCTTGGACCTTGGAATGTGCCAGTCTGCAACATTCGGTCGTGGACAACTCGTTGTGCTGGAAGACCAGCAAGTTTCGGGGGGCAGACCGAATTGATAGTCCTCCAGCAGCAGTTGATGTTTATCTCTGTGTATGTCCCTGGGAACAGCCAATACAGCACAGACTCCTGTGTTACAGAGCTGCTTGGGATGAACCTCGATAAAAACCACTGCATCTCTTTTCACACCTGCTTTGCAAAGACACATTCCAGAAGGAGGTGGGCAACCGTCTCTTCCCCACCGCAGCCACCTCAAGGGCATTGTGCGGAGGGTGTGAGACTTCGGGCGTGCAGGAAGGATCTGACGGGGAGGGCTCTTCTCACCACCAGCCAAGCTACACCTTGGTGCTTGTTTGAAAGTTCTGGTGATGAGGCATTCTGTCTAATGACTTTGGCAGTCTGCTTGGGGAACCATCCAACAGGATCCACCATCTCCTTTTCCCGTAGGGCCTTGAGGACATTCCGTGCAGACCACTGCCTGATGGGTTGGTGGTCAAAGGTGTTTTTCTGCAGAAATTTTCCCACGAAGGATAGGTGGTACGGCACGGCCCAACTGGATGGAGCGTTCCGCGGCAATGTGACGAGGTCCATCCTTCTCAACATCGGGTACAGATAGAACCTCAGCACATAGTGACACTTGGTGTTTGCATACTGGGGATCTACACACAGCTCGATGCAGCCGCACACGATGGTAGTCATCAGGATGAGGGCAATGTTGGGTACATTTTTCCCGCCCTTATCCAGAGGTTTGAACATCGTGTCCCTCCGGACCCGGTCCATTTTGCATCCCCAGATGAAGTGGAAAATGACTTGGGTGACCGCCAGAGCGCAGGAGTGGGGTATGGGCTAGACCTGCGCCACATACAGCAACAACGTAAGCACCTCGCATCTGATGACCAGGTTCTTACCCATATTAGAGAGAGATTGCTGCTCCCACATGCTCAGCTTATGTTGTACCCTGGCTACTCACTCCTCCCAGGTTTTGGTGCACGCCCCGGCCCTTCCGAACCATATCCCCAGCATCTTCAGGTACTGTGACCTAATGGTGAAGGGGACAAAGAATTGGTCAGCCCAGTTCCCAAAGAACATGGCCTCGCTCTTGCCGTGGTTAACTTTGGCTCCCGAGGTGAGTTCGAACTGGTCGCAGATGCACACAGACAGCGGGTCCAAGCAGAAGACGACGACGTCATCCATGGGAGGTTTTAACCTGAGTGGCTCCGCTGCCTGGGATTGTCACCCCTCTTATGTTCACATCCTTCCTAATATACTCAGCAAAGGGTTCAAACAGCAAACAAACAAGACCGGGGAGAGAGGACAGCCCTGTCTGACTCCAGATTGGATCGGAAAACTTTCTGATTCCCACCCATTGATTGAGACAGCGCTACTGATGTTTGTGAAGTGCAGTTTGATCCAATTGCAGATTCCCTCCCCAAACCCCATTTTGGAAAGCACATCCATCATGAAGGTGTGCGATATCCTGTCAAAAACCTTCTCCTGGTCCAGGCTGATGAGGCAGGTGTACACCCTCCTGTCCCGTACATAGGCGATCGTATCCCTGAGTTACGCGAGACTATCAGAGATCTTCCTGCCGGGTACAGTACAGGTCTGATCAGGGTGAATCACCAACTCCAGAGCAGACTTGACTCGACTGGCTATGACTTTGGACAGCATCTTGTAGTCAAAATTAAGTTGTGAGATGGGCTGCCAATTTCTGATTCCTGCCCTCTCCCCCTTCCGCTTGGAGATGAGGGTGATGATGCCTTTCCTCATGGATTCTGACATGCTGCCGGCCAGGAGCATACTCTCGTATACTTCCAGCAGGTCTGGGCCGATCCAGTCCCACAGGGCCGAATACAACTCAACCGGTAAGGCATCGCTTCCGGGAGTTTTACTCGTCTCAAAGGACTTGACGGCCTTTGTCAGCTTGTCCAGAGTTAGCGGCATGTCCAGTCTCTCCCTCATGCTATCATCTAAGACAGCTGTGATAGATCACAGGAAGCTCTGCTGTCTGTGCGCTTCGCGTCAGACAGCCCAGCATAAAAGGATTTGCTAATCCTGAGTATGTCGGTCTGCGAAGACGTTACCGAGCCATCCTCTTCCTTCAGGCTTCTGATGAAGCTGTGTGAAGCTTTTGGAAGAAGTAGTGCAAACACATCTCATCCTGTTCGATGGAGTGGACTCTGGACCGGAAGATGATTTTGGAGGCCTCTGTGGCAAAGAGTGAGGCCTCCTGACTCTTCACCTCATGGAGGTCCTCCTTGACCTCGACCTCTATCGTCTGAAACACATGCTAAGTGCCAGATGCTGAAAGGTTTTTTTTTTAGATTAGAGATACAGCACTGAAACAGGCCCTTCGGCCCACCGAGTCTGTGCCGAACATCAACCACCCATTTATACTAATCCTACACTAATCCCATATTCCTACCAAACATCCCCACCTGTCCCTATATTTCCCTACCACCTACCTATACTAGTGACAATTTATAATGGCCAATTTACCTACCAACCTGCAAGTCTTTTGGCTTGTGGGAGGAAACCGGAGCACCCGGAGAAAACCCACGCAGACACAGGGAGAACTTGCAAACTCCACACAGGCAGTACCCGGAATCGAACTCAGGTCACTGGAGCTGTGAGGCTGCGGTGCTAACCACTGCGCCACTGTATAAGTTGATTACTGCACTCACAGTACCTCAGCCTGAGTCATCTAAAGGAACCTAACACACAAATAGTAGCACTGAGAGATTGTGAAAGAGTCCAAAACTCAGAGTACCAGACACTGACAGACACAATCTGAAAACTACACACACATGGATATAGAATTGGCTAACTCACAGGAAACAGAGAGTGGGGATAAATGGAGCATTTTCAGATTGGCAAACTGTAACTAATGGAGTGTCACAGGGATCAGTGCTGGTGCCTCAACTATTTATGGCCTATATTAATAATTGCATGAAGGCACTGAGTGTTTTGTTGCCAAATTTATGGACGGTACAAAGATAGGTAGGAAAGCAAGTTGTGAGGAGGCCACAAAGTGTCTGCAAAGAGATATAGATGGGTTAAGTCAGTGGGCAAAAATTTGGCAGATGGGGTATAATACGGGAAAATGTGAGATTGTCTACTTTGGCAGGAAGAATAGAAAAGCAGAATATTACTTGCATCAGAGAGACTGCAGAATGCTGCTGTACCGAGGGATCTGGGTGTCCAGGTACATGAATTACAAAAACGTTAGCATGCAGCTAAGGCAAGTAATTAGGAAGGCAAATGGAATGTTGGCATTTTTAGCAAGGGGAATGGAGTATAAAAGTTGGGAAGTTTTGCTATAACTGTACAGGGCATTAGTGACATCCCAACTAAAGGACTCCACACAGTTTTGGTCTCCTTATTTAAGGAGGGGTACACTTACATTGGAATCAGTTCAGAGAAAGTTCACTCGGCTGATTCCTGGGATGTTGGATTGTCTTTAGTTTAGTTTAGTTTAGAGATACAGCACTAAAACAGGCCCTTCGGCCCACCGAGTCTGTGCCAACCATCAACCACCCATTTATACTAATCCTGCACTAATTCCATATTCCTACCACATCCCCACCTGTCCCTATATTTCCCTACCACCTACCTCTACTCGGGGCAATTTTTATAATGGCCAATTAACCTATCAACCTGCAAGTCTTTGGCATGTGGGAGGAAACCGGAGCACCCGGAGGAAACCCACGCAGACACAGGGAGAACTTGCAAACTCCACACAGGCAGTACCCAGAATTGAACCCGGGTCGCTGGAGCTGTGAGGCTGCAGTGCTAACCACTGCGCCACTGTGCTGCCCTATTGTCGATGGCTGCCCTTGATGAGACAATGCTCGCTAGGTATGAGCAGTGATCACATCGTCCAGTGGTTCGCCATGGATCTTGATATAGAGGGGCAGTGTCGGGGAGCAGGCTGGCAGAGGACCTTTGTCTTCCAGACATTTAGCTTAAGGCCAATTCTTTCATTTCCTCGATGAATGCATCGATCAGGGTTTGAAGCTTGGTCACTGGGTGTGTGCACCCGCAGGCGTTGTCAGCGTATTGCAGCTAGATGACAGATGTTGGAATGGCCTTGCTTCTGGACTGAAGGCAAAGTCAGTGCAATAGTTTCCAACTCGTACTATAGAGTAAATCGACTGACACAACAGCTGGTGGGCTGAAAGAACGTTGGAACTACAAAAACTTGCTGAAAGCCACGACATATGTGGCTTCTTCGGCACTGTCAAGATCATTCACGGCCCAAGTATCTAAGGACCTACCCCACTGAGAGCAAAGAATGGAGTGACACTGATCAAGGACAGAGAGGCAGTCAGCACTCATTGGAAGGAGCACTTTGAATATCTCCTCAATTGCGATGCCGTCTTTGATGTGAGTGCCCTTGACTACATTCCACAGCATGCTACCCACCATGACGTCAGCACAATCCCAGACTGACAGAGATTGACAGCTAAAAAAAAAATAAGGCCACCGGCATAGATGGAATTCCCACCAAAATTCGAAAATACAGCAGAGAAGCACTCTTGACACAAATACATCGTCTCACGTCTCTCATGTGGAAGGAAGAGAGCATGTCAGGGATTTCCGAGATGCCGTAATTGTGACCATCTTCAAAAAAGGTGACAAACCCGACTGTAGTAACTACAGAGGGGCAGCCCTGCTGTCCGTCACAGGGAAGGTCATCACAAGAGCCCTTCTCAACCGCCTCCTCCCCATGGCTGAAGAGCTCCTACTGGAATCACAATGTGGATTCTGTCAATCAAGAGGCACGGTGGACATGATCTTCACAGCAAGACATTCCCAAGAAAAATGTAGGGAGCAGCAGCAACCTTTCTACATGGCCTTCTCTGACCTGACAAAGGCCTTCAACTCTCCAAACTGGGAGGGATTATGGAACATCTTCTTCAAATTTGGCTGCCCGGAGAAATTCGGCACCATCGTCTGCCGACTGCATGACATGTAATCATTGGCAACGGACCTACCACTGACCTAATCCCAATGCAAACTGGGCTCAAGCAAGGCTGTGTCATCGCACCAACGCTCTTTTCCATCTTCCTCCCTGCAACATTCCACCTCATCTCCTCACACTCAAACACAGTACCAGAGACTGACAGATACAGAATGGATGTCACACTCACAGTACCAGAGTCTGTAATATACAGAATGAATCCCTACTGCACCAGAGACTGAGAGCTACCGAATTACACAACACGCTCAAACACAGGATCAGAGAAAAAATAAATGAAATTAATTGCACGCTCACATGCAATAGCAGAGACACAAGGACACAGAATCAGCCAATATGTGTCTTCCCAACAACAGCCAGGACATTTCCAGGGAGCTTTACATAAGAAGCGGCTCTTTCAACAGAAACTGGGGTTGGAGACAGTCTTTGGGAAATATACTTCCTGATTGCAGGAAGGGTGTTTGTGATTGGTTGCAAATGTTTAATCTGATTGGATGGGGAAAGAGACCAATTAGAGAATTACAATATGAAACCTTTGTGACATCACTGCCAGTCACCCAATCACAATCTTTATTTTCCCCCATCCCTCATTAGCATAGAGCTGTGGGATTGTCTATTTAATCCGCACTCGGAAGGGGTTTGGTTTATTTCTGTGTCTGAAATTGAGACTGAAGATGGTTGAGGAGAAGAAGAAAGCAGCTGCTAAGAAGGGCGCCAAGAAAACCTTAAATAAACCGTCAGCAAAGGGCGGCAAGAAGCGGAGAAAGTCGAGGAAGGAGAGTTACTCCATCTACATCTACAAAGTGATGAAGCAGGTTCACCCCGACACCGGCATCTCCTCCAAGGCCATGAGCATCATGAACTCGTTTGTGAACGATATTTTCGAGCGCATCGCGGGTGAGGCTTCCCGCCTGGCCCATTACAACAAGCGCAGCACCATCAGCTCCCGGGAGATCCAGACCGCCGTGCGCCTGCTGCTGCCCGGGGAGCTGGCCAAGCACGCCGTGTCGGAAGGGACAAAGGCGGTGACCAAGTACACCAGCTCCAAGTAAAACTGCACAATGGACTGAAAAACATCCCAAACACAACGGCTCTTTTAAGAGCCACCCACAATCTCTCTGAAAAAGCTGCATCCGAACATCTCTATTAAATCACTTTAAGATAATGTATAATATAATAACGATCCCACTACTGTGTTTGTGTCTCCTGTCCCATGAACCCATAATGCGCTCATTCGCCTTTCCTTTTTTTGCTTAAAGCTGTTATTTTTTTTGCACAGCCCCTGAATGACCGCTTTAACAGCTGCTTTCAGCGGGAAGAGTCAGACCTCCGTTCCTTCACTCTATTCCTGAAATGTGAACTGATTCATCATTTTATTAACAGTAACTCTCCGCAGTGTTACAGCCCGGAATGGGATCATTATAGAGCAGATTAAGGGCAGTTTGAGGATTCGATCCGGCTCCCTCTTTTCAGAGAAGGACACTGGGCTCTGATTGAAGATAAACTGAACGTTTCGCTTCAGGGAAATGCTGTGAACAGGGATTTAGTACCGCCCGGGACAGTTTGAAAGCGATTGTGGGAAGATCCACAATTTAAACAACATTTAAAACCCGCGTCTCTGATTGGTGACGAAAGGAGTTGAATAAAACAAAATAAAGAGAAGGGATTTTAAATCTTTGACGACGGATGAAATTTATTTTAATCCGCTCCTTTCCGAAAATGAAATTGGCGGGCTTTTTGAAATTGACAAATTCTGTTTCTGAGGTTGTGGTGGGTAAATCCCGCCCTCTTCTGTTGTCAGTGACCTGATTGGTGATGAATATAGGCAAATAAGGTGAATTAAGTACCGACCAATGAGGAGAGTTTTCAGTCTATAAGTAAAGTAAATGCTGTGGAAAATATCCATTCTTCGTGAAAGAATTTGTGAAAATGTCTGGAAGAGGAAAGACCGGCGGCAAAGCTCGGGCCAAGGCCAAGTCTCGCTCCTCCCGGGCTGGACTGCAGTTCCCGGTGGGCCGTGTTCACAGGCTCCTGAGAAAGGGCAACTATGCTGAGCGTGTGGGTGCCGGAGCCCCGGTCTATCTGGCTGCTGTGCTCGAGTATCTGACCGCTGAAATCCTCGAACTCGCCGGTAACGCGGCGCGGGACAACAAGAAGAGCCGCATCATTCCCAGACACCTGCAGCTGGCCGTCCGCAACGACGAGGAGCTCAACAAGCCGCTGGGAGGGGTGACCATCGCTCAGGGCGGGGTGCTGCCTAATATCCAGGCCGTGCTGTTGCCCAAGAAAACCAGCGCTCAGAGCTCCCAGAAAAAGTAAAGCGGCCAAAATATCATCGAATAAACCAAAGGCTCTTTTCAGAGCCACCCACAGTCTCTGTGAAAGGGCTGATTGCTGTCTGATTCCAGAATGTCAGTAACAGGACCGAATCAGATTTACAATGTTCAAGCAACTTTTTCAGTGACTTCTCACTGTCCCCCTAAACCCTGTCCTATTTATTACTTCCACACCGAATTTGAGTTATTTGTCCCGTTACATTTTGCCGGCAGTTACAGATGAGTAACCAATAATATTACAGATTAAAGCTGTTTATAAAATATGGACATAACCATCCAAAATCTTGTTTTTTATTCCGATTTTATCAGCACAAATTCCTGGCGTTATTTTACGAACAGCTTTAAAATGGTGCCAGGAATTTGCTGATAAAAGCGGAATATAAATGTTTTTTAATGGTCATACATATATATATATATAAAACGATCAGCTTTAGATAGATTTTCCAGTAATCGCTTCTTTCCGATACTGAAATTGGCAGCTTTTTCGAATTCAAACTTTGTCAGGTCGACAATTTAAGTCACTGATTTGCTGCATTTTCCAATTCGAAGCTCTGCGATTGGTTAAGACATACGAATGGGAAGAGGGTGACCAATCAGAAGTGGGCTCGGGCTCAAACTGCGGGAATTCCAAATCCCTGAATGATTGAGCTGAAACTGATCAGTTTCACAAACCCTGTCAGTTTCAGTGCAGGAAACACCGTCTCGGGAGAAATAACATCACAAGTGGGTCTGGTTCCAGTGACCGATTCAACGGCTGCTGCAAAACTCCCGGATTCTCTCATTGCATCGAAATCATTTTGAAATTCTATGAAAACAATGAGTGATTCTGGAGGAGTGATGTGGCTTTTCACTGAGGGCATGTGTCGACTGGGGAAATAACTAACTGGAGAGTCTCGGGCACTGTTTACACAGCACGTTTACAAAATCAAACCACTGCACATCCTTGCTACAACTGAAATATCAAACTCGGGGATTCTAGTTTTGTATCCCGAACACAGCAGATTGATTGAACTGTTCTGAACAGCCTATCCCAGCTCCCATTTCCAGGTCACTGCTTTCTCTGTGAGGTGGTGGGTGGCTCTGAGAAGAGCCTTTGTTGTGCGTTTGCTGGAAAGGGTCAAGTTGTTCAACCGCCGAATCCGTAGAGAGTGCGGCCCTGCCGTTTCAGAGCGTACACCACATCCATGGCAGTGACCGTCTTGCGCTTGGCGTGCTCAGTGTAGGTGACCGCATCCCTGATCACATTCTCCAGGAAAACCTTCAACACCCCGCGAGTCTCCTCACAGATCAAACCCGAGATTCGCTTGACCCCGCCACGGCGAGCCAGGCGGCGGATTGCTGGTTTGGTGATGCCCTGGATATTATCACGAAGCACTTTGCGGTGCCGCTTTGCTCCGCCTTTGCCCAGTCCTTTGCCTCCTTTACCTCTGCCAGACATGATGATTCTTCACTCAGATCACTGCAGTACATGAGTAACAGAATCCTTCAGGATCCTTTGTAGACAGACCCCCTGGACCTGGCTGAGAAAGGCAGAGTGAGAGCAGGGAGTGGAGGAGACAGTGAGGATTAAACAGAGAGCGAGAGGGAGGAGACACCCAGAGTGACAGACAGAGAGAGAACGGCCCCTCATCTTTCAGATCCACCTCCAGTTTCCTCCGGGCTGCCAATTTCAAACCCTTTATTAACAGTAGAACCGAAACCCAGCTCTCCACACAAACCCTTCCAGACTCGGCATTCGTAGTCAAAGCCTTCCAGAAAGCCGGAGCTTTTAAATATGGTCCCGCTACAATTAACACTCAGTAATGTTCCCACCGAAACACAATCCATTCGATACTAAGAAACCTCCTCAGTAACATCACCATTTCCACACACATCCGCTTCCAGCAGTTTACAAACACCTTATTGCAGCTGTTTGGGGAATCTCCTGTGTTAAGATTGGAGTTGGAAAGCGGCCTTTACCCGGCAGTGTTATCGGCTCACAGTGAACCTGCCGACTGGTCGACTCAGCCATGGCCACAATTTCTATTATGAAGATTGCACCTTCACAGTCTACATCTAAATCTTCATGCAGTAAATGTGACAGTGTGTCAGCGATAGCATTCTCCTTTGAACTATGATATTCAATGTTACAGTCAAACAGTGAGAGAAGTACAGCCCACTGCAGCATCCTTGATACTGCCATTGTCAGTATTGTAGACTTTGGTCCCAGAATAGCTATTAGTGGTTTATCATCTGTTACTAGCGTAAAGTTTCCACCCAACAAAATCTGGTGAAACTTTTTGTTTCCAAAGATGATTCCAAACACTTCCTTTCCTATCTGTGTGTAGTTCCAGTCACTCTTGGTCAGGGTACGTGACACAAATGCTCTGGGCTTCTCCTGACCATGATCCACAACATGACTGATTACTGCTCCAACTCCATATTTTGAAGCTAGCTTCAGTTCACCATTTGTGTGGTAATGAATGTGTAGTGTGTCACTGGTCAAGCTTCTCTTACATGCATCATAAGCATCTTGTTGTGCTTTAGACCATTTCCATTTCACATCTTCCTTCAACAACTCATGTAGTGGAGCTAACACCATTGCATGCTCAGGCAGAAATTGCAAGTAGTATTGGACCATGCGTAGAAAAGATCTAAACTCAGACACATCTTTTTGTCTTAGGGGCTTTGACCATAGCCTCTATCTTCTCTTTCACTGGCTGTAGTACTTTTCATTGATTATCAGGCCAAGGTACACCACCTCAGATTGTACAAAGGCACACTTGTTCTTTTTCAACTGACACATTGTGATCATTGAGCCTTTTTAACACTTCATCCAACACTTGAAAATTCTCTTCATTTGTTACAGTCATGATCAACACATCATCCTGATTGCACAAGCAATGTAGCACTCCTTGTAAAATCTTACCCATTGTAACTTGGAAGAAGTTTGGAGAAGGCTTCACACCGTACGGCAGCTTTATGTAGGAGTATAACCCCATGTGTGTGTTTATTGTGAGATACTGCAGATTCACTTGATTCACATTGAGCTGTGCATAAGCATGGAATAAATCCAACTTTGTGAATAGCTTGGATCCTGCTAACTCCGCATACAAATCTCGAGATCAGTAGTGGATACTTCTCATAATCCACTGCCTGGTTCATTGTGACATTGTCATCCCCACATAGACTAATGGTTTTGTCTGACTTGGGCACAATGACAATTGGGTTTGCCCAATCACAGTGATCAGTTTTCACCAGCACACCATATCTCTCCAGATTCTTTTGCTCCTCTTCAACCTGGGTTTTGGAAGCATAAGGAAGCAGCCAAACTTTGCAATATACTGGTTTGGTATCAGGCCTGATTCAGATGTGAGCTTTCACACTGATTATGCCTTCATAGCTGTCCTCGAAAGTGTTCCTGTAACAATTCAATGCCTGATCAAGCTCCTTGTTTGTTTCAACTTGAAAAAACATGCTTCCAGTCTAACTTCAGCTTTCAAAGCCAGTCTTTCCCCATTATTATTGGTTTGTTGACATATCTCACTACCTTGTAGGGGAGAGGCTGGCATAGCAGTAATGTCACTGAACTAATAATCTCACGACTCAGACTAATGCCCTGGGGATATGAGTTTAAATCCCACCATGGCAGCTGGTGGAATTCAGATTCAATTCATTATTGAATAATATAACATTTGAGTAGTGGTGCCATGCAACTATGATTGATTTTCATTAAAACCCATCTGGTTCACTCATACCCTTTACAGAAGGCAATCTGCTGTGCTTACCTGGTCTGGCCTGTATGTGATGCTGGCCCACAACAATTTGGTTTACTCTCACCTGTCCTCTGAAATGACCTAGCAAACAATTCAGTTGTCAAGGGCAATTAGGAATGGGCAATAAATGCTGGCCTTGCCAGTGATGCCTACTTCCACTGACCTAATTTTTTAAACAATGGGTAACTTGAGGGGCCTGCCCTTATGTTGGATATTGCACTCCATTTGCCCACACATTTCTCACACCTCACCAGAGTAGGTTTTCAATTGACTGGTGCTCTCAGTTTGACGGACATCACTGACTTTGCTCCCATACATTTCTCTACTCATGATGGAGCAATCCATGGTCGTAGCAATGTACTGTTTATTTACCAACAACATTATACAAAAGTCTCCATCATTTGAGTGATTGCTAGTGGCATAAATGCTGTCCAGCCCTTGCTCCTCTTTGGTTAGGCACTCTGGATTCACTTCAAGATTGTGAACTCCACCCTTATAACATCACTGTTTTCCATTACCACTGGAATTAGTTCCCTTTCCTTCTTTGGCCTCTGCTTGACAATTAAAACATTTTGCATTTCTGTACTGACATGATTGTGCTGTGTGGTTGCCCTTATGGTGATAACAACACTAAACTGCTATCATTGGCACTCTTCTGGCTATGTCTGTCCACTTTAGACTTGGCTGAAGCACTTTAACAGTGGACAGAAGCCTGTACTAGTTACCTGCATAGGACAACATTCCCTAACATTCTTTGATGCCATCTCCATGGAAACAGCAATCTTACACACAATCTCAAATGTAAGATTTTGTGTGTTTAGTAACTTCGATTGGATTCTTTTGTTCACCAAATCCACACACAAATATGTCTCATAATGCATGGTCTAAGAATGTGCCAAAATTGCAATGTAATAAAAATTCTTCAGTGCCACAATATACTCACCAACTGCTTCACTACTTTTCTGATTTCTGGTTCCAAATTTGTAGCATTCTGCTATCTCTCGTGGCTTAGGATTGAAATGTTCCTCCAACCTGGTGATATTGTTTTGACTGGCACATATTTTGCTTTGTTCAGAGCAGGAAGCTTTGTCAGCATGCCATACACTTCCAGGCCAATTTCCACAAGCAAAATTGTTTTCTTTTGCTCAGGAATTGCCTTATTCTGAGTCTTGACCGCCTCACCTTCCAGTCCCAAAATATTCTTAACTCTAAGAACATGCCCATTCTTTCAATACAGGAACGGAATGTTGCTCAAACCCTCTCATACGTTGCCATCTTTCAGCTGTATCCCATGAGTACAGCCAAATTTCCTCAATGAGCACGAAGACCGTGCGGTATCCTATTCAACTCAGGAGACAGTCTGAGGCTCAGGCTGTCCACAACCCAGCTAAATTCTCCACTATCCAAGCAACTAAGTCACCAGGAACTGGCTGATCTTGTTTACTGCAGTCCCTGCTGCTGTTTTCTGCCTATATTTCCAGACTTTATCTTCCCCTTGTTGCCATTTTCTCTATAATATTCAGGTGGGTCGAGCAGAGAAAATGGATACCAAATATGGCCAGTTCAAGGAAGTGTTTATTCACGCCATTACGTCATCACGTCATGTGTGAATCACGTTCTGATCACTCCTTCCAGATGTGTGTCTGAATAAGTGAAAAACCCCCCTCACAATTAACAATGTCACCTTTCAGTGTTTTGTGGAGAAATTTCACGGCGTGACGTATGTCATTAATGTGTTCGTACAAATTTCAGAAAAATATGGAGTTGCAAATGATTTGCCAGGAAATCGTCTAAACATATCTCCATGTCTCCCACTCACTCGCAAAGAACTGCAAACTCACAGATTCAGAAAGAACCCAGAGATAGAAATTAATGTTCAGCACAGCTAGAGAGATCTGCACTAATGCATAGCTCAAAAAACACTTGAACACTGCATTTTGACCTTGTGACTTAGTTGGTCGAAGTACCTCTTTAATGAAAAGGTCAATCCCAGGTTCAAATCCCCTCAAAGCCTGATTTTCACTTGGTTTTCCAACTACTTTATTGAGCAGCACAATAAGACAGGACAGTAACAAAAGCAAAATACTGCAGATGCTGGAAATCTGAAACGAAAACAGAAAGTGCTGGAAATATTCAGCGGGTCTGTGGCATCTGTGGACAGAGAAGCAGAGTTAACATTTCACGTCTGTGACATTTTATCAGAACTGCTGAAATGTTAACTCTGCTCCTCTCTGCACAGATGCTTCCAGACCTGCGGAATATTTCCAGCACTTTCTGTTTTTATTTAAAACAGAACTCTATCTGTCTTTGCTGAGCGAAAGATTTCGGAATGGATGTTTGACCATTGTCCCTTCTTGTACAGAAATTCACTGCAAATACTATAAAGGTACCTCAGTCAACCACACCTCCTTTGATAGAAATTTGTTCATCATTGCATTTGATCTGGAAACCACTCTTGACATTAATCTCACTGAATCAGAGTGTGACGGATTGTATCTGTCAGTGTGTTCATGTCACTATGTGCTGCTTTCCACCGAGTCTGGGACACGATGCAAGGTGGAGGATTTGTCCGAGTTTTGGATTATATTGTCAGTTGAGAATGATAAAAACTGAAAGGAAGCAAATAAGAAATCCTTGTCCCCAGATTTGAGAATCTGGAGATCCACGTTGGGAAAGTGAATCAGAACAGAATGAAGGGTGAACTGTCTGATTGCCCAGAAGTGATGAAGACACAGCTCAATCAGCACGTTCCCCTGGTTTATGATGCTGGAACATTCCTCACACAGAAATTATTCAACTCAGTAAAAATATTCTTACAGCTGTAAATTTGCTACCAATTGAAGGACTGTCTAATGTGGTTATCAAGTCAGAGTGAAAAGTTTATTAAACTTGGTTCCATTCAGTCCAGCTGTCATAAACTTTGAACCTTTATTCATTTTATAAACAGTATTTGAAGGGTCTCAGTAACAATGTTCAGTGCTGATGAGAGTGGGGTCTGGGTGAGAAACTGCTGAGTGTGACAGGGTCAGGACTGAATGCAGGAAGTTCTCTAACAGTCTCTCTCTCTCTTTCTCCCTCTCTATTGCTGATGGGATTGAGTTCATTGATAACTGGCGGCTGCTGGTGTTTGAATAAATTAAGTTCCTTCCAACCATTTTTTGATTGACAGCTACAAAGAACTTTTTTGTCCCAGAACACAAAAATGAACAGAAGTGGATCAGTGTAGGATGATTCTTGGTCTGTATAAAAGGGGTGTGATTTCAGCTGCCATGGTTCAGTGGTTAAAGATTTCAACATTGAAATCCACTGGACTTATCCCAGTTTGGTTTGAGTGCTGCTCACAGAAGATCTATTCAGTGATTTTAATTATTTTTAATCTTTAATCCTCAATTTCCACAGAACGCAGGCACTGAAATAACTCATACTCCTCACCATTGCTATCCATTATACAGGTAGTGGCTGCATGGTCTAATGGAGACACACTCGGAGGGCCCTGGGAGACGTTTCTTCTCGGGGTTTCGGGCTCTTTTGGTCCACCAACAGCAACCGGATGTCTGCTGAGGAACTCGGAGTGCCAGGCCGCTCAGAGGACAGACTTCCCAGGATCAATTTTAATCAGGGGACAAATTATCGGTGGAAGAGAGCATAAAAGGTCCGAGGATTGAGGCTGAAATTCCCGATGTTTTGGAAGAAACCTGCAGATGTGGGACGTTAATATTTGCTCGGTGCAGATTCATTTTAGTCCGTTATTGTGTCCTGGGACAAACAAATGGCTGGCAGCTGTCAATCCAAAAAATAAAAATCAGAAGATTCTAGCAATTTCCACCCTTACAGCCCTCAGCAGTCTTGGTTGCATCCCATCCAGTCCTAATGACTTATCAACATGAAGTACAGCCAGCCGTTCCAGTATCTCCTATTTATTAGGAGTTATGTGCAAATAAATCCATTTGCAAATTATTGAAAGTGAGTGGTTTTATTGAAGAGGGTTTAAAGGAGGATGAGAGAATCGTGTGTGACAATGAAGTGGAATCAATGCAAGTAAAATTAGCGGGAACTGGAATGAAGGGGGTGGGGATCCCTTGGTCACATGGACTGATTGCAGAATTTTATAAAGATTTCTTTCATAGAGATTTTAACTCCATTTCATTTTTGTTATTTTTTTCAAGGGATGTAAGCATCGCTGGCAAGACCATCATTTATTGCCCATCCCTAATTGCCCTGGTTTTGGTGAGCTGCCTACTTGAACCACTGCAGTCCACATGTTATAGGTACACACACAGTGCTATTAGGGAGGGAGTTCCGGGATTTTGATATGCCCTAGGGAAGGGACGGCAAAATAGATCCAAGTCACGGTGTTGTGTGGCTTGGAGGGGAGGTTGCTGGTTGCAGTGTTCTGCTGCTATTGTCCTTCCAGGGAATCAGGGGGAAATCTCTCGCTGGTTGGAGTCATACCTAGCACAAAGGAAGATGGTTGTGGTTGTTGAAGGTCAATCATCTGAGCTACAGGACATCACTGCAGGAGTTCCTCAGGGTCGTGTCCAAGGCCCAACCATCTTCAACTGCTTCATCAATGACCTTCCTTCAATCAGAAGGTCAGAAGTGGGGATTTTCGCTGATAATTGCAAAATGTTCAGCAGCATTCATGACTGCTCAGACACTGAAGCAGTCTGTGTAGAAATGCAGCAAGACCTGGACAATATCCAGGTTTGGGCTGATAAGTGGCAAGTAACATTCATGCCACACAAGTGCCAGGCAATGACCATCTCCAACAAGAGAGAATTTAACCATCTCCCCTTGACATTCAATGGCATTACCATCGCCGAATCCCCCACTATCACATCCCAGGGGCTACCATTGACCAGAAATTGAACTGGAGTAGCCAAAAAAATACTGTGGCTACAAGAGCAGGTCAGAGGCTAGGAATCCTGCGGCAATTAACTCACCTCCTGACTCCACAAAGCCTGTCCACCATCGACAAGGCACAAGTCAGGAGTATGATGGAATACTGTCCACTTGCTGGATAGGTGTAGCTCCAACAACACTCAAGAAGCTCGATACCATCCAGGACAAAACAGCCCACTTGATTGGCACCCTATCCACAAACATTCACTCCCTCCACCACTGATGCACAGTGGCAGCAGTGTGCACCTTTTTTAAATTCATTCATGGGATGTGGGCGTCGCTGGCTAGGCCAGCATTTATTGCCCATCTCTAACTGCCCTTGAGAAGGTGGTGGTGAGCTGCTGTCTTGAACCACTACAGTCCATGTGAGGTAGGTACACTCACAGTGCTGTTCGGAGGGGAGTTCCAGGATTTTGACCCAGTGGCAGTGAAGGAACCGCAATATAGTTCCAAGTCAGGATAGTATGTGACTTGGGGGGAACTTGCAGTTGGTGGCATTTCCATGCATTTGCTGCCCTTTAATTCTAATTATATCTGTGGTACTGTGTCTGAGTGTGAGATTATTTGAGTGTCTATGGAACACAGTCTATGGAACTAAATGTGATTGTTTGATTCATTCTGTATGTCATTCATGAGTGTTGTATGGGAATGTGAGGCAGCTTCTGTATCTATCTGCTACTGTGGCTGAATGTGGATATCATTCTGTATCTGTCAATGTCTGGAACTAAATGTGAGTGTGAGCTTCATTGTGTATGCATCAATCTTATTGTCAGAATGTGTTTGATTCATTCTCGATGTGTCAATCTAAGGTACTATGTATGTGCGTGGTTTTAATTATGTGTGTCACTTTATGTGAGCTTGGGTCTCATTGTATATCTGTCACTCTCTGGTTCTTTCCGTGACAGTGAGATTAATTCTCTATCTGCTGGTCTCTGAAATTAATTGATTTTGTGATTCACTCTGTGTCTGTCAGTCTATGATACTGTGAATAATTGGGGGATATATATGGTGTTTGTCTGAACTTGGTATTGAGTATGATTGTAGTGATTCATTGTGTATCTGTCAGTATCCAGACTGAATGTGAAACAAGATGCATTCTGCACATGTAAATAACTGGTATTCTATGGAAGTGAACTCTATAATATGGATGTCAGTCTTTGACACTGTATCTGATTGTGGTATTGACTCAATATCTTTCAGGTTTTGGTACTATATATGGGTGTGGATCAAGTTCTGCATGTCAGTCTCTGTTACTCTATGTGAGTGTGGGAAAACCTTTATGTAACTGTCAGTCTCTTGCAATGAATGCAAGTGTGGGATTAATTCTCTTTTCAACAGTATCTGGTACTGACTATGAGCATGTGACTCCTACAATATCTGTCAATGTTTGCTCTTCTATGTGATAGTGCAATGCTTCCTATGTCTTTCTGTGCCTAGTACAGTGTGTATGGGTGGGATTAATTCTGTACCTGTTAGTATCTGGCACTGAATGAGATTGTGGGATTCATTCTGTTGTTTGTCAATCTCTGCGAATGTACATGAGTGATATCTGTTATGCATATATCATTTTCTGGTACTGGAAGTGAATGTTGGATTTATTCTTCAGCTGTTAGTCTCTGGTACTGCATATGAGTCTGGGGCTCATTCAGTATCAGTCAATTTCTGGTACACTCTGCATGTGCACATCCAGGGCTCATTCTGCATTTGGCAGTCTCTGGTACTGAATGTGTGTTACAATTCATTTTTTATGTGTCTGTTTCTCAGACAGTCAGTTACAGTGGGATTAATTTTGTATCTCTCAGCTACTGGCATTGTCTGCAAATGTGATACATTGTGTATCTATGAAATTCTGGTACAGGATTCCTCTGTACCTGCACTTAATATGTATCTCAGTGATGGTATTGAGAACTATTTGTTTAATGCCATAATGTGTCACGATTTGCTTGCCTCATTTGTATTTCAAAATATGGATCACATTTTAACTGTGTGTTTTATTGAGTTGTGGTGTGAGAGTTTTAGGAACATAGGATCATGACATTCAGCCGATTGAGCATGCTCTGCCATTCAATATGATCATGGCTGATCATCCACTTCAATGCCTTTTTCACACACTATCCTCATATCCCCTTATGTCATTTGTATTTAGAAATCTGTCACTCTCTGCTTTAAACATACTCAATGACTGAGCTTCCACAGCCCTCTGGGGTACAGAATTCCAAATGTTTAACAACGCTCTGAGTAAAGAGGTTTTTCCTCATTGCTATCTGTTTTGGACTAATATTTAGTCTGTAACTCTGAACACATTTGTGAATGATGGCATATATTTCAAACTCACAAATGGTGTGCTCAGTACAATTAGAATCATTGAATTGATACTCGATCTTTCGTTACAGCTCTTACAGAGATTATTGGACTGGTATGAAATGAGTAGTGCAGTGTGCACTAATTGACATAATACTATAACTTTATTTTTGATACTGTATGAGATGTTTGTACTACATTGTAATCTGTCACTGAGTATGCAGTCTGGGCTACATTCTAAGGATTCATTCTGTACCTTTCCATCAGCTGCTCTACCTGATACTTAATTTGTAGCTTAGGCTGCACTTTTGTGGGATTAATCCGGTGCCTTTCAATCTGATGGTGGGTGTGATTTTGAACTGAGATTGATAGATTAGATTCGAGATACAGCGCTGAAACAGGCCCTTCGGCCCACCGAGTCTGTGCCGAACATCAACCACCCATTTATACTAATCCTACACTAATCCCATATTCCTGCCAAACATCCCCACCTATATTTCTATATCCCTATATTTCCCTACCACCTACCTATACTAGTGACAATTTGTAATGGCCAATTTACCTATCAACCTGCAAGTCTTTTGGCTTGTGGGAGAAAACCCACGCAAACACAGGGAGAACTTACAAACTCCACACAGGCAGTACCCGGAATCGAACCTGGGTCTCTGGAGCTGTGAGGCTGCGGTGTTAACCAATGCGCCCCTGTGCCGCCCTTATAGACCTACCTTTCAGCAGTACTGAGTTGGGGTGAATTGGAAACAACATCTGCCTCTCCTGCATTGTTTGATTGTCTGCTGGATTGAAAATGTGTCTCTGGAACTTGGGATCAGTGCGATTCTGACTACTTCTGCTCTCTGTGCCTGTGGAACTCATGGCCTGTCTGTGTCTCTGTGCTCTGGGTGTGATAATGTATCTACTCTGTGTTGGAAGGAGTGGACTGCACTTTTTCTTGTGCTGGGGAATCACCACCTTCCTTCAGGTTCCTTCAAGTTTTTGCCTACAGAGAGAAAGAAAAATATCTCTGTAACTCAAGATCAATTGAGGTAGAAGCTAGAAAAGACATTGTTACGACCAGGTGAGAAAGGCTCCCCCTCTCAGCCTCTTCCTTACCTGTAACAGGGTTTAACTTTTTAAAACACCATGTTTTAGCTTCACTACTCTCTAATTCTAATGGCAAAGAAATCAACCAGGCATGTTTTCTCAGATTTAAAAAAGAACAGTGTAAGTTTATTAACCTTAAAAATCTAATTCAGTTAAAATGAATAAAGATACGCAGCACAACCACTCTAGCGTGCACATGTGATAAACAGACACACAAATAGAAACGGAAAAGGAGAAAAGATTTGAAGCAACAGCTGGAGTTCCGTTGCTGGCTTTGGGTTTGATGTAAAGTCTTTGATTGCTGTTATGGCTTGCAGTTCTTGTTGGGGACCAGTGCACACTTTCAAACTTGTTTCGCTGGTCTTCTGTCTTGAGGGTTGAGCTACTCCCATGGGTCTCTGGGACTCTGCATGTGTGTGTGTGAGAGAGAGAGAGATCTGCCTTCTGTTGTCTTCAGATTGCAGTCTCTGTCAGATTTTTATTTCCATCTGGCATTATAGCAGAAGAACATAATAACTAAGAGCAGGATTAGGCTATTCTGCCACTCGAGCCTGTTCCACCATTCAATACGATCATGGCAGATCCAATCATGGCCTCAACTCCACTATCCTGCCTGCCCCTATAACCAATTATTCCCTTGTAGATCAAAAGTCAGTCTAACTCAACCTTGAATATATTCAATGACCAACCTCCACCATCCTCTTGGGTAGATAATTCCAAAGAATAGCAGCCCTTTGTGAGAAGAAATTCCTCCTCAACTCCATCTAAAATTGGAGACTCCTTATTTTGAAACTGTTCCCCCATAGTTCTTGATTCCCTCATGAGGGGAAACATCATCTCAGTAAATACCCTGTCAAGCCCCCTCAGAATCTTATATATTTCAATAAGATTGACTCTCATTCTTCTAAACTCCAATGAGTGCACCACAACCAGGTCAACCTTTCCACATAACACAACACCTTTATCCCAGAAATCAACCTAGTGGCACTTGCCTGAACTACCTCCAATGCAAATATATCTCTCCTTAAATAAGGAGACCAAAACTGCATGCAACACTCAAGGTGTGGTCGAACCAACAACCTGCACATTTATACCCCATCCCCCTTGCAATAAACACCAACATTCCATTTGCCTTCCTAATTACTTGCTGTGTTTTCATGCTAATATTTTGTGATTCATATACAAGGACACCCAGATCCCTCTGTACCACAGCATTCTGCATTCTCTCTCTAATTAAATAATATTCTGCTTTCCTATACGTCATACCAAAGTGGATAACCTCACATTTTCCCACATTATACTTCATTGCCAAATTTTTGTCCACATACTTAACCTGTCTTTATCCCTTTGCAAACTCATTGTGTCCTCCTCACAACTTGCTTTCCCACCTATCTTTGTATCCCCAGCAAATTTGATTACAATACACTCGATCCCTTCATCCGAGTTATTAATATAGATTGGAAGTAGTAGACGCCCCAACACCAATCCCTGTGGCACCCCACTAATTAGTTTGCCAACCTGAAAAATGACCCATTTAACCCAATTCTCTGTTTCTTGTTAGTTAGCCAATCCTCTATCCGTGCTAATATATTACACCTGAACACCATGAGCTCTTATCTTGTGTTGTAACCTTTTACATGGCACTTTATCGAACACTTTAAAATCCAAATACACTACATCTACTGGTTCCCCTTCATATACCCTGCTTGTTACATCCTCAAAGAACTCTAATAATTTTGTCAAACATGGTTTCCCTTTCATAAATCCATGTTGACTCTGCATGATTGTACTTTAATTTTCTGAATGTTCTGCTACCACTTACTTAATCATGGATTTCAGCATTTTCCAATGACAGACATTAGGCTAGCAGGCCTATCATTACCTGCTTTTTGAATAGGGGTTTTACATTTGTGGTTTTAATATCCACTGGCACTGTTCCAGATTCTCGTGAATTGACGAAGATTACAACCAACGCATCCACTATGGCTGGAGCCATTTCTTTTAAACTCTGGGATGCAGGCCATCAGGTCTAGGGGATCTGTCAGATTTTAGTCCCATTAGTTTTCCTCATACATTTTTTCCAGCGACAATGATCGTTTCAAGTTCCTTCCCTCCTTTTCCCCTTGATTTTATACTATTCTTTGGATGCTTTTAGTGTTTTCTACCATGAAGACTGAGTCAAAATACTTGTTCAAAGTCTCTGTCATTTCCTTGTTTCTCATTGGACCAACCATTCAACCGAAATCGACAGCCGCTGTTTAAAATATTTCCTCGATACTTCTCACCGAGTGACAGCAATAGTTGTTGTTCGCATAACTGCCCACATCCCTACTGCCCGGCTCTATTTCCTCTATTCACTGTTCAAGAACAACAAACAGTGTGAAACTAAAGCCAAACCAGGAACGTGCATTACAGGTTTGAGGACAGAAAACAACAATGATTTTCAATAGCAGAATCTTCCCGTTCTGTCTCCCTTACCTTGTCCACACACAGCTCGAGAATGGCCTCTTCCTTCCTGCACTTACTCTGTTCCGGGAGCAGATTCTCATTGAGAAGCGGCGCTCAGATCACCGGAGAGAAAAAAAGAATTCAAACTGTCTCAATGAAAAACAGACCAGAATTGACCCAGAAACTTCCATTATTAAATTAATTCATCAGCACCAAACCACTTATCATTAATGCACCGGGAGGGTCTCCAAATTTATGAAATTGAAGGTGGCGGCATTTATTAAATTGTTGATTGACATCATGTAGTTCAGTTCTTCATTTAATTGGGGGTGGGGGGGGGGCGGGGGAAGGGTGCAGGGGGATGTGTGAGCAGAGGAGCAGAGCGAAATCCAGAGAGGGAACGGAAAACACACCTGGACAGATGTGAAACTGGTCAATGCACCATGACAATAACTCCATCTCTGACTCCCTCCTGACAGTAACCAACCCTTTCACAGAGACTGTGGGTGGCTCTGAAAAGAGCCTTTGGTTTATTAGATGACATTTTGGCCGCTTTACTTTTTCTGGGAGCTCTGAGCGCTGGTTTTCTTGGGTAGCAGCACGGCCTGGATATTAGGCAGCACACCGCCCTGAGCGATGGTCTCCCCTCCCAGCAGCTTGTTGAGCTCCTCGTCGTTGCGGACGGCCAGCTGCAGGTGTCTGGGGATGATGCGGGTCTTCTTGTTGTCCCGGGCCGTGTTACCGGCCAGCTCGAGGATTTCAGTGGTCAGATACTCGAGCACAGCAGCCAGATAGACCGGGGCTCCGGCACCCACACGCTCAGCATAGTTGCCCTTTCTCAGGAGCCTGTTAACACGGCCCACCGGGAACTGCAGTCCAGCCCGGGAGGAGTGAGACTTGGCCTTGGCCCTGGCCCGAGCTTTCCCGCTGGTCTTTTCCTCTTCCTCTTTTCCCCCAAAATATACTTTATTCATAAAAATCTGTAAAAAATACAGTACAAAACAGTTCAAAATAACACCAAGTTGACATCCCAAAAAGTGCAAAGGAAATCAGTTTTCTTTGATGCAGGAGTGAGTTTCCTCACAACCCTTCCATTTTACAGCAAACCCATATTCAGTGTATACAGCCCGAGGGGTTTCCCATGGGTCCATCCCTCAGTTCACTTTGGTGGGAGAACCTTACACAATGTTTTTTCCTCATTGAGACTTTGCAGTGGCTGCCCCTCTTCCAGACACTTTTTTTAAATTTCCAAAGTATACTTTATTCATAAAAAACTGTAAAAAAATACATTACCAAACAGTTCCAAAAAGCACAAAGTCGAAAAATACAAGGAGTGCAAATGAGATCAGTTTCTTTCAATACAGGAGTGAGTTGCCTCACAACCCTTCCATTTCATTTTACATGCTACGTACATTTTACAGCAAACCAAATATTTTCTGGATACAGTTGAGGGATTTCCCATGGATCCAGCCCCTCCGTTCACTTTGCTGGGGGGACCTTACACTGTGATCTTTCCACATTGAGCCTTTGCTGCGGCTGCCCCAAGCTTTAGTGCGTCCCTCAGCATGTAGTCCTGGACGTTGGAATATGCCAGTCTGCAACATTCGGTCCTGGACAACTCTTTGTGCTGGAAGACCAGAAAGTTTCGGGCAGACCAAAGGGTGTCTTTCACCGAATTGATAGTTCTCCAGCAGCAGTTGATGTCTGTCTCGGAGTTCGTCCCTGGGAACAGCCCGCAGAGCACAGAGTCCTGTGTTACAGAGGTGCTTAGGATGAAACTCAACAAAAACCACTGCATCTCTTTCCACACCTGCTTTGCAAAGACACATTCCAGAACGAGGTGGGCAACTGTCTCTTCCCCACCACAGCCACTTCGAGGGCATCGTGCAGAGGGGGTGTGACTTCGGGCGTGCAGGAAGGATCTGACGGGGAAGGCTCTTCTCACCACCAGCCAAGCTACATCTTGGTGCTTGTTTGAAAGTTCTGGTGATGAGGTATTCTGCCAAATGACTTTGGCAGTCTGCTCAGGCCACAATCTCACAAATACTTTCACAAAGAATGCTGAAATCCGCTGACATTGGTCCCTCTGGGCTGGGATGGTAGTGGTGGAGGCTGCTGATTGGTCACTCTGTTACTGCATCTCATGATGTGGTTCATGTTTCCAATCCCAGAGCTGCTTAATTCACCAATCCGGAGATTCCACGCTGAATAACGGCGGAAAATAACGGCGCTAAATTGTCAGACTCCAACCGATTTTTTAAATTTGAAAAGCCCGCTAATATATCTGTAAAACAAGGAGCAGCTTCAATATAGAATATCGCATTAACAGGCAATTTCATTTTACAGCAAAAAATTTGAAAATCTTTCTCCTCTTGTATTATTCTACATTTTGTTACAAGTTCCAGATACACTTTTACACTCTGGCATCTATTCGGGTTTATTCTCCGTCCTTTTTGAAACAGTCTGTAAGCGGCGGCAGAAAGTCTCTTTCACAACATTCTGCAAGCGGACACATTTCAGATCAATCTTTGTCAAGGTACCGCATCACTGATTCTAGATTGAACCTATTTGTGGGAGACAAAAGCGGAGAGAAGATTTTTACTGTCAGGTGTTGAAATGTGAGACTGAGGGTTCCTACAACAGCGGGGTTTCCAGATAATGTACTTATTAATTATTGAGGCCAAGCTTGAACAAGGGAAACAAGTGACTGAGAACTGATCTGTCAGCTTTTATTAACGAGATACAGGAAAGGGGTCGAATATGAACGCGTCCGAGATCCAAGCACACTTGGGGTCAGTGATCAGTAATTAATTTACACGGCATTATTAAGTAGAGACACAAAGATCTCAACAGTGAAAGTGAATCACCCAGAATCCATGGGGTTAAAACAGAGATCAGAAAGGCAATTAGAAAGTTCCAGACTCTTCATTAAAAAAACAAATCGATACCATTGAGATGATGATGTAGCTTTTTCAGAGAGATTGTGGGTGGCTCTTAAAAGAGCCGTTGTGTTTGGGATGTTTTTCAGTCCATTGTGCAGTTTTACTTGGAGCTGGTGTACTTGGTCACCGCCTTTGTCCCTTCCGACACGGCGTGCTTGGCCAGCTCCCCGGGCAGCAGCAGGCGCACGGCGGTCTGGATCTCCCGGGAGCTGATGGTTCTGCGCTTGTTGTAATGGGCCAGGCGGGAAGCCTCACCCGCGATGCGCCCGAAAATATCGTTCACAAACGAGTTCATGATGCTCATGGCCTTGGAGGAGATGCCGGTGTCGGGGTGAACCTGCTTCATCACTTTGTAGATGTAGATGGAGTAACTCTCCTTCCTCGACTTTCTCCGCTTCTTGCCGCCCTTTGCTGACGGTTTATTTAAGGCTTTCTTGGCGCCCTTCTTAGCAGCTGCTTTCTTCTCTTCAGGCATTTTCAGATTCAATTTCAGACACAGAAATAAACCAAACCCCTTCCGAGTGCGGATTAAATAGACAATCTCACAGCTCTTTGCTGATGAGGGATGGGGGAAAGTTAAGATTGTGATTGGGCGATTGGCAATGATGTCACAACGGTTTTATATTGTAATACTACAATTGGTCTCTTCAGCCATCCAATCAGATTTAACATCTACAAACCAATCACTAACTCTTTCACTACATTCAGGAATTACATTTCCCAAAGACTCTCTCCAGTCCCAGTTTCTATTGGAAAATCCACCGGGAAATGTGTCCTGGCTGCGAGGGTCCCTTATTCTCAGCAGTTTCTCACATTCCGGCCTCTCTAAGTTGAGCCGCTTTTTTTGGGTGCTCGGGAGGGAAAGAGTCGCCTTCAGATTGACACTTTGGTTGGCTCAAGAAGACTGAGGACACCAACACCTCACCTGCCTCATCGTCGGGGAGACTGTCAACACTGTTCTTCCCCGCGATATGATCCGGGACCGGTCATCCATTTAATCTGTTATGGGTCATTTGTCTTTTCTGTCTATTTAGCTTATGCATTACCATAATTAAACTCTTCATATATAAACTGCTATTTCTTAATATTATATTTAAACTGTTTCAAGATGGCTCCTGGGCTGGAAGCTCCCTAGGAAGCTCCCTTGCTGTTCAACTCTATCCATGGCCATCTGCTCCCATCCCTAACGTTTTCTCCCCCAATCTGCCCTCTTAAACTGTTTAAATTCCCCTGGCTCTTTAAATCAGTTCATTTTAGCCCTATCTAAAAGTTAACAGTTAGTTTAGTGTATGTTACCTGGGCCCACTGCCCTCCTCCAGCCACACCTGCTCTTTGTTTTCTCAATGAAATTGATCCGGATGAAACTGACGAGAACAGCTGCCGATACTTTAATCTCCGATCCTGCTGTCTTCACAGTCCAGAGTGTCTGCAGCCACGGCATGCGGTAAGTCCATTGAGGTGAAGAAGGAGCTGCGGGACCCGAGAGAAGTCCTGTGAAAAGGTGCCCCGAACACCCAAAACATCCACGAACGGCCCCCCCGGCCGCAACTTCAAAGCGCCCGCGGGAGATGGCTCGGAGAGCATCTGCAGCGCACTGTCGGCAATGCTGCATGCCTTTATTTAAACCACTGCAAAAAAAAAAACCCTTAACAAATGTAATCACCTCTAAGTCTGCCAAATGATGCTTCACCTCCCGAAGGACGTGGATGAGCTTTCCGGACGTCGATGGTGGGCACTGAGGAAATGGCTTATTACCTGCACCAGATTCCACCCCCCCTCCCCCCCCCTTTACCCCCCTTCCACCCCCCCCACCCCCGTCCCCTTCCCTGCTCCACCCTCTCAGCTCACCCCCTCACAACCCCGTCCCAGCCCGCCCCCCCCTCGCACCATCTTCACCCCGCACCCCCTTCCCCTGCACCCCCCCCCCCACCCCCTCCCTCTACCCCTCCCCCTTGCATCCCCTCCTCCCACCGGCACCATCCTACACCTGTGTAGGGGCCCCAACAACCCCACTGCCTTGTGGGCGTCTCGGGAGAGACCAAGGCTAAGGGAGTAAACCCTAACAGAAAATCCGGAGCGGAACCCCGTAGGCGGTCATGTGTCACCTTTGGCATGTTTCCGGCAGTTCCTGCAGCCATACTGGTGCCAAACGTCGTGTCCTGCACTCCTTTGGACCCCACCAGAAAGGCCGAGAGGGGGGTTTTGACGACTGGGCAACTCTCAACCTCCATAAATTTGCCCAGGCATGCGCCATGGAGAGGTCACTCCATAGTTGCCTCACAGCGACTGAAACAACACGGAAGGCAGCAGTTACGGGTTATAAGTCCAGATAAATTGGCGTAGAAACTGGGCGCCACGGGTTGCCTTTGTCGGTGGGAGAGGTCATTGCACCTCACTGGACAGCTACCGCCCGCCTCAAACCGGGCAGCCCCCGGTCAATAAGGTTCTGTCCCGCCACAGTCTGCCTGCTTCAATGGGTGCTTGGAGCTCAGGGTCATTGCCCGAAAGGTGGACTGATACACCGCACCAAACAACATGAAAAAAGGAAAGAAGGTACAGTGGCGCAGTGGTTAGCACCGCAGCCTCACAGCTCCAGGGACCCGGGTTCGATTCCAGGTACTGCCTGTGTGGAGTTTGCAAGTTCTCCCTGTGTCTGCGTGGGTTTTCTCCGGGTGCTCCGGTTTCCTCCCACAAGCCAAAAGACTTGCAGGTTGATAGGTAAATTGGCCATTATAAATTGTCACTAGTGTAGGTAGGTGGTAGGGAAATATAGGGACAGGTGGGGATGTTTGGTAGGAATATGGGATTAGTGTAGGATTAGTATAAATGGGTGGTTGATGTTCGGCACAGACTCGGTGGGCCAAAGGGCCTGTTTCAGTGCTGTATCTCTAATCTAATCATAATCTAAGGTACCAGCCCTTCGCTTTGCAAGCTGGAACGTCAGAACTATGTGTCCTGGCCTGTCGGAAGACCTTACACAAATCAACGATTCTCGGAAGACCGCCATCATTAACAACGAGCTCAGTAGACTCAATGTGGACATTGCAGCACTTCAGGAGACTCGCCTCCCCGCGAGTGGCTCTCTAGCAGAGCAAGACTACACCTTCTTCTGGCAGGGCAGGGATCCTGAAGAACCAAGACAGCATGGAGTGGGCTTCGCCATCAGAAACTCCTTGCTCAGCATGATAGAGCCTCCCTCAAATGGCTCGGAACGCATACTGTCCATCCGACTGCTCACCACCTCTGGTCCAGTACACCTACTCAGCATCTATGCTCCAACACTCTGTTCCGCACCTGAAGCTAAAGACCAGTTCTATGAACAACTCCATAACATCATTAGCAGCATCCCCAACACCGAACACCTATTCCTGCTGGGGGACTTTAATGCCAGGGTTGGGGCCGACCATGACTCATGGCCCTCCTGCCTTGGGCGCTATGGCGTTGGAAGGATGAATGAGAACGGGCAGAGACTGCTTGAGTTGTGTACCTATCATAACCTCTGCATCACCAACTCGTTCTTTCACACTAAACCCTGTCACCAGGTTTCATGGAGGCACCCAAGATCACGTCGTTGGCACCAGCTAGACCTCATTGTCACAAGGCGAGCCGCCTTAAACAGTGTTCAAATCACACGCAGCTTCCACAGTGCGGACTGCGACACCGACCACTCCCTGGTGTGCAGCAAGGTTAGACTCAGACCAAAGAAGTTGCATCATTCCAAGCAGAAGGGCCACCCGCGCATCAACACGAGCAGAATTTCTCACCCACAGCTGTTACAAAAATTTCTAAATTCACTTGTAACAGCCCTTCAAAACACTCCCACAGGGGATGCTGAGACCAAGTGGGCCCACATCAGAGACGCCATCTATGAGTCAGCTTTGACCACCTACGGCAAAAGTGCGAAGAGAAATGCAGACTGGTTTCAATCTCATAATGAAGAGCTGGAACCTGTCATAGCCGCTAAGCGCATTGCACTTTTGAACTACAAGAAAGCCCCCAGCGATTTAACATCCGCAGCACTTAAAGCAGCCAGAAGTACTGCACAAAGAACAGCTAGGCGTTGCGCAAACGACTACTGGCAACACCTATGCAGTCATATTCAGCTGGCCTCAGACACCGGAAACATCAGAGGAATGTATGATGGCATGAAGAGAGCTCTTGGGCCAACCATCAAGAAGATCACCCCCCTCAAATCTAAATCGGGGGACATAATCACTGACCAACGCAAACAGATGGACCGCTGGGTTGAGCACTACCTAGAACTGTACTCCAGGGAGAATGCTGTCACTGAGACTGCCCTCAATGCAGCCCAGCCTCTACCAGTCATGGATGAGCTGGACATACAGCCAACCAAATCGGAACTCAGTGATGCCATTGATTCCCTAGCCAGCGGAAAAGCCCCTGGGAAGGACAACATTACCCCTGAAATAATCAAGAGTGCCAAGCCTGCTATACTCTCAGCACTACATGAACTGCTATGCCTGTGCTGGGACGAGGGAGCAGTACCCCAGGACATGCGCGATGCCAACATCATCACCCTCTATAAAAACAAAGGTGACCGCGGTGACTGCAACAACTACCGTGGAATCTCCCTGCTCAGCATAGTGGGGAAAGTCTTTGCTCGAGTCGCTCTGAACAGGCTCCAGAAGCTGGCCGAGCGCGTCTACCCTGAGGCACAGTGTGGCTTTCGTGCAGAGAGATCGACTATTGACATGCTGTTCTCCCTTCGTCAGATACAGGAGAAATGCCGTGAACAACAGATGCCCCTCTACATTGCTTTCATTGATCTCACCAAAGCCTTTGACCTCGTCAGCAGACGTGGTCTCTTCAGACTACTAGAAAAGATCGGATGTCCACCAAAGCTACTAAGTATCATCACCTCATTCCATGACAATATGAAAGGCACAATTCAACATGGTGGCTCCTCATCAGAGCCCTTTCCTATCCTGAGTGGTGTGAAACAGGGCTGTGTTCTCGCACCCACACTTTTTGGGATTTTCTTCTCCCTGCTGCTTTCACATGCGTTCAAATCCTCTGAAGAAGGAATTTTCCTCCACACAAGATCAGGGGGCAGGTTGTTCAACCTTGCCCGTCTAAGAGCGAAGTCCAAAGTACGGAAAGTCCTCATCAGAGAACTCCTCTTTGCTGACGATGCTGCTTTAACATCTCACACTGAAGAATGCCTGCAGAGTCTCATCGACAGGTTTGCGTCTGCCTGCAATGAATTTGGCCTAACCATCAGCCTCAAGAAAACGAACATCATGGGGCAGGATGTCAGAAATGCTCCATCCATCAATATTGGCGACCACGCTCTGGAAGTGGTTCAAGAGTTCACCTACCTAGGCTCAACTATCACCAGTAACCTGTCTCTAGATGCAGAAATCAACAAGCGCATGGGTAAGGCTTCCACTGCTATGTTCAGACTGGCCAAGAGAGTGTGGGAAAATGGCGCACTGACACGGAACACAAAAGTCCGTGTGTATCAGGCCTGTGTCCTCAGTACCTTGCTCTACGGCAGCGAGGCCTGGACAACGTATGCCAGCCAAGAGCGACGTCTCAATTCATTCCATCTTCGCTGCCTTCGGAGAATACTTGGCATCAGGTGGCAGGACTATATCTCCAACACAGAAGTCCTTGAAGCGGCCAACATCCCCAGCTTATACACACTACTGAGTCAGCGGCGCTTGAGATGGCTTGGCCATGTGAGCCGCATGGAAGATGGCAGGATCCCCAAAGACACATTGTACAGCGAGCTCGCCACTGGTATCAGACCCACCGGCCGTCCATGTCTCCGTTATAAAGACGTCTGCAAACACGACATGAAATCGTGTGACATTGATCACAAGTCGTGGGAGTCAGTTGCCAGCATTCGCCAGAGCTGGCGGGCAGCCATAAAGACAGGGCTAAATTGTGGCGAGTCGAAGAGACTTAGTAGTTGGCAGGAAAAAAGACAGAGGCGCAAGGGGAGAGCCAACTGTGCAACAGCCCCAACAAACAAATTTCTCTGCAGCACCTGTGGAAGAGCCTGTCACTCCAGAATTGGCCTTTATAGCCACTCCAGGCGCTGCTTCACAAACCACTGACCACCTCCAGGCGCGTATCCATTGTCTCTCGAGATAAGGAGGCCCAAAAGAATTTAAACTGTTGCTTCTTAATAAACTATTATGAGCTCGACATTATGAGCTCGACCCGCTTCTTTGTGTATCTGTGAACACAAAACCTAAATCTTACAATTCCTTCCCAGGGAATATTTTATTCAAAAAGAGACTTTTTGCACACACTGGAAATCTGAATAATAACAGAAGATTCTGGAAACACTCAGCACTTCCCGCAGCATCTGTGGAGAGAGGAAGGTAGGAGCAACGTTTCAGGTTTATTGAAGGGTCGCAGAACTGGACCATTAACCCGAGCTTCACTTCTCCACAGTTGTTTCCGGACTGGCTGAGTGTTTTCAGTATTTTAGCTTTTATCTTTCTGTATTTCATCTCTTTCTATTTTAACTGTTTGCTGTGAAACTTTCAGCATTCTGCTCAGTTCTTTGTGTAGTTATGTTTTCTTTATTTGAAGTAATGTAAATACTATCCTGAAAATACAGACAGAAATACTGGTCAATGGTAAATACTGGTAAAATATAACAGGGCACATTTACAATCATCGGATCAATGAAGACAACCTTTATTACGAATCAATTATCTTTATTTTCAATATAAATATATGAAGCAATATCAGTGCAGCACTTACAGACAAAAATCTATTACCTCACATTACCTGCTTCTTTAACCCTGACAGACCATGTCAATTTCTGCCCCTATGTTGCATTTCTCACTTTTAGCTAGAAAACGTCAGCAATTTGTGATATAGTGCAGTTTACAGATCAGACAGTCAGACACAACCTGCAATAATTGTTCAGCTTTTGTTGGACAGATGGGATTTAGAAATACTAAGAAACAAGACGAGCTGTTATTGCATTTAGTTAGCCCAAACGTTAGTGATGACCCTGTGCCAAATAAGTGAGCCTGTTGTCCCGTACCTTAGAGTAAGAATCATTCTTTATCTGTGGCAATCTGTCAGTTTCCGTTACTGAACGAGAATGTGGAATTCATGCTGCCGTCAGTCAGTCTCTAATTCTGGATGTGAGTTTAGGATTCAGACACTGCCAATAAGTCTCTGTTGCAGTATGTAACTGTGTGATTCATTCTGTATCCGTCAGCCTCTGGTACTGTGTGTGAGAGTAGGATTGCTGTTGTATCTCTCTGCCACTGTAAACCTTTGAATCTGGGCTCATTTAACATCCGTCAGTCTCTGGTACTGCCTATGAGTGTGGGTTTTATTCAGTATCTGCCAGTTTCTGGTACTGCCTATGAGTGTGAGATTTGTTCAGTGTCTGTCAGTCTCTGGTACTCTCTGTGTGGGATGCATTCAGAAATCATTAATCTCTGGGACAGTTTGTAGTTCAGAATTCATCCTACACACAATTACATAGAATTTACAACACAGAGACAAGCTATTCTGCCCAAGTGCTGCTGGTTCCACATGAGCCTCCTCCCACCTTACCTCCTCTAATTGTATCTGCAAATCCCTCAAATCTTTTCTGCCTCATATTTAATTTATCAATCATTTAATTTGATGTTAAATGTAACAATTCTCACCCGGGTTTTCTCCGGGTGCTCCGGTTTCCTCCCACAAGCCAAAAGACTTGCAGGTTGATAGGTAGATTGGCCATTGTAAATTGTCACTAGTATAGGTAGGTGGTAGGGAAATATAGGGACAGGTGGGGATGTTTGGTAGGAATATGGGATTAGTGTAGGATTAGTATAAATGGGTGGTTGATGTTCGGCACAGACTCGGTGGGCCGAAGGGCCTGTTTCAGTGCTGCATCTCTAATCTAATCCAAAAAAACCCAAGTGCTGCATGTTCCAGATTCTAACCAGGTCCAAAGCAGGGTAAAGAAGTTTCTCCTGAATTAATTATTTGATTTATTCCTGACTATTTCATGTTTACAGCTTTTGACTCCACCACAAATGGGAAATATCTCTACCTCTACCCTATCAAATCCTTTCATATAATTCAGTGCTTCTATTAGGTGATCATTCAGCTTCCTCTTTTCCAAACAAAAGAGACCAGACTTGTTCAGTATTTAGAACTCCTGTGGAACAAGTAGCTCAGTTTGCAGTAATGGAATAAATACTGTATCTCAGTCTGAAAGTGTATGCGATTTTAGATGGTGATGTCTCGGAACGTGTTTTTGGGATCCTTAGGGGGGAGGGGGAGTAGCCCCAAGTCGTGGTCCACATAGGCACCAACGACATAGGTAGGAAGAGAGATGGGGATTTAAGGCAGAAATTCAGGGAGCTAGGGTGGAAGCTTAGAGCGAGAACAAACAGAGTTGTTATCTCTGGGTTGTTGCCCGTGCCACGTGATAGCGAAGCGAGGAATAGGGAGAGAGAGGAGTTGAACACGTGGCTGCAGGGATGGTGCAGGAGGGAGGGTTTTGGTTTCCTGGATAATTGGGGCTCTTTCTGGGGTAGGTGGGGCCTCTACAAACAGGATGGTCTTCACCTGAACCAGAGGGGTACCAATATCCTGGGGGGGAGATTTGCTAGTGCTCTTCGGGGGGGTTTAAACTAATTCAGCAGGGGAATGGGAACCTAAATTGTAGTTCCAGTGTACAGGATGTTGAGAGTAGTGAGGTCAGGGATAAGGTTACAAGGACGCAAGAGGGCACTGGCAAGCAAGAACCTGGTTTAAAGTGTGTCTACTTCAACGCCAGGAGCATCCGGAATAAGGTGGGTGAGCTTGCAGCATGGGTTGGTACCTGGGATCTCGATGTAGTGGCCATTTTGCAGACATGGCGAGAGCAGGGGCAGGAATGGATGTTGCAGGTTCCGGGATTTAGATGTTTCAGTAAGAACAGAGAAGATGGTAAAAGAGGGGGGGGGGGGGGGTGGGGGGGGGGGGATTGTTAATCAAGGAGAGTATTACAGCGACAGAAAGGATGTTTGAGGACTCGTCTACTGAGGTAGTATGGGCCGAGGTTAGAAACAGGAGAGGTGAGGTCACCCTGTTGGGAGTCTTTTATAGACCTCCGAATAGTTCCAGAGATGTAGAGGAAATGATAGCGAAGATGATTCTCGACAGGGGCGAGAGTAACAGGGTAGTTGTTATGGGGGACTTTAACTTTCCAAATATTGACTGGAAATACTATAGTTCGAGTACTTTAGATGGGTCAGTTTTTGTCCAGTGTGTGCAGGAGGGTTTTCTGACACAGTATGTAGCCAGGCCAACCAGGGACGATGCCACATTGGATTTGGTACTGGGTAATGAACCCGGCCAGGTGTTAGATTTAGATGTAGGTGAGCACTTTGGTGATAGTGATCACAATTCGGTTAGGTTTACCTTAGCGATGGGCAGGGACAGGTATATACCGCAGGGCAAGAATTATAGCTGGGGGAAAGGAAATTATGATGCGATTAGGCAAGAATTAGGATGCGTAGGATGGGGAAGGAAACTGCAGGGGATGGGAACAATCGAAATGAGGAGCTTATTCAAGGAGCAGCTACTGCGTGTCCTTGATAAGTATGTACCTGTCAGGCAGGGAGGAAGTTGTCGAGCGAGGGAGCCGTGGTTTACTAAAGAAGTTGAAGCGCTTGTCAAGAGGAAGAAGAAGGCTTATGTTAGGATGAGACGTGAAGGCTCAGTTAGGGTGCTTGAGAGTTACAAGCTAGCCAGGAAGGATCTAAAGGGAGAGCTAAGAAGAGCAAGGAGAGGACACGAGAAGTAATTGGCGGATAGGATCAGGGAAAACCCTAAGGCTTTCTATAGGTATATCAGGAATAAAAGAATGACGAGAGTTAGATTAGGGCCAATCAAGGATAGTAGTGGGAAGTTGTGTGTGGAATCAGAGGAGGTAGGGGAAGTGTTAAATGAATATTTTGCATCAGTATTTACAGTAGAGAAAGAAAATGTTGTCAAGGAGAATACTGAGATTCAGGCTACTAGGCTAGATGGGATTGAGGTTCACAAGGAGGAGGTGTTAGCAATTTTGGAGAGTGTGAAAATGGATAAGTCCCCTGGGCCAGATGGGATTTATCCTCGGATTCTCTGGGAAGCTAGGGAGGAGATTGCAGAGCCTTTGTCCTTGATCTTTATGTCGTCATTGTCGACAGGAATAGTGCCAGAAGACTGGAGGATAGCAAATGTTGTCCCCTTGTTCAAGAAGGGGAGTAGAGACAGCCCTGGCAATTATAGACCTGTGAGCCTTACCTCGGTTATGGGTAAAATGTTGGAAAAGGTTATAAGAGACAGGATTTATAATCATCTTGAAAAGAATAAGTTCATTAGCGATAGTCAGCACGGTTTTGTGAAGGGTAGGTCGTGCCTCACAAACCATATTGAGTTTTTCGAGAAGGTGACCAAACAGGTGGATGAGGGTAAAGCAGTGGATGTGGTGTATATGGATTTCAGTAAGGTGTTTGATAAGGTTCCCCAAGGTAGGCTATTGCAGAAAATACGGAAGTATGGGGTTGAAGGTGATTTAGAGCTTTGGATCAGAAATTGGCTAGCTGAAAGAAGATAGAGGGTGGTGGTTGATGGCAAATGTTCATCCTGGAGTTTAGTTACTAGTGGTGTACCGCAAGGATCTGTTTTGGGGCCACTGCTGTTTGTCATTTTTATAAATGACCTGGAAGAGGGTGTAGAAGGGTGGGTTAGTAAATTTGCGGATGACACAAAGGTCGGTGGAGTTGTGGATAGTGCCGAAGGATGTTGTAGGGTACAGAGGGACATAGATAGGCTGCAGAGCTGGGCTGAGAGATGGCAAATGGAGTTTAATGCGGAAAAGTGTGAGGTGATTCACTTTGGAAGGAGTAACAGGAATGCAGAGTACTGGGCTAATGGGAAGATTCTTGGTAGTGTAGATAAACAGAGAGATCTTGGTGTCCAGGTACATAAATCCCTGAAAATTGCTACCCAGGTTAATAGGGCTGTTAAGAAGGCATATGGTGTGTTAACTTTTATTAGTAGGGGGATCGAGTTTCGGAGCCACAATGTCATGCTGCAGCTGGACAAAACTCTGGTGAGACCGCACCTGGAGTATTGCGTGCAGTTCTGGTCACCGCATTATCGGAAGGATGTGGAAGCTTTGGAAAGGGTGCAGAGGAGATTTACTAGGATGTTGCCTAGTATGGAGGGAAGGTCTTATGAGGAAAGGCTGAGGGACTTGGGGTTGTTTTCGTTGGAGAGAAGGAGGAGGAGAGGTGACTTAATAGAGACATATAAGATAATCAGAGGGTTAGATAGGGTGGATAGTGAGAGTCTTTTTCCTCGGATGGTGATGGCAAACACGAGGGGACATAGTTTAGTTTAGTTTAGTTTAGAGATACAGCACTGAAACAGGCCCTTCGGCCCACCGAGTCTGTGCCGATCATCAACCACCCATCTATACTAATCCTACACTAATTCCATATTCCTACCACATCCCCACCTGTCCCTATATTTCCCTCCCACCTACCTATACTTGGGGCAATTGCTAATGGCCAATTTACCTATCAACCTGCAAGTCTTTGGCATGTGGGAGGAAACCGGAGCACCCGGAGGAAACCCACGCAGACACAGGGAGAACTTGCAAACTCCACACAGGCAGTACCCAGAATTGAACCCGGGTGGCTGCAGCTGTGAGGCTGCGGTGCTAACCACTGCGCCACTGTGCCACCCTGCGCCATAGCTTTAACTTGAGGGGTGATAGATATAGGACAGATGTTAAAGGTAGTTTCTTTACTCAGAGAGTAGTAGGAGCGTGGAACGCCCTACCTGCAGCAGTAGTAGACTCACCAACTTTAAGGAAATTTAAGTGGTCATTGGATAGACATATGGATGAAAATGGAATAGTGTAGGTCAGATGGTTTCACAGGTCGGCGCAACATCGAGGGCTGAAGGGCCTGTACTGCGCTGTAATGTTCTAATTCTAAAAAAGAAAAATAGGTATGTAATGTGTAGCTCAGGCTGCAATAAATAATTGAGACAGTATCTTTCATTCGAACACTATAGATTTATGGCGTGCTATGTTATATGTACTTCTGTCTGTTCTAATGGAATATATAATGTTATTTCTCAGTCTGATACTGCTTGTTTATTCATTCACAGGATGTTGACATCGCTGGCAAGGTCAGTATTTATTGCCCATCAGTAATTACTCTTACAATTATGCTGAGTGGTTTACTGGGCCATTTCAGAGGACAGTTAAGATTGAATCACATTCCTGTGGGTCTGGAATCACTTATGGGCCAGACTGGGTCAGAATGGCAGATTTCCTTCTCTTCAGGACATTCCTGGATCTGATGGATTTTCTTGCAACAATCTAGTAGTTCCAAGGTCACTAGTATTGATACTAGATTTTTTAATTCCAGATTTTTTTAATTAACTGAAATTAAATTACTCAGATTCTGTCGTGGAATTTGAACTCATGTCTCTGGATCATTAGTCGAGACCTCTGGATTATTATTCTTGGAGCATAATAACTAAAACAACCTGATATGAGATTTTTTTATACTGCTTTGTAATGTGGAGCTCAGTCTACACAAATGGAATTGATAATCTATTTCACTCTGATAATGTTTGAGATGTTTTTGGCTGGTAAATAATCCGTATCTCAGTCTACTGTATTTTTCAATTCCGCAGTCTGGGTAAGTTCTGCACTGGCATCTAATTTACATCACAGTTTAGACTTCATATTAGCATTGCTCAATCTGATACTGCATGTGATTTTTGCACTGGTATTGTTTAGATCAATCTATATGAATGGAATCAATACTGTATTTCAGTTTGATATTGTTTGAGTTTTTAGAATGGTATATAATGTTTAGATCAATCTGCACTAATGGAATTGATTCTGTATCTTTCAATTTTACAGTGTGGGTGAGTTCTGAACTGGTATCTAATTTGTGTCTCAGGTTACAATATCTTTCAGCAGCTTTAAATATTTCACTGTAATGAATGTTGGACTTGTATGTAACTTGTATCTTAAGGTACACTATGGGGATGTTTAAACATCCTTCTCATCAATCGATGTGAACTTTGCCTATGGTATTTAATTTAAATGTCAGGGTATTCCATTAGGTTAGATTCTGTGTCATCCAATCAGTACCATGTGCCAATTCTATCTGATATTTAATTGATAGCTAAGTCTGCATTATATTTAGGTTGACACATTACATTTTCATCTGCTAGTGGGTGTGATTTTGACCTGGGATTGATGTATCTGACTGTCAGTGGGACTCAATTGGGGTGAAATGGAAACAACTTCTTTCTCTCCTGCTTTGTTTGATTCTTGGATTGAAATGATGTCTCTGGAACGTGGGATCAACGTGGGCCTGACTACTTTTGCAGTCTGACACTGTGGAACTGATGAACCAACTGTGGCTCTGCATTCTGAGTGATAATGTACCTACTGTGTGTGAGAGGAGCTGGCTGCACTGTTCCTTGTGCCTCGAGTGCAGCAACCATCACATTCATCATGATTCCTTCAAGTATTTGCCTGGAAGAAGAAAAAGTATATCTTATAACTCAAGAACAGGTGAGGTGTAAAATATCAAAGTGATCAATTTAATCTCTCAACGAATAATCATTAATAATAGCCACAAATGAAAACCAGTGTCAGTGACTGCCTCCACTGAAGTACTGAAGCTCCCAGCTCCTGCAACACAAGTGTTCTGGGCAGATCCATCCAGACAAAACACTGCACTGGGAACATCCCAACTGCTCTATGCTCCACACATATTTCCAGCCATCCTGCTTCATATGAATGAATGAAAGAAAAATAAAGCCCAATGTGTGTATCCCACAATTCCTTTCTCCCCATACACGTGTTCCACCTCCCCTTAAATGTGTCAATACTATCCGCCGCACCCTCTCCTTGTGAAAGCAAATTCCAGATTCCACTCACCACTCACTACATAAATAGGGTTTTCAAGAATTCCTCAATGGTTTTATTAATGATGATTTTATATTTTTGGCTCTTGTTTCGGACACCAACACAAGTAGAAACATATCTCCGTGTACCCTATCAAAGCCCTTCACCATTTCCTTACCTTTCTTTCATTTGCTCATAGGTTGTGGGCATCATTGGCCAGGCCAGCATTTATTGTCCGTTCCTTATTGTCCTTGATATAGTGGTGGTGAGCTGCCTTCTTGAACCACTGCAGTCTTTGCTGTGTAGGTACAACCAAAGCGCTGTTTGGAAGGGAGTACCAGGATTTTGACCCAGTGACAGTGAAGGATTGGCAATTTAGTTCCAAGTCAGGATGGTGTGTGGCTTGGAGGGGAACTTTCAGATGGTGGTTTTCCAATGTGTCTGCTGCCCTTGTCCTTTTAGGTGGTAGAGGTGGCGGGTTTGGAAGGTACTGTCCAAGAAGCCTTGGTGAGTTGTTGCAGTGCAGCTTGTAGATGGTACACACTGCTGTCACTGTGCATCAGTGGTAATGGGAGTGAATATTTAAGGTGGCGGATGCGATGCCAATCAAGCGGGCTAATTTGTGCTGGATGGCGTCGAGCTTCTTGAGTGTTGTTAAAGCTGCATTCATCCACGCAAGGGGAGAATATTTGATCACACTTCTGACTTGTGCCTTGTAAATAGTGGGCAGGTATTGGGGAGACAGGAGGTGAGTTACTTGCTGAAGAATTCCTAGCCTCTGACCTGCTCTTACAGCCACAGCATTTATGTGGCTGGTATAATTAAGTTTCTGGTCAATGGTATCCCCAAGATGTTAATAGTGGGGGATTCAGCAATGGCAATGTCATTGAACATCAAGGGGAGATGATTGGATTCTCTCTTGTTTGAGATGGTCATTGCCTGGCATTTATGTGGCACGAATGTTACTTGCCAGGTATCAGCCTAAGCCTGGATGTTGTCCAGGTCTTGCTACATCTGGACACGGGCTGCTTCAGTATCTGAGGAGTCATGAATGGTGCTGAACATTGTGCAATCATCAGCGAACATCCCCACTTCTCGCCTTTTGATGGAGGGAAGGTCATTCATGAAGCAGCTGAAGATGGTTGGGCCTTGGACAATACCCTGAGGAACTACTGCAGTGATGTCCTGGGAGTGAGATGATTGACCTGAACAACCAAAGCCATCTTCCTTTATGCTTGGTATTAACTTCCTTTTTTAAAAAAAATGTTTTCCCCCTAATTCCCATTGACTCCAGTTTTGCTAGGGCTCCTTGATGCTATCCAAGGTCAATAGCTGCCTTGATGTCAAGAGCAGTCACTCTCACCTCACAATGCAATGTTTCTTTAACCCTAAAATAAAAGCAAAATTCTGCAGATGCTGGAAATCTGAAATAAAAACATAAAATACTGAAAATACCCAGCACGTCAGGCAGCATATGTTGAGAGAGAAGCAGAGTTAATTTCTCAGGTCTGTGGCCTTTCATCTCATAATTTGTTGTATGTAAGATCAGGTTCATTCAGTTTGCAGTAATGGAATGAATACTGTGTCTTCCACTCTGACCATTTGTGAGATTTGTGGAGTGGTGTGTAACATGGAGCTCAGTCTGCAGTCTGGGTACATTATTGAGATTAATTCTGTACTTTACAATCAGGTACTGTTTGTCTGTTCTATCTGACATTGAATTTGTAGTTAAGGCTGCTCTCTTGTGAGAGTGACACAGTGCCTTGCAATCTGATAGTGGGTGTGATTTTGGACTGGGATTGATGTATCTACCTGTGAGTAGGACTGAGTTGGGGTGAAATGGAAACAACTTCAGTCTTTCCTGCTCTGAGTGACTGTTGGATTGAGTAAATGTCTCTGGAACTTGGGATCAGTACCGGTCTGACTACTTCTGCTGGCGGTGATTGTGGAACTGATGTCTCTGCTCTCTGTGAGTGATAATGTACTTACTGTGTGTGAGGAGCTGGCTGCACTTCCCCTTGTGTCGAGGAATCACGACATTTATTCTGCTTCCATCAAGTATTTGCTTGTAGAAAGGAAATGTATTTATTATAATTCAGGAAGAGGTGTGGTAGAAGATACAAAAGTGACCAAAACAATTTTTCAATTAATAATCACTATGAACAATCACAAAGGAAACCCAGCAATACAAACAGAGTCAGTGTCTGATTCCACTGCAGTCCTGCAGCCCCCAGCTACTGCATACCAGGGGCTTTGGCCATTTTACAACAATTTAATGACATCCAGAAACAATCCACTGGGCCATGAATGGGACTGACCGACGGAGCAGGGACTTTTACACAGGTCAGATTTCCAGTTCCCGCTCCCATGGTCGAACCGTTCAAGCGAAACCAAACAGCCGCTGTTTAAAATGTGTCCTTCACACTTCTCACCTGGTGCCTATAATAGATTCTCTTTGTGTAACTCCCCACATCCTGACTGTCCGCTTCTGTTTTCACACTTCACTGTCCAATAACAACAAACTGTGGGATGAGGCTGGATCGCTGTCTTTGCGCTGGCACGGACATGATGGGCCGAATGGCCTCATTCTGTGCCGGAATTTTTCCATGTTTCTGTTTGCGGAATTGTTGCAGAAATCTGCGCCTGCGCTCCCCTCCTCCAGCACTGCCTGTGAGCGGAAGAAGATGGTTTAAAACAGCCCCCAATGGAGAGATCCCGGTCCTGGGGGAAGGGAGCAAACAGCAGCCTCCTTCCAGCAGCACATCGCTTTGGGAGCGTGTCCGCAGATGGACTCAGAGATCAGCATCGAGTCCGGGGCAAGTTCAGGGGGAGGCGGGGGCTGTTTGTAAGAGGCGGAGTGGAGCAGGAACTGGTCCCGGAACATGGAGTGAGTGGGGGAAGGGAGAGACCATTCTCGGACTGTGTGGACAAAGGGATGGCGACAGAATGGGAAGAATTTGTTATTGAAATTCAATGCTGCTTCCTCTCCCCAGACCAGCAGTGAATATTCCTGGTTTAGTTCCAGTCTCAGCCGGTTTGTTGCTATTTGACAGTGAAGAGCGGAAACAGAGCCAGACAGGAAGAGTGTGGGGAGTTATACAAAGAGCATCTGTAAGTCGCCAGGTGAGAACTAAGACAGGCTCATTTTAAACAGGTTAATGCCATGGGAGCAATAAATGGAAATCTGACCAGTGCAAATGTCTCTGCTCCATCGGATATTTCCATTCATGGAGCAGTGCAGGGTTTGGGCTCTGTCTACATATCATTACATTGTTGTCATAGCGTCCAATACTCCAAGGATACAGACCCTGAGTGCTGCAGTACTGCAGTGGAGTCAAACATTTGATAATGTTTGTATCCCTGGGGTTCCTTTGTGGCCGTTCATAATGATTATTAATCGAGACATTAAGCTGATGGTCTTTGTATCTTCCACCTCACCTGTACTTGAGTTGTAAAACATGCTTTTGTTTCAACAGGAAAATAAATGAAGAAGCCAGAGTAAATGGGATGTTTCCTCCACCAAGTTACAAGGAAGAGTGTCACCAGCTCCTTCTCACATTATCACTCATTATCACTCACAGAGCGCAGAGACACAGACAGGTCATCAGTTCCACAGTCTCAGACAGCAGAAATAGTTCCAGAGACACATTTTCAATCCATCTATCCAACAGAGCAGGAGAGACAGATGTTGTTTCCCTGTTACCATAACTCAGTACCACTGACAGGTAGATACATAAATCCCAGTCCAAATTCTCACCCACTATCAAATTATCAGTGTGTCAATCCCACAAGAGTGCAACCTCAGCTGCAAATTAAATACACATAGAACTGACACATGGTTCCTGTTTCAAAGTTACAGAATTAACCTCAATAATATAATTTGAGATTCAAATTAAATACCAGCCCAATATTTACTCACGTTATGATTTTATAAGTTTTAGTATTAATTCCCATAGTGCATCCTGACATATACATTAGATACATAATTATTAATGATTTAGACGTGAATATAGCAGGTATGATAAGTAAGTTCGCAGATGACACAAAATTGGTGATGTTGTAATAGTGAGGAGGAAAGCCTTAGGTTACAGGACAGTATAGATGGGCTGGTAAAATGGACGGAGCAGTGGCAAATGGAATTTCATCCTGAGAAGTGTGAGGTGATGCACTTTGGGAGGACTAACAAGGCAAGGGAATAGACAATGGATGGCAGCACCCTAGGAAGTACAGAAAGTCAGAGGGACCTTGGTGTACTTGTCCATAGATCACTGAAGGCAGCAGCACAGGTAGATAAGGTGGTTAGGAAGGCATATGGGCTACTTGTCTTTATTAGCGGAGGCATAGAATATAAGAGCAGGGAGGTTATGATAGAGCTGTATAAAACGCTAGTTAGGCCACAGCTGGAGCACTGTGTACAGTTCTGGACACCATACTATAGGAAGGATGTGATTGCACTGGAGAGGGTGCAGAGGAGATTCACCAGGATGTTGCCTGGGCTGGAGCATTTCTGCTATGAAGAGAAACTGAAAAGGCTCGGGTTGTTTTCCTTAGAGCAGAGAAGGCTGAGGGGGGACATCATTGAAGTATACAAAATTATGAGGGGCATTGATAGGTTAGATAGGAAGAGACTTCCTCCCTTAGCAGAGGGGTCAATAACCAGGGGGCAAAGATTTAAGGTAAAGGGAAAGAGGTTTAGAGGGGAATTTGAGGAAATTGTTTTTCATCCAGAGGGTGGTTGGAATCTGAACACACTGCCTGAAGGGGTGGTAGAGGTAGGAACCCTCACAACATTTAAGAAGCATTTAGATGAGCACTTGAAACGTCATAGCATACAAGGCTGCGGGCCAAGTGCAGGAAAATGGGATTAGAATAGTTAGGTGCTTGATGGCCAGCACAGACACGATGGGCCAAAGGGCCTGTTTCTGTACTGTATAACTCTATGACTCTATATAAGTCTAAGTCTCAAGTGCGTTATCAGATTGAGAGAATCTGAAAGATAGTATAACCTGAGATACAAACTGAGATTTCAGTTTAAAACTCCCCCGGATTGTGAAACTAAAAGATACAATAGCAATTCAATTTGTATAGACCGAGCTTTGGATCATATTCCAGCCCTCATACAGTATCAGACTGGAAGATACTGTCGCAATTCCATTAGTGCAGACTCAGCTCTACATTACAGAGCAGGGAACATATTTAAACAACCGGGAACACTTTTACACAAGACGGATCATATTTACACAACTGAGAAGACCTTTACCCAACAGGGAACCATTTTACATAATACCAGAGAGCATCTTTACACAACAGCGAATGCAGTAAGAAAGAAAAGAAGCAAATTTTTATCGTGCACAGGGAATGTGGGGTGGATTGTGATCTCAGACAGGGAATGTGGGTGGACTGGGCTCTCACACAGGGAATGTGGGGTGGATTGTGAGCTTAGACAGGGAATGTGGGATGGACTGGGCTCTCACACAGGGAATGTGGGTTGGACTGGGATCTCACACACAGCCTCATGCTGTCCGAAAGACCCAGACAGCCAGTGAAGGACGTTTAAAACATAGTCACTGTTGTCGGAAATGCTGCATCCAATTTGCCACTAAGATCAATCTGATAATGAGCACATAATCACTTGTTTTAGTGACGTTGAAGGATAAATACTGGCCAGGACAAGAGGGAGAGCTTAAAACAGAAAACACTGAAAATATTCTATTACACAGCAGGAAATATCTTTAAAAGAACACAGGGGACATCTTAACAGAGAACACGTTTCCATAAATCATCCGTCTTTCGCTGTCTCTTGCTGGTTTGCTCAGTAACTTTCTCTGTCTGTTCCTTTCTGGATCCTGAAATCTCTTCCTGGTTTTCTGTGTGTCTTTCTCTGCCTGCCTGATTGTCGGTGCTGTTACTCAGTGTCCTTGTGCCATTGTGCAGTGAGGGTGAGTCTGTCAGCGAGTGTGTCGCTGAGTCTGGGTTCTTGAGCAATCTGACAACAATCCTATTTTGTAAAAAAAAATTGGGGAAATGAACATATTTCACTAATAGGCAGTTGAAGTTAAAATCATCCGGTAGCAGAGTGGCGCAGCGGAAGCGTGCTGGGCCCATAACCCAGAGGTCGATGGATCGAAACCATTCTCTGCTATTCATATTTTGTAGTAACACAAATTGTTTACTTTCAAAACATCAAGTATTTATCCACAATCACATCATGCTTCTTCAAACACTTTATTGCAATCAGCGTTTTTCTTCCACTCAACACATCAATCAGCAACAAGTCTCACAAACCAATTTGTTGCGCACAGGAACACAAGCTGCACCAGCTGCAAACACGTTTCACCCCAGTCTCTCCTCTTTGTCAAACCATTCCTGCAGCGCCTCCTCTCCACCAGCAGATGTAAAACGACGGCAAATGGTCACAGTCAGGAGATGGTGAGTAACAGAAAGTAAAACAATAACACGCAAAACCTTTACTGAACATTGAATTCAATAATTTCCGAGCATGACAGCACCCACCACACACTCCCCCCGCCCTCTCCTTTTTATGTGCAGTTATTTTTCCTTTTTAATTTGCTTATTTTATTTTAGGTTTTTTAGTGTGTTTAGTTTGTTTCTACTGTTTCTGCTTTTTAATTTTTTTATTGCTGTGCTTGGAGTGCTCTGTGCTTTACAGTCTATTTACACCCTCTCTGTAGTAATGCTTTGTCTTTCAGCACAGCATTAACATACAACCTTTGTTCATGGCCTTTCATGACCTTCTGGTCAGTTATTCTCTGTGACCTTGTCCTATCAACACCTCTTTTGTTATCTCTCCCCCCCACCCCCACCTGCTTTACTTGCTTCAAATCTTTTACATTTCTAATATTTGTCAGTTCTGAAGAAGGGTCACTACCTGAAACGTGAACTCTGTTTCTCTCTCCACAGATGCTGCCAGAGCTGCTGGGTATTTCCAGCATTTCTTGTGTTTATTTCAGACAAGTGCCCTGTTTCTCTATCTCAGTCTCATTGTCTCTCTCTCTCTCTGTCTGTCCCTCACTGTCTGCTTCCTAATAGTCTATTCTTGGTTTTCTGTGTTTTTCTCTCTCTGTCCCGTTGTCGATGGTGTTACTCAGCGTCCTTGTAACATTGTGTAGCCAGGCTGAGCCTCCCAACACCTGTGTTGCTGTAATAAAAACAGAAAATGTTGGAAATGCTCAGTCGGTCTGGCGGCATCTGTGGAGAGAGAAACAAAGTTAACTTGAGTTAACGAAACAGACCTGAAATGTTAACTGTTCTCTCTGCACAGATGCTGCCAGACCGACTGAGCAATTCAAGCATTTTCTGTTTATGTTTCAGATTTCCAGTATCCGCAGTATTTTGCTTTTGTACGTGTGTTGCTATGTCTGGGACTGTTTGAGTGCAATGCTATTGCTTTATAAACAGCGTTGAAACAAGCATTTATCTCGCTAACACACAACACCAATACACAGCTGGATATAAACAGCAGCCTACAGCAGAGGGCGCAGTGGAATTTATTAACACAAATAATTCACCAACACATTATTTACTGCTACCCACAATCACAACACGCTTTGTGTTAACACATTTTACTCTTTATTTACATCAACTTCTTGCTTCCAGTCAACACTTCAATCCGGAACACAGCTTCCAAATCACCTTTATTCACAAACCCGAACACAAGCTGCAAATGCTGCAAACACACACCAGCCGAGATTTTCCCCTTTCTGTCAACACATTCTTGCATCATTGCCTCTCCACCAACAGTTGCTGCTAGAATCATAAAATCATAGACTGGCTACAGCATAGAAGCAGGCCATTCAGCCTGTCGAACCCGTGCTGGCTCTCTGCCAGAGCAACTCACCTCGTCCCACTCCCCAGTCAGTTTAATTTCGAAGGTGGGGAAACTTATCGAAAGAATAATTCGAGACAACATTAATAGTCCCTTGGACAAATGTGGGTTAATTCAAGAAAGCCAGCATAGATTCCTTCAGGGAAAATCACGTTTAACTGTGCTGCTGGAGTTTTTTTGATGAGGTAACAGAGAGGGTTGATGAGGGCAATGCTGTTGATGTGGTCGACATGGACTGTCAAAAGGTCTGGCAGCATCTGAAAGGTCACTGACCTGAAACGTGAACTTATTTCAGATTTCCAGCATCTGCAGTATTTTGCTTTTATTGCCTTTCAAAAGGTGTTTGATACAATGCAACACAACAGACTTGTGAACAAATTTATAACTCATGGAGTATAAGGGACAGTAGTAACAGGGATATGGATGGCACAGTGGCACAGTGCAGCACTGCAGCCTCACAGCTCCAGCGACCCGGGTTCAATTCTGGGTACTGCCAGTGTGCAGTTTGCAAGTTCTCCCTGTGTCTGCGTGGGTTTTCTCTGGTTGTTCCAGTTTCCTCCCACAAGCCAAAAGACTTGCAGGTTGGTAAGTAAATTGGCCATTATAAATTGCCCCTAGTATAGGTAGGTGGTAGGGAAATAGAGGGACAGGTGGGGATGTGGTAGGAATATGGGATTAGTGTAGGATTAGTATATATGGGTGGTTGATGGTTGGCACAGACTCGGTGGGTCGAAGGGCTTGTTTCATTGCTGTATCTCTAAAAAAAAAATGGAATTGGCTGAGTGACGGGAAACAAAGTGTAGTGATCAATGGATGTTTTTCGGGCTAGAGGAAGGTTTGGAGTGGAGGTCACCAAGGGTCAGTGTTGGGACTCCTGCTTTTCCTGATATATATTAATTACCTAGACCTTGGTATACAGGGCAGAATTTCAAAGTTTGTGGATGTTATGAAAATTGGAAGCATTGTGAACTCTGAGGAGGATAGTGTAGAACTTCAAAAGGACATGGACAAGTTGGTGGAAAGGGCAGACAGATGGCAGGTGAAGTTCAATGTCGAGAAATGTCAATTGATAAATTTTGGTCAGAAGAACATGGAGAGACAATATAAAATAAAGGGTACAATTCTAAAGGGGGTGCAGGAGCAGAAGGACCTGAGGGTCGAAGTCATTGAAGGTGGCAGGATAGGTTGAGAGAGTTGTTAATAAAGCATACAGTTGCCTCAGCTTTAGTAATAGAGGCATAGAGTACAAGAACAAGGAGGTCATGTTGAACTTGTACAAGACACTAGACTCAGCTGAAGTACTGCGTCCAGTTCTGGGTGCCACACTTTAGGAAAGATGTGAAGGCATTGGAGAGATTATGGAAAAGATTCATGAGAATGGTTCCAGGGATGAGGAACTTCAGTTATGAAGATAGATTGGAGAAGTTAGGACTGTTTTACTTGGAGAAACGAAGACTAAGAGGAGATTTCATAGTGGTATTCAAAATGGACAGAGTGGATAGGGAGAAACTATTCCCACTTGTGAAAGGATCGAGAACAAGAGGGCACAGATTTAAAGCTAAAAGAAGCAAAAGCGAGATGAGGAAAAACTTTTTCATGCAGCGAGTGGTTAAAGTATGAACTGCCTGAGAATGTGATGGAGGCAGGTTCAATTGAAGCATTCAAAGGGGAATTAGACTGTTATCTGAAAAGGAAGAACGTGCAGGATTATGGGGAGAGGACGGGAAGTGACATGAGGTGAATTGCTCATTTGGAGAGTCAGTGCAGACACGATGGGCCAAATGGCCTCCTTCTGTGCAGTAACAATTCTGTGATTCTGTGATTCCAATATTCAAGTCATTTGTATATATGGTGGTCCTGGCACTGACCCTTGTGGACATCACTGTCCACCATCTTCCATTCTGAAAAACAACCAACTACTCATTTTTTTTGTTATTTCAGCCATTTTTTAATCCAAGCAGATACTGACCCTCCTATTCCAGGAGCCTCAGTTTTGTTACCCAGCCTTTTATGTGGTAGTTTCTCAAACGCTTTCTTAAAATCCATATAGACAACATCCATTGCTTTCCCTTCATCAACCTTTTCTGTTTCTTCATCAAAAAAATCAGTTATATTAGTGAAGAAGTGGAAAGGTGCTGAACCTCTCAGTTTTCGGTCTTCCCAAACCAAGTTCAAGGCCTGAATAATGAACCGATTGCCTCATTAGTTCTGTGAATAATACAATGATTTAATAGACAAAGTTTTGAAACATTCCTGCCCATAAATTTTGATAACAGAGAGTGTGTGGATCTCCTGACTCAGAATGTTTAATGGATACAGTCCTCAGATCCGACAAGGAACCCCTGAACATCCACAGTAAAGACAGTGTGGATGAGGAAATGTAAGAGCCGGGAGCTGAAACTCAGGGACGGCCGAGCTCTCCTGTCATTGAGCTTGTGTGTCTGCTCTGCTCGCCGCACTTCCGGCTCTACTTTGTTTCCAATGAAAAGATGAAAAGGACCGTTCGGTTTTCCTCTCACTGACAGCGTGTTTCACTCGGGTTAATATAACCCGGGACTTTTGCTGCTGAAATGAATTCTGCAAGGTCCCAGCAAACACACCGGCTCCCTCCTTTCTCCCCTCTTTCTATCGGATTGTTTTACCAGGAGGGGCTCAATAATAACAAACCCCCTGCAGGGAATGACCGCAAATTGAGCATCTAAATGGGGCAAGTGGGCAGCTTTCTGGGTTCTAGGTTCCCCCTACCCCGCCCCTCCCTCCCTCCAGTCCAAGCCCCTCTTCACTTTCTTTGTTGGGACTTTGATGAGGGTGAAGTGGGGAAAGTTCCCATTAATGTCTGAATGCGGAATTGCTGCAAAGATCTGCGCACGCGCGACATAGCCCCGCCCCCGGTGGGACGTCACAATGAGGAGTGGAGCGCATGCGCAATCTTTCCCCAACCCAGTCTGTGAGGCCATTCACTCAATCAGGGGAAGATGCTTTAAATCAGCTGCTAATGGAGACTTCCCGGGCCCGGGGGAAGGGAACAAACAGCATCTGCTTCCAGCAGCCACTGCTTTGGGAGCGTGTCCGCAGATGTGCTCAGAGATTAGCATTGAGTGGTGGGAAGTTGAGGGGGAGTCGGGGAGTGTTTGGAACAGACACTGTGGAGCAGGAGCTGCTCCCGGAACATGGAGTGAGCCGGGGACACGGGGAAGGGAGAGTTCATTCTCGGACAGTGTCTGTCCAGGCTCAGGGAGACACAATGGGAAGAAATCACTATTGAAAATCAGTGACAATTTCACCACCCAAAGGAGAGGGAATTTTCCTGCTTTAGTTCCAGTTGGGAGAGCCAACTGTGCAACAGCCCCGACAAACAAATTTCTCTGCAGCACCTGTGGAAGAGCCTGTCACTCCAGAATTGGCCTTTATAGCCACTCCAGGCGCTGCTTCACAAACCACTGACCACCTCCAGACGCGTATCCATTGTCTCTCGAGATAAGGAGGCCCAAAAGAAAGAAAAGAAAAAGAAAGTTCCAGTCTCTCACTGTTCGTTGGATCGTGAACAGTGGGGGGAAAATAGCTGCAAAATAACGATGTGGACAGTTAGACAAAGAGCATTTATTGCAGACACCAGGTGAGAAGTGTGAAAGGCACATTTTAAATAGTGGCTGCTTGTTTTCCATTGAAATAGAAATGTGACTGTGTAAAGGTCACTGCTCTATCGGACAGTCCCAGTCATTGAGCAGTGCAGGGCTTGTGTTGTTTCTGAATGTCACAAACTTGTTGTAAAACCACTGCAAACACCTGGTAAACAGAAGCTGAATGCTGCAGTACTACAGTGGAGTCAGACACTGACACTGTTTGTGTTCCTGGTTTTCATTTTGTGATTGTTCATAATGATTATTATTGGGACGATTGCATTGATCGCTTTTGTATCTTCTACCTCACCAGTTCTTAAGGTTTAAGAGTTACTTTTCATTCCTGCAGGCAAATACATGAAGGAACCTGAATGGATGTGGTGATGTGGTGATGCCTGGCCACAAGAAAAAGTGCAGCGAGCTCGTTCCAACACACAGTCGGTACAGGATCACTCGCAAAGCACAGAGATACTGCCAGCTCATCAGTTCCACTGGAACAAACAAAAGAAGTAGTCAGACAGACACTGATCCCAAAGTCGAGAGACACATTTTCAATCCAACAGTCAAACAACAGCAGGAGAGACAGAAGTTGTTTCCATTTCACTCCAATTCAGCTCAGCTGAAAGGTTGATACATCAATCGCAGTCCAAAAACAAACTCACTATCAGATCTATATAAACTCTGTCACCATGGTGACATTTTAAATATATAATCTGAAACAGAACAGACAAAATTTACATGATTGAAAGGTACAGAATGAATGCAAGGAGGCTTCAAGGGGATTTGGACAGGCTAAGGGAATGGGCAAGAACATGGCAGATGGAATATAATGTGAGTAAGTGTGAAGTTATCCACTTTGGTAGAAAAAGCAGAAAGACAGAGTATTTGTTAAATGGTGAGAGGTTGGGAAGTGTCGATGTTCAAAGGGACCTGGATTTCTTTTTTATTCATTCATGGGTTGTGGGTGTCACTGGCGAGACCAGCATGTATTGCCCATCCCTAATTGCCCTTGAGAAGTTGGTGGTGAGCTGCCTTCTTGAACCGCTGCAGTCCATGTGGGGTAGGTACACCCACAGTGCTGTTAGGGAGTTCCAGAATTTTGACCCAGCAACTGTGAAGGAATGGCAATATACTTCCAAGTCAGGATGGTGTGTGGCTTGGGGGAGAACTTGCAGCTGGCGGTGTTCCCATGCATTTGCTGCCCTTGTCGTTCTAGGTGGTAGAGGTTGCGGGTTTGGAAGGTTTTGTCGAAGGAGCCTTGGTGTGTTTCTGCCATGCATCTTGTAGATGGTACACACTGGTGCTGCTGTGCGTCAGTGGTGGAGGGAGTGAATGTTTGTGAATGGGGTGCCAATCAAGTGGGCTGCTTTGTCCTGGATGGTGTCGAGCTTCTTGAGTGTTGTTGGAGCTGCACCCATCCAGGCAAATGGAGAATATTCCATCACACTCCTGACTTGTGCCTAAGAGATGGTGGACAGGCTTTTGGGAGTCAGGAGATGAGTTACTCGCCACAGGATTCCTAGCCTCTGACCTGCTCTTTTAGCCACGGTATTTATATGGCTACTCCAGTTCAATTTCTGGCCAGTGGTAGCCCCTAGTCTGTTGATAGTGGGGGATTCAGTGATAGTACTACCATTGAATGTCATGGGGAGATGATTAGATTCTCTCTTGTTGGAGATGGATGTCCTTGTTCATGAGCTACTAGAAGCTAGTATGCAGGTGCAGCAAGCAATTAAGAAGGCAAATTGTATGTTGGCTTCATTGAAAGGGGATTTGAGTACCTGAGTAAAGATGTATTGCTTCAATTGTATAATGACTTGGTGAGACCACACCGAGAATATTCTGTACAATTGTGGTTTCTTTATCTCGGGAAGTATATACTTGTGTTACGACCAGGTGAGAAAGGTGTCTAGGGGTCTGTTAATTTCTTCACCTGGTCTTATTGTAACAGGGCTTAATTTTTAAACACATTGTGTTTTGAGCTCCCCATTTGTGAATCCTTGTTCACAGCTTTCCAATTATAAGGCAAAGTAATGAGCAAAAACAGGCTTTCTTTGGTTTAAAGAAGAAAACTGATATTTATTAAACTTACTTAAACTCTAATACGGTTCACCCATACGGATATACGACGTGCCCACGCTAGCATGCATACGCGATACACACATGCAAATAAGGACAGAAAAGAGAAGAAATTGTTAGGTGAAAGGTTTGAGGCAGTCTCTAACGTTTTATTTTACTCTGCTGCATGCTCACTTGATTGTAGTTAGTCTTGCTGTTCGTTGGGGCCTAGTGTTCTTCTTAAACCTTGTTCACGTAGGAGACTTTTCTCTCTTTGAGCTTCATCTGTTTTCACAAGATTCAGTTCCGTGGGGAAGAGATGGAGGCAGGCAGGAGGGAGGTCTTATCAGTCCAGGAGAAAAGTGCTTTCTGATTTCAAGTACTGTTTTCTCCAATTTAAAAACTCTCAGTTCAAACCTCTGCAATAGCCAGTTAGTCATGTGACTAAAACTGGTCTGACCATTTCTTCTGTGCATTGGGGAAGCAACAACTGGGTCCCCATTGTTTCAACACTGTCTGTTACTATGCAAATGTCTTTCCAGTCTGGGGCTTGCAATTTTTAAGTTTTAATGTTCATGCGGTGAAATAATGTGTCCCTCAGTCTTGGCAGGTGGGGGTTTGCCTGACACTTGTCATAGAGGGAGTGCAACAGATGTTCACCAGACTAATCCCCTGGGATGGAAGATGATGAGAGACTGCAGAAACTGGCCCTGTATTCTCCAGAGTTTCAAAGAATGACAGATGATCTAATTGAAACTTACAAAATTCTTCCAGGGTCTGACAGGGTCGATATGGATAGAAGGTTTCTTCTGGCTAGTGAGTTTAGAACAAGAGGACACAGTCTCAAAATAAGGGCCAGGCATTTGAGACTTAGATGAGCAGGAATGTCTTTACTTGGTGTGGCAAATCCGTGGAATTCTCTACCCCAGAGGGCTGTGGAGGCTCAATCATTGAACATATTCAAGACAGAAATTGATAGATTTCCAAATACTAATGAGATCAAGGGATATGGAGATAGTGGCGAAAAATGGCGTAGAGGTAGATGATCAGCCACGAGCTATTTGAATGGTAGAGCAGGCCGATGGGCCGAATGGCCTACTGCCCCTATTTCCTATGATGCTATAAATCCCAATAATATACATCAGACGTTAGACCGAGCTACACATTACATAACAGTCCAAAAATCCCACAAAGTTTAAGACTGAATGATACAGTATCAAATCGATTATGACAAACTGAAGGACTTGGAGCTTGCATACCAGCCCATCGAAGTTATATTTTCATTCACGATCGTTTTCACAGAGCTAAATTTTGAATACCAATCCACAACTTGCACAGGACTACCAAATAAAACCTACAGTTGTAAAATACAGTTAATTCATATTTTAAATTAAACACAAGACAAACATAGATTGATACATTGAGAGTAGGGAGCAGCGAGAGTGGAATGGAGCATAAAGACCCCAGAGAGCGAGCGAGAGTGAGATCGAGAGACAGATCGAGTTCGAGTTCGAGTTCGCTCAAAGAGCGGGAAACAGCGAGAGTGGAGCGGACAAGAGTCCAGGCCGCCGTAGTGTGAAAACAAAGTGAATAGTGACATCACAGGAAAGCTGCAAGGTGATTGGTTGTGAGCAAATGCTGTTAAGGAGAATCAGTAAATCGTTAGTACACCACTGTTGGGGTGGATGTGTAAATAGCTGGGTTCTCGCATCTCAACAACTGGCAGACTTAAAAAAAAAAGTATCAATAATAAGGAACAAGTGAGTAGTCGGTGAGTATGTTTTTTTCAGTAAGGTTTATTTTAACTAGTGAACTGTATTGATTTTTAGTAGGATTTATCAGTACTAGTAAGGTTTTATTCATAATTCTAAGGTGTTGTAGAATTTGTCAGGCTTTTTTTTAGCAGTAGCAAAGGGTCAACTAATACATAAAGGAATGGCAGGGGTGCTTCAATCTCTAGCGTGCACCTCCTGTGCTATGTGGGAGCTCCCAGATGCTTCCCGTATCCTGGAGAACCATTTGTGCCAGGAAGTGATGTCAACTTTGGCAGCTTGAGCTCTGGGTTTTGGAACTTGAGCGGTAACTGGCAACACTGTGCTGCATTGGTGAGGATGAGAGCTACATCTATGTGTGGAGCCAGAGGAAATGGTGAGGTACTAAATGAGTACTTTGCATCAGTATTGACCAAAGAGAAGGACTTGGTGGATGATGAGTCTAGGGAAGGGAGTGTAGATAGTCTGGGTCTTGTCGTTATCAAAAAGGAGGAGGTGTTGGGCGTCTTGCAAAGCATTAAGGTAGATAAGTCCCCTGGGCCTGATGAGATCTACCCCAGAATACTGAGGGAGGCAAGGGAAGAAATTGCTGGGGCCTTGACAGAAATCTTTGTATCCTCACTGGCTACAGGTGAGGTCCCAGAAGACTGGAGAATAGCCAATGGTGTTCCTTTGTTTAAGAAGGGTAGCAAGGATAATCCAGGAAATTATAGGCCGGTGAGCCTTAATTCAGTGGTAGGGAAATTATTGGAGAGGATTCTTCGGGACAGGATTTACTCCCATTTGGAAACAAATGGATTTCTTAGCGAGAGGCAGCATAGTTTTCCCGAACTTGATCGAGTTTTTTGAGGAAGTGATGAAGATGATTGATGAAGGAAGGGCAGTAGATGTTGTCTATATGGACTTCAGTAAAGCTTTTGACAAGGTCCCTCATGGCAGACTAGTACAAAAAATGAAGTCACATGGAATCAGAGGTGAGCTGGCAAGATTGATACAGAACTGGCTCGGTCATAGGTAGCAGTGGAAGGGTGCTTTTCTGAATGGAGGGCTGTGACTAGCGGTGTTCCGCAGGGATCAGTGCTGGGACCTTTGCTGTTTGTAGTTTCTATAAATGATTTTGAAGAAAATGTAGCTGGTCTGATTAATAAGTTTGCAGATGACACAAAGGTTGGTGGAGTTGCGGATAGTGATGATGATTGTCAGAGGATACAGCAGGATATAGATCGGTTGGAGACTTGGGCGAAGAAATGGCAGATGGAGCTTGATCTGGACAAATGTGAGGTAATGCATTTTCGAAGATCAAATACTGGTGGGAAGTATACAGTAAATGGCAAAACCCTTAGGAGTATTGACAGGCAGAGAGATCTGGGCGTACAGATCCACAGGTCACTGAAAGTGGCAACGCAGGTGGATAAGGTAGTCAAGAAGGCATATGGCATGCTTGCCTTCATCGGTCGGGGCATAGAGTATAAAATTTGGTAAGTCATGCTGCAGCTGTACAGAACTTTAGTTAGGCCACACTTAGAATATTGCGTGCAATTCTGGTTGCCACACTACCACAGGGACATGGAGGCTTTGGAGAGGGTACAGAAGAGGTTTACCAGGATGTTGCCTGGTCTGGAAGGCATTAGCTATGAGCAGAGGTTGGATAAACTCGGATTGTTTTCACTGGAACGACGGAGGTGGAGGGGCGACATGGTAGAGGCTTACAAAGTTATGAGTGGCATGGACAGAATGAATAGTCAGAAGCTGTTTCACAAGGTGGCAGAGTCAGTTACGAGGGGACATAGGTTTAAGGTGCGAGGCAAGTTCTTTACATAGAGGGTTGTGAGTGCCTGGAACTTGCAGCCAGGGGAAGTGGTGGAAGCAGGTACGATAGCGACGTTTAAGAGGCATCTTGACAAATACGTGAACAGGATGGGAATAGAGGGATATGGTCCCCGGAAGTGCAGAAGGTTTTAGTTTAGACAGGCATCAAGATCGGCGCAGGCTTGGAGGGCCGAATGGCCTGTTCCTGTGCTGTACTGTTCTTTGTTCTTTCTACATAGATAACACGTTTATAGATGTGGTCACCCCACAGCTTAAGAGTATGCAGGGAGAGAGGGAATGGGTGACCACCAGGCAGTCAAAAGGAATCAGGCAGGTCGTGCAGGACACCCCGAGTGCGTCTCACTCTCCAGCAGGTATTCAGTTCTGAATACAGAGGACAATGATGCTTCACCTGGGGAGTGCAGCCAGAGCCAAGCCCATGGCACCATGGGTGACTCAGCTGCAAAGGGGAGTACAGGGAAGACTGGAAAAGCCATAGTGATAGGTGATTCAATCGTCAAGGGAACAATCAGGTGTTTCGGTGGCCACAGACGTGAATCCAGGAATGGAGTGTAGGCTCCCTGGTGCCAGGGTCAAGGATGTCATTGAGCAGCTGCAGAGCATCCTGAAGGGGGAGGGTGAACAGCCAGCAGTGGTAGTCCACATCAGAACCAACAACATAGGTAGAGAGAAGGATGTTGTGCTGCAGTCAGAACGGAGGGAGCAAGGTAAGAAATTAGCAAGCAGGACATCATAAGTAATAATCTCCGGATTACTCCCAGTGCCACGTGCAAGTGAGTACAGGAATAGATGGATAAGTCAGATGAATGCATGGCTGGAAAGATGGTGCAGGAGGGAGGACTTTAGATTCTTGGGACAGGTTGGATAGGTCGCACCTGAACAGAGCTGGGACGGAGTTTCTTGCAGGATGTTTTGCTAGTGCTGTTGGGGAGGGTTTAAACTAGTTTGGCAGGGAGATGGGGACGGCAAGGTAGAGTCAGATGGGACAAAATCAGAAATGAAAATGGAAGGCAGAAAATTAATGCAGTTTGGAAGAGAGAGGAAACACTGATTAGGAAATTCAAAACAAAAAATGTTGGCACTGCTGAAGGATATCTAAATCAATGCAAGGAGTATAGCAAATGAAGCAGATGAGCTCAGGGCACAGTTAGACACATGGCAGTATGATATCATAGCTATTACACAAACATGGCTTAAGGAGGGGCAGGCATGGCAGCTCAATTTTCCTGGTTACAGGGTTTTCAGACGTGAGAGAGAAGGGGATAAAAAAGGAGAGGGAGTGGCAATTTTGGTCAAAGAAACTATTACAGCTGTGAGGAGAGATGATATGTTGGAAGGTTTATCAAATGAGACCGTATAGATTGAGCTGAGGAACAAAAAAGAGGCAATCACACTGCTGCGAGTGTACTATAGACCCCTAAACAGTCAGGGGGAGATAGAAGAGCAGATATGTAGGCAAATATCTGAGAAGTGCAAGAACAATAGGGCAGTAACAGTTGGGGATTTGAACCACCCCAACATTAACTGGGATACTTTTCGTGTGCAGGGAATTGAGGGAGCAGAATTCTTGAGGTGCATTCAGGAGAACTTTTTTAGCCAATATGTAGCAAGTCCAACAAGAGAGGGTGAAGTTTTAGACTTAGTTTTAGGAAATGAAGAGGGCAGGTGGAAGGAGTGGCAGTGGGAGAGCATTTTGGTGGTAGTGATCATAATTCAGTCAGTTTTAATATAATTATGGAAAGGACAAGGACAGAACAGGAGTTAGAGTTCTGAATTGGGGTAACGCCAACTTTACGAAGCTGAGGAGTGATTTACCGAAAGTGGACTGGAAACAGGTACTTGAAGGAAAATCAGTGTCAGAGCAGTGGGAAGAATTCAAAGGGGAGATTCAAGGGGTTCAGAGTCAACATGTTCCCACAAAGAAAAAGGGTGGGAAGGCCAAATCTAGAGCCCCATGGATGTCAAGGAGTTTACGGGTATAATAAGGCAGTAAAGGAAACTTTATGCCCAACACAGAGAACTGAATACTACAGAAAGCCGAGAGGAGTATAGAATGTGGAGGGGGGAAATCAACATTGAAATTAGGAAAGTTAAGCGAGAGCATAAAAGAATATTGGCAATCAAAATCATGGTGAACCCAAAGATGTTTTATCAATACATTGAGAGTAAAAGGATAAATAAGGAAAGAGTAGGGCACAGAAAAGACAAAAAAGGTAACCTATGTGTAGAGCAGAAGATGCTGGCATTGTTCTGAATAAATGCTTTGCATCTGTCTTCACAAAAGAGGGGGAAGATGCATATATTGTAGATAAGGAAGAGGGGTGTGAAGTATGGATGTGATCCATACAGAGGGAGAGAGGACATATTAATGGGATTAGTGTATATGAAAGTTGATAAATCACGAGCGCCGGATGGAATGCACCTCAGGCTGTTAAAAAGAAGCAAGAGAGGAAATAGCAGAAGAGCTGATCATCATTTTCCAGACCTCACTGGATACAGGTGTGGTGATGGAGGATTGGAGGACTGCTAACGTTGTACCTTTGTTTAAAAAGGGAGTGAGGGAGACCAAATAATTACAGGCCAGTCAGTCTAACATCAGTATTGGGCAAATTATTGGAATCTATTCTGAGAGACAGGATAAAATGTTACTTCGAAAGGCACAGATTAATCAAGGATAGTCAGCATGGATTTGTTAAGGGAAGATCTTGTCTAACCAACTTGATCGAAATTTTGAAGAATTAAGAAGGAAGATAGATGAGGGTAGTGCAGTTGATGTAGTCTACATGGATGTAAATGTAGGGGGTATGAGTTTGCAGATGGCACAAAGATTGGCTGTGTGGTAAATAGCAAGGAGGATAGCTGTAGGCTGCAGGAAGATCTTCATGGTCTGGTCAGATGGGCAGAAAAATGGCAAATAGAATTCAATTCAGAAGTGTGAGTTGATGCATTTGGGGAGGTCAAACAAGGCAAAGGAATACACAATTAATGGGAGAGTACTGAGAGGTGTAGAGGAAGTGAGGGACCTTGGAGTAAATGTCCACAGATCCCTGAAGGTAGCAGGACAGGTCGATAAGGTGGTAAGAAGGCATATGGAATCCTTTCCTTTATTAGCCGATGTATAGATTTAAGAGCAGGGAGGTTATGCTGGAACTGTATAAATCATTAGTCAGGCCACAACGAGTACTGTATGCAGTTCTGATCGCCTCATTACAGAAAGGATGTAATTGCACTCGAGAGGGTACAGAGGAGATTCACGAGGATGTTGCCGGGATTGGAAAAATGCAGCTATGAGGAAAGACTGGATAGGCTGAGGCTGTTCTCCTTGGCACAGAGAAGGCTGAGGAGAAATCTCATTGAAACATACAAAATTTTGAGGTGCCTGGATAGAGTTGAAGTGAAGGGCCTATTTACCTTAGCAGAGAGGTCAGTGACTAGGGGAAATAGATTTAAAGTGATTGGTAGAAAGATTACGGGGGAGATGAGGAAAAGTTTTTTTCAGCCAGAGGGTGGTGGGGGTCTGGAACTCACTGCCTCAATTCATTCAAAAGAAGTTTGGATATACACTTCAAGTGCTGTAATCTGCAGGGCTACAGACCAAATGCTGGAAGGTGGAATTAGAATGGGTGGAAAGTTTTTCATCTGGCACAGACACGATGGGCCAAGTGGCCTCTTTCTGTGCCTTAAACTTTCTTTGATTCTATGATACTATAATTACCCAGCTGTTGTAATGGAAATTGAACTTGTTTCTCTGGACCATGAGTGGAGACTTCAGGATTACTCGTCCTGTAATGTCACCACAAAACCACCATACCGCTGTATGAGATTTTTTACTGGTTTGTTCTGTGGATTTCAATCTACACAAATGGAATTGATAATCTATTTCACACTGATAATGTTTGAGATGTTTTTGGCTGGTAAATAATGTGTATCTCAGTCGACTGTATTTTTAAATTCCGCAGTCTGGGTGAGTTCAGGCATCTAATTTACATCACAGTTTGCACTTTCTATCAGCATTACTTAATCTAATACTGTTTTATTTTTGGACTGGCAATGTTTAGATCAATCTACACTCATGGAATTGATACTGTATTTCAGTTTGATATTGTCTGAGTTTTTAGAATGGTATATAATATTTAGATCAATCTACACTAATGGAATTGATTCTGTATCTTTCCATTTCACAGTGTGGGTGAGTTCTGAACTGGTATCTAATTTGTGTCTCAGGTTACAATATCTTTCAGCACCTTAGAAACTTTCACTGTAATGAATGTTGGACTTGTATGTAACTTGTATCTCAGGGTACACTATGGGGATGTTTAAACATCCTTTATCATGAATGGATGTGAGCTTTGAGTATGGTATTTAATTTAAATCTCAGGGTATAGCATTACAAGAGATTCTGTGCCATTCAATCAATACCGTGTGCCAATTCTATCTGATATTTAATTGATCGCGAAGTCTGCATTATATTTAGATTGACACATTGTATTTCAATCTGTTAATGAGGGTGACTTTGACCTGGGATTGATGTATCTGACTGTCAATGGGACTGAATTGGGGTGAAATGGAAACAACTTATTTTTCTCCTGCTTTGTTTGATTGTTGGATTGAAAATGTGTCTCTGGAACTCGGGATCAATGTGGGCCTGACTACTTCTGCAGTCTGAGACGAGGGAACTGATGAACTGTCTATCCCTCTGTACTCTGAGTGATAATGTACCTACTGTGTGTGAGAGGAGCTGGCTGCACTGTTCCTTGTGCCTCGAGTGCAGCAACCATCACATGCATCACGATTCCTTCAAGTATTTGCCTGCATGAAGGAAAAATATGTCTTAACTCAAGAACAGGGGAGGTGCAAAATATCAAAGAGGTGAATTTAATTTCGCAATTAATAATCATTAAAAACACCCACAAATGAAAACCAGTGTCAGTATCAGCCTCCACTGAAGTACTGAAGCTCCCAGCTCCTGCATCACAAGTATTCTGGGCAGATCCATCTAGACAAAACACTGCACTGGGATCGTCCCAACTTCTCTATGCTCTACACATATTTCCAGCCACCCTGCTTCATATGCACAAATAAACAAAAATAAAGCCCATTCTGTATATCCCTCAATTCCTTTCTTCCCATACAGTTGTTCCACCTCCCCTTAAATGCATCAATACTATTTGCCTCGACCTCTCCCTGTGGTTGCAAATTCCAGATTCTAACCACTCACTACGTAAATACATTTTTCATGAATTCCTCATTGGTTTTATGAATGTCGATTTTATATTTTTGGCTCGTTTCAGACACCACAAGTGGAAACGTATCTCTGTGTATTCTATAAAAGCCCTTCACTATTTCCTCACTTTTTTCATTTGTTAGTGTGATGTAGGCATCACTGGCTATGCCAGCATTTATTGCCCATTCCAAATTGCCCTTGACAAAGTGGTGGTGAGCTGCCTTCTTAAGCCGCTGCAGTCCTTGAGCTGCAGGAATTCCAGCAGTGCTGTTTGGAAGGGAGTTCCAGGATTTTTACCCAGCGACAGTGAAGGAATGGTGATATAGTTCCAAGTCAGGATGGTGTGTGGCTTGGAGGGGAACTTGCAGGTGGTCGTGTTCCCATGCATCTGCTGCCCTTGTCCTTGTTGGTGGTGGAGGTTCTGGGTTTGGAAGGTACTGTCGAAGAAGCCTTGGTGTGATGCTGCAGTGCATCTTTTAGCTGGTACGCACTGCTGCCACTGTGCATCAGTGGTGAATGGAGTGAATATTGAAGGTGGTGGATGTGGGCAATCAAACAGGCTACTTGAATGTTGTTGGAGCTGCCTTCATCCAGGCAAGTGGACAGTATTCCATCACAATCCTGACTTGTGTCTTGTGAATGGTGGACGGATGTGGGGAAACAGGAGGTCAGTTACTCGCCGCAGAATTCGTAGCCTCTGACCTGCTCTTGCAGTCACAGCATTTATATGGCTGGTCCAGTTCAGTTTCTGGTCTATGGTAACCAATGGTCAATGTTAATGGTGGGGGATTCAGTGATGGTAATGCCATTGAACATCAAGGGGAGATGATTAGATTCTCTCTTGTTTGAGATGGTCATTGCCTGGCACTTATCTGATGCCAATGTTACTTGCCACTTATCAACCCAAGCCTGGACGTTGTCCAGGTCTTGCTGCATCTGGACACGGGCTGCTTCAGTATCTGAGGAGTCATGAATGGTGCTGAACATTGTGCAATCATCAGAAAACATCCACACTTCTGGCCTTGTGATGGAGGGAAGGTCATTGATGAAGCTGCTGAAGATGGTTGGGCCTAGAACACCTCTCTGAGGAATTCCAGCTGTAATGGCCGGAGACTGAGATGATTAACCTGAACAACCACAGCCATCTTCCTTAGTGCCAGGTATGACTGCAAACAGCAGAGCATTTTGCCCTGATTTCTATTTACACTGGTTTTGCTAGGGCTGCCTTGTTGCCATACACGTCAAAGGCTGCCTTGATGTCAAGGGCAGTCACTCTCACCTCACAGAGCCCCATCTCTGGGCAAAAAGTCTCACTTCTCAAGGGGTGTCTCGAGAAGACACAGTGGCGCAGTGGTTAGCACCGCAGCCTCACAGCTCCAGAGACCCCGATTCGATTCTGGGTACTGCCTGTGTGGAGTTTGCAAGTTCTCCCTGTGTCTGTGTGGGTTTTCCCCGGGTGCTCCGGTTTCCTCCCACAGCCAAAGACTTGCAGGTGATAAGTAAATTGGCCATTGTAAATTGCCCCAAGTGTAGGTAGGTAATAGGGAATAAGGGATTACTGTCGGGTTAGTATAAATGGGTGGTTGTTGGTCGGCACAGACGCGGTGGGCCGAAGAGCCTGTTTCAGTGCTGTATCTCTAAATAAATAAAAAAATGCAATGTTTCTTTAACTCTAAAATAAAAGCAAAAGTCTGTAGATGCTGGAAATCTGAAATAAACAAAAATGCTGGAAATACTCAGCAGTTTAGGCAGCATTTGTGGAGGGAGAAACACAATTAACATTTCAGGTCTGTGTCCTTTCATTTTACAATATGTTTTATGTCCTGGCAGATAACAGTGCATTCAGTTTGCAGTAATGGAATTAATACTGTGTCTTCCAGCCTGACTATTTGTGAGATTTGTGGAGTGGTGTGTCACATGTAGCTCAGTCTGCAGTCTGGTTACATTATTGAGATTAATTCTGTACTTTACAATCGGGTACTGTTTGTCTGTTCTATCTGACATTGAATTTGTAGTTAAGGCTGCTCTCTTGTGAGAGTGACACAGTGCCTTGCAATCTGACAGTGGATGTGATTTTGGACTGGGATTGATGTATCTACCTGTCAGTGGGACGGAGTTGGGGTGAAATGGAAACAACTTCAGTCTGTCATGCTCTGTGTGACTGTTGGATTGACTGTTAGTCTCTGGAACTTGGGATCAGTGCCAGTCTGACTAGTACTGCTGGCAGTGATTGTGGAACTGATGTCTCTTTTTTCTCTGAATGATACTGTACTTACTGTGTGTGAGAAGCCGGCTGCACTTCCCCTTGTGCTGAGGCATCATTATATTTATTCTGCTTCTTTCAAGTATTTGCCTGTAGAAAGAAAAAGTATTTATTATAATTCAGGAAGAGGTGTGGTGGAAGTTACAAGAGAGACCAAAATAATTCTTCAATGAATAATCATTGTGAACAATCACAAAGGAAACCCAGCAATACAAACAGAGTCAGTGTCTGATTCCACTGCAGTCCTGCAGCCCCCAGCTACTGCATACCAGGGGCTTTGGCCATTTTACAACAATTAAATAACATCCAGAAACAATCCACTGGGCCATGAATGGGACTGACCGACGGAACAGGGACTTTTACACAGGTCAGATTTCCAGTTCCCGCTCCCATGGTCTAACCGTTCAAGCGAAACCAAACAGCCGCTGTTTAAAATGTGTCCTTCACACTTCTCACCTGGTGCCTATAATAGATTCTCTTTGTGTAACTCCCCACATTCTGACTGTCCGTTTCTGTTTCCACACTTCACTGTCCAATAACAATAAACTGCGGGACCAGGCTGGATCGCTCTCTTTGAGCTGGCGCGGACACGATGGGCCGAATGGCCTCATTCTGCGCCGGAAATTTTCCATGTTTCTGTTTGCGGAATTGTTGCAGAAATCTGCGCCAGCGCTCCCCTCCCCCAGCACTGCCTGTGAGCGGAAGAAGATGGTTTAAAACAGCCGCGAATGGAGAGATCCCGGTCCCTGGGAAAGGGAGCAAACAGCAGCCTCCTTCCAGCAGCACATCGCTTTGGGAGCGTGTCCGCAGATTGACTCAGAGATCAGCATCGAGTCCGGGGCAAGTTCAGGGGGAGGCGGGGGCTGTTTGTAAGAGGCGGATTGGAGCTGGAACTGGTCCCGGAACATGGAGTGAGTGGGGGAAGGGAGAGGCCATTCTCGGGGGATGGAGACAGAATGGGATGAACCTGTTACTGCAATGCAGTCAAACAATGATAATATTTGTATGACTGGGCTTCCTTTGTGGGGGCTCATTATTATTTCAGAGATTAAATTCATTAAAACTCTGTATCTTTGATCTCACCTGTATTTTAGTTACAAACATACTTTTGTTCAAACAGACAAATAATTGAATGAACCAGAATAAATGTGATGTTTCCTCCACCAAGTTACAAGGAAGAGTGTCACCAGCTCCTTCTCACACACAGTCCGTACATTATCACTCACAGAGCGCAGAGACACAGACAGGTCATCAGTTCCACAGTCTCAGACGGCAGAAATAGTTCCAGAGACACATTTTCAATCCATCAATCAAATAGAGCAGGAGAGACAGACGTTGTTTCCATGTCACCCCAACTCAGTACCACTGACAGGTAGATACACAAATCCCAGTCCAAATTCTCACCCACTATCAAATTATCAGTGTGTCAATCCCACAATAGTGCAACCTCAGCTACAAATTAAATACACACAGAACTGACACATTGTTCCTGTTTCAAAGTTACAGAATTAACCTCAATAACATTCAAGGAGCAGCTACTGCGTGTCCTTGATAAGTATGTACCTGTGAGGCAGGGAGGAAGTTGTCGAGCGAGGGAGCCGTGGTTTACTAAAGAAGTTGAAGCGCTTGTCAAGAGGAAGAAGAAGGCTTATGTTAGGATGAGACGTGAAGGCTCAGTTAGGGCACTTGAGAGCTACAAGCTAGCCAGGAAGGATCTAAAGGGAGAGCTAAGATCAGCAAGGAGTGGACACGAGAAGTCATTGGCGCATCGGATCAGGGAAAACCCTAAGGCTTTCTATAGGTATATCAGGAATAAAAGAATGATGAGAGTTAGATTAGGGCCAATCAAGGATAGTAGTGGGAAGTTGTGTGTGGAATCAGAGGAGATAGGGAAGTGCTAAATGAATATTTTGTGTCAGTATTTACAGTAGAGAAAGAAAATGTTGTTGAGGAGAATACTGAGATTCAGGCTACTAGGCTAGATGGGATTGAGGTTCACAAGGAGGAGGTGTTAGCAATTTTGGAAAGTGTGAAAATAGATAAGTCCCCTGGGCCAGATGGGATTTACCCTAGGATTCTCTGGGAAGCTAGGGAGGAGATTGCAGAGCCTTTGTCCTTGATCTTTATGTCGTCATTGTCGACAGGAATAGTGCCGGAAGACTGGAGGATAGCAAATGTTGTCCCCTTGTTCAAGAAGGGGGGTAGAGACAGCCCTGGTAATTATAGACCTGTGAGCCTTACTTCGGTTGTGGGTAAAATGTTGGAAAGGGTTATAAGAGACAGGATTTATAATCATCTTGAAAAGAATAAGTTCATTAGAGATAGTCAGCACGGTTTTGTGACGGGTAGGTCGTGCCTCACAAACCTTATTGAGTTTTTTGAGAAGGTGACCAAACAGGTGGATGAGGGTAAAGCAGTGGATGTGGTGTATCTGGATTTCAGTAAGGCGTTTGATAAGGTTCCCCACGGTAGGCTATTGCAGAAAATACGGAAGTATGGGGTTGAAGTTGATTTAGAGCTTTGGATCAGAAATTGGCTAGCTGAAAGAAGACAGAGGGTGGTGGTTGATGGCAAATGTTCATCCTGGAGTTTAATTACTAGTGGTGTACTGCAAGGATCTGTTTTGGGGCCACTGCTGTTTGTCATTTTTATAAATGACCTGGAAGAGGGTGTAGAAGGGTGGGTTAGTAAATTTGCAGATGACACTAAGGTCGGTGGAGTTGTGGATAGTGCCAAAGGATGTTGTAGGGTACAGAGGGACATAGATAGGCTGCAGAGCTGGGCTGAGAGATGGCAAATGGAGTTTAATGCGGAAAAGTGCGAGGTGATTCACTTTGGAAGGAGTAACAGGAATGCAGAGTACTGGGCTAATGGGAAGATTCTTGGCAGTGTAGATGAACAGAGAGATCTTGGTGTCCAGGTGCATAAATCCCTGAAGGTTGCTACCCAGGTTAATAGGGCTGTTAAGAAGGCATATGGTGTGTTAGCTTTTATTAGTAGGGGGATCGAGTTTCGGAGCCACGAGGTCATGCTGCAGCTGTACAAAACTCTGGTGAGACCGCACCTGGAGTATTGCGTGCAGTTCTGGTCACCGCATTATAGGAAGGATGTGGAAGCTATGGAAAGGGTGCAGAGGAGATTTACTAGGATGTTGCCTGGTATGGAGGGAAGGTCTTACGAGGAAAGGCTGAGGGACTTGAGATTGTTTTCGTTGGAGAGAAGGAGGAGGAGAGGTCACTTAATAGAGACATATAAGATAATCAGAGGGTTAGATAGGGTGGAAAGTGAGCGTCTTTTTCCTCGGATGGTGATGGCAAACACGAGGGGACATAGCTTCAAGTTGAGGGGTGATAGATATAGGACAGATGTAAGAGGTAGTTTCTTTACTCAGAGAGTAGTAAGGGCATGGAACGCCCTGCCTGCAGCAGTAGTAGATTCACCAACTTTAAGGGCATTTAAGTGGTCATTGGATAGACATATGGATGAAAATGGAATAGTGTAGGTCAGATGGTTTCACAGGTCGGCGCAACATCGAGGGCCGAAGGCCTGTACTGCGCTGTAATGTTCTAATTCTAATTCTAATTCTAAAAAAAAACATCTTCTGAGATCCAATATTTACACAGGTCATTATGAGTTTATTATCAGTATTAATTCCCATAATGTGTCCAGACATATACATTAGATACAAGTCAAAATCTCAAGTGCATAATCAGATTGAGAGATTCTGAAATATAGTATAACCTGAGATACAAACTCAGATTCCAGTTTAAAACTCATCCGGATTGTGAAACTAAAAGATACATTGTAAATTTGATGAGTTTAGTCTGAGCTATAAATTACATACCAGTCCGAAAACCTCATAGTGTCAGATGGAAGATACTGTACAATTCCAGACTGAGCTCATTTTACACACAAGTCCAAGATTCTCCCTCAGACTGAATGGCACTGATCAAATTGATTAGTACAGCCTGAGTTACATTTGCACATCAATCCTGTATCAGATTGAAAGACACATTATCTTTCACTATTATGTTCACAGTGACAGATATTTAATACTTGGCCAAACTTCAAACATATTGTCTGCTTAAAACCAACCACATCAGTGGCCTGTTGCTGTGCTGACATTTTATGTAGAATGAATCCAGACTTGCAAACAGTCCCAGGGATGGAAGGTTATATAATGATATATAGATATTGACCAGATATTGACAGATAAAGTGATGCTGAAACACATGCTCAGTGCCAGATGCTGAAAAGTATAGGTTGATTATTGCACTCACTCACAGCACCTCAGCCTGAGTCATCTAAAGCAACCTAACACACAAATAGTAGCACTGAGAGATTGAGAAAGAGTCCAAAACTCACATAGAGTACCAGACACTGACAGATATAAAATGAAAACTACACACACATGGATATGGGATTGCCTAACTCACAGAAAACAGAGAGTGGGGATAAATGGAGCATATTCAGATTGGCAAACTGTAACTAATGGAGTGCCACAGGTACAGTGCTGGGGCCTCAACTATTTATGGTCTATATTAATAACTTGAGTGAAGGGACCAAGTATATTGTTGCCAAATTTGTAGATGGTACAAAGATAGGTAGGAAAGAAAGTTGTGTGTCTGCAAAGAGATATAGATAGGTTAAGTCAGTGGGAAAACATTTGGCAGATGGAGCATAATATGGGGAAATGTGAGATTGTCTACTTTGGCAGGTAGAATAGAAAAACAGAATATTATTTATATAGAGAGAGACTGCAGAATGCTGCTGTACCAAGGAATCTGGGTGTCCAGGTACATGAATTACAAAAATGTTAGCATGAAGGTATCGCAAGTAATTGGCATTTTTAGCAAGGGGAATGGAGTATAAAAGTAAGGAAGTTTTGCCATAACTTTACAGGGCAATAGTGACATCCCATCCCCATACAGTTTTGGTCTCCTTAAATAAGGAGGAATATACTTGCATTGGAATCACTTCAAAGAAGGTTCACTCGGCTGATTGCTGGGATGTTTGATTGTCTTATGAGAAAAAGTTGAGCAGGCTGGGCCTATACTCACTGGAGTTTAGAAGATTGAGAGGTGATCTTATTGAAACCTGTAAGATTCTCAGTGGGCTGGACAGGTAGATGCTGAGAGGATGTTTCTCCTTGTGGGGGATTGTAGAATTAGGGGCCAGAGATAAAGATGAGCAGTCGCTCTTTCAAGAAGGAGATGAGGAGGAATTTCTTCTCTGAGAGGGTTGTTAATCTTTGGAATTCTGCTCTCCAGAGGACTGTGGAGGCTGTGTCATTGAATATATTCAACGCAGCAATAGACAGATTTTTGATCTACAACAGAGTCAATGGTTATGGGGGCAGGCAGGAAAGTGAAGTTAAGGCCACAATCAGAACTGCCATGATCTTATTGAGTGGCAGAGCAGGCTTGATGGGCCAAATGGTCTACTCCTGTCATATTTCGTATCTTCTTATGTTCTTACACACACACACACACACAACCAATGTGTGGTGGATCTAGAATTAATCCCACTTTCATACACAATACCAGTGACTGAAAGGTACAGAATTAATCCCACAGATAGATACAGTACCACCGACAGGTACAGAATGAATCCCATGCTCACAGTCAGCACCCAGGATCGAAAGATACACGTGATTTCTACCCTCACATAACAATATCAGGCTGAGTTACAGAATGATTTCCACATTCATACTGGGCACCAATGACTGCGAATTAATTCATCCCACAATCACACATACTACCAAAGGCTGACAGATACAGAATTAATCCCACACTCCTATGTAGTAGCAAAGACTGACACATACAAAATCATTCTCAAATACTCCTACAGTACCTGGCAGATTCAGTGACTGCCAAACTCACATAAATCACCACAGACTGACAGATAAAGAATGAACTCACACACACACAGATACTGACAGATATACCTTGAATTCCACACATACAGAACCACTGACAGATTAAGACTAAGTCCAAAATCACATAACATTCCAGAGACTGACAGAATGAATCAAATACTCATACACAGTGCCACTGACAGAATGTATTCCACACTCACATACAATACCGAAGACTGCCAGATACAGAATGTATCTCACACTTTCACAAAGTACCAGTGAGTGACAGGTACAGAATGAATCCCACATTCACACATGATACTAGAGATGGACAGCCAAAAAACAATAAGACTGCCAGAATAGATAGAATTCACATCAAAATTCTAAAATATGGCAGAGAAACACTCGACACAAATACATGTCTCATTTCCCTCATCGAGAAGGAGGAGAGCATGTCAGGGGATCGCCGTGATGCGGTAATTGTGATCATCTTTAAAAAAAGTTGACACGACCGACTGTGTTAACTATAGAGGGGTATCCCTGCTGTCCACCACAGGGAAGGTCATCACAAGAGTCCTTCTCAACTGCCTCCTCCCCGTGGCTGAAGAACTCCTACTGGAATCACAATGTGGATTCTGTCCATCAACAGGCACAGTGAACATAATCTTCACAGCAAGACAACTTCAAGAAAATGTAAGGAGAAGCAGCAACCTTTATACATAGCCTTCTCTGACCTGACAAAGGCCTTCGACTCTACCAAACGAGAGGGATTATGGAATGTCCTCCTCAAACATACTGCACTACGACATGCAAGCTGTAATCCTTGCCAACGGATCTATCACTGACCCAATCCGAGTGCAACCTACGTCATGTAAGGCTGTGTCATCGGCACCAATGCTCTTTTCCATCTTCCTTGCTGCAACACTCCACCTCATCTCCTCACACTCAAACACAGTACCTGACAGAGACAGAATGAATCCATACAGCACCAGAGACTTAGTTACCAAATTACATAAAACACTCAAACACAGTAGCCTAGACTAAAAATGAAATTAATTGCACACTCACATGCAATAGCAGAGACACAACGACACAGAATCAGTCAATAAATGTCCTCCCAACAACAGCCAGGACATTTCCAGGAAGCTCCACACAGGGAGCGGCTCTTTCAACAGAAACTGGGGCTGGAGAGAGTCTTTGTGAAATATATTTCCTGATTGCAGGAAGGGTGTTTGTGATTGGTTGCAAATATTTAATCTGATTGGATGGCGAAAGAGACCAATTGTAGAATTACAATAAAAAACCATTGTGACATCACTCCCAATCACGCAATCACAATCTTTACTTTCCCCCATCCCTCATTAGCATAGAGCTGTGGGATTGTCTATTTAATCCGCACTCGGAAGGGGTTTGGTTTATTTCTGAGTCTGAAATTGAAACTGAAGATGGTTGAGGAGAAGAAGAAAGCAGCTGCTAAGAAGGGCGCCAAGAAAACTGAGTAAACCATCAGCAAAGGGCGGCAAGAAGCCGAGGAAGGAGAGTTACTCCATCTACATCTACAAAGTGATGAAGCAGGTTCACCCCGACACCGGCATCTCCTCCAAGGCCATGAGCATCATGAACTCGTTTGTGAACGATATTTTCGAGCGCATCGCGGGTGAGGCTTCCCGCCTGGCCCATTACAACAAGCGCAGCACCATCAGCTCCCGGGAGATCCAGACCGCCGTGCGCCTGCTGCTGCCCGGGGAGCTGGCCAAGCACGCCGTGTCGGAAGGGACAAAGGCGGTGACCAAGTACACCAGCTCCAAGTAAAACTGCACAATGGACTGAAAAACATCCCAAACACAACGGCTCTTTTAAGAGCCACCCACAATCTCTCTGAAAAAGCTGCATCCGAACATCTCTATGAAATCATTTTAAGACAATGTGTAACATAATAAATGTCCCACTGCTCTGTTTTTGTCAGCTGTCCCATAAACCGAACTCAAACCCATAATCCGCTCATCCGCCTTTACTCTTTTGCTTAAAGCTGTTATTGTGGTTTTGCACAGCCCCTGAATGACCGCATTAACAGCTGCTTTCAGCGGTAAGGGTCAGACCTCAGTCCCTTCACCCTATTCCTGAAATGTGAACTGATTCATCATTTTATGAACAGCAACTCTCCGCAGTGTTACAGCCCGGAATGGGATTATTACACAGCAGACTAAGGGCTGTTTGAGGACTCGATCCGACTCCCTCTTTTCAGAGAAGGACACTGGGCTCTGATTGAAGATAAACTGAATGTTTCCCTTCAGGGAAGTGCTGTGAACAGGGATTTAGTACCGCCCGGGACAGTCTGAAAGCAATTGTAGAAAGATCCACAATTTAAACAACATTTTAAACCCGCGTCTGTAATTGGTCACGGAAAGAGTTGAAAAGAACAAAATCAAGAGAAGGGATTTTAAATATTTGACTAAGGATGACATTTATTTTAATCCACTCCTTTCCGACAATGAAATTGGCGGGATTTTTGAAATTGACAAATTTTCTGCTTCTGATGTTGTGGCGGTAAATCCCGCCCACTTCTGTTTGTCAGTGACCTGATTGGTGAAGAATATAGGCAAATGAGGTGAATTTAGTAGCGACCAATGGGGAGAGTTTTCAGTCTATAAGTAAAGTAAATGCTGCGAAAAATATCCATTCTTTGTGAAAGTCTTTGTGAGATTGTGGAAATGTCTGGAAGAGGAAAGACCAGCGGCAAAGCTCGGGCCAAGGCCAAGTCTCGCTCCTCCCGGGCTGGACTGCAGTTCCCGGTGGGCCGTGTTCACAGGCACCTAAGAAAGGGCAACTATGCTGAGCGTGTGGGTGCCGGAGCCCCGGTCTATCTGGCTGCTGTGCTCGAGTATCTGACCGCTGAAATCCTCGAGCTGGCTGGCAACGCGGCCCGGGACAACAAGAAGACCCGCATCATCCCCAGACACCTGCAGCTGGCCGTGCGCAACGACGAGGAGCTCAACAAGCTGCTGGGAGGGGTGACTATCGCTCAGGGTGGGGTGCTGCCTAATATCCAGGCCGTGCTGCTGCCCAAGAAAACCAGCGCTCAGAGCTCCCAGAAAAAGTAAAGCGGCCGAAATGTCATCTAATAAACCAAAGGCTCTTTTCAGAGCCACCCACAGTCTCTGTGAAAGGGCTGGTTCCTGTCTGATTCCAAAATGTCAGGAACAGGACCGAATGAGAACTATTTTAAATGTTTAAGCATCTGTTTCAGTGATTTCTCACTGTCCCCTCAAACCTGTCTAATTTATTACTTCATCACCAATTTTGAGTTATTTGTCCCGTTACAGATTGCTGAATAGAGTCTTTTGCCGCCAGTTACAGATAAGTAGACAACAAATCACAGATTAAAACTACGTAATATATATAACCCATCACAAACTTTTTTTATTCCGCTTTCATCAGCACAAAGTCGTGGCGCGATTTTACGAACAGCTTTAAACTAACGCCAGATTTTCCATCAATTCGCTTCTTTCCGACACTGAAATTGGCGGCTTTTTCGAATTCAAACTGTCTGCCAATTTAAGCCAGTGATTTGTTGTATTTCCTAATTCGAAGCTCTGCGATTGGTTAAGACATGTGAATGAGAAGAGGGTGACCAATCAGAAGTGGGCTCGGGATCGCGCGGGCTCAAACTGTGGGAATTCCAGGTCCCTGAATGACTGAGCTGAAACTGATCAGTTTCACAAACCCTGTCAGTTTCAGTGCAGGAAACACCGTCTCGGGGGAAATAACATCACAAGTGGGTCTGGTTCCAGTGACCGATTCAACGGCTGCTGCAAAACTCCCGGATTCCCTCATTGCAGCGGAATCATTTTGAAATTCTATGAAAACAATGAGTGATTCTGGAGGAGTGATGTGGCTTTTCACTGAGGGCATGTGTCGACTGGGGAAATAACTAACTGTGAAGCCTCGGGCACTGTTTTAACAGCCCGTTTCGAAAATCAAATCCACTGCACATCCTTGCTGCAACTTAAATGTCAAATTCGGGGATTCCATTTTTTTTCATCCCGATCACAGCAGATTGATTGAACAAAGAATTAAAAGCAAAATACTGCGAATGCTGGAAATCTGAAATATTTCAGATTGATTGAACTGTTCTAAACAGCCTATCCCAGCTCCCGTTTCTCGGTCACTGCTCGCTCTGTGAGGCGGTGGGTGGCTCTTAGAAGAGCCTTTGTTGTGTGTTTGCTGAAAAGGGTCGAATTGTTCAGCCGCCGAATCCGTAGAGAGTGCGGCCGTGCCGTTTCAGAGCGGACACCACATCCATGGCAGTGACCGTCTTGCAATTGGCGTGCTCAGTGTAGGTGATTACATTGAGTGTGAGACAAATTCCATCCATCTTTTGTACTTTATGAGATTCATTTTGACACTTTCTGGTACATTATGTGACAGCGAGTTTAATTCTACATCTATCTGTCTGTGGTACTGTGTCTGAGTGTGAGATTATTTGAGTATCAGTCTATGAAACTAAATGTGATTGTGTGATTCATTCTGTATGTCAATCATGAGTATTGTATGCGTGGCAGCTTCTGTATCTATCTGCTACTGTGGCTGAATGTGGATATCATTCTGTATCTGTCAGTGTCTGGAACTAAATGTGAGTGTGAGATTCATTCTGTATGCACCACTCTTTCCAGTCAGAATGTGACTGTGTGATTCATTCTCTATGTGTCAGTCTAAAGTACTATATATGCCATGGTTTTAATTATTTGTCTGTCATTTTATGTGAGCTTGGGTATCAATGTATACATGTCAATCTCTGGTTCTTTCTGTGAGAGTGAGATTAATTCTCTATCTGCTGGTCTCTGAAATTAATTGATTTTGTGATTCACTCTGTGTCTGTCAGTCTATGATACTGTGAATAAGTGGGGGGTATATATGGTGTCTGTCTGAACTTGGTATTGAACATGATTGTAGGATTCATTGTGTATCTATCAGTATCCAGACTGAATGTGAAATAAGGTTCATTCTGTACATGAAAATCTCTGTTATTCTATGGAAGTGAACTCAAATATGCCTATCAGTCTTTGACACTGTATCTGATTATGGGATTGACTCAATACCTTTCAGACTTTGCTACTATGCACATGTGTGGTTCAAGTTCTGCATGTCAGTCTCTGTTACTCTATGTGAGTGTGGATATCTTTTATGTATCTGTACCTGTCAGTATCTGGTACTGAATGAGATTGTGGGATTCATTCTGTTGTCTGTCAATCTCTGCTCGTGGATGTGAGTGATATCTGTTATGCATATATTATTTTCTGGTACTGGAAGTGAATATTGTATTTATTCCTTACCTGTTAGCCTCTGGTACTATGTATGAGTGTGGGTCTCATTCTGTATCAGTCAGTTTCTGGTACAGTCTGCGTGTGCATATCCAGGGCTCATTTTGCATTTGGCAGTCTCTGGTACTGAATGTGTGTCACAATTTATTTTTTATGTGTCTGTCTCTAGGACAGTCCATTACAGTGGGATTAATTTTGTATCTCCCAGCTACTGGTATTGTCTGCAAACGTGATACATTCTGTATCTATGTGACGCTGGTGCTGTATGAGTGTGGAATTCTTCTGTACCTGTACTTAATATGTATCTATGGGATGCTATTGAGAACTATTTGTTGGACACCATAATGTATCACTATTTTCTTGTCTCACTGGTATTTTAAAATATAAACCACTGCACATTTTAACTGTGTGTTTTACTCAGTTGTGGTCTGAGCTTTTTGGACTAGTATTTAGTCTGCAACTGTATGAACACATTTGTGAATGACAACATATATTTCAAACTCACACATGGCATGCTCAGTATAATCAGAATCATTCAATTGATACGATATCATTCAGTACAGCTCTTGCAGAGATTATTGGATTGGTATGTAATGTGTAGTGCAGTGTGCACTAATTGACATAATACTGTAACTTTCCTTTTGATACTGTATCAGATGTTTGTACTACATTGTAATCTGTCACTCAGTCTGCAGTCTGGGCTACATTATTAGGATTCATTCTGCACGTTTCCATCAGCTGCTCTACCTCATATTTAATTTGTAGCTTAGGGTGCACTCTTGTGGGATTGATCCGGTGCCTTTCAATCTGATAGTGGGTGTGATTTTGAACTGAGATTGATGGATCTACCTTTCAGCAGTACTGAGTTGGGGTGAATTGGAAACAACTTCTGCCTCTCCTGCTTTGTTTGATTGTCTGCTGGATTGAAAATGTGTCTCTGGAACTTGGGATCAGTGTGATTCTGACTGCTTCTGCTCTCTGTGACTGTGGAACTCATGGCCTGTCTGTGTCTCTGAGCTCTGGGAGTGATAATGTACCTACTCTGTGTTAGAAGGAGTGGACTGTACATATCCTTGTGCTGGGGAATCATCACAATCCTTCTGGTTCCTTCAAGTATTTCCTGACAGAAAGAAAGAAAAATATCTCTTGTAACTCAAGATCAATTGAGGTAGAAACTAGAAAAGACATGAATGTAATATTTCAATTAATAATCATTATGACCAACCACACAGGATGATCAGTAATACAAAGAGTGTCAGTGTCTGATTCCACTGCAGCACTCAGCTTCTGCTGATCAGGTTTTCTTTGGTAGTTTTATAACAATTTAGTGGCAGCCAGGAACAACCCAACATCTGCACTGCTCCATGAATGGGAATACCTGCTGGAGCAGGGATATTTACACAAGTCAAGTTTTTAATTCCACCTGGCATTATAATGCAAGAACATAATAACTAGGAGCAGGATTAGGCCATTCCGCCACTCGAGTCTGTTCCACCATTCAATAAGATCATGGCAGATCTGATCATAGTCTCAACTCCACTGTCCTGCGTGTCCCAATAACACTTCACTCCCTTGTAAATCAAAAGTCAGTCTAACTCAGCCTTGAATATATTCAATGACCAGCCTCCACCATCCTCTTGGGTAGAGAATTCTAAAGAACAACAACCCTTTGAGAGAAGAAATTCCTCTTCAATTCCATCGAAAATGGGAGCCCCCTTATGTTGAAACTGTTCCCCCTAGTTCTTGATTCCCTCATGAGGGGAAACATCATCTCAGTAAATACCCTGTCAAGCCCCTTCAGTGTCTTATATGTTTCATAAGATCACCTCTCATTCTTCTAAACTCCAATGAGTGTAGCACAACCAGGTCAAACGTTCCTCATAAGACAACATCTTCATCCCTGGAATCAACCTAGTGATGTTTGCCTGAACTACCTCCAATGCAAGTATTTTCCTCCTTAAATAAGGAGAACAAAACTGTATAAACACTCAAGGTGTGGTCTCACCAACACGCTGTACAGTGGTAGCAAGACTTCCCTACTTTTCTACTCCAACCCCATTGCAATAAAGGCCAAAATTCCAATAGCCTTCCTAATTACTTGCTGTACTTCCATGCTAACTTTTTGTGATTCATATAAGAGGACACCCAGATCCCTCTATACCACAGCATTCTGCAGTCTCTCCCTATTTAATATTCTTCTTTTCTCTACATCATACCAAAGTGGATAACCTCACATTTTCCCACATTATACTTAATATGCCAATTTTTTCCCACACACTTAACCTGTCTTTATCTCTTTGCAAACTCATTGTGTCCTCCGCACAACTTGCTTTCACACCTTTCTTTGTATCAACAGCAAATTTAGTTACAATACACTCGATCCCTTCATCCAAATCATTAATATAGGCTGTAAGTAGTTGAGGCCCCAGCACTGATCCCTGTGGCACTCCACGAGTTCCAGTTTGCAAACCTGAAAATGACACATTTATCCTAATTCTCTGGTTCTTGTTCGTTAGCATGTACCAGCGACCTGGGTTCGATTCTGGGTACTACCTGTGCAGAGTTTGCAAGTTCTCCCTGTGACAGCGTGGGTTTTCGCCGGGTGCTCCGGTTTCCTCCCACAGCCAAAGACTTGCAGGTTGATAGGTAAATTGGCCATTATAAATTGCCCCTAGTATAGGTAGGTGGTAGAGGAATTGAGGGAAGTTGGGGATGTGAGAGGGTAATGGGATTAATGTAGGATTAGTATAAATGGGTGGTTGATGGTCAGCACAGACTCGGTGGCTGAAGGGCCTGTTTCAGTACTGTATCTCTAAATAAATAAAATAAATAATATAGTACCCGTTAACACCACAAGCGCTTAGCTTGTGTAAGAACATTTTGCATGGCACTTTAGCGAATGCCTTTTCAAAATCCAAATACATTACATCTGCTGGTTCCCCTTCAGTTACCGTGCTTCTTACATCCTCAAAGAACGCTAATAATGTTGGCAAACTTGATTTCCTTTTCATAAATCCATGTTGACTCTGCATGATTGTATTATAATTTTCTAAATGTTCCACAGATTGGAGGGTGGCAAATGTAACCTCACTATTTAAAAAAGGAGAGAGAGAAAAAACAGGGAATTACGGACCAGTTAGCCTTACATCAGTAGTGGGGAAAGTGCGAGAGTCTATTATAAAGGATGTGGTAGCAGAACACCTGGAAAGCATAAACGGGTTTGGACAAAGACAGCATGGGTTAACGAAAGGGAAATCTTGCTTAACAAATCTACTGGCGTTTTTGAGGATGGAACTAGTAGAATAGATAAAGGAGAACCAGGGGATCTGTTGTAGCTGGATTTTAAGAAGGCTTTTGATAAGGTCCCACATAAGAGGTTCGTGTGCAAAATTAAAGCAGATGGAATTGGGGGTAATATACTGGCATTGATTGATAATTGGTTGACAAACAGGAAACAGAGAGTAGGAATAAACGGGCCTTTTGCCAGGTGGCAGGCAGTGACAAGTGGCGTACTACAGGGATCAATGCCTGGGCCCCAGCTATTCACAATATATATTAATGACTTGGGTGAGGGAACATTTCCAGGTTTGCAGACGACACAAAGCTGGGGAGGAAACTGAGTTGTGAGGAGTATGCAAAGAGGCTCCAATGTGATTTGGACAAGTTGGGTGAGTGGGCAAATGCATGGCAGATGCAGTATAACGTGGATAAATGTGAGGTTATTCACTTCGGTTGTAAAAACAGAAAGGCAGATTATTATCTGAATGGTGACAGATTGGGAAAGGGGGAGGTGCAAAGAGACCTGGGTGTCCTTGTACACCAGTCGCTGAAAGCAAATATTCAGGTGCAGCAAGCAGTTAGGAAGGCAAATGGTATGTTGGCCTTCATTGCAAGCGGATTTGAGTACAGGAGCAAGGAAGTCTTACTACAGTTATACAGGGCTTTGGTGAGAGCACATCTGGAGTATTGTGTGCAGTTTTGGTCTCCTTATCTGAGGAAGGATGTTCTTGCCATGGAGGGAGTGCAAAGAAGATTTACCAGGCTGATTCCTGGGATGGCAGGATTGACAATGAGGAGAGATTGGGTTGACTAGGCCTATATTCACTAGAGTTTAGAACAATGAGAGGGAATCTCATAGAAACCTATAAAATTCTAACAGGACTAGGCAGGCTAGATGCAGGGAGGATGTTCCTGATGGCTGGGGAGTCCAGAATCAGGGGTCACGGTCTCAGGATACGGGTATGCCATTTAGAACCGAGATGAGGAGAAATTTCTTCACTCAGAGGGTGATGAACCTGTGGAATTCTCTGCAAAGAAAATTACAGCACAGGAACAGGCCCTTCGGCCCTCCAAGCCTGCGCCGATCCAGATCCTCTATCTAAACATGTCGCCTATTTTCTAAAGGTCTGTATTTCTTTGCTTCCTGCCCATTCATGTATCTGTCTAGATACATCTTAAAAGACGCTATCGTGTCCACGTCTACCACCTCCGCTGGCAACGTGTTCCAGGCACCCACCACCCTCTGCGTAAAGAACTTTCCACGCATATCCCCCCTAAACTTTTCCCCTCTCACTTTGAACTCATGACCCCTAATAATTGAATCCCCCACTCTGGGAAAAAGCTTCTTGCTATCCACCCTGTCTATACCTCTCATGATTTTGTACTGCAGAAGGCAGTGGAGGCCAAGTCATTAAATATATTCAAGAAGGAGATAGATATATTTCTTAATACAAAAGGGATCAAGGGATATGGGGAGAAAGCGGGAAGAGGGTACTGAATTATATGATCAGACTTGATCATTTTTGAATGGCAGAGCAGGGCCGAATGGCCTACTCCTGCTCCAATTTTTCTATGTTTTCTGCGATGACTGACTTAATCATTGGTTCCAGCATCTTCTCAATGGCAGACATTAGGCTAACAGGCCTATCGTTGCCTGCTTTCTCTTTACTGCTTTCTTGAACAGGGACATTACATTTGCAGTTTAATATCCACTGGAACTGTTGCAGGATCTAGGGAATTTAAGAAGATTACAACCAATGCATCCACTATCTATGCAGACACTTCTTTTAAACCTTAGAATGTAGGCCATCAGATCCAGGGGACTTGTCAACCTTTAGTCCCATTAGTTTTCCAAAAACATGTTTTTCTCGCGATGGTGATGTTTTAAGGTCCCCCCTCCTTACTCCCCTTGATTTTCTACTATTCTTGGGATGTTTTTTGTGTCTACTTCTGTGAAGACAGATGAAACATTCTTGTTCAGAGTATCTGCCATTTCCTTGCTTCTCTTGGATCAATCGTTCAACGGAAACCGACAGCTGCAGTTTAAAATGTTTCCTTGACACTACTCACCTGGCGCCAGCAATAGGTGTTGTTTGCATAACTGTCCCCATCCCTACTGTCTGGCTCTGTTCCCTCTATTCACTGCTCAATAACAACACAGTGTGAAACTGGAGCTAAACCATGAACATGCATTACAGGTTTGAGGAGAGAAAACAACAATTATTTTCAACAGCAGCTTCTTCCTGCTCTGTCTCCGTTACCTTGTCCACAAACAGCCTGAGAAAGGCTTCTCCTTCCGCGCTCACTCCATGTTCCTGCTCCACTCCGCCTCTTACAAACAGCCCCCAACTCCCCCTGAACTTGCTCCGTAGTCAATGCTGATCTCTGAGCCCCTCTGCGGACAGGCTCTCAAAGCAATGTGCTGCTGGAAGGAGACTGCTGTTTACTCACTTACCCCGGGGCTCTAAGTCTCCATTCCCGTCTGTTTCAAACAAACTTCTTCCGCTCACTAATTAAATGACGCAGAAGGACACGGCTGGAGGAGGCGCATCGCGCATGCGCTTCTTTCCCCACTCATTTACAAAAAAAAATAAATTGGAAGAAAAGCAAAATACTGCGGATGCTGGAAATCTGAAATAAAAACAAGAAATGCTGGAACCACTCAGCAGGTCTGGCAGTATCTGTGAAAAGTGAAGCAGAGTTAACGTTTCGGGTCAGTGACCCTTCATCGGAACTGACAAAAATAAACTGGAACTTTCCCCAGTTCAGTTTTCTCCGAGTTTGAGCAAAGGAACTGGGGCTGTGGGGAAAGGTCAGAGAACGTTTCAAGCTGGGGGATTCCCCCTTTCTGAAGCTCAGTTTGAGATCATTCCCTGCAGTGTGTTTGCTCTTCATTCACCCGTCTTCTCAAAGCAATCCTCCGAGGGAGTCGCTGTGTTTGCTGCGATCGCGCAGGAGTTAATATCTGACAGTAACAGTCCCAGATTAATGTCATCACATTGAAACTGTCCCTCACTGACAGTCATATCGAACGGTGTGAGCTGAGAGATTACAGAGATCAACAGGGCCAAGAGCGTTAAATTTGGAACATTGTTCACCTCACTCTTTAACTGTTACCCAGAGTCTAGGAATAATAATGTGTCTGTTTCTGATACAATATCAGTTAGAGATGAGACTGCACCGTCTGTCTCCCACGGATCTTTCAAGATAAAATGAGGCTTCCAGGTCAGCCTGTAACTGCTGATGGGGATCTCTCTCTCTCTCTCACTTATTCACTTTCAGCTCTGTCTCTAGTGCTCTATAAAAACGTGGGATCCAGTTATTGGGTGTGATATGGACACACGAATAGAAAATGCACTATTGACACTCCCTCTCTAATGCTGTACATATGTTTGGGATACCATTATTTAGGATGATATGTATGCACTTTATTGTGTTACTAATACTGTCTCTGATGATACATGAGAATGTGTAATACAGTGTGATATGGACACACTGTTACGAATGGCCGGACTGATTCTCTCTCTCTCTGTGGTGCTGTATATGAAAAGGGGATAATGTTAGTGAGCATCATAGAATCATAGAATCATAGAAGGTTTAAGGCAGAGAAAGAGACCACTTGGCCCATCATCGTATGCGGCAGCCGAAAAACAGTGAACGTAAAGGAATGGCAGGGGGGCTTCAACCTCGAGAGTGCACCTCCTGTGCTATGTGGAAGCTCCTGGATGCTTCCCGTGTCCTGGAGAACCATTTGGCGGTCATCACCTCGTAGCAGATGTAATGTACAACAATACTCCGCTCTCGTTGATTGACGTCTACGCCCCGGTTCAATGCAGCAAGCAGCTGACCGTCTTCCAGCATCTCCCACTGCTGCTGGCGACGTCCAGGCCGGTCATCCTAGGCAGTGACTTCAACGGCATCATCGATGCACCTGGATGATCCGGCAGAGACGACAGCAAACTGGATGCTATGTCCAGATTCTTAATAGAAACAGTAAAAGATGCCAAACTGCACGACGTCTTCAGCAAACCTGCAGACAGAGCGCAGCATAGATACACATGGTCAAGAACGGACGGGTCTGCCCATTCCAGGATTGACTTCCTATTTGTGTCCCGTGTTTTCACGGTCAGATTCACCGACGTCAAGCCGGTGTTCTTCTCCAAGCATTGCCTTTTACTGGCTGACTTTCACTTACAGGATGACCAGCGGGTTGGCAGGGGGACATGGAAGCTCAATGCTACACTGCTAACCCCAGAGAATGTTGAGGAACTCAAAAGAGATTACAAAGGTTGGAGGACCGTGAAACCCCACCTTTGAGTCTCCAGTTCACTGGTGGGAAGCGATCAAGGAGAACATCAAGAGGTTCTTTATCTTCAAAGGGGTTCAGAGGGTGAGAGAGCGAGACAGATGGAAATGTCACGACTCCAGAAAAGTATGCAAAATCTGCTCTGGCTTCAGTCGATGGGGGTCAAGGTCAAGGAGGACCTTCATGAGGTGAAGAGCCAGCAGGCCTCGCTCTTTGCCACGGAGGCCTACAAGATCATCTTCCAGTCCAGAGTCCGCTCCATTGAGCAGGATGAGATGTGCTCGTGTTACTTCTTCTAAAAGGTACACACAGAGAGCTCTGTTATCAGCAGCCTGAAGGAAGAGGATGGCTCGGTAACGTCTTCGCAGTCCGACATACTAAGGACCAGCAAATCCTTTTATGTTGGGCTGTATGACGCGAAGCCCACAGACAGCAGAGCCTCCCAGTCCTTCCTGTCATCTATCACAGAGGTCTTAGATGACAGCAGGGGGGAGAGACTGGACAAACCGCTAATTCTGGATGAGCTGACTAAGGCCGTCAAATCCTTCGAGATAAATAAAACTCCTGGAAGCGACGGCTTACCGGTTGAGTTGTATTTGGTCCTGTGGGACTGGGTCGGCCCGGACCTGCTGGAAGTATACGACAGTATGCTCCTAGCCGGCAGCATGTCAGAATCCATGAGGAAAGGCATCATCACCCTCATCAACAAGGGGAAGGGGGAGAGGGCAGAAATCAGAAATTGGCGGCCCATCTCACTGCTTAATGTAGACTACAAGATACTGTCAAAAGTCATAGCCAGTCGAGTCAAGTCTGCTCTGGAGTTGGTGATCCACCCTGATCAGACCTGTACTTTACCCACTCAGGGACACGATCACCCACATACGGGACAGGAGGGTGGACACCTGCCTCATCAGCCTGGACCAGGAGAAGGCTTTTGACAGGATATCGCACACCTGCATGATGGACGTACTTTCCAAAATGGGGTTTGGGGAGGGAATCTGCAATTGGATCAAACTGCTCTACACAAGCATCAGTAGCACAGTCTCAATCAATGGGTGGGAATCGGAAAGTTTCCCGATCCAATCTGGAGTCAGACAGGGTTGTCCTCTCTCCCCTGTCTTGTTTATTTGCTGTATTGAACCCTTTGCTGAGTCTATCAGGAAGGATGCGAGCATAAGAGGGGTGACAATCCCAGACAGTGGAGGCACTCAGGTTAAAACCTCCCTGGACATGGATGACGTCGCGGCCTTCTGCTCGAACCCGCTGTCTGTGCGCAGAGATGAGCATCTGCGACCAGTTCGCACTGGCCTTGGGAGCCAACGTTAACCACGGCAAGAGAGAGGCCATGTTCTTTGGGAACTGGGCTGACCGATCCTTTGTCCCCTTCACCGTCAGGTCAGACTACCTGAAGGTGCTGGGGATATGGTTCTGAAGGGCCGCGGCATGCACCAAAACCTGGAAGGAGCGAGTAGCCAGGGTACAACACAAGCTGAGCATGTGGGAGCAGCAACTCTCTCCATTATGGGTAAGAACCTGGTCATCAGGTGCGAGGCGCTCACGTTGTTGCTGTAAGTGGCACAGGTCTGGCCCATACCCCATTCCTGCGCTGTGGCGATCACCCGAGTCATTTTCAGCTGCATCTCTGGATCCAAAATGGAGCGGGTACAAAGGGACACGATGTTCAAACCTCTGGATAAGGGCGGGCATAATGTACCCAATATCACCCTCATCCTGATGACTACCTTCGTGTGTGGCTGCATCAAGCGGTGTGCAGATCCCCAATACGCCAACACCAAGTGTCACTACGTGCTGAGATTCTCTCTGTCCCCAGTGTTGTGAAGGAAGGGCCTGGTCGCATTGCCGTGGAACGCTCCATCTAGTTGGACTGTGCCGTACCACCAATCCTTCGTGGAACAGTTTCTGTGGAAAACACCTTTGACCACCAATCCATCAGGCAGTGGTCTGCACGGAATGTCCTCAAGGCCCTACGGGAAAAGGAGATGGTGGATCCTGTCGGATGGTTACCAGAGCAGACCGCCAAATCATTTGGCGGAATGCCTCATCACCAGAACTTTCAAACAAGCACCAAGGTGTAGCTTGGCTGGTGGTGAGAAGAGCCCTCCCCGTCAGATCCTTCCTGCACGCCCGAAGTCTCACCCCCTCCGCACAATGCCCTCGAAGTGGCTGTGGTGGGGATGACATGGTTTCCCAGCTTCTTCTGGAATGTGTCTTTGCAAAGCAGGTGTGGAAAGAGATGCATTGGTTTTTGTCGAGGTTCATCCCAAGCAGCTCTGTAACACAGGAGTCTGTGCTCTGCGGGCTGTTCCCAGGGAAACACACCAAGATAACCACAACTGCTGCTGGAGGACTATCAATTCGGTGAAAGACACTCTTTGGTCTGCCCAAAACTTGCTGGTCTTCCAGCGCAAAGAGTTGTCCAATGTTGCAGACTGGCACACTCCAAGGTCCAGGACTACGTGTTGAGGGACGCACTAAAGCTTGGGGTAGCCACAGCAAAGGCTCAATGGGGAAAGGCCACCATGTAAGCTCCCCCCACCAAGCTGAACTGAGGGGCTGGATCCATGGAAAATCCCTCAAACTGCAGCGGGAAAATTTTCGTTTGCAATAAAATGTATATGGCATGAAAAATGAAATGGAAGGGTTGTGAGGCAACTCACTCCTGTATTGAAGGAAACTGACCTCCTTTGCACTGTTTGTATTTTTTGATTTGGTGCTGTTTGGAACTGTTTTGTAATGTATTTTTTACAGATCTTTATGAATAAAGTATATTTTGGAAATAAAAAAAACATTTGTGCAAGTAAGTGTTGTCAATTGCGGCTGCTTGAGCTCTGGGTTTGGAACTTGAGCAGCAGCTGGAGACACTGCTGTGCATTCATGAGGAGAGTTACATGGAAAGCATGTTCTTAGATGTGGTCACCCCACAGCTTAAGAGTACGCAGGGAGAGAGGGAATGGGTGACCACAAGGCAGTCAAAAAGAATCAGGCAGGAAGTGCAGGACATCCTGAGTGCATCTCACTCTCCAACAGGTATTCACTTCTGAATACGGAGGACAGTGATGCTTCACCAGGGGAGTGCAGCCAGATCCAAGTCCATGGCACCATGGGTGACTCAGCTGCAAAGGTGGATACAGGGAAGATTGGAAAAGCCATAGTGATAGATGATTCAATAGTGAAGGGAACAATCAGCTGTTTCTGTGGCCACAGACGTGAATCCAGGAATGGTGTGTTGCCTCCCTGGTGCCAGGGTCAAGGATGTCATTGAGCAGTTACAGAGCATCCTGAAGGGTGAGGGTGAACAGCCAGCATTTGTGGTCCACATCGGAACCAACAACATAGGTAGAAATAAGGATGTTGTCCTGCAGTCAGAATTTATGAAGCTAGGTAAGAAATTAGCAAGCAGGGCATCAAAAGTAGTAATCTCCGGATTATTCCCAGTGCCACGCGCAAGTGAGTACAGGAATAAAAGGATAAGACAGATGAACGTGTGTCTGGAAAGATGGTGCAGGAGGGAGGGCTTTAGATTCTTGGGACAGGTCCCACGGATTGCAGTTGAACAGAGCCTGGACAGAGTTCCTTGCGGGACATTTTGCTAGTGCTGTTGGCGAGGGTTTAAACTCATTTAGCAGGGGGATGGGAACCGGAAGGTAGAGTCAGATGGGACAAAATCAGAAATGAAAATGGAAGTCACAAAATTAATGGATGAGTCTGGAAGAAAGAGGAAACAAAGGTTAGAAAATTTAAAAAGAGTTTGGCAGTGCTCAAGCATATCTATTTCAATGCAAGGACTATAGAAAATAAAGCAGATGAGCTGAGGGCACAAATAGACATGTGGCAGTATGATATCACAGCTATTACAGAAACATGGCTTAAGGAGGGACAGGAATAGCAGCTCAACATTCCTGGTTAAAGGGTTTTCAGATGTGATAGGGAGGGGGATAAGAAAGGAGGGGGGGTGGCAGTTTTGCTCAAAGTAACTATTACAGCTGTGAAGACGGATGATATGTTGGAAGGTTTATCAAATGAGGCCGTATAGATTGAGCTGAGGAACAAAAAAGGGGCAATCACACTGCTGAGAGTGTGCTTTAGACCCCCAAACAGGAGATAGAAGAGCAGATATGTAGGCAAATCTCTGAGAAGTGCAAGAACAATAGGGCAGTAATAGTAGGGGATTTTAACCACCCCAACATGAACTGGGATACTTTTAGTGTGAAAGAAATTGAGGGAGCAGAAGTCTTGAGGTGCATTCAGGAGAACTTATTTAGCCAATATGTAGCAAGTCCAACAAGAGAGGGTGCAGTTTTAGATGTAGTTTTAGGAAATGAAGATAGGCAGGTGGAAGGAGTGGCAGTGGGAGAGCATTTTGGTGGTAGTGATCATAATTCAGTCAGTTTTAACATAATTATGTAAAGGACAAGGATAGAACAGGAGTTAAAGTTCTCAGTTGGGGCAAGGACAACTTTACTAAGCTGAGGAGTGAATTAGCAAAAGTGGACTGGAAACAACTACTTGAAGGTAAATCAATGTCAGAGCAGTGGGAAGCACTCAAAGGGGAGATTCCAGGGGTTCAGAGTCAATATGTTCCCACAAAGAAAAAGGGTGGGAAGGCCAAATCTAGAGCCCCATGGATTTTATAAGGTAGTATTATAAGGCAGTAACGGAAAGCTTATGCCCGACTCAGAGAACTCAATACTGCTGAAAGCCGAGAGGTGTATAGAATGTGGAGGGGGGATATCAACATTGAAATTAGGAAAGCTAAGAGAGGGCATGAAAGAATATTGGCAATCAAAATCAAGGTTCGCACAAAGATGTTTTATCAATACATTAACAGAAAAAGGATAACTATGGAAAGAGTAGGGCCCATAAAAGATCATGAAGGTAACCTATGTGTAGGGGCAGAAGATGTTGGCACTGTTCTTAATAAATACTTTGCATCTGTCTTCACAAAAGAGGGTGATGATGCAGATATTGGAGTTAAGGAAGAAGGGTATGAAGTATTGGATGTGATCAATAGAGGGAGAGAGGACATATTAGTGACAGGACATACAAATAGCATATTTGTAAGTTGATAAATCACTAGGGATGGATGAAATGTACCCCACGCTGATAAAAGAAGCAAGAGAGGAAACAGCGGAAGGTTTGACCATCGTTTTCCAGACCTCACTGGATACAGGTGTGATGCTGGAGGATTGGAAGACTGCAAACATTGTACCTCTGTTTAAAAAAGGAGTGAGGGATAGACCGAATAATTACAGGACAGTCAGTCTAACCTCAGTAGTGGGCAAATTATTGGAATCTATTCTGAGTAACAGGATAAAATGTCACTTAGAAATGCACAGATTAATCAAGGATAGTCAGCATGGATTTGTTAAGGGAAGATCTTGTCTGACCAACTTGATTGAAATTTTGATTGGCTGTGTGGTAAATAGCAAGGAGGATAGCTGTTGGCTGCAGGAAGATCTTCATGGTCTGGTCAGATGCACAGAAAAATGACAAATGGAACTCAATCCAGAGAAGTGTGAGGTGATGCATTTGGGGAGGTCAAACAAGGCAAAGGAATACACGATTAAGAGGAAAATGTTGAGAGGTGTAGAGAAAGTGAGGTACCTTGGAGTAAATGTCCACAGATCCCTGAAGGTAGCAGGACAGGTCGATAAGGTGGTAAGAAGACAATATGGAATCCATTCCTTTATTAGCTGAGGTATAGAATATAAGAGCAGGGAGGTTATGCTGGAACTGTATAAATCATTAGTCAGGCCACAACTTGAGTACTGTGTGCAGTTCTGATCACCTCATTACAGAAAGGATGTAATTGCACTAGAGAGGGTACAGAGGAGATTTACGAGGCTGTTGCCGGGACTGGAAAAATGCAGCTTTGAGGAAAGATTGGATAGGCTGGGGCTATTCTCCTTGGCACAGAGAAGGCTGAGGGGAGATCTGACTGGCATGTACAAAATTTGTGGAGTCTGGATAGAATTGAAGTGAAGGGCCTGTTTACCTTAGCAAAGAGATCAGTGACTAGGGGAATAGATTCAAAGTGATTGGCAGAAAGATCACAGGGGAGATGAGGAAAAGACTTTTTAGCCAGAGGGTGGTGGGGGTCTGGTGGAATTGATACTGTATTTTAGTTTGATATTGCATCACTTTTTAGAATGCTATGTAATGTTTATATCAATCTACACTGATGGAATTGATTCTGTCTCTTTCAATTTCACAGTGTGGGCGAGGTCTGAACTGGTATTTAATTTGTGTCTCAGCTTACAATATCTTTCAGCACCTTTGAAACATTCACTGCAATGAATGTTGGACTTGTATGTAACTTGTACCTCAGGGTACACTATGGGGATGTTTAAACATCCTTTAGAATGAATGGGTGTGAGCTTTGGGTATGATATTTAATTTAAATCTCAGGGTACATCACTAGGTTAGATTCTGTGCCATTCAATCAGTAGCGTGTGCCAATTCTATCTGATATTTAATTGCTCGCTCAGTCTGCATTATATTTGACAGGCAGAGAGATCTGGGCGTACAGGTCCACAGGTCACTGAAAGTGGCAACGCAGGTGGATAAGGTAGTCAAGAACGCATATGGCATGCTTTCCTTCATCGGTCGGGGCATAGAGTATAAAAATAGGCAAGTCATGCTGCAGCTGTACAGAATTTTAGTTCGGCCACACTTAGAATATTGCATGCAATTCTGGTCGCGACACAACCAGAAGGACGTGGAGGCTTTGGAGAGGGTACAGAAGAGGTTTACCAGGATGTTGCCTGGTCTGGAGGGCATTAGCTATGAGGAGAGGTTGGATAAACTCGGATTGTTTTCACTGGAACGACGGAGGTGGAGGGGCGACATGATAGAGGTTGACAAAGTTATGAGCGGCATGGACAGAGTGGATAGTCAGAATCTTTCTCCCTGGGTGGAAGAGTCAGTTACTAGGGGACATAGGTTTAAAGTGCGAGGGGCAAAGTTTAGAGGGATGTGCGAGGCAAGTTCTTTACACAGAGGGTGGTGAGTGCCTGGAACTTGCAGCCGGGGGAAGTGGTGGAAGCAGGTACGATAGCGACGTTTAAGAGGCATCTTGACAAATACATGAATAGGAAGGGAATAGAGGGATACGGACCCCGGAAGTGCAGAAGGTTTTAGTTTAGGCAGGCATCAAGATCGGCGCAGGCTTGGAGGGCCGAATGGCCTGTTCCTGTGCTGTACTGTTCTTTGTTCTTTGTTAGATTGACACATTGCATTTCAATCTGCTAGTGGGTGTGATTTTGACGTGGGATTGAAGTATCTGACTGTCAGTGGGACTCAATCGGGGTGAAATGGAAAAAACTTCTTTCTCTCCTGCTTTGTTTGGTTGTTGGATTGAAAATGTGTCTCTGGAACTTGGGATCAATGTGAGCCTGACTATTTCTGCAGTCTGAGACCAGGGAACTGATGAACTATCTGTACTCTGAGTGATAATGTACCTACTGTGTGTGAGAGGAGCTGGCTGCACTGTTCCTTGTGCCTCGAGTGCAGCAACCATCACATTCATCACAATATCTTCAAGTATTTGCCTGCATGAAGAAAAAAATATATCTGATAACTCAAGAACAGATGCGGTGCATAATATCAAAGAGGTCAATTTAATTTCTCAATCAATAATCATTAAGAACATCCACAAATGAAAACCGGTGTCATTATCTGCCTCCACTGAAGTACTGAAGCTCCCAGCTCCTGCATCGCAAGTGTTCTGGGCAGATCCATCCAGACAAAACACTGCACTGGGATCGTCCCAACTGCTCTCTGCTCGACATATATTTCCAGCCATCCTGCTTCACATGCAAAAAATGTTTTTAAATGAAGCTCGAGATGTATATCCCTCGATTCCTTTCTCCACATACAATTGTTCATTTGTTCCACCTCCCCTTCAGTGCATTGATACTATTCACCCCAACCTCTCCCTGTGATAACAAATTCCAGATTCGAACCATTCACTGCGTAAATACATTTTTCATGAATTCCTCATTGGTTTTATGAATGACGATTTTATATTTTGGCTCTTGTTTCAGACGCCACCACAAGTGGAAGCATGTCTCCATGTATTCTAAAAAAGCCCTTCACTATTTCCTCACTTTTTTCATTTGTTTGTGGAATGTCGGCATCACTGGCTATGCTAGCATTTATTGCCCAATCCAAATTGCCCTTGACAAAGTGGTGGTGAGCTGCCTTCTTGAGCCACTGCAGTTCTTGAGATGTAGGAACACCAACAGTGCTGTTTGGAAGGGAGTTCCAGGATTTTTACCCAGCGACAATGAAGGAATGGCGATATAGTTCCAAGTCAGGATGATCTGTGAATTGGAGGGGAATTTGCAAGTGGTAGTGTTCCCTTGCAACTGCTGCCCTTGTCCTCCTCAGTAGTAGAAGTTCCAGGTTTGGAAGGTACTGTCAAAGGAGCTTTCGTGTGTTGCTGCAGTGCACCTTGTAGATGGTACGCACTGCTGCCACTGTGCATCAGTGGTGAATGGGGTGATTGTTGAAGGTGGTGCTTGGGAGCAATCAAGCAGGCTACTTGAGTGTTGTTGGAGCTGCACTCATCCAGGCAAGTTGGGAGTTTTCCATCATACTCCTGACTTGTGTCTTGTGAATGGTGGATAGGTTTGGGGAGACAGGAGGTAAGTTACTCACCACAGAGTTCCTAGCTTGTGACCTGCTCTTGTCGCCACGGCATTTATGTGGCTGGTCCAGTTCAGTTCATGGTCAATGGTAACCCCCTCCCCCCGCCCCCAAATGTTGATGGTGGGGGATTCAGTTATGGTAATGCCACTGAACATCAAGAGGAGATGATTAGATTCTCTCTTGTTTGCGATGGTCATTGCCTGGCACTTATCTGACGCGAATGTTACTTGCCACTTATCAGCCCAAGCCTGGATGTTGTCCAGGTCTTGCTGCATCTGGGCACGGGCTGCTTCAGTAGCTGAGGAGTCATGAATGGTGCTGAACATTGCGCAATCATCAGTGAACATTCCGACTTTCGGCCTTGTGATGGAGGGAAGGTCATTGATGAAGCAGCTGAAGATGGTTGGGCCTAGAACACGAGCCTAAGGAATTCCAGCTGTAATGTTCTGAGACTGAGATGATTGACCTGAACAACCACAGCCATCTTCCTTAGTGCTAGGTATGACTCCAACCAGCAGAGAGTTTTGCCATGATTCCCATTTACACTAGTTTTGCTCGGGCTCCTTGGTGCCATTAATGGTCAAAGGTTGCCTTGATGTCAAGGGCAGTCACTCTCACCTCACAATGCAATGTTTCTTTAACTCTAAAATAAAAGCAAAATTCTGCAGATTCTGGAAATATGAAATTTAAAAAAACAAAAATGCTCAAAATACTCAACAGTTCAGGCAGCGTATGTGGAGAGAGAAACAGAATTAACATTTCAGGTCTGTGTCCTTTCATCTTACAATATGTTTTATGTCCTGGTATGTAATGGTCAGGTTCATTCAGTTTGCAGAAATGGAATTAATACTGTGTCTTCCACTCTGACTATTTGTGAGATTTGTGGAGTGGTGTGTAACATGGAGCTCAGTCTGCAGTCTGGGTACATTATTGAGATTAATTCTGTACTTTACAATCAGGTACTGTTTGTCTGTTCTATCTGACATTGAATTTGTAGTTCAGGCTGCTCTCTTGTGACAGTGACACAGTGCCTTGCAATCTGATAGTGGGTGTGATTTTGGACTGGGATTGATGTATCTACCTGTCAGTGGGACTGAGTTGTGGTGAAATGGAAACAAGTTCAATCTTTCCTGCTCTGTGTGACTGTTGGATTGACTGTTGGTCTCTGGAACTTGGGATCAGTGCCGGTCTGACTACTTCTGCTGGCGGTGATTGTGGAACTGATGTCTCTGCTCTCTGTGAGTGATACTGTACTTACTGTGTGTGAGGAGCCGGCTGCACTTCCTCGTGTCGAGGAATCACGACATTTATTCTGCTTCCATCAAGTATTTGCCTGTAGAAAGGAAATGTATTTATTATAATTCAGGAAGAGATGTGGTAGAAGATACAAAAGTGACCAAAACAATTTTTCAATTAATAATCATTATGAACAATCACAAAGGAAACCCAGCAATACAAACAGAGTCAGTGTCTGATTCCACTGCAGTCCTGCAGCCCCCAGCTACTGCATACCAGGGGCTTTGGCCATTTTACAACAATTAAATGACATCCAGAAACAATCCACTGGGCCATGAATGGGACTGACCGACGGAACAGGGACTTTTACACAGGTCAGATTTCCAGTTCCCGCTCCCATGGTCTAACCGTTCAAGCGAAACCAAACAGCCACTGTTTAAAATGTGTCCTTCACACTTCTTACCTGGTGCCTATAATAGATTCTCTTTGTGTAAATCCCCACATCCTGACTGTCCGCTTCTGTTTCCACACTTCACTGTCCAATAACAAGAAACTGTGGGATGAGGCTGAATCGCTCTCTTTGCGCTGGCACGGACATGATGGGCCAAATGGCCTCATTCGGTGTCGGAAATTTTCCATGTTTCTGTTTGCGGAATTGTTGCAGAAATCTGCGCCTGCGCTCCCCTCCCCCAGCACTGCCTGTGAGCGGAAGGAGATGGTTTAAAACAGCCGCGAATGGAGAGATCCCAGTCCCGGTGGAAGGGAGCAAACAGCAGCCTCCTTCCAGCAGCACATCGCTTTGGGAGCGTGTCCGCAGATGGACTCAGAGATCAGCATCGAGTCCGGGGCAAGTTCAGGGGCAGGCGGGGGCTGTTTGTAAGAGGCGGAGTGGAGCGGGAACTGGTCCCGGAACATGGAGTGAGTGGGGGAAGGGAGAGGCCATTCTCGGGTTGTGTGTGGACAAGGGGATGGAGACAGAATGTGAAGAACCTGTTACTGCAGTGCAGTCAAACAATGATAATATTTGTATGGCTGGGCTTCCTTTGTGGGCGTTTATAATTATTATGAGAGATTAAACTCATTAAAATCCTGTATCTTCTACCTCACCAGTATTTGAATTATAAACATTCTTTTGTTCAAACAGGCAAATAATTGAATGAACCAAAAAAAAAAGTGGTTTCCTCCACCAAGTTACAAGGAAGAGTGTCACCAGCTCCTTCTCACACACAGTCCGTACGTTATCACTCACAGAGCGCAGAGACACAGACAGGTCATCAGTTCCACAGTCTCAGACAGCAAAAACAGATCCAGAGACACATTTTCAATCCATCAATCAAATGGAGCAGGAGAGACGCACGTTGTTTTCATGTCACCCCAACTCAGTACCACTGACAGGTAGATACACAAATCCCAGTCCAAATTCTCACCCACTATCAAATTATCAGTGTGTCAATCTCACAATAGAGCAACCTCAGCTCCAAATTAAATACACATAGAACTGACACATGGTTGCTGTTTCAAAGTTACAGAAATAATCTCAATGAAGTGCTCCGAGATTCAAGTTAAATACCAGCCTAATATTTACACGGGTTTTGACTTTATTATCAGTATTAATTCCCATAATGTGTCCAGACATATACATTAGATACAAATCTCAAGTGCATAATCAGATTGCAGAGGTACAAACTCAGATTCCACTTTAAAACTCATCCGGATTGTGAAACTAAAAGATACAATATAAATTTGATTCGTATAGTTTGAGCTATAAATTACGTACCAGTCCTCAAACCTCATATAGTGTCAGATGGAAGATACTGCACAATTCCAGACTGAGCTCATTTTACATGCAAGTCCAAGATTCTCACTCAGAGTTAGACTGAATGGCACTGATCAAATTGATGAGTACAGCCTGAGTTACACTTGCACATCAATCCTGTATCAGATTGTAGGATACATTATATTTCACTATTGTGTTCACAGTGACAGATACTATTTAATACTGGGCAAAACCTCAAACAGGATTTATGTATCTACCTATCTGCTTAAAACCTACCACATCAGTGGCCTGTTGCTGTGCTGAATTTTTATGTAGAATAAATCCAGACTTGCACCAGTCCCAGTGACGGAAGGTTATATAATGAATCTCACACTCTCACAGAGTACCAGACACTGACAGTTAGAGAGTGATTTTGAAACCCATGCTAGGTGCCAGATGCTGAAAGGTATAGGTTGATTACTGCACTCACTGACAGTACCTCAGCCTGAGTCATCTAAAGCAACCTAACACACAAATAGTAGCACTGAGAGATTGAGAAAGAGTCTAAAACTCAGAGTAACAGACACTGATAGACACAATCTGAAAACTGCACGCAATGGATACAGTATTGGCTAACTCACAAGAAACAGAGTGGGGATAATTGGGGAATTTTCAAATTGGCAAACTGTAACTAATGGAGTGCCACAGAGATCAGTGCTGGTGCCTCAATCTTTATGGTCTTTATTAATAACTTGCATGAAGGGACCGAGTGTAAATCCAAATTTATGGATGGTACAACGATAGGGAGGAAAGCAAGTTGTGAGAAGGACACAAAGTGTCTGCAAAGAGATATAGCTAGGTTAAATCAGTGGGAAAAAGTTTGGCAGATGGAGTATAATATGGGAAAATGTAAGATTGTCTACTTTGGCAGGAAGAATAGAAAAACAGAATATTACTTACATAGAGAGAGACTGCAGAATGCTGCTGTACCAAGGAATCTGTGTGTCCAGGTACATGAATTACAAAAAAGTTAGCATGCAGCTATAGCAAGTAATTAGGAAGGCAACTGGAATGTTGGCATTTTTAGAGAGGGGAATTGAGTTTAAAAGTAGGGAAGATTTGCTGTAACTGTACAGGGCATTAGTGACATCCCAACTAAAGTACTCCACACAGTTGTGGTCTCCTTACTTAAGGAGGGCTATACTTGCATTGGAATCAGTTCAGAGAAGGTTCACTCGGCTGATACTTGGGAAGTTGGATTGTCTTATGTGAAAAAGTTGAGCAGGTTGGGCCTATACTCACTGGAGTTTAGAAGATTGAGAGGTGATCTTATTGAAACCTATAAGATTCTCAGTGGGCTGGACAGGTAGATGCTGAGAGGATGTTTCTCCTTGTAGGGGAATGTAGAATTAGGGGCCACAGTTTCAAGATAAGTGGCCTCCCATTCAAGAAGGAGATGAGGAGGAATTTCTTCGCTCAGAGGGTTGTTCATCTTTGGAATTCTGTTCTCCAGAGGACTGTGGGGGCTGGGTCATTGAATATATTCAAGGCTGTGATAGACAGATTTTTGATCTACAAGGGAGTCAATGGTCATGGGCGCAGGCAGGAAAGTGGAGTCAAGGCCACAATCAGAACAACCCCGATCTTACTGAATGGCGGAGCAGGCTCGATGGGCCAAATGGCCATCTCCTGCTCCTATTTTGTATCTTTTTATCTTCTTACACACACACACACACTCAACCAGTGTGTGGCAGTGGATCTAGAATTAATCCCACTTTCGTACAAAATACCAGAGACTGAAAGGTACAGAATAAATCCCACAGATACGGACAGTATGACTGACAGGTACAGAATGAAACCCATGCTCACACACAGCACCAGGGATTGAAAGATACATGTGATTCCCACCCTCACAGAACAATATCAGACTGAGTTACAGAATGATTTCCACATTCACATCGAGCACCACTGACTGCTAATTAATTCATCCCACAATCACACACACTACCAGAGGCCGACAGATACAGAATGTATTGCAAACTTTCACAAAGTACCAGTGAGTGACAGGTACAGAATGAATCCCACATTCACAAACTGTACTAGAGAATGGCAGATCCAGTACCAATGACCAATTCAGAATGAACTCCAAATTTACACATGACACTAGAGATGGAGAGATACAAAATTAATTCCACATTCACACTGCGCGAGAGACTGATAGTTACAAAATGGATCCAGAACATGCAGACAGTGCCAGAGACTGACAGTTACAGAATGAAGTAAACACTCACATACAGTACCAGAAATGACAGAAATAGAATTGATACCACACATATATGTGATACCAGAGATGGAGCATATAGAATGAATCACACACACACAACAAGAACAGAGATAGAGTTATACAGAATGAATCACACACACACACAACAAGAACAGAGATAGAGTTATACAGAATGAATCTCACGCTCATGTACAGGACAACAGATTAACAGGTAAACAATTACCCTCAAACACACATACATTACCAAGGGTCAGTTCAGAATGACTACAAAACTCAAATAATGTGTTCAAGGTTGAAAGATGCAGATGAATACAAAACTCACACACAAGATACTAATAGATACAGCCTGAAAACTGCACTCAAACACAGTACAAGGGACTGACAGATACTGAATGAATCCCACACTCATATTCAATACCAGAGACTGACAGATGCAGAATAGATGTCACACTAAACTTCTTCTTCGGAACTCCCTTGGGAATGAGGATGACTTTCTTCCACTCCAGGGTTGTGGGTCCTTAGGTAACTGAATAGTCCAATTCTTGATCCACACACTCGGCCACAGGTGGGGCAGATGGTGCTTGGTGAAGTGGGTGAATGGGATTCTCCAATTTCCAAATACTCCTTCCACTGTTTGCATTTCGTTGCTTCCTGGGCATGTCGACGAATTTCAAACTGGCTGGCACCTTCGCGGATGCTTCTTCTCCATTTTGGGTGGTCTCAGGCAAGAGATGCCCATGAATCAGTGCAGATGTCACGTTTTTTCAGGATGTCTTGAAGGAAATTCTTGTAATGTTTCCTCTGCCCTCCTGGTAGCTTCTTGCCCTGATGGAGTTCAGAGTAGAAAGCTTGTTTTGGGACTCTGGCGTCAGGCTTGGGGATGATGTGGCCCATCCAACATAACTGACTAGCCATGACCAGTGTCTGGATACTGGGGATGTTGGCCTGAGAGAGGACACTGATATTGCAGCGCCTGTCCTGCAACTGAATTTGCAGGATCTTGCGGAATCACCACCGGTGATATCTCTCCAGGGCTTTGAGATGTCTGCTGTACAATATCCATGTTTCTGACACATACAGGAGGGCAGGTAACACTGCAGCCATGTCAACCATGAGCTTGGTGTCTGATTTGAGTTCTTTGTCATCAAACATTCTTTTCCTCAGAGGACTGAAGGCTACGCTGACACACTAGACGTGATGCTGAGTGTCATTGTCGATATCTGCCCTTGGTGACAGGAGGTTCCCAAGGTATGAGCAGTGATCCACATTGCCCAGTGGCTCGCTGTGGATCTTGATAGTCGAGGGGCAGTGTCGGGGAGCAGGCTGGTAGAGGACCTTTGTCTTCTGGATGTTTTGCTTAAGGCCAATTATTTCATACACCTCCGTGAATGCATTGATCAGGGTTTGACGCTTGGCCTCTGAGTGTGCGCATACGCAGGCATCGTCAGCATACTGCAGCTTGATGACAGAGGTTGGAGTGGCCTTACATCTGGACTGGAGGCAACATAGGTTAAATAGTTTCCCACTCGTCCTGTAGAGTAGATCTACACATGCGACCTAAAGAACAGCTGATGGGCTGAAAGAACACTGGAACAACAAAAACTTGCTGACAGCCACGACATGTGTGGATTCTTCAGCACAGTCAAGACCATTCACGGCCCACGTACCCAAGGACCTACCCTACTGAGAGCAAAAGAATGGAGTGACACTGATCAAGGACAGATAGGCAGTCTGCACTCGTTGCAAGGAGCACTTTGAAGATCTCCTCAATCGTGACTCAGTCCTTGATGCGAGTGCCCTTGACCGCATTCCACAGCATGCTACCCACCGTGCTGTCAGCACAATTCCAGGCTGACAGAGATTGAAAAGGCCATCTGACAGCTAAAAAACAATAAGGCCGCTGGCACAGATGGAATTCCCATCAAAATTCTAAAATCTGGCAGAGAAGCACTCTTGACACAAATACATGGTCTCATTTCCCTCATTTGGAAGGAGGAGAGCATGACAGGGGATCTCCGAGACACTGTAATAGTGATCATCTTTAAAGAAGGTGACAAGACTGACTGTGGTAACTACAGAGGGGTATCCCTACTGTCCGCCACAGGGAAGGCCATCACAAGAGTCCTTCTCAACTGCCTCCTCCCCGTGGCTGAAGAGCTCCTCCTGGAATCACAATGTGGATTCTGTCCATCAAGAAGCACAATGGACATGATCTTCACAGCAAGACAACTCCAAGAAAATGTAGGGAGCAGCAACAACCTTTCTACCTGGTCTTCTCTGACCTGACAAAGGCCTTCGACTCTCCCAACCAGGAGGGATTATGGAACGTCCTCAAATTTGGCTGCCCAGAGAAATTCATCATCATCCTCTGACGACTGCATGATGACATGCAAGCTGTAATCCTTCCAACGGACCTACCACTGACCCAATCCCAATGCAAACTGGGGTCGAGCAAGGCTGTGTCATTGCACCAATGCTCTTTTCCATCATCCTTGCCGCAACACTCCACCTCATCTCCTCACACTCACAGTCCTAGAGTCTGATAGATACAGAATGGATGTCACACTCACAGTACCAGAGACTGACAGATACAGAATGGATATCACACTCACAGTCCTCGAGTCTGATAGATACAGAATGAATCCACACAGCACCGGAGACTTCTTTTCTTCTTCTTCTTCTTTGGCCTCCTTGTCTCGAGAGACAATGGGTCAGCGCCTGGAGCTTGTCAGTGGTTTGTGAAGCAGTGTCTGGAATGGCTATAAAGGCAAATTCTAGAGTGACAGACTCTTCCACAGGTGCTGCAGATAAAATTGGTTGTCGGGGCTGTTACACAGTTGTCTCTCCCCTTGAGCTTCTGTCTTTTTTCCTGCCAACTGCTATGTTTCTTCGACTCACCGTACTTTAGCTCCGCATTCATGGCTGTCCGCCGTCTCTGGCGATCACTGGCAACTGACTCCCACGACCTGTGATCAATCTCACAGGACTTCATGTCGTGTTTGCAAACGACTTTAAAGCAGAGACATGGATGGTCGGTGGTTCTGATACCAGTGACAAGGTTGCTGTACAATGTGTCCTTGGGGATCCTGCCATCTTCCATGCGGCTCACATGGCCAATCCATCTCAAGCGCCGCTGGCTCCGTAGGGTGTATGTGCTGGGGATGTTGACCGCCTCAAGGACTTCTGTGTTGGAGATACGGTCCTGCCACCTGATGCCAAGGATTCTCCAGAGGCAGCAAAGATGGAATGTATTGAGACGTCACTCTTGGCTGACATACGTTGTCCATGCCTCGCTGCCGTAGAGCAAAGTACTGAGGACACAGGCTTGATATACTTGGACTTTTGTGTTCCGTGTCAGTGTGCCATTTCCCCACACTTACTTGGCCAGTCTGGACATAGCAGTGTTCTCGCACCTACACTGTTTGGGATCTTCTTCTCCCTGCTGCTCTCACATGCGTTCAAGTCTTCAGAAGAAGGAATTTTCCTCCACACAAGATCAGATGGCAGTTTGTTCAACCTTGCCCGTCTAAGAGCGAAGAGCAAAGTACAGAAAGTTCGCATCAGGGAACTCCTCTTTGCTGACGATGCTGCATTAACATCCCACACTGAAGAGTGTCTGCAGAGACTCATTGACAGCATTGCGGCTGCCTGCAACGAATTTGGCCTAACCATCAGCCTCATGAAAACGAACATCATGGGACAGGTCATTATAAATACTCCATCCATCAATATGGGCGAACACGCTCTGGAAGTGGTTCAAGAGTTTACCTATCCAGGCTCAACTATCACCAGTAACCTGTCTCCCGATGCAGAAGTCAACAAGTGCATGGGAAAGGCTTCCACTGCTATGTCCAGACTGGCCAAGAGAGTGTGGGAAAATGGCGCACTGACACGGAACCAGAGACTGAGAGCGACCAAATTACATAAAACACTCAAACACAGTAGCAGAGAGTAAAATAAACGGAATTAATTGCACACTCACATGCAATAGCAGAGACACAACGACACAGAATCAGTCAAAAAGTGTCCTCCCAACAACAGCCAGGACATTTCCAGGGAGCTTTACACAGGGAGCGACTGTTTTACTATAAACTGGGACTGGAGAGAGTCTTTGTGAAATATACTTACAGATTGCAGTAAGGGTGTTTGTGATTGGTTGCAAATATTTATTCTGATTGGATGGCGAAAGAGACCAATTGTAGAATTACAATATAAAATCGTTTTGACATCACTCCCAATCACCCAATCACAATCTTTACTTTCTCCCATCCCTCATTAGCATAGAGCTGTGGGATTGTCTATTTAATCCGCACTCGGAAGGGGTTTGGTTTATTTCTGTGTTTGAATTTGAAACTGAAGATGGTTGAGGAGAAGAAGAAAGCAGCTGCTAAGAAGGGCGCCAAGAAAACTGTGAGTAAACCATCAGCAAAGGGAGGCAAAAGGCGGAGAAAGTCGAGGAAGGAGAGTTACTCCATCTACATCTACAAAGTGATGAAGCAGGTTCACCCCGACACCGGCATCTCCTCCAAGGCCATGAGCATCATGAACTCGTTTGTGAACGATATTTTCGAGCGCATCGCGGGTGAGGCTTCCCGCCTGGCCCATTACAACAAGCGCAGAACCATCAGCTCCCGGGAGATCCAGACCGCCGTGCGCCTGCTGCTGCCCGGGGAGCTGGCCAAGCACGCCGTGTCGGAAGGGACAAAGGCGGTGACCAAGTACACCAGCTCCAAGTAAAACTGCACAATGGACTGAAAAACAGATCAAACACAACGGCTCTTTTAAGAGCCACCCACAATCTCTCTGAAAAAGCTACACCATCATCCCGATAGTATCAATTTGTTTTTTTTTATACAAAGGGTCTGGAACTTTCTAATTGCCTTTGTGATATCTGTTTTAACCCCATGGATTCTGGGTGATTCACCTTCACTGTTGAGATCTTTGTGTCTCTACTTAATAATGCCGTGTAAATTAATTACTGATCACTGACCCCATGTGCGCGTTCATTTTCGCTATTGTACTATTTCGTCAATAAGCTGACAGATCAGTTCTCAGTCACTTGTTTCCCTTGTTCAAGCTCGGCCTCAATAATAAGTACATTTACTAGAAACCCCGCTGTTGTAGGAAACCTCAGTCTCTCATTTCAACTCGACAGTAAAAATCTTCTCTCCGCTTTTGTCTCCCACAAATAGGTTCAATCTAGAATCAGTGATGCGGTATCTTGACAAAGATTGACCTGAAATGTGTCCGCTTCCAGAATGCTGTGAGAGACTTTCTGCCGCCGCTTACAGACTGTTTCAAAAAGGACGGAGAATAGTCCGAGATCAAAGCGCACATGGGCTCAGTGATCAGTAATTAATTTACGCCGCATTATTAAGTAGAGAAACAAAGATCTCAGACAGTGAAACTGAATCACCCAGAATCCATGGGGTTAAAAGAGATCAGAAAGGCAATTAGAAAGTTCCAGACTCTCCGTATAAAAAAACAAAACAAATTAAAACCAGAGAGATGATGTAGCTTTTTCAGAGAGATTGTGGGTGGCTCTTAAAAGAGCCGTTGTGTTTGGGATGTTTTTCAGTCCATTGTGTAGTTTTACTTGGAGCTGGTGTACTTGGTCACCGCCTTTGTCCCTTCCGACACGGCGTGCTTGGCCAGCTCCCCGGGCAGCAGCAGGCGCACGGCGGTCTGGATCTCCCGGGAGCTGATGGTTCTGCGCTTGTTGTAATGGGCCAGGCGGGAAGCCTCACCCGCGATGCGCCCGAAAATATCGTTCACAAACGAGTTCATGATGCTCATGGCCTTGGAAGAGATGCCAGTGTCGGGGTGAACCTGCTTCATCACTTTGTAGATGTAGATGGAGTAACTCTCCTTCCTCGACTTTCTCCGCCTCTTACCGCCCTTTGCTGATGGTTTACTCACAGTTTTCTTGGCGCCCTTCTTAGCAGCTGCTTTCTTCTTCTCCTCAACCATCTTCAGTTTCAATTTCAGACACAGAAATAAACCAAACCCCTTCCGAGTGCGGATTAAATAGACAATCCCACAGCTCTATGCTAATGAAGGATGGGGGAAAGTAAAGATTGTGATTGGGTGATTGGGAGTGATGTCACAATGATTTTATATTGTAATAATATAATTGGTGTCCTTCACCATCCAATCACATTCAAACTTTGCAGCCAATCACAAACATTCGGACTGCAACCAGGAAGTCTGTTTCACAAAGACTCTCTCCAGCTGCAGTTTACATTGAAAGAGCCGCTCCCTGTGTCAAGCTCTCTGGAAATGTTCTGCATGTTGTTGAGAGGACGCTTATTGATGATTCTGTGTCGTTGCTATTGCATGTGAGTGTGCAATTAATTCCATTTCTTTTATTCTCTGCTCCTGTGTTTGAATGTGTTCTGTCATTCAGCAGTTCTCAGTCTCTGGTGCTGTATGGATTTATTCCGTATTTATTTATTTCGAGAATATAGCACTGAAACAGGCCCTTCGGGCCACCGAGTCTGTGCCGACCAACAATCACCCATTTATACTAGCCCTGCAGTAATCCCAATCTACACTAGGAGCAATTTACAATGACCAATTTACTTATCAACCTGCAAGTCTTTGGCGGTGGGAGGAAACCGGAGCACCCGGCGAAAACCCACGCGGTCACAGGGAGAACTTGCAAACTCCGCACAGGCAGTACCCAGAATCGAACCCGGGTCCCTGGAGCTGTGAGGCTGCAGTGCTAACCACTGCACCACTGTATCTGTCAGACTCTGGTACTGGGTTTGAGTATGACATCCATTCTGTATCTGTCAGTCTCTGTTGCTGTGTTTGAGTGTGAGGAGTTGAGGTGGAGTGTTGCGGCGAGGAAGATGGAAAAGAGCGTTGGTGCGATGACACAGACTTAGTTGACCCCAGTTTGCATTGGGATTGGGTCAGTGGTAGGTCCGTTGGGAAGGATTTCAGCTTGCATGTCATCATGCAGTCGTTGGAGGTTGGTGACGAATTTTTCCGGCAGCCAAATTTGAGGAAGACGTTCCATAATCCCTCCTGGTTGGTAGAGTCGAAGGCCTTTGTCAGGTCAGAGAAGACCAGGTAGAAAGGTTGCTGCTGCTCCCTACATTTTCTTGGAGTTGTCTTGCTGTGAAGATCATGTCCACTGTGTCTCTTGATGGACAGAATCCACATTGTGATTCCAGTAGGAGATCTTCAGCCACGGGGAAGAGACAGTTGAGAAGGACTCTTGTGATGACCTTCTCTGTAGTGAACAGCTGGGATACCCCTCTGTCATTACCACAGTCGGTCTTGTCACCATTTTTGGTGATGATCACAATGACAGCATCTCAGAGATCCCTGGCGTGCTCTCGTCCTTCCAGCTGAAGGAAATGAGACCATGTATTTGTGTTAAGTGTTCTTCTCTGTCGTATTTTAGATTTTCAGAGGGAATTCCATCGATGCCGGTGGCCTTCATTTTTTTTTACCTGTTAGATTGCCTTTTCAATTTCTGTTGGGCTGGGATTGTGCTGACGTCATGGTGGGTAACAAGCTGTGGAATGTGGCACTTGCATCAAGGACTGAGTTGCGATTGAGGAGATCTTCAAAGTGCTACTTCCAACGAGTGCTGACTGCCTCTCTGACCTTGATCAGTGTCACTCCATTCTTTACTCTCAGTAGGGTAGGTCCTTGGTAATTTGGGCCATAAATGGTCTTGATGGTGCTGAAGAATCCACACATGTCGTGGCTGTCAGCAAGTTGCTGTATTTCCTGCACTCTTTCAGCCCATCAGCTGTTCTTTAGTTCGTGTAAGCAGATCTACTCTACAGGACGAGTGGGAAACTATTGAAACTACATTGCCTGCAGTCCTGAAGCAAGGCCACTCCAACATCTGTCATCGGGCTGCAGTATGCTGACAATGCTTGCATATGCGCACACTCAGAGGCCAAGCTTCAAACCCTCATCGATGCATTCATGGAGGCGTATGAAAGAATTGGCTTGAAGCAAAACATCCGGAAAGCTAAGGTCCTCTGCCAGCCTGCTCCCCGACACTGCCCCCGACTATTAAGATCCACGGCGAATCACTGGACAATGTGGATCACTGCTCATACTTTGGGAACCTCCTGTCACCAAGGGCAGATATCGACAATGACACTCAGGATCGCTTCCAGAAGGCCATGTGGCCCATAAATCCTGCTCTGCCATTCAATAAGATCATGCCTGTTCTGATTGAGGCCTTAATTCCACTTTCCTGCCTGTGCCCATTGACCAATGACTCCCTTGTACATCAAAAAATCTGTCTGTCACAGCCTTGAATATATTCAATGACCCAGCCTCCACAGTCCTCTGGAGAACAGAATTCCAAAGATGAGCAACCCTCTGACAGAAGAAATTCCTCCTCATCTCTTTCTTGAATGGGAGACCACTTATCTTGAAACTGTGGCCCATAATTCTACATTCCCCCACAAGGAGAAACATCTTCCCAGCATCTACCTGTCCAGCCCACTGAGAATCTTATAGGTTTCAATAAGATCACCTCTCAATCTTCTAAACTCCAGTGAGTAGAGGCCCAATCTGCTCAACTTTTTCTCACAAGTCAACCCTTCATCCCAGGAATCAGCCTAGTGAACATTCTTTGAACTGATTCCAATACAAGTATATCCCTCCTTAAGTAAGGAGACCAAAACTGTATGGAGTACTTTAGTTGGGATGCCACTAATGCCCTGTACAGTTACAGCAAAACTTCCCTACTTTTATACCCCATTCCCCTTGCTAGAAATTCCAACATTCCATTTGCATTCCTAATTACTTGCTGTACCTTCATGCTAACTTTTCTGTAATTCATGTACCTGGCACCCAGATCCCTCAGTACAGCAGCATTCTGCAGTCTGTCTCTATGTAAGTAATATTCTGTTTTTCTATTCTTCCTGCCAAAGTAGACAATCTCACATTTTCCTATATTATACTCCATCTGCCAAACTTTTGCCCACTGACTTAACCTATCTATATCTCTTTGCAGACACTTTATGTCCTCCTCACAGCTTTCTTTCCTACCTATCTTTGTACCATCCATAAATTTGGCAACAGTACACTCGGTCCCTTCATGCAATTATTATAATAGATCATAAATAGTTGAGGCACCCGCACTGGTCACTGTGACAATCCATTAGTTACAGTTTGTCAATCTGAATATGCCCCATTTGTCCCCACTCTCTGTTTCCTGTGAGTTCGCCAATCCGATATCCATGTGTGTGTCGTATTCAGTTTGTATCTATCAGTGTCTGGTACTCTATGTGAGTTTTGGACTCTTTCTTACTCTCTGACTGCTATTTTTTGTGTGTTAGGTTGCTTTAGATGACTCAGGCTGAAGTACTGTGAGTGAGTGCAGTAATCAACCTCTATCTTTCAGCATCTGGCACTGAGCATGTGTTTCAGCATCACTCTCTATCTATCAGTATCTGGTACTCTGTGTGAGTGTGGGATTCATTATATAATCTTCCGTCCCTGGGACTGATGGCAAGTCTGGATTTATTCTCCATAAAATGTCAGCACAGCAACAGGCCATTGATGTGGTAGGTTTTAAGCAGACAATATATTTGAGGTTTTGCTTAGTATTAAATATCTGTCACTGTGAACACAATAGTGAAAGATAATGTATCCTACAATCTGATACAGGATTGGTGTGCAAGTGTAACTCAGGCTGTACTGATCAATTTGATCAGTGCCATTCAGTCTGAGTGAGTATCTTGGACTTGCATGTAAAATGAGCTCAGTCTGGAATTGTACAGTATCTTCCATCTGCCACTGTACGAGGTTTCAGGACTGCTATGTAATTTAGAGCTCAGACTATACTGATCAAATTTATAATGTATCTTTTAGTTTCACAATCCGGATGAGTTTTAAACTGGCATCTGAGTTTGGATCTCAGGTTATACGATATTTCAGAATCTCTCAATCTGATTATGGACTTGAGTCTAATGTTTATGTCTGGAAACATGATGGGAATTAATACTGATAATAAACTCATAACCTGTGTAAATATTGGGCTGGTATTTAACTTGAATCTCAGAGTACATTATTGAGGTTAATTCTGTAACTTTGAAACAGGAACAACGTGTCAGTTCTCTGTGTGTTTAATTTGTAGCTGAGGTTGCACTATTGTGGGATTGACACACTGATAATTTGATTGTGGGTGAGATGTTGGACTGGGATTTATGTATCTACCTGTCAGTGGTAATGAGTTGGGATGACATGGAAACAACGTCTGTCTTTCCTGCTCTATTTGATTGATGGATTGAAAATGTGTCTCTGGAACTATTTCTGCTGTCTGAGACTGTGGAACTGATGACCTGTCTGTGTCTCTGCGCTTTGTGAGTTATAATGTACGTATTGTGTGTGAGAAGGAGCTGATGACACTCTTCCTTGTAACTTGGGTGGAGGAAATAGCCCATTTATTCTGGTTCATTCAATCATTTGCCTGTTTGAACAAAAGTATGTTTGCAACTAAAATACAGGTGAGATCAAAGATATTGAGTTTTAATGAATTTAATCTCTCAAATAATAATCATTATGGATACCCGCAAAAGAACCACCGCAACACAAATATTGTCACTGTTTCACTCCACTACAATAAGTTTCTTCCCATTCTGTCTCCATCCCCTTGTCCACACACAACCGGAGAATGGCCTCTCCACTCACTCCATGTTCCGAGACCAGTTCCAGATCCACTCCGCCTGCCCCTGAACTTGCCCCGGACTCGATGCTGATATCTGAGTCTTTCTGCGGACATGCTCCCAAAGCGATGTGCTGCTGGAAGGAGGCTGCTGTTTTCTCTCTTCCCCCAGGACCGGGATCTCTCCATTCGCGGCTGTTTTAAACCATTTTCTTCCGCTCACAGGCAGTGCTGGGGGAGGGGAGCGCAGGCCCAGATTTCTGCAGCACTTCAGCCAGAAACGTGGAAAACTTCCGGCACAGAATGAGTCCATTCGGCCCATCATGTCCGCGCCAGCGGAATGAGAGGGATATAGCCTGTTCCCACAGTTTATTGTTATTGGACAGTGAAGTGTGGAAACAGAAGCGGACAGTCAGGATGTGGGGAGTTACACAAAGAGGATCTATTATTGGCACCAGGTGAGAAGTGTGAAGGACACATTTTAAACAGCGGCTGTTTGGTTTCATTTGAACGGTTCGACCATGGGAGCGGGAACAGGAAATCTGACCTGTGTAAAAGTCCCTGCTCCGTCGGTCAGTCCCATTCATGGCCCAGTGGATTGTTTCTGGATGTTATTAAATTGTTGTAAAATGGCCAAAGCCCCTGGTATGCAGTAGCTGGGGGCTGCAGGACTGCAGTGGAATCAGACACTCTGTTTGTATTGCTGGGTTTCCTTTGTGATTGTTCACAATGATTATTCATTGAAAAATTGTTTTGGTCTCTCTTGTAACTTCCACCACATCTCTTCCTGAATTATAATTAATACTTTTTCTTTCCACAGGCAATACTTGAGGAAGCTGAATAAATGTAGTGATTCCTCGACACAAGGGGAAGTGCAGCCAGCTCCTCACACACAGTAAGTGCAGTATCACTCACAGAGAGCAGAGACATCAATTCCACAATCACCGACAGCAGAAGTAGTCAGAACATAAAAACACACACAATAGGAGCAGGAGTAGATCATGTGGCCCGTGGAGCCTGCTCCGCCATTCAGTACCATCATGGATGATCTTAGGCTTCAATTCCACTTTCCCGCCTGCTCGCCTTATCCCCTGATTCTCTGAGAGATCAAAAATCTGTCTATCGCAGCTTTACATGTATTCAATGATGGAGCATCCACAATCCTCTGGAGTAGAAAATTCCAAAGTTTCACAACCCTTTGAGTGAAGTAATTTCTCCTCATCTCAGTCCTAAATGATCATCCCCTTTTCGTGGGACTGTGTCCCCATGTTTTAGATTCTCTGACCAGCAGAAACAATCTCTCAGTGTCTCCCCTATCCAGCCCCTTTGGAATTTTGTATGTTTCAATGAGATCACCTCTCATTCTTCTAAACTCCAGAGTATAGGCCCAATTTACTCAGCCTCTCATCATAGGACAATCCCCTCATCCCAGGGACTAATTTAGTGAACATTTGCTGCACCGCCTCCAATGCACATATATCCTTTCTTAAGTGTGCAGACTCAAACTTCACACTGTATTCCAGATGTGGTCTCACCGAAATCCTGTACAATTGTAACTCACTTCTTTATTGCTGTATTCTAATCCCCTCGCAATAAAGGCCAACACGCCATTTGCCTTCCTAATTGCTTGTTGTACCTGCATGCTAACTTTCTGTATTCCTTGGACAAGTACACTCAAGTCTCTTTGAACACCAACAGTTACAAGTTTCACACCTTTTATCAAATATTCTACTTTTCTATTCTTATGACCAAAGTGAAGAACTTCACACTTCCCTACATTATACTCCATCTACCATCTTCTTGCCCACTCACTGAACTTGTCTATATCTCTTTGCAGCCTCTCTATGTCCTCCCACAGCTTCCCTTTCCACCTACCTTTGTATCATCAGCAAACTTAGATACATTACTCTCTGTCTCTTCATCTAAGTCATTAATTTAGATTGTAAATAGCTGAGACCCCAGCACTTATCCTTGCGACACTCCATTATTCACTGCCTGCCAATCTGTTTATACCCACTCTTTGCTTCCTGTCCATTAACCAATCCTCTATCCATGCTAATATATTACCCACAATTCCATGAGTCCCTTATCTTCTCCATTAACCTTTTATGTAGCACCTTAATGTCCAGGGGCGGCACGGTGGCGCAGTGGTTAGCATCGCAGCCTCACAGCTCCAGCGACCCGGGTTCAATCCTGGGTACTGCCTGTGTGGAGTTTGCAAGTTCTCCCTGTGTCTGCGTGGGTTTCCTCCGGGTGCTCCGGTTTCCTCCCACATGCCAAAAGACTTGCAGGTTGATAGGTAAATTGGCCATTATAAATTGCCCCTAGTATAGGTAGGTGGTAGGGAAAATATAGGGACAGGTGGGGATGTGGCAGGGATATGGAATTAGTGTAGGATTAGTATAAATGGGTGGTTGATGGTCGGCACGGACTTGGTGGGCCGAAGGGCCTGTTTCAGTGCTGTATCTCTAAACTAAACTAAACTTATTGAATGCCTTTTGGAAATCCAGGAATACGACTAGTTTCCCTTTACCCTGCTAGTTACATCCTCAAAAAACTCTCATAAATTTGTCAAACAAGATTTCCCTCCAGGAAAATCATGTTGACTTGTTTGAATGCTTTTCTCAGTGCATTGTTCAGACTTCCTGCATTTTCCCAAGGACTGATATTAGGCTAACTGACCTGTAGTTCACAGTTTTCTCGCTCCCTCCTTTCCTGAAAAGCAGTGTAACATTTGCCAACTTCCAATCTGATGGAAATTTTCTGACCCCCTCCCACACCCACTGCAATATTACACGGAACGGCGGTGGGGAGAAACAGCCTGTCTGCCCCAGGCCAATCAAGGCCCTTAATTGGCCAATTAACAGCCACTTATGGGCCTCCTCTCTCTGCTGCAGGTATTTTATCCTCGGTTGGGTTGGGGGCGGGGAGGCAGTGTGGCAAAGGCACCAAGAACCCTGCCTGATAAAACCAGGCGTCTTTCTTGCGGGCTGCGGAGGGGGGGGGGGGTCCTCCTGATTAGGCACCCTGTTCCCCATGGAGAGCCACCCTCAAAGCTCCAACCACCCCGATTGGGCACCTCCGGACCCTGTACCTGACCCCCCCATTGCCTCAGACTTAAAGGTAACATTATATATTCTATCAGAACAGACTGAATGACAGATAACATAGCACTCCACAAAACTATAGTGTTAGAGTGACAGATATTGTCTCAGTTATTTATTGCAGCCTGAGCTACACATTATATGCCAATCTAAAATCACATACAGTTTCAGACTGAGATACAGTATTTATTCCATAAATGCAAACCGAACTATATGTTCCACAGGAGTTCATACTATTGAACAAGCCTGGGCTCTTTTCTCTAAGTGGTCACCTAATAGAAGCATTGCATAATATGAAGGGTTTTGTTAGGGTAGAGGTAGAGATGTTTCCCACTTGTGGTGGAGTCCAAAGCTGTCGATATGAAATAGTCAGTAATAAATTAAATAAATAACTCAGGGGAAACTTCTTTACCCTGCTTTGACAGCACTTGAGCTGCTGAACATTGTTACATTTAACATCAAGCTAAATGATTAAATGAGGCAGAAACAATTTGAGAGATTTGCTGATAGGATTAGATGAAGTAGGGTTGGAGTAACCTCATTGGAACTACCAGCACTTGGGCAGAAAAGCCTGTCTCTGTGCTGTAAATACTATGTAATTCTGTGTAGAGTGAATCCAGAATGACAAACTAACCCAGAGATTAATGGCTACTGAATGCATCCCACACACAGGCAGTACCAGAGACTGACAGATACTGAACAAAACCCACACTCACAGGCAGTACCAGAGACTGACAGATACTGAACAAAACCCACACTCACAGGAAGTACCAGAGACTGACAGATACTGAACAAAACCCACACTCACAGGCAGTACCAGAGACTGACAGATACTGAACATAACCTACACTCACAGGCAGTACCAGAGACTGACAGATACTGAACAAAACCCACACTCACAGGAAGTACCAGAGACTGACAGATACTGAACTTAACCTACACTCGCAGGCAGTGCCAGAGACTGACAGACATTGAACATAACCTACACTCACAGGCAGTACCAGAAACTGAAAATATTGAACAAAAAGTACACACGCGGACAGTACCTGAGACTGACAGATACTGAACAAAACACACACTCACAGGCAGTACCAGAGACTGACAGATGTTATGTCCATCCCAAATTCACAACAGAAAAAATAACTGAGAGATCCAACAGAAATCCAACACTTACATATAATACCAGTGACTTAAAGGTACAGAATTAATCGCACTCTCAAATATAGTGCATGTGACTGGGATACAGAATGAGTCTATACTGACACATAATACCAGGGAATGACAGATACAGAATGAATCACACAGTCACATACAGCAACAGGGACATTTTGGCACAGTATGAATCTGACAGTCGTGTACAGAAACAGAGGCTGACAGATATCAAATGAAACCCACACACACATACAGTGACACTGAGAGCTATAACATATATGCCACATTCATATATAGTACCAGAGATTGACAGATACAGAATGAATTCCACACACACAAACAGTTCCAGAGCCTTATACATTCAGAGTGAATATGACACTTTGTACCAGAGACTGACCAATGCAGCATGAATCCCACACTCCCACTCAGTAATAGAGACTGACAGATAGCCACAAATAAAGAATGATTCTCATTCTCATGTACAGGACAACAGACTGCTTTGCCACAATGGTGTCTCTAATCTTTGGGCAAACTCAGTGTAATAACAACTCATCTCCATTCCCAGTATTTCTAAATCCCACCTGTCCTCCATAATCTGAACAATTATTGCATGTCGTGTTGACTGTCTGATCTGTAAACTGCACTGGATCACAGATTGCTGACATTTGCTAGCTGAAAGTGAGAACTGCAAAATAGAAGCAGAAATTGGCACAGCCTGTCAGGGTTAATAAACAGGTAATGTGAGGTAATAAACTTTGTAATAAACTCATATTGCTTCACATTTTTATACTGAAAATAAAAGTAATCAATTCTTAATAAAAATGTTTACTATATTGATCTGATATTTGTAAATGTGCCCTGTTATATATTACACTACATTGAGCTGTATTTCTGTCTGATTTTTCAGGATACTATTTGCATTACTTCAACTAAAGAAAACATAACTACACAAAGAACTGAGCACAATGCTGAAAGTTTCACAGCAAACAGTCAAAAGGGAAAGAGATAACATATAGAAAGAAAAAAAGCTAAAATACTGAAAACACTCAGCCAGTCCGGAAACAACTGTGGAGAAGAGAAGCTCGGGTTAATGGTCCAGTTCTGTGACCCTTCTATAGACCTGAAACATTGCTCCTCCCTTCCTCTCTCCACAGATACTGCTGGAACTGCTGAGTGTTTCCAGAATCTTCTGTTATTCAGATTTCTAGCGGCTGCAGTATTTCTCTTTTTGAAGAATAAAACAATCCCTGGGAGGGAATGAAAGTTTACATAAGAAATAAGAGCAGGAGTGGCCACTCTGCCCATCGAAATAGTTCCACCATTCAATAATATAACAGCTGTTCTCCTACCTCAACTCCATCTTACCACACTGGCACAGCCCCCTTGATTCCCTTAATATCCAAAAACCTATCGATTTCTCTTGAATATACACAATGATTGAGCATCCAGAGCTCTCTGGGATAGAGAATTCCAAAGATTCATAACCCTTTGACTGAAAAGAAAATCTCCTCTTCTCAGTCAAATATGACCAAGCCCTTTATACTGAGACTGTAACCCTTCATTCTAGATTGCCCAGCTAGAGGAAACATCCTCCCAGCATTTACCATGTCAAGCCACTGAGCATTTTATCTGCCAGTGAGATTACCTCTCACTCTACTGAGTTCTGGGGAATAGAGGCCTAGTCTATTCAATCTCTTCTCATAGGACAATCCCCTCATCCTAGGAAGCAGCCTAGTGGCACGTCTCTGTACTCCCTCTAAGGAAAGTATATCCTTCCTTAGATAAGGGGACCAAAACTGCACAGCACTCCAAGTGTGATCTCACGCTGTATAATTGCAATAAATACTCATACTCTAATCTCTTTGCAATAAAGACAAACATATCATTTGCTTTCCTAATTGGTTGAGTACCTGCACGTTAACTTTCTGTGATTCCTGGACAAGGACACTCGGGTCCCTCTGAATGTAAACATTTCCCATTCTCTCACTAATTTCAAAAATGTTCTGTATTGCTGTTTTAGATTAGAGATACAGCACTGAAACAGGCCCTTCGGCCCACCGAGTCTGTGCCGAACATCAACCACCCATTTATACTAATCCTACACTAATCCCATATTCCTACCAAACATCCCCACCTGTCCCTATATTTCCCTCCCACCTACCTATACTAGTGACAATTTATAATGGCCAATTTACCAATCAACCTGCAAGTCTTTTGGCTTGTGGGAGGAAACCGGAGCACCCGGAGAAAACCCACGCAGACACAGGGAGAACTTGCAAACTCCACACAGGCAGTACCCGGAATCGAACCCGGGTCCTTGGAGCTGTGAGGCTGCGGTGCTAACCACTGCGCCGCCCTGCCAAAGTGTGTAACTGTACACTTCTCCCCATTATATTCCATCTCTCACATTCTTGCCCACATACTTAGTCTGTCTAAATCCCTTTTTTCCCCCTTTGCATCCTCCTCACAGTTTACTTTGCCACCTCACTTTATATCATCGGCAAACATGGATAACATGACATTCGGTCACCTCATCTAAGTCATTGATACAGAATGTAAATAACTGAGTCCCGAGCACCAATCCTTGCAGTATCCAACTACTTACAGCTTTCCTGCCGAAAATGACTCGGTTATTCCTACTCTCTGTTTTTTGTCTGTTAACTACTACTCAATCTATACTAATATATTATCCCCAAATTGCATGGGACCTACATTGGTGTAATAACCACTTGTTTGATAACTTATTGAATGCTTTTTGAAAATCCAAACAGACTACATCCACTGGTTCCCCTTATCTACCCTGGCAGTTACAACATCAACATATTCTAATAATTTATCATTGACAATTTCCTTTTAATAAATCCATGTTGACTCTGCCCAACCATATTCTGATATTCCACATCACCCTTTACCATGTCTGTAATAATAGATTATAGCATATTCCCCATTGCTGATGTCAGGCAAACTGGCCTCTAGTTCTTTGCTTTCTCTCTCGTTCCTTTCTTGAATAGTGTGGATATGTTTGTTACCCTCCAATTCACAGCTTCCAGAATCCAGGAATTGTTTCTTATAAGGAACGGGAATAGCTGTGGGAAAATGAATCTGAGTAATTCTATTCTGAGTCCACTGTAGGATTCAGGTCAAATAATAATTATCAATAAAAAGGAGTAAAATCAGAGTTCAATTGAACTTTAATTTGAAGGAAATCAGCGTTGGAAATATGTTTATTCAAATTATACACTTCTTGCTTTGGGAAACAAAATTCCTTCGAGACAGCACCCAACTCAGTTCCTATCTTTCAGTTTCTCATCTGAGGAATTTAAGGAATGCCAAACTGTAATGGCTGGGAATCAAACCCGGGCACAGCTGCTTGGAAGGTCATTGACCTGAAACATTAACTCTGTTCTCTCTCCACAGATGCTGCCTGACCTGCTGAGTATTTCCAGCATTTTCTGTTTTTATTCCAGCTGTTTGGAAGGCAGCTATGCTCATTGCTCTAACAGCATCGCTCACATGGAGCAATACATTGAGTCTTTCTGTGGATTTTGGGACTGGGCCGCTGTCTTTTGGTCTCTGATGCTATAATCACAGCCAATAAAATACTCAGCTCAGTTCCAGGTGTTTAAAACTGGTGAACTGAAAGGCGACATGATGTGTCAGGATGTTTCTGAACAGCAATAATCACAATTTTACAACACAGAAAGAGTTCATTTGAACAATTGTGCTGCTCTTTGAACGATCTATCCAATCAGTCCCACCTCCCTGTCATTTTCACATTGCCCTGTAATTTCCCCATCAAATAATGATCCAATTCCCTCAGGAAAGTTATTATTGAATCTGTTTTCACCTCCCTTTTCAAGCAGTACATTTCTGATCATCAGAACGCGTGTTAAAATATCACCTCATCTTCCCCTGATTCTTTTAACAATTCTGTGTCCATTGGTTACAGACCCTTCTGCCAGTGGGAACAGTTCCTCTTCAACCCATTAGAATGTAGAACACAACTATTAAATATTACATTAACATCTCTGCAGCAAGAAGAACGACCCTAGATTTGCTACAAAAACAAGAAAAGCTGGAATCACTCAGCAGGTCTGGCAGCATCTGTGGAAAGAGAAGCAGAGTTAACGTTTCGGGTCAGTGACCCTTCTTCGGAACTGACAAATATTAGAAAAGTCACAGATTATAAGCAAGTGAGGTGGGGGTGGGGTAAGAGATAACAAAGGAGAAGGTGCAGATTGGACCAGGCCACATAGCTGACCAAAAGGTCACGGAGAAAAGGCAAACAATATGTTAATGGTGTGTTGAAAGACAAAGCATTAGTACAGATTAGGTGTGAATACACTGAATATTGAACAGCAGCAAGTGCAAACCTGAAAAAAAACCTGAAAAAAACAGTGGGTAAGCAAACTAAACAAACTAAGATGAAATGAAATAAATGCAAAAAAAGATAGTAAAAAATGTAAAAAAGAATGTATAAAAAAGGAAGAAAAAATAACTAAAAATGAAAGTAAAATGGGGGGCTGTCATGCTCTGAAATTATTGAACTCAATGTTCAGTCCGGCAGGCTGTAGTGTGCCTAATCGGTAGATAAGATGCTGTTCCTCGAGCTTGCGTTGATGTTCACTGGAACACTGCAGCAATCCCAGGACAGAGATGTGAGCATGAGGGCAGGGGGGAGTTTTGAAATGGCAAGCAACCGGAAGCTCAGAGTCCTGCTTGCGGACTGAGCGGAGATGTTCCACAAAGCGGTCACCCAGTCTGCGCTTGGTCTCCCCAATGTAGAGGAGACCACACTGTGAGCAGCGAATACAGTATACTACATTGAAAGAAGTACAAGTAAATCGCTGCTTCACCTGAAAGGAGTGTTTGGGGCCTGGGATAGTGAGGAGAGGGGAGGTAAATGGGCAGGTATTACACCTCCTGCGATTGCAGGGGAAGGTGCCCTGGGACGGGGACGAGGTGGTGGGGGTAATGGAGGAGTGGACCAGGGTGTCGCGGAGGGAACGATCCCTTCGGAATGCTGACAGGGGAAGGGAGGGGAAGATGCGACTGGTAGTGGCATCACGCTGGAGGTGGCGAAAATGGCGGAGGGTGATCCTTTGGATATGGAGGCTGGTGGGATGAAAAGTGAGGACAAGGGGAACCCTGTCACGGTTCTGGGAGGGAGGGGAAGGGGTGTGGGTAGAGGTGCGGGGAATGGGTCGGACACGGTTGAGGGCCCTGTCAACCACAGTGGGGGGAAATCCTCGGTTGAGGAAAAAGGAGGTCATATCAGAAGCACCGTCATGGAAGGTAGCATCATCAGAGCAGATGCGTCGGAGACGGAGAAACTGGGAGAATGGAATGGAGTCCTTACAGGAGGTAGGGTGTGAAGAAGTGTAGTCGAGGTAGCTTTGCCATCCTTTCACGCATCTCTAGTGCCATTCTAGTCAATCTCCTCTGCACTCTCTCTCAGGCCTTGATATCCCTGCTAAAATGTGGAACCTAGAATTAGACACAATGCTCCAGCTGAGGCCGATAACCAGTGAGATTTATAAAGGTTCAGCATAAACTCCTTGTTTGTGACCCGTATTCCTATTTCTGGTTTCTAACCCAATGTCGGCTCTGAGCTGTTGAAACTGCCTGAATAAATATTTCCGCTCAATTTAGAGGCCGGAATGTGAGAAGCTGCTGAGAATAAGAGACCCTCGCAGTCAGGTGTCATTTCCCGGTGGATTTTTCAATAGAAACTGGGGCTGGAGAGAGTCTTTGGGAAATGTAATTCCTGAATGCAGTGAGAGAGTTTGTGATTGGTTGCAGATATAAAACTATTGTGACATCACTGCCAATCACCCAATCACAATCTTTACTTTCTCCCATCCCTCATTAGCATAGAGCTGTGGGATTGTCTATTTAATCCGCACTTGGAAGGGGTTTGGTTTATTTCTGTATCTGAAACTGAAAATGGTAAGGTCCCCCCACCAAGCTGAACTGAGGGGCTGGACCCCTGGGAAACCCCTCGAACTGTATCGGGAAAATTTTCATTTGCTGTAAATGTAAAAATGTAATTGGCATGACAAATGTGAAATGGAAGGGTTGTGAAGCAACTCATGATTGTATTGAAGGAAACTGATCTCCCTTGCAATGTTTGTATTTTTTGGTGCTGTTTGAAACTGTTTGGCAATGTATTTTTAACAGATTTTTATCAATAAAGTATATTTTGGAAATAAAAAAAAGAGAAGAAAGCAGCTCCTAAGAAAGGCGCCAAGAAAACCTTAAATAAACCGTCAACAAAGGGCGGCGAGAAGCGGAGGAAGGAGAGTTACTCCATCTACATCTACAAAGTGATGAAGCAGGTTCATCCCGACACCGGCATCTCCTCCAAGGCCATGAGCATCATGAACTCGTTTGTGAACGATGTTTTCGAGCGCATCGCGGATGAGGCTTCCCGCCTGGCCCATTACAACAACCATCAGCTCCGGGTGATCCAGACCGCCGTGCGCCTGCTGCTGCCCGGGGAGCTGGCCAAGCACGCCGTGTCGGAAGGGACAAAGGCGGTGACCAAGTACACCAGCTCCAAGTAAAACTGCACAATGGACTGAAAAACATCCCAAACACAACGGCTCTTTTAAGAGCCACCAACAATCTCTGAAAAAGCTGCATCCGACATCTCTATGAAATCACTTTAAGACGATGTATAATATAATAACTATCCCACTGCTGTGTTTGTATCTCCTGTTATTAACCGAACACGAACCCATAATCTGATCACCCGCCTTCACTTTTTTTGCTTTAAGATGCTCTTATTCTGGTTTTTCACAGCCCCTGAATGACCGCATTAACAGCTGATTTCAGCGGTAAGGATTAGACCTTAATCCCTTCACTGATTAATCATTTTATTAACAGCAACTCTCCGCAGTGTAACAGCCTGGGATGGGATTATTACAGAGCAAGTTAAGGGCCGTTTGAGGACTTGATCCGGCTTCCTCTTTTCAGAGAAGGACACTGGGCTCTGATTGAAAACTAAACTGTGTATTTCACTTCAGGCCAATGCAGTCCCCACCCGGGACAGTTTGAAAGCGATTGTCGAATGAGTCACAATTTAAATAACATTTTACAAGTTGAATAATACAAAATCAAGAGATGGGACTTTAAATCTTTGACTAAGGATGACATTTATTTTAATCCGCTCCTTTCCGGCAATGAAATTGGCGGGCTTTTTGAAATTGACAAATTCTCTGCTTCTGATGTCGTGGCGGGTAAATCCCGCCCTCTTCTGTTGGTCAGTGACCTGACTGGTGAAGAATATAGGCAAATGGAATTAAGTACCGACCATTGAGGAGAGTTCTCAGTCTTTAAGTAAAGTAAATGCTGCGTAAATTATCCATTTGTGAAAGTATTTGTGAGATTGTGGAAATGTCTGGAGGAAAGACCGGCGGGAAAGCTCGGGCCAAGGCCAAGTCTCGCACCTCCCGGGCTGGGCTGCAGTTCCCGGTGGGCCATAGTGAACTGAGGGGCTGGATCCATGGGGAAACCCCTCGAACTGTAGCCAGAAATTTTTGTTTGCTGTAAAATGTACATGGCATGAGAAATGAAATGGAAGGGTTGTGAGGCAACTCGCTCCTGTATTGAAGGAAACTGATCTCCTTTCTACTCTATGTATTGTTGGACTTGGTGCTTTTTGGAACTGTTTTGTAATGTATTTTTTTTTACAGATTTTAATGAATAAAGTATATTTTGGAAATTAATAAAAGAAAGTCTGGCAGAGGTAAAGGAGGGAAAGGACTGGGCAAAGGCGGAGCAAAGCGGCACTGCAAAGTGCTTCGTGATAATATCCAGGGCATCACCAAACCAGCAATCCGCCGCCTGGCTCGCCGTGGCGGGGTCAAGCGAATCTCGGGTTTGATCTATGAGGAGACTCGCGGGGTGTTGAAGGTTTTCCTGGAGAATATGATCAGGGATGCGGTCACCTACACTGAACACGCCAAGCGCAAGACGGTCACTGCCATGGATGTGGTGTACGCTCTGAAACGGCAGGGCCGCACAACTCGACCCTTTCCAGCAAACACACAACAAAGGCTCTTCGAAGAGCCACCCACCGTCTCACAGAGAGAGCAGTGACCTGGAAACGGGAGATGGGATAGGCTGTTCAGAACTGTCTGGAATAAATCTGTGCTGTGTTCGGGTAGAAAACTGGAATCCCCAAATTTGACATTTCATTTGTAGCAAGGATATGCAGTGGATTTGATTTTCTGAACGGGCTGTGTAAACAGTGCCCGAGACTCTCCAGTTAGTTATTTCCCCAGTCGACACATGCCCTCAGTGAAAAGCCAGATCACTCCTCCAGAATCACTCATTGTTTTCATAGAATTTCAAAATGATTTCGCTGCAATGAGGGAATCCGGGAGTTTTGCAGCAGCCGTTGAATCGGTCACTGGAACCAGACCCACTTGTGATGTTATTTCCCCCGAGACGGTGTTTCCTGCACTGAAACTGACAGGGTTTGTGAAAATCAGTTTCAGCTCAATCATTCAGGGACCTGGAATTCCCGCAGTTTGAGCCCGCGCTCACTTCTGATTGGTCACCCTCTTCCCAGTCGCATTTCTTAACCAATCGCAGAGCCTCGAATTAGGGAAAATGCAGCAAATCATTGGCTTAAATTGTCGAAATTGGCAGAAGCTGTCGCACTGGTTCAGGGAATTCAGCCCTGTTTCTCTACTCTCAAGGCTCAGCCATGCTTGATCTGCGTGGTATTTTGCTTTTATTGCAATGTGACAAGACCTCCAATCCTCTGGAAAACGATGGTCAGACCTGCCACTATTTCTTCCCTGGCTTCATTCAACAGCCTGGGGTACATTTCATCTGGTCCTGATGATTTATCCACATTCAAGGATGCTCATCCCATTAAAACTTCCTCTCTCCTTAAGTTATCACGTCCAATACTTCACACTCCTCCTCCTTAATAACAATATCTGCATCACCCTCTCATTTGAGAAGACAGTAAAGTATTCATTAAGGATATTGGCAACATCTTCCACCCCGATACAAAGGTTACATTTTTGATCTTTTCTGTGCCCTGCTGTTTGCTTAGTTGCCTCTTACTCTAATGTTTTGATGCAACATCTTTGGGTCCATTGTTATTTTGCTTGTCCATGTTCTTTCCTGCTTTCTCTTTGCTCTTCACCGCTGCTCCCAAACGCCTCCATTGCAGTCAAAACACAAGGTGTCAGAAGTGGGATTTGAACCCACGCCTCCCATGGAGACTGCGACTTAAACGCAACGCCTTAGACCGCTCGGCCATCCTGACCGCCTACTGGCTATTATTAATGCTAAGGAAATTAACCATTCTTTGTGAAAGTATTTGTGAGCTTGAGGAAATGTCTGGAAGAGGAAAGACCAGCGGGAAAGCTCGGGCCAAGGCCAAGTCTCGCTCCTCCCGGGCTGGACTGCAGTTCCCGGTGGGCCGTGTTCACAGGCTCCTGAGAAAGGGTAACTATGCTGAGCGTGTGGGTGCCGGAGCCCCGGTCTATCTGGCTGCTGTGCTCGAGTATCTGACCGCTGAAATCCTCGAGCTGGCCGGCAACGCGGCCCGGGACAACAAGAAGACCCGCATCATTCCCAGACACCTGCAACTGCCCGTCCGCAACGACGAGGAGCTCAACAAGCTGCTGGGAGGGGTGACTATCGCTCAGGGCGGGGTGCTGCCTAATATCCAGGCCGTGCTGCTGCCCAAGAAAACCAGCGCTCAGAGCTCCCAGAAAAAGTAAAGCGGCCAAAATGTCATCTAATAAACCAAAGGCTCTTTTCAGAGCCACCCACAGTCTCTGTGAAAGGACTGGTTACTGTCAGGAGGGAATCAGTGATGGAGTTATTGTAACAGTGGATTGACCTGTTTCACATCTGTCCAGGTGTCTTTTCAGTTCCCTCTCTGGATTTCGCTCTGTTTCTCTGCTCACACATCTCCCCCTCCAGTTAAGTGAAGAACTGAACTACAGGGTGTAGAATCAACAATTTAATAAATCCCGCTGCCTTCGATTTGATAAATCCCGAGATTATCCCGGTACATTAACGGGAACTGGTTCGGAGCTGATGAATTAATTTAATAATGGAAGTGTCCGGGTTAATTCTCTGTTTTTCATTTGGACAGTTTGAATTGTGTTTTTTTTTCTCTCTGGTGATCTGAGCACCGCTTCTCAATGAGAATCTGCTCCCAGAACAGAGTAAATGCAGGAAGAAAGAGGCCATTCTCGGGCTGTGTGTTTCTCTCCTAACCTGATCTGTTTAGACCGCACTGTTCCCAGAGGACGGAATCAGTGAGAGTTGTGCACACACAGGAGCTGAGTCCACTGCAGCGCTTTAAGATGTACCTTCTCCCCGGCCCTCCCTCTTCTCCGGACACAAAGTTGTTTGTTCCCCCGGCGACGGGATAGAGTCGGGGATTCTCTCCCCGCAGTGTCAGTGGCTGCAGCCCCGGGGAACTGGCAGTTTCAGTCAGAGTGACCGAGCTACCTTACAGGACTCTCCCCCTGAATTTGTGAACTGAGACTACACCGAACACATCTCCAGTTAGAGTGAGGGCCGGACATCCTTCTGTTTTATTACAGAGAGTGGGGAAAGGGCTGGTGGAGGGGATGTCAGCGAGTCACCAGGGATCCTGGATTTACTCCAAATCATTTCCATGTGGAATCTGCAGGCGGGGCCGGGACAGGGATCATTTGATCAGGGGATCAGCTCTTTCCTGAGAGATGTGGGTGGCTCTGAGAAGAGCCTTTGTGTTCAGATGTTTACAAGTTTCCCGCGCTCTTTCACTTCTTTCCAGACCCTGCTTTCTGAGCCTTCGCTGCTTTCGGCTTGACCTTGCTCTTCCATGTCTGCACTTTCTTCAGCGCCTTTCCGCCCGCCGCACTCTTGCCTTTTTTGACCTTCTTCGCAGGAGACTTTTTCTGAAGCGCTGCTTTCTTCACCGCCTTATTTGGCGTTGCCGCCGCCTTGCTGCTCGTTTTCTTGGCTGTTACTTTCTTTGTTGTCACTTTCTTGGCTGCTGGTTTCTTCACCAATGATTTCTTGTCTGCTGGTTTCTAACGAAGGATTTCTTGTCTGCTGGTTTCTTCACTAAAGATTTCTTGGCTGCTGATTTCTTCACTAAAGATTTCTTGTCTACTGGTGTCTTCACGAAAGATTTCTTAGCTGCTGGTTTCTTCACTAAAGATTTCTTGTCTGCTGGTTTCTTCGCTAAAGATTTCTTGGTTGCTGGTTTCTTCACTAAAGATTTCTTGTCTGCTGGTTTCTTCACTAAAGATTTCTTGTCGGCTGGTTTCTTCGCTAAAGATTTCTTGTCTGCTGGTTTCTTCACTAAAGATTTCTTGTCTGCTGGTTTCTTCACCTTCTTTCCCACTTTTCCCTGGGTTTTCCTTCTTGCTGATTTTTTAAGGAGCCGGAGGCTCCCTGTCCCTTGCTCTGCACCAGGGAGCCTTTGTTCACATTCCTCTTGATACTTTGCTTGATCTGGGTCCTGAGCTTCTCCACATCGACACCGCTGCTACCCAGAGCCTTCTTTATGGCGGCCAGGGACATCCCCTTGCGATCGCTGAAAGCCGGCACAATCTTGAGGATCTGTTCGCCCAACGGGAGACCGGCTGGCTTGTTCCGGGGAGCCGCCGCCTTCTTCTTGGGGGTCTTGACTTGGGCGGCGGCGGCGGCTGGAGGAGCCGTTTGGGCGGCTGCACGATCGGTCATGTCCGGGACTCTGCACAAATTCTCTCTGTCAATGTGAACTGGGTCAGAAATGAAGCCGGTGATGGTGGCACAGAGCAACTTAAAGGCAGAGAGAGGACGGGGCGGAGACAAGCTGCTGTCAGCTCCCGGCTCCTGCTGTCTCTCTGTGTTTCTCTCTCCTCACAAACTCTCCAATTCCATTGAAATTCAGACACTCCAGACTTCCAGACTAGATCTTTCCGGTCTCTCACTCCAGTATGTTTGCTGTTGAAAAGCTTTCACTAGGATTGAGGACTCCATTTTCCATTTCACCTGGTTTTATTGCTGCACTGACCGCCCTCTCTCACCCCTCGCTGACATGTTCTCTACTTTTCAACTGAAATCTTGAAATTAAAAAAAATGATCCCGAATTCCCACTTTGGGGCTGAGCAGGGAGCAGGGCGGTTCTTTGACTGGAAAATCATTTGATTTTACACAAGAATGACTCTGAAATCCGGCGATGAGAGCGGACCCACAAACACAGTGGCTTCAGACTAACCCGCCCTCCCCTTTAATACAATCTCTCTTCCACAATATTCACATCTGCATATTCACAGGACAAACTGTTCCCTGAATGTAGAGTTCCCAGGACAGGTTTTCCTCTCCGCTCGGTCTGTGCTGCGGATTCTCGGGGGTGAGTTGTATTTTCTCAGCTCAGTCAGTGTCAAACAGTCTGGGGCCGGCGCTCCGAATATTGTCTATTAACCAGAGTCCGCTACAAGAGCCAATCACAGTTGTGACTTTTTTTATTCATTCATGGGATTTGGGTGTGAGTCCAGAACCAGGGGTCATAATCTAAGGATACGGGGTAAACCTTTCAGGTTGTCCTTTCTCTCTCTGCCCCTCTCTCTCTGCCGACACCCACCCCCGGTCTCCTCTCTCCCTCTTACTCTCCTCTCTCTCTCTCCCTCTCTCTGACAGTTGCAGAGAGCGAGAACTCTCAGCTTTATGGTTAGTCTTTGTTAAAAAATCGCAGCCGTCAGTTTCACAGCTGACAGGTGCTTTGAGCAGAGACAGCACTTCCGAAACTCGGACAAGCTCGGGTTTTTCTGGAGGGCTTTTAAATGAAATCAGAACTGCCGGAAAGCTCCGAACTTGTCCGAGGTTCTGAAACGTTGTCTCTGCTCTCAGGACCTGTCAGCTGTGAAACTGACGGCTGCGATTTGATTGAAAGTCAGACTGGTCTGGAAGAAGAAGCCAATGGGAAATTTCTCATCCCTGAAATTATCAGTCACGGACCGAACTGTTTTAACGTGGACACTGGTGTCCATGTACAGACATGTTGCCAACCCTTGTTCTTCACACAGACTTACCAATCACACACTGATCAACGCCAACAAATAATTTGACTTTTTTATTGAAGACTGACAATACTATATACAATTTACAGGAGAGTATTACAGGCACATCTTACCGGGGATCATCCCATCTCCTACTCTGTCACATACTGTATGACATCACTTCCTGAAGTGATGATGCACACACGAGTTACCAATTCCTTGAAACAAAGAGTAGGCATAAATGGGCCATTTTCTCATTGGCAGGATGTGACTGGTGGAGTGCCACAAGGATCAGTGCTTGGGGTTCAATTATTTACTATCTATATTAATGACATGGAGGAGGGGGCAGAGTGTAATATATCCAAATTTGCTGATGATACAAAAATAGGTAGGGCATGTTGTCATGAAGACATAAGGAATCTCCAAGGGGATATAGATAGGTTGAGTGAGTGGGCAAAAACTTGGCAGATGGAGTTTAATGCAAGAAAGTGTGAGGTCATACACTTTGGTAGGAAGAATCAAAATGCAGACTATTATATAAATAGACAGAGACTCCAAAAAAGAGGGATCTGGGTGTTCTTGTGATTGAAACACAAAAAGTTAGCATGCAGGTGCAGCAAGTAATTAAGAGGGCAAATGGAATTTTGGCCTTTTTTGCTAGGGGGCTGGAGTTTAAAAATAGGGAAGTCTTGTTAAAGCTGTACAGGGTGTTGGTGAGGCCACACCTGGAGTGCTGTGTACAGTTTTGGTCCCCGTATTTAAGAAAGGATATATTGGCATTGGATACAGTCAAAAGAGATTCACTCGGCTGATTCCTGGGAGAAAGGGGTTGACTTATCAAGAATGGCTAACAAGTTAGGCCTTTATACATTAAAGTTTAGAAGAATAAGGGTGATCTTATTGAAATGTATAAGATTCTGAGGGGGCTTGACAGGGTAGATGTTTCCACCAGTGGGGGAATCTCAAACTAGGTGACATAGTTACAGAATAAGGGGACAGTCATTTAAAACTGAGATGCAAAGGAATTTCTTCTCTCAGAGGGTAGTGAATGTCTGGAATTCTCTACCCAGAGAGTTGTGGAGGCTAAATCACTGAAAGCATTTAAAGAGGAGGTAGATAGATTTTTGAAATATTGGGGAGTTGAGGGCTATGAGGAGCTGGCACGAAAGAGGAGTTGAGGTCTGGGGCAAATCATCCCTGATCTTATTAAATGGTGGGGCAGGCTTTGGGGACTGAATGGCCTACTCCTACTCCTATTTCTTATGTTCTTATAAGGGGGCTACAAAGAGATGTAGATCGGTTAAGTGAGTGGGCAACAACCTGGCAAATGGAGTAAAATGTGGGAAAGTGTGAAATTGTCCACTTTGGCGGGAAGAATAAAAAAGAAGCATATTAACTAAATGGTGGGAGATTGCAGAGCCCTGAGATGCAGAGGGATCTGGGTGTCCTCGTGTATGAATCGCACAAGGTTAGTATGCAGGTACAGCACGTAATTAGGAAAGCTAATAGAATGCTCGTGTTTATCGCGAGGGGAATTGAATACAAAAGTAGGGAGGTTATGCTTCAGCTATACAGGGCATTGGTAAGACCACATCTGGAGTACTGTCTACAGAACTAGTCTCCTTATTTAAGGAAGGATGTGAATGCATTGGAGGCAGTTCAGAGAAGGTTTACTGGACAAATACCTGGAATGGTGGGCTGTCTTACAAGGAAAAATTGGACAGGCTTGGCTTGTATCCACCAGATTTTAGAAGAGTAAGAGGCAACTTGATTGAAACACATAAGATCCTGAGGGTCTTGACAGGGTGGATGTACAAAGGATGTTTCCTCTTGTGGGAGAATCTAAAATTAGGGGTCACTGTTTAAAAATATGGGGTCGCCCATTTCAGACAGAGATGAGGAGAATTTTTTTCTCTTAGAGGGTTGTGAGTCTTTGCAGTTCTCTTCCTCAAAACACAGTGGAAGCAGAGTCTTTGAATATTTTTAAGGCAGATGTAGATAGATTCTTGATAAGCAAGGGGGTGGTCAGGGGTAGCTGGAAATGTGGGTCATCAGTTCAGCTATGAAATTATTGAATGGCGGAGCAGGCTGGAAGGGCCGAGTGGCCTACTCCTGCTCCTAATTCATATGTTCGTATGCTTGTATGTTTGTATAAAGCCCAAGATGCCATATATTTTACTACTACTCTCTCAATATGCCCTGCTACCTGCAAAGATCGATGCACATGCATCCCCAGGTCCCTCTGTCCCTGAACACTCTTTAGAACTGTGCCATTAAGGATACATTGCCTCTCCCTATTCCTTCTGTCAAAATGCATCACCTCACACTTAACAGTATTAAATTCCATCCGTCACCTCTCTGCTCATTCTGCTAGCCTATCTATGTCCTATTGCAGGCGGTTCATATCATCCTCACTGTTTGCCTCACCTCCAAGTTTGGTATTGTCAGCAAATTTTGAGATTCTGTTCCGTATTCCAAGATCCACATATTTTATACATAGCAAGAAAAGCAGTGATCCCAGCACTGACCCTCGGGGAACACCACTGTCGACCATCCCCTAGTCTGAAAAGAAACCATTTACTACAACTTGCTTGTTTCTGCCCTTAATCCAATTTTTTAACCAATTGGACACTGACCCTCCTATTCCATGAGCCTCAATTTTGTTAACCAGCCTTTTATGTGATACCTTATCAAATGCTTTCGTAAAATCCATAGAAACAACATCCACTGCATTTCCTTCATCAAACTTCTCTGCTCCTTCATCAAAAAATTCAATTAGATTAGTGAAGCATGATCTGCCTTTTACAAATCCATGCTGGATATCCTTAACTAACTCAAACCTCTCTAAATGTCCATTGATATTTTCCCTGATTATCATTTCTGAAACCTTACCCAGCATTGTTGTTAAATTAACTGGCATGGAGTTGCTTTGACTGTCCTGACACCCTTTCTTGAATAAGGGTGTCATTTGCCACTCTCCAATCCCCTTATCCAGGGAAGATTGGAAGATTATGGCAAGCCCTTCCTGGAGGAGTTTAGACATGCAAGGACTCAACTACCAGCAAGCGTAGAAAGCAAGACCCAGGCTCAGGGCCTTCAGTTTCCCCTGGAGGGGAGTCGGAGAGGCAGCGGATCCTGTGAGGAACCACAGTTCAGGAAAGATGAGAAGGTCATTGTGAGGGGACAGAGGAGATTAAGTTCAAGGTTTCCCAGCTTATAAGCAAGTGCAGAGACAAGGAACGGTGCTGGGGCAAATAATAGGAAGCTGTGATCGGTTGGAAGGCAGGAGTGATTAAATGACAGAAGAGATGATGGTGCAAGGCAAAAGTCAGGGAAACAACAAGTAACATTTGGCCGGCACAGATACCAGGAGTGGGGTTTGAACACACACAGACATATATTCATTGGATTTTAAGTCCAACACCTTAACCACTCAGCCCTCCTGGTTCATTAACCCGTTGCTGAAAATGAAATTTAATGTGATCCGGGTGACATCTGGCCTTTTACAATATACAATTATGACTCCTCTCCCATGCTAAATTGGACCCTTCATTACTTATGAACCTCAATTGGATCACCCCTCAGTCTAGGTTTCTCTAAGGTGTAGGGTCCCAACTCTTTTAGTCTAACTTGATAACGAAGATGTCTTACACTGGGAATTAGTTTAATGTCTCTCCTCTGTACCCTGTCAAAAGCGTCAATAGCACCCATCATGTGAGGAGACCAAGACTGGATACAATATTCCAAGTGAGGCCTGACCAAGGTTTCATAAAAGGACAAATTCGGGACATCTCAGATACTGAAGGAGTCCGTGTCCAGAAGCAGCAAGACCTGGACAACATTCAGGCTTGGCCTGCTAAGTGGCAAGTAACATTCACACCACATAAGTACCAGGCAATGACCATCTCCAACAAGAGAGAATGTAACCATCTCCCTTTGACGTTCAACAGCATTACCATCGCTGAATCCCCCCCACCATCAACGTCCTGGGGGTAACCATAGACACAAGCTTAACTGGACCATTCATATAAATACTGTGGCACCAAAGGTAAAACAGACAGTGAGAATTCTGCAATGAATAATTCAGCTCTCGGCACGAGGTGAAATGCTCATTAGGAGAGCTGGAAAAATGGACTGGTCAGGTGTGCAGAAAAGTGGCAAATGGAATTCAACTTGGAGAAGTGTGAGGTGATGCCTTTGGTGAGGTCAAACACGGCAAAGGAATACACAATTAATGGGTGAATACTGAGAGGTGTAGAGGAAGTGAGGGACCTTGAAGTGAATGTCCACAGATCCCTGAAAGTAGCAGGACAGGTTGATAAGTTGGTTCAGAAGGCTTATGGAATCCTTTCCTTTATTAGCCGAGGTATAGAATATCAGAGCAGGGAGGTTATGCTGGAACTGTATCAATCATTAGTTAGGCCACAACTTCAGTTCTGTGTGCAGTTCTGGTCACCTCATTACAGAAAGGATGTAATTGCACTCGAGAGGTTACAGAGGAGATTTACGAGGATGTTGCCAGCTCTGGAAAAATGCAACGATGAGGAAAGATTGGATCGGCTGGGGTTGAATAGAGGAGGCTGAGGGGAGATTTGATTGAAATGTATAAAATTGTGAGGGGTCTGGATAGAGTGGATGGGAAGGGTCTATTTATCTTAGCAGGGAGGTCAATGACTAAGGGGCATAGATTTAAAGTGATTCGTTGAACGATTAGAGGGGAGATGTGGAACCGTTTTTTCACCCAGAGGGTGCGAGGGGTCTGAAACTCACTGCCTATAAGGGTAGTTGAGGCAGAAACCCTCAACTCATTTAAGAGGAGTCTGGATGTGCACCTCAAGTACCTGAACCTGCAGGGCTACGGTCCAAATGCTGGACAATGGGATTCCGCTGGGTTGCCCGATTTTTGGCCTGCCTGTGCTGTAAACTTTCTATGTTCAATGATTCTATGCAGACACAATGGGCCGAATAGCCTCCTTCTGCACTGTAATAATTTTGTGATTTTTGACTCTCCAAAACTTGTCCACCATCTACAAGGCACAAGCCAGGATGAGTGCAGCTCCAACAATACTCTAGAAACTCGACACTGTTCAGGACAAAGCAGCTGCCTTGATTGTCACCCCATTCACCACCTTAAACATTCACTCCCTTCATCACTGATGCACAGTGGCAGTAGTGTGTACCATCTACCAGATGCACTGCTGCAACTCACCAAGGCTCCTTCAAAAACACCTTCCAAACCGAAGACCTCCACCACCTTGAAGGACAAGGGCTGCAGATGCATGGAAACACCACCATCTGCAAGTTCCCCTTCAAGTCACACACCATCTGATCTGCAACAATATCGCTGTTCATTCACTGATGTTGGGTCAAAATCCTGGATCTCCCTTCCTAACAGCACTGTGGGTGTACCTACACCACATGGAGTGCAGCAATTCAAGAAGGCAGCTCACCGCCATCTTGTCAAGGACAATTAGGGATGGGTAACAAATTCTGGCCTTGCCAGTGTCGCTCACATCCCATGAAAGAATATGCCCCATCTTATATGCAATTATCCTCTGAATGCAGCCCAACCCTCTATTTGCTCCAACTATCACTTCACAGCATTGCTGCTGTAACTTTAGAGATCTGTGCACTAGAACATCCAGATCTCTGCTCAAAATTATTTTCTTTTTTCCACCTGCTTTAATGTTTTTCCCTGAAGGGTGTATGAATGTTGAGCATTCGCCCTGTCCACATGAATAACACTGCACTTACCCAAATTAAACATCATTTACCAGTCATGAACCCAATCTCCCAACACATTAAGATCAGCCTGAAACAGTCGAGCATCGTCTACAGTCTGAACACTCGCACAGATCTTCAAATCATCTGTCAATTTACAGATGGTGCCCCCTACACCTACATCCAGATCATTAATAAAAATAATAAAGAGCAACAGACCCAACACCGATCCCTGTGGGACACCACTGGTAACTGGTCTCCAAACAGATCCAGATCCATCTGTAACTACTTTCTGCCTACGTCATGCCAGTCAGTTCCCAATCCAGATCAATATATTACCACTGATACCAGGGACTTTAATCTTATAGAGAAGCCTCTTGTGTGGAACCTTATCAAAATCTTTTGGCTGCGATCCGCTAATTGAGCACAGGCCGGGGATAAGGCCTAAGCCTGTCCTGCTCTGTGTGTGGGTCTCAGGAAGGCACAAGGTGAGATCAGCTCACTGAGCACAGGCCCTTCCTGCTCTATATAGTGCTCAGTACCTCACCAAATGAGAATAACTAACACACCACAGGCCAGGGAGCCTCGGCCCATCCTCCCCTGATTGTGGTTCAGTGCCAACCAGGTCAGATCAGCTAATTCAGCACAGGCTGGAGGTGGAAGCTGGATCTTTCCTGCTCTGGGGGCTCCGTACCATACCAGGTGTGATGAAGTAAAATACCACAGGCCGGGGATGGAGCCTGGGATTTTCCTGTTCTGTGTGGGGCTCTGTACAACACCGTGTGAGATGAACTATCATCCCTCAGGCTGAGGAAGGAGCCTGGGCCCATTCTGTTCTGTGTGGCTCCTACAACATTGGGTGGGTTCAGTTAACTCAACACAGGCCATGAATACAACCAGGCCCTTTCCTGCTCCATGTGGCTCAGTATCACACCAGGTGACGTCAGCTAACACAGCCCAGGTGGGGCTGGGGCTGGAGCCTGGGCCTGTCCTGCTCTGTGGGCTCAGTAACACAGCCCGTAAGATGAACTTTTTTCAAAAGACTTCAGTGTATTTAACTCTGTGTCCAACACTGTGTTTATAAAGAGTGTAATTTATTGACTGGTCTCTTGGATCTTGGAGCAAACAGGGTGACAGACAGAGGTCTGTTTGCAGAGGGTTTGGGGGTGAGCTCTGATTCCTAACCCTTTCTGGATTGTGAGGAATAAAGAATGAATGAGAGAGAGAGAATGTGGGAGAAGGGATGATGGAAGAATTTGTTTGTGAACCTGATTAAAAGTGGCTCAAACGCAAGATAATATTAAGATATCAAGAGCAGAACATTAACATAATCTGAGTTCCACGATCTGGTCGGGTCCCATTCCCCTGAAGTGAGGAATGAACGGGTGGGGAAATTCCACCTGGAGTTATATTTGTCTCCAATGAAGATGAGTTCACAGTGAGGATGGAATAGCTCAGTTGGGAGAACACTAGATTGAAGAACCAGGATACAATCCCTGGTTTCATCAGTTTTAATTTGGTGTCTCCATCAGTTTAAGTAGAGAGAATCAGAGGGGAGATTTTCCACTCTTGACCCCATGGGCTGAATTTTAAACTAACGGTGCGGCTCTCGGCAGAGGCACCGGAAGCGGGTGTCGTCACCACACGAGTGAAATGTGGCCGACCGACTCCGATCACGGAGCAGCCGACAAATTAATGAAGGGGAGGCGTGGGGCCTATGTAAACAAGGACCAGAGGCAGGGAACGAGGTGCCGATGGCACTGACATCTGACACAACGGCAGGTGCTGGCACCATATTTAAAGGGCTGCCAGCCCTGCATTCACTGCTGCCTGGTTTAAAGGAGTGTCTTCCTGAGAGCCCTCTGCTGTCCCAGGACCAGTTCTGCTGCCTCTGATGCCCCAGGACCCGTTCTGCTGCCTCTGTTGCCTGACGGGTAAGGAGCTGAATGTGAGCCTGCAGTGAACATGGTGCCACGGTTTAGCGATGCCTCCCTGCAGGTTCTCCTCCAGGTGGCAAGAGAAAGGTGCAAGAACCTCTTCCCCAGGGATGGGAGGTGGAGACCTGTCCACCTGACCAAGCAAAGCTGGCTGGAGATAGTAGGGGAGGTCAGCAGCCATGGGTTCACCCCCAGGACATGGATCCAGTGCAGGAAGTGGGTCAATGACCTGATCCAGGTTGCTCAGGCGACAACTCAAAACACTTTGGACCCTTTGGACATTGCATGTGGCAGAGTGAGAGGGAATGTTTAGTGGAAAGGGAGTGACCACCCAGTCATGTGTACTGGGGAAGGGCAGCAGGAGAGGCACACGTCAGTCATTATATAACCTCACACAGTCCCTCGAGAGGGGCCGCATGCAGGAGGCATATGTGTGTCCACATCATGGACTGCTGGACTATCACCATCAGAGATGTTGGGCTTGTCCCCGCTGGGAGACTAACTTTGTTCATCATTGTGTCTGCAGGAGAAGACATCCCACAATTGGAAAGAGCGTGTCAAGACTGGCGGTGGAGTGCCTTATCTCCGTGTCCTCATCCCGATGGAGGAGGAGGCCATGGAACAGGCAGGGCAGCAAAGCAGCAGCTCCATAGCTGATGGAGAGACAGGGGCATCTACCCAAGAGAGTGAGTGAACATCTCCTGGGGCACAAGGGAGCATCCGCTGCAAAGGAGCCACACTGCTCATCTGTTCACCACTGCATCAATGGAGCTGCACAGTAGGGGTGGTTGGAATGTCACGATGGGCAGACCGTAACCCTTCAATGTCCCTGTTTTCTCATGAAGGCCCGGATGAACGACAAAAGCAAAGCGCTGGAGAGACTGGGAGACAGCCGGACACGTCTGAGGAGGAGGAGGGAGCCTCAGATGGTGCACCATCACATCATTCCCCTGCACCCTCCACCAGAACAGAAACGCTCACGCAAACTGATGAGCACATCACAGACAGGCCCGGGCAGCTGACGGAGGCTGTGACAGCCGAGGCCACTGACAGTTGGTGGTCTGTGGGAGGCCAGGCCCACACTGAGCCTCAGGCTGATGACATGCCTCGGGTGTCACCAGCAACACGGGAAATACCGCAGCTGCAGCGAGAGGTCAGGTAACATCTGGCAGAGTTGCCGGAGGCTATGTGTACCCAAACAAGGATGGTGGAGGAGTCCATCCAGGCCTTGGGTGCTGCACTGTCTCTGATGGGGGTGTGTCTGGCTTCCTCCATTGAGAGATTGGTGACTCTCATGGAGAGCCAGATCCAGCCGACCAATCAGTGGCTGCCAGAGATGTTCGCAGACCTGCACTCCATCACTTTGTCCATGAGCTCCATCCAGCGGTGACAAGGTGAGAGGGGGGACGAGGCACCTGAATTCTCCACCAGGTCCACATCCCTCTCAGGTCAGCAGGGAGGTTACAAGTGTGTCTTATAAGGGGGAGGAGCAGCTGGCTGCTACATCTGGGGTCTCCTCTCAGGGTGCTCCTGGTGTGGACAGTAGTTGGAACGTCCCTCTGCCAGTGACACCAGTGATGCCAGTGCCTCCATCATCCTCGATGACAGAGGGGGGTCCCTGTACCTGTGCAGGAGGCCCTCAGTGTGCCGGGGCCCTACAGGCCTTAGGCAGCCAGAGGACGGCCACCAATGTCATCCCAAGCCATGGGGCAGCAAGGTCAGCAGCCTGTCTCCACCTCAGCTGCCAGAGCAGGGGGAGCACCACGTAGGAGCACCCTGAAAAGATTTCAGAAGAGCACCTAGATTCACTGAGGGGTTCACGGGTGAATGTACATTCCAGATGGATAGGGTTGTGTTTGGTGTCACACAGAATAAAGAAATGATGTTCTCTCACTATGTCTCCTTCCTATTGTTGATGCCCTTTGGGACTTCATTTAAACCCTTCCTCCCAAGGGGCTGGAAGTGAGGGACCAAGCCCTGAGTTCACAAAGCTTCGGCCTTGCCAGTGTGCGATGTGTACCTGGGCGCTGTAGTATAGAAGGAAAGAGGTGACAACAGGGCTGTTTAAAGCTAAGGCTTTATTGCCTTGGTTCCAGAAGGTGGTAAGGCTCAAAGGAAACGTGAATGTATAAGGGTGTCTCGTGTCTCCCTTGTGCCTGAGGTCCTTCATCTGGCACTGCCTGAGCAGCATCCTCCTCCACATCCTCAGCATCAGAGGAGACATCACACTCCATGACATCCTCACTAGTCAACACCTCACCCCTCTGTAGTGCCAGATTGTGCAGTTCACAGCAAACCACCATGATATACGAGACCCTCGCCGGGACATACTGAAGGACTCCACTGGAACAATCCAGGCGCTTCAATCTCATCTTCAGGAGACCAATGGCCTCATTGATGGTCACTCGGGTTGACCCGCAGCAGGTGTTGTACCTCTCCTCTGCATCCTTGTGTGGATTCCTTGCAGGCGTCAGTACTCATGTCCTCACTGGGTTGCCCTTGTCTCCAAGGATCCATCTCAGAAAGCGCATGGGGCCACGGAAAGGTTCTGGCACCTGGGAGTGCCTTGGTATGCAGGCGTTGTGGCTGCTTCCCGGGATTTGTGCACACACCTGTAGGATCCATTTGTGATGGTCACAGACCAGTTACACACTGAGCAAATGGAAGCCCTTCCTGTTGAAGGCTGCTGGCTGGTCTGCAGGAGCCATGATGGTCACATGGGTGCATTCGATGACACCCTACACCTGGGGGAATCCAGCGATGGCCCCAAATCCTATAGCCCTCTTAGCGTGACTGTTTGGATCGATGTGCACATAGTCACCGGCCCTCCTGAAGAGGACATTGGTGACCTCCTTGATGCACTGATTCACCACAGACTGTGAGATTCCACACATATCTCCAGTGGATCCCCGCAATGATCTGGTCATCCAGAAGCTCAGTGGCACAGTGACCTTCAGTGACACCGGCATCAGGTGCCCACCAAGTCCCATGGGGCACAGCTGCATCATGGCAGAGAGATCAGTGACAACCTCCGTGGAGAGGTGCAGTCTGTGGAGACACTGTCACTCGGACATCTGCAGGTAGTTGAACCTTGGCTGACGTGTTCCTCTGCCCCCTTCTCCAGCCTCCTGTTCGAGGCTGGCCTTCCTGTGGGCCCCCAAGCTGCTGTGGTGTCCCTGCTGTTGCCTGCCCTTCCCTCCCTCCCTCTCTACTCCTCCTCAATGGGAGCCTCGAATCCAGGGTGAATGAGGCCCATGACAGGTTTCCCCTCCCTTAGTGCAAGGCCTTCACAGTAAACAACACCCAGCCACATTTACCTCACTCTTTACCCACTCACATTTACCCTCATTGAGGTGGCACTGCCTCAATGGCACCCTGGTGTAGCTCCCCCTGCAGAGCTGGCACATTGGCCCCCACTCCTGACAGTGATTCCGGATGCCCTTTCCCCCTCCACCCTTGCTGCCAAGTTACGCTACCTCACCAGACAGCTTCCCAGTGAAGCCAACACTCAGCTCCCACCTCCCAGTCACCTCCTTTAACCAGGCGAGGCTCTGAAGCCCCGTGGTTCCCGTGTGCTATTAGTTCAATTGGATCCAGTGAATAAAATTGCTGACAATTGGACTCATAAATACTTGAAATGCCTTCTTGCCGTGTGGATGTGCGACGTCTGCCCTCCATGTCAGCCGCCGACAGAAAAATCCGTTCCAATGTCTTCCATCCCAATTGGCCATTCTCAATAAAGTGTCAGGAATGAAGGTCAGAGGAACAGACCAGGCTGGAAACACAGAAAGAGCGAGGAGAAGCTGGTGTGAAAAACAGAGATTAAACAACAGGCTTGTTCAGTTGGTTTGCGTCTGGTGTTTAGAATACCCGGAATCTGGGTTCACTTCCCTTCCAACTCAGCGAATTGTATCAACATTATGTTCATAAAACCATAGAATGATACCCAAAGAAGGAGACCATTTGGTCCATTGTGTCAGTGCTGTCTCTTTGGTTGTGCTATCCAATTAGTCCTGCTGCTCAGCTTTTTCCTGTAATCTGTACATTTTTCCTTCCAGTATTTATCCCAATTGCTTTTCAAAGTTACTACTGAATCTGCTTTCAAGTCCTGATCAGACAGTGCATTCCAGATCACAACACATCACTGTATAAAAAATCATTCCTCATTTCGCCTCTGGTTCTTTTCTCAATCACCTGATAAATACATCCTCTGGTTACTGACCCTTTTGCCACTGGAAACAATTTCTCCTTATTTAACTTATTGAAAACCTACTTGATGATGTCACATACTGGACTGCCAGTAAAACTGAAGCCCATGGAATAAAAGGGACAATGACAGCATGGTTATGAAGTTTACAGACTGATAGGAACATAGAAGCAGGAGTAGGCCATTCAGCCCATCGAGACCACCCCACCATTCAATATGATGATGATTGATCATCCACTTCAATGCCTTTTTCCCACATTATCTCCATATCCCCGATGTCATTTGTATTTAGAAATCTGTCAATCTCTGCTTTAAACATACTCAATGACTGAGCTTCCACAGCTCTCTGGGGTAGAGAATTCCAAAGATTCACAACCTACTGAGTAAAGAAATTTCTCCTCGTCTCTGTCCGAAGTGGCTTTCCCCTTCTGTTGAAATTGTGTCCCCTGGTTCTCGATTCCTCAACCGGAGGTAAAACTTCATCTACCCTGTCTATCCCTTTAAATATTTTGTAAGTTTCAATGAGATCACCTCTCATTCTTTGAAACTCTAGAGAATAGAGGCCCAGTTTCCCCAATCTCTCTTCATAGGACAGTCCTGCCATCCCGGGAACAAGACTGGTGAACCTTCATTGCACTCCCTCTATGGCAATGATATCCTTCCTAAGGTAAGGGGACCAAAATTGCACACAGTATTCCAAACTGCAGACCAACCAAGGTTATATACAATTGAAGCAAGACTTCACTACTCCTGTACTCAAATCCTCTTGTGATAGAGGCTAACATATCATTAGCCTTCCTAATTGCTTGCTGCACCTGCATGTTAGCTTTCAGTCACTTATTGACAAGGACACCCAGGCCCCTTTGTCCATCTACACTTTCTAATCTCTTACCATTTAAGAAATAACCTGCACATCTGTTCCTCCTACCAAAGTGGATAACCTCACATTTTTACACATTATATTCCATGTGCAACTTTCTTGTCCACTCACTAAGTCTGTCCAAATCCCCTTGAAGCCGCTTTGCATCTTTCTCACAACACACATTCCCACCTAGTTTTGTGTCATCTGCGAACTTGGAAATACTACATTTGGTCCCCACATCCGAATCATTGATATATATTGTGAACAGCTGGGTCACAGTGTGGTGGTGAACAGTTGTATTTCTGTCTGGAGGAAGGTTTACAGTGGGTTCCCCATGGTTCCTCATAACTTCAGTTATGTGCAGACACTGGAAAAGCTGGGGTTGTTCTCCTTGGAGCAGAGCTAGTTCAGAACAACTTTGACAGAGTTAGAATCAAGGAATCAAATGGTTACAGTACAGAAGGAGACCATTCAGTCCATCATGTCCATGACAGCTCTTTGCAAGAGCAAATCAGCTAATTCCACTCCTCTGCCCTTTCATTGTAACCCTGCAAATTTTCTCTATTCAGGTGTTTATCCAATTCCCTTTTGAAAGCCACGATTGAATCTGCCTCCAGGACACTCTCAGGCAGTGTATTCCAGATCCGAACCACTCACTCTGTCCCACACCCCTGGTACCATTGCAGAAAATCTCTTCTGTTCATTTCATCCCTCATAAATAATTGAACTGAAATGTTTATTGGGAAATGCACAATATAAAAAGGAGAGAGAAATAAATGCTGAGAAAAATAGAAGTCAATGTTTGGAAGGTAAAAAGAGCAAAAGATGTAACTTTTATTCTGGTTGAGTGAGAGGAATATATCACACTCTGGGGCTTTTTAAGAGGATTTACTGATAAACCTGGGATTTGAGAGGAAGCTGGTTCATGGTTTACAGAACAAATTCAGTCCCTGGGGTGGAGGCAACAGCTGCACCGTCCAATAACAGACAGGACGGGGACACTGTCTCAGGCCTGGTGAGCTCAGTCGATGAAAGCATGAAACTCTGAATCTCATGTTTTTGAGTTTGAGCCCCACGGTGGGTGTTTTTTATTTCCTTTTTAGGCTGATTTTACAGGCATTCTCCAGCTCTGAATTCCTCGGCAAAGAGTTCAAGGAGTGTTTGAAATGAGATTCAACAGCAGTATGAGAAAGTCTCTCCTTGATTCAGGACTCTTACCTCTCTGCAGCAACTCGCTGCAGAAGATTGAACTTTATCTCATTTCATTTTCAGCTCATGGTCAGTGTGAATCAGTGAGACTTCTGGCTGTCTCCCACTTCACAATCCATCAGTGCTGAGAAATCAATGGGGAATATTACTCACATGTTACAATGTTTTATAAATACTTGAATGTATTTCACACTGTGTCTAACAGTGTGAATCTCCCCTGGTATATCAGCTCACCAATACTTCAACAGAACATTCGCATAATGTGAGCTCTGAGATCTGTTCAGATCACCTTCCCAAGACCTGGAAAGTGGGATTGGGCTGGATCGCTCTTTTTCAGCTGGCACAGACACGATTGCTAAATGGACTCATTCTGTGCCATAAATTTTCTCCATTTTCTATGTTCTATGAAGTGAGGTGTGCTTGGGAGGGGCAATTCCACCAGGGTTATATTTTCTACCAAAACAATGACACAAGGGATACTTCACTTTTTTATTCATTCATTCATGCGATGTGGGCATCGCTGGCTAGGCCAGCATTTATTGCCCATGAGAAGGTGGTGGTGAGCTGCCTTCTTGAACCATTACAGTCCATGTGGGGTAGGTACACCCACAGTGCTGTGAGAAAGGGAGTTCCAGGATTTTGACCCAGCGACAGTGAAGGAACGGCGATATAGTTCCAAGTCAGGATGGTGTGTGGCTTGGAGGGGAACTTGCATGTGGTGGTATACCCTGCATTTGCTGCCCTTGCCCTTCTAGGTGGTAAAGGTCACTGGTTTGGAAGGTGCTGTCTAAGGAGTCGTGGTGCATTGCTGCAGTGCATCTTGTAGACGGTACACACTCTGCAACTGTGGGTCGATGGTGGAGGGAGTGAATGTTTGCAGATGGGGTGCCAATCATGCGGGCTGCTTTGTCCTGGCGGTGTTGAGATTCTTGAGTTGGAATTGCACCCATCCAGGCAAGTGGAGAGTATTCCATCACACTCTTGACTTGTGCCTTGTGGATGGTGGACAGGCTTTGGGGAGTCAAGAGTCATGGATGAGTGAGAGGAATATATCACACTTTGGGGCTTTTGTAAGAGGATTTATTGATAAACCTGGGATTTGAGAGGAAGCTGCTTCATGGTTTACAGAACAAATTCAGCCCCTGGGGTGGAGCCAACAGCTGCACTGTAATTACTCGCCTCAGGATTCCAAGCCTCTGACCTGCTCTTGTAGCCACGTTATTTGTATGGCTACGCATTGTAACCCCCATAATGTTGATAGTGGGGGATTCAGTGATTGTAATGCTATTGAATGTCAAGGGGAGATGGTTAGATTCTCTCTTGTTGGAGATATTCATTGCCTGGCACTTGTGTGGTGCGAATGTTACTTGCCACTTATCATCCCAAGCCTGTGAGACTGAAATAGCTCAGTTGGGAGAGTGTTAGACTGAAGATCCCTGGTTCATTCTGGGGTTTTGACAGTTCTCCTTTATTCTGCATCGCCATTTGGTTTTGGCTCTTGAGCTGCACAATTTACACTGAAATTATTTAACCAACTCTGAAGGTTGGATTGGAATAGAGAGATATCAAGGATGGGAAATATTTACATTGTCTGCTGCAGCTTATTCTCTATCTCCTTGTGTCCTTTTCCCCAGTTTTTGAATCTTTCGGGGCCGGGTGAACATTTGATTTGCTGCATTTGTCCCAAACTGAAGCCTTTTCCACATCTCTGGGCGGTCAGACTCGCTCTGTCTGTTTTTGTTGCTCGTGACCATTAACGAGAACAGGCCACGAGTTCAACGTTTATCAGCAAACGGAAGATAATTGGAAAGAATTCTGTGTTACTCCAGACCAGTGACAAAGATACAATGGATGTTATTCAAAATAAGTTTCCTCTGACATTTTATGTAAACTTGTTTGTATCTAAAAGTTGGATTTTAAGTGTAACAAAAATGTGTCAAATTATTGACTGACCATGTGACAGCGCAGTTGGAGATCAAATCCACAGCCTTGTTGTTATCAACACTGCGTCCTAACCAACTGAACTAAGCGGCCTATGGACAGAGCCAGGTATGGGTTTGAGCCGCACGCTGGGCGGTTGGTGTTTTATTTCTCACACTGGGTGACAGAGCAATTGTACAAACAATGGACACATCACATCCCTGAAACATTGTTCTGATATAAAACAGTGTGAAATAAGAACTGAGCATGGAAATGGAACGGAACCAGAAATCAGGACTTTAATCTATTAAAGTTGATCTTGAAATTCAACCATTCACTGAACATTCCAATAGATCGAATTCTCTCCTGATATAAAATCCAGGAACTTAAGCTGCTGTAAAACAAAACTGAGCCTGATGTGATTTGAACACACAACCTTCTGATCTGTAGTCAGACGCGCTACCGTTGCGCCACAAGCTCACAGATAAAGCAAAGTTTTCCATTCCTGGCAGATTTACTTCTTGTTTAGATTCAGTGATTGAAATTAATTCAATCCTCATCTGACCTCCACTCTGCAAAGGCCTGCTACCCGACCTGAATCAGGTTCTGGTCATTTTTTTTCTTTAGAAATACAGCACTGAAACAGGCCCTTCGGCCCACCAAGACTGTGCCGACCATCAACCACCCACTTACACTAATCCTACCTTAATTCCATATTCCGACCACATCCCCACCTGTTCCGATATTTCCCTACCACCTACCTATACTAGGGGCAATTTATAATGGCCAATTAACCTATCACCCTGCAAGTCTTTGGCATGTGGGAGGAAACCAGAGCACCCGGAGGAAACCCACACAGACACAGGGAGAACTTGCAAACTCCACACAGGCAGTACCCAGATTTGAACCCGGGTCGCTGGAGCTGTGAGGCTGCAGTGCTAACCACTGCGCCACTGTGTCGGGTCGTTCTTCCAGGTCTGGCTTTTGGACTCGGGTAGGGTCAGGCCAGGTTCAGGTCAGGCTGGGTCCAGGTTGGACTGAGTCCGGGTGTGACACACACAGTAAGTATTACATTTAACTCTGCTGGGAAGTTGAGTTTAATAAGTGTCAAAAGTTGAAAAGCCAACCAAAGCCGGGAGTCCGGGTCATTAAGGAGGGAAACTCTGAGTCTGCTCAGTGAGCAAGTGAGCATCTCTATGACGTCATTGCGCTCATGCTGCAGCTTCCTGTAGATTCGAAATCGGGAGGTAGGTAAAGTGAACATTCCGGTGGTCGGGTAAGGCGCGGGTCGGTTCGGGCGCGGGAATAAATGGAGATACTCGGGCCGGGTCGGGCTTGGGTCCAATGTGGTTCTGTCGGGTTCGGGTCGGGTATTTTTTCCTGACCTGAGCAGGCCTTTACCGCTTTGTCAGTTCAGTGCCTTATTTAAAATATTACTTGGAGTTCTGTTTTACAGGGTCTCGGCTGTATAAGTGTTTCCCAGACCCACTACTCTGATTAATCAGACATTTTGCTGCTAACTGCTGCTGCTACAATTGAAATGTAAAAAAGAATTTCCAGTGACCTGCAACCAATGGACAAATACATTTCAGAAAGATAAAGCTCATTCACCAATCCACAAATGTGTCTTTCTGCTTATATTTATAAACAACTCCTTCTCTCCACTATGAGAACTATACAATCACTCCAGTTATTTGAAAGTTAGTATAAGATATTCCAGTTCATCAATTTTAAAACTGCAGCAGGTATTTTCCAGAAAACTTCTCTGTTGGAACCTCAGTCCCATTTAGATTGAAAGTGGACAATGAATGTATTCACTTGTTCATTGTGGACAGGTGTCTGACTTTGAATAAATCTCATTAACTTTCAATGAGGTGGCAGTATTTCTGTGCTCCCATTTTGCACAGTCTGTCCTGTTCATGCACCATGTTTTTATTCTCCTCTCCCATTCTCCACAGGATACAGATTACAAGCATCATCAATCTAGCTGTTGAAAAGCATTGGAAGAATCTGGTCACACAGGTATTGAAACATTCATTATCTTCCATTTTCCAAGTTGGTTGCTTTAAACACAGTACGATGTGCAATCATCTGCAAAGAGATTCTCTTCAATATCCAATCCAAACTGAATTGCAAACCTGACAGACAAACACAGGAGAACAAGTGACTAGTGAACACAAACCTCATGGTGCTCATTTTCAGATTTATTGCAGTCATCCGACAAAACAAGTGAAAGAATATTACAGTGAAATGATTTGGAAAGTAGGTGTGACTTTTGTTGGTGCCTTTCTTTGCTCTGTTGGTGAAACTTTCTTGCACCTGACTCCTGTTCATGTCTCTGTTTCCTCTATTGAATGAGGAAGGAGGTATTTGATCAGAAATCAACTGGATTGTGTACCTTTGAGAGGGGATTTCTGCACCTTCAGGGCTGGAAACAGGAGTGAGTGAAAGACAATGTGTGGAGTTTGATTTTGTACAGAGGGAGAGCAAATCTAACAGGACTGTGCGATATTGGCCTGGATTTTACAGTCCCAATAGCAGCAAACACTGAGACTTTCACTGCTATTGAGGGTCTGAACAGCACTGCAACTGCCGGTACATGCACACACTAACACCAGCATCTGGAAGTTGTGGTGGTGAGAAATGTGCTTAGAAGGAGCCTCTGATCATAATCACACCAGCCAACTCTTTAAAGTGACAGGGACCTGTAGTTCAGCAATTTGGGCTCATTGCCCACAATGTACCCTGATTTTTACCTGGGTTGGATTAGAGCCGGTACCAACAGGCTCAGGGCCTGCTCGGGAAGGACTTTTCTGTTGACACAACAGCTCCACTATTCCAGGAAGACACCGGCAGCAGCAGGGGTCAACTTTCAGAGGGAGTTCAGACATTTTAAATGTTGTATTTTGTTTCTTAATTGTATGTAACTTTTTAGCATGGCCTTATCAGAGTTCTTAAATTTACATCTGACTTTTTATTAACAAGATTGAAGTGCTTTTAAAAGATCTCTAAATATATATGACTTTTTATCAAGATTTACCTGGCTTCTTTGTGAAGACTCGAGTTAGATTGAAGTGACTTTTAAAAACTACATCTTATCCTTTAAAATCCTGCTTACATGTCGATGACATTGGAAGATGGCTTCAGAATAACTTGGACTATCTTTCTAACAGGTACTGCAACAGCTTAAGTCCTACTTTCTGCAAAAGCTGGTGAATTACAAAGAAACAATGTATTGAACATTTTATAAACTGTTGATGCAGATGGGATTCAAATTCATACATGTAAAACAGAAGGAATTAATAATCCATCATCTTAACCTCTCAAACACCTCATCACCCAACTTTGTGCCAGCAACCCATCACATGTCTTTTTCGCCTCTATGAAAATTTGGGCAGGACGGTCACCTTCAGCTCAGATCCTGACTGTGCATCCAGATGTGCAATGATGGCAATGTAGCTTCTGTAAGTAAATGACATTTCCATCACATCAGGTCATGGCCTGTTTGGAATGGAGTGGTGTGAAATATTTCCAGACCATGTCCAACACGTTTCAACTCAGTGTGAAAACCCACCACGGAAAGACTGGAACATACAATCAATTCATCACATCATGATTAACATCACTCAGACACCTGAACCATTAGGTCACTGACGAAGTCATGATGACCGAATTTCTCATGAAATGACAACTGAACTAACTGACTGGAAGAATTGTTTTAACTCCACATGATCAGAAAGGCACAGCCTCAGACCAACTCGGCAGATGAATATTGATTGAATAATTTCTGTGTGAGGAATGTTCCAGCATCATAAACCAGGGAAACGTGCCGACTGAGTTGTGTCTTCATCTCTTCTGGGCAGTCGGACAGTTCACCCTTCATTCTGCTCTGATTCACTTTCCCAAAGTGGATCTACAGATTCTCAAATCTGTGGACTGGGTTTTCTTATCTTGTTCCTTTTGATTTTTCTTGCTCCTGAATGATAATATATTCTAAACCTCGGATCAACCCTCCCCTTTGCGTCGTGTTATAGTCTTGGTTAAAAGAGACACAAAACGGCACAAACACTCTGAAACATACAACACGGTCACACTTTCCTTCAGTGAGATTAATGTTGAGCTGTTTTCCAGGTTAAATGCAACTGCAAACACATTGCTCTCAAAGAAATTGTAGGGGATTGAGTTGCCGTTGAAATATTAGCACTGGACATCTGTACGAGCAGGAACAGCCATTTCAAACTCACATCCTTCACAAAGGCAACCACTGAGCTGTTTTCTTTTGTGAATGAAATTCATAAGAAAAGTTAAAGTTCACAAGAAAATGGATGTAAATGATTGATAGCTAAACTTTTGAAGCAAGGATATGAATCCAAGATTTTTTGATTATTAGACAAACACTCGAACCAATTAAGCTACTGAGCCAGATCACAAGTGCTGTGACAACTAAGGGCAGAGGAGGGCACTCTTTGTTCTCATCCCACTTCTCCACAGGTCACAACATCTATGTGAGCTTTTCCCACATACTGATACAGTCAATCATGTACTCTATTTTTCCCAGAATAGAAGACACTGACCAGGTTTCTTTAATGAACAACAAAATTATCCATTTATTGTCGAACAAGTTTTAACTAGTCATGAAGTAAAGCATAAACACACAGGTGGAAATTTTAAAAGTTCCTTTTTCACCTTTACCAACTTTTAAAGTCCTTTTTTTTGTCTTCGAGCCACACGCACACACACACACACACACACACACACACACACACCGGATAGCTGAAAAAATAAAAGGGATTTTTTTTTAAATTCAGCACTCTGTTACAGACAAAAACAACCTCTTGGGCTGTTTATTTGCTCATTTTTGAAGAAATCATCAGATGAGATATGTTGCTCCAAAACTGGAATACAGTCTAACTTCCGAGTATACGTAGACAGGTCACTAGGGTATTTTAGAACAGTTCTTTTCAGAAGGCATTGAGAATTAATTTTAGCAGGCCTTCTTCAAAGACATGCGACAAGATGAATTAACTCAGTGGACTTCTCAGGGTCTTTTAAAGATTTTCTGGAAAACAAACTGGGTTGTGGTCTTCTCTCCTTCCTTGACGATTCTTCAGGCTAACTTTATCAGCTGCTCACTCCAGCAGGTAAAACACACTGACTGCTACAACCAAAGGTTGTGAGTTTTCTGCTGTCTTAGGTTTGCGCTGCTGCTGCTAAGGTTGTCCATTCAAGGGGCATGACTGACTTCACGAACCACATTTCTCCCGGTTACCAGGGTTTCTGTTCTATATTTAACTTGAATCATGTGACAAACAGTAAACATAGTTGCCAAATTGGTTCTTTTGGTGTCCTCTTGAAAAAGAACTGGTCCTACATTTATTCAGTTTGATTATGACTTCTTCAAAAAATATTTTAACAAAAGAAACAGAATCCCTTCCATAACATCATGTACTTTCCCTGAGCTACAGGTTATCGCAAGTCTCTCTGGCTGTGTTTATTTTAGGTGATTTTGTACTCAGGTTCTTTTGGAATCCATGTGTTTGCAGATCTTTGTGAGTGAGAGATGTGGTAATATGTTTCAAAGATTTCCCTGTAAATTATTCGTATCTCCATCTTTCCCCGAACTTTGTGCAAACACATTAATATGGGAATCACACACATCAGGCCGTCAAACCTGTCTGCTAAACATTGAAAGGTGACAGTGTTTATTGTGACGGGGTTCCATTTATGAAGACACATCTTGATGATTCACACATGTAAAAATTTGTACATTATGTTCATGACATAATGACATAAATAAACATTTCCTTGCACTTGCCATGCTTGGTGAACATTTTCTCTGCTGATGCCCCCTGAATATATGAGAGAACATGGTGACGAGGCTGAGATTAAAGTCTGTAAATATGGGCAGCAAACAGCAGCAGGGACTGCAGTGAACAAGATTTCCGTGACATATTTGTGCTTATATTGGTGGGTGAAATAAGATACTAAACACACAAAATCCTACATTTGAGCTCGCGTATAAGATTGCTCTGTCTATGGAGATAGCATCAAAGAATGCTCAGGAATTTTGTCCTATGCCAGTGATCGTAACACACTTCAGGGGAACTTTAAAAAAATGGTAAAATGGGCTTTCACATAACAGATGAAATTTTACACAGAGAAGTGTGAAGTGATACAATTTGGAAGGAAGAATGCCATATAAATGAAACGTTACAGTTCTAAACTGGGTGCAGGAGCAGAGAGACAATGTACACCAATGTTAGAAGGATTGAAAAGGTAGCTAAGAGCAAACAGGACACTTGGCTTTATTAATAGAGGCATAGAGTAAAAGCATATAAGTTATGCTAAACCTTTATAAAATACTGGGAATGAATGGCCTCCACCTGTACCTCCACAGAAAGCTTCCATTCCAGGTTTACACACACTCGTCAGGATCACGCTCCACAGATACTGCCCTCCAGGTTCGGACACCCACTTCAGGATCACTCTCCATAGATCCCAGCACTATGGGCTTGGTGACCCTCTTCAGAGATCCTAAATCTCCAGACACGGACATCCTTTGAGGACCACTCTCCACAGATTCTTCCCTCCAGGCTCAGACACCCTCTTCAGAATCACTCTCCATACATCCTGCTACTCCACGCATGGATATCTCCCTCAGGATCAGATCAAAGAATGTTGCTTGTCACTTATCAGCTCAAGCCTGAATGTTGTTCAGGTCTTGCTGCTTGCAGGCACAGACTGCTTCAGTATCTGAGGAGTTGTGAATCATCAGCGAAAATTTCCACTTCTGACTTACGTTGAAGAGAAAGCCATCAATGAAACAGCTGAGGATGGTTGGGCCTAGGGCACTGCCCTGAGAAACTAAGTATCCAGTCATGAAAGGTGGAGGACAATTAAATAACGAACCAGATGAGGAGGCTCCAAAAACATCCCTATCCTCAATGTTGGTGGAGCCGAGCACGTCAGTGCAAAAGAGGAAGCTGAAGCATTTGAAACCATCTTCAGTCAGAAATTGCTCAGTGGATGATTCATCTCGGCCTCTTGAGGTCCCCAGCATCACAGCTTCCAGTTTTCAGCCAATTTGCTTCACTCCACATAATGGCAAGAAACAGCTGAAGGCACTCGATACAGCAAAGACTATGGGCCCTAACAACATTCCGGCTCCAGTGTAAATCTGAGTTCTTTTTGCCTTCAGTCTGGTTCAGTAAATATACCGAGTCGGATGTGTAGATAAAATCAATTTCTTAGTTTGCACATTAAGCCAGCTGACTTCCTCTAATGCAACGACACTGACTCCACCCAGAGTCTGTCTGGTCCACTGGAGTAAGTGAAGTTTTTTGATAGAGGTACTACTGTTTATACATTAAGATTCATGCTACACCCCCTTGTTTAACCAATCAGTGCGATACAATTCGACTTCACCCACGTGGTGACATGCAGTACATCTGTTACTGAGGTTACAATACACTCCATTTTCAATACATAGTTGTTACTAATAAAATATTGTTTTGTACCAGCAAGATAAAACAAAGCGGACAAGCAAGCTAATTAGCAAGAGCATAGGAATCATCAATAATCATTCTAGTCTCACTCCCTACATGGATCATGAGTCTGTCTCTACCTTGTGACAAGTAATTGCGGCGCATCCTGCTATCTCTATTAGGTGTACATTCCTGAGTGTTTCGTGCAGTCTGCAGCTACATCAAGTAGTGGCAGTTCACGAAGATAAGAGGGGACTAGCACTCCTTATCACTCACACAGGGATGGACATCATTTGATTCACAGGAGTCCATTTGTTCCAAACCACAGGGAGTCACACAATCAGGCCATAAAGAACAGATGTCTTTGCAATTACCAGTGTCGGCTAGTCTTTACAGTCTCACACGCTCTGCCTTTACTTTTAACTATTTCATTGTGGTTTCTGCCACTTAAAATCAAAGCTCAGCAAAGCTACTATTCCTAACTTGGCTATATTTCCCATTAAGCATAGTGCCATGCCTTTCTGCTCACTTCCACACTAGTACTGAAGACTTGTGCTCCAGAACTAGCTGCGCCCTCAGCCAAGCTGTTCCAGTAGAGCTACAACACGGGCATCTACTTGACAATGTGGAAAATTGCCCAAGTGTGCCCTCTCCATAAAAAAAATGCAGGACAAATCCAATCTGACCAATTGCCGCCCCATCAGTCTACTATCAATCATCAGCAAAGTGATGGAAGATGTCACCAACAGTGCTATCAAGCACCACACATGTAGCAATAATCTGATCATCGATGCTCAGTTTAGGTTCTGCCAGGGTCTCTCAGCTCCAGGAAATAATTTGGCAGATCGAGGAGAATGTGGGAAAATGTGAGGTTATCCACTTTGGTAGGAAGAATAGAAAAGGAAAATATTATTTAAATTGTGAGAGATTACAGAATACTGCGGTGTAGAAGGATCTGGGTGTCCTCGTACATGAATCACAAAAAGTTACCATGCAGGTACAGCAAATAATTAGGAAGGCAAATGGAATGTTACCCTTTATTGCAAGGGGGATGGAGTATAAAAGTAGAGAAGTCTTGCAACAAATGGTCATGGTGCTGGTGAAACCACACCAAGAGTACTGTGTACAGTTTTGGTCTCCTTATTTAAGGAGGGATATACTTGCATTGGAGGCAGTTCAGAGAAGGTTCATTGGATTGATTCCTGTGATGAAGGTGTTGTCTTATGAGGAAAGTTGAGCAGGTTGGACCGATACTCATTGGAGTTGAGAAAAATGAAAGGAGAACGTATTGAGACATATGAGATTCTGAGGGGGCTTGACAGGGTAGATGCTGAGAGGATGTTTCCTCTCATGGTGGAATCTAGAACTAGGAGACACAGTTTCAGATTTAGGGGTTTTTCATTAAAGAAGGAATTTCTTCTCTCAGAGGGTCATTAATCTTTGGAATTCTCTACCGCAGAGAGCAGTGGAGGCTGGGCCATTGAATGTCTTCAAGATTTTTATCTACAAGAGAGCCAAGGGTTATGTGGGCAGGCAAGAAAGTGGGGTTGAGGTCATGATCAGGTCAGCCATGATCCTATTGAATGGCGGAGCAAGCTCAAGGGGCCAAATGGCCTACTCCTGCTACTAGTTCTTCTGATCTTCTGTTCGTATGATCTCATTGCTGCTTGGTCCAAACAGAGACGAAAGAGTGGAATTCCAGAGGAGAGGTGAGAGTAATTACCCTTGAGTGAGTGTGGCATCAAGGATCCCAAGCAAAATTGAAGTCAATGGGAATCAGTTGGAAAACTCTCCACTTGTTGAAGTCATACCTAGCACAAAGCAAGATGTTGTGGTTAGTGGAGGCCAATCGTCTCAGCCCAGGACATTGCCTCAGGAGTTTCTCAGGGTAGTGTCGTAGTCCCAAACATCCTCAGCTGTTTCATTGACGACTTTCTCTTCAACATAAGTCAGAAGTGGGAATGTTAGATGATGACTCACAACTCTTCAAATACTGAAGCAGTCTGTGCCTGCAAGCAGCAAGACCTGAACAACATTCAGGCTTGAGCTGATAAGTGACAAGCAACCTTCTGGCCACACAAGTGCTCAGCAGTGAACATCTCCAATGAGAGAAAAAGAAAATCTACCTTTTGATATTCAGAAGCATTATCATCGTTAAATCCCCCACCATCAACATCTTGACCAGAAATGTAACTGGACCAGTCACATCTATGCTGTGGCTATAAGCGCAGGTCAGAGATTACAAATTCTGCAGCAAGTATCTCACCTCCTGACACCCCAAATCCTGTCCACCATCTCCAAGGCACAAGTCAGGAGTGGGATGGAATACATCCCACTCAACAACACTCAAGAAGCTCAACACCATCCAGGACAAAGCAGCGCACTTGATCGGCACCTAATCCGCCACCTTAAACATTCAATCCCTCCACAACCAGTACACAGTGGCTGCAGTGTGTACCATCTCCATATGCACTGCAGCAACTCGCCAAGTATCCTTCAACAGCACCTTCCAAACTCGTGACCACTACCACCTCGAAGGACAAGGGCAGCAGATGCATGGGAACTCACTACCTGCAGGTTCCCCTCCAAGTCACTCACCATCCTGACTTGGAACAATATCGCCATTTATTCACTGTTGTTGGGTCACAATCCTGGAACTCCCTCCCCAACGGCAGTGTGGGTGTTCCTGCACCATATGGACTGCATCAGTTCAAGAAGGCAGCTCTCCACCACCTTCTCAACGGCAATAGGAATGGGTAATAAATGCTCGCCTTATCAGCGATACTCACACCCAAGAATGAATAAAAACCAAATCACTCTCCACAGATTCCCCACAATCTGGGCTTGGACATTTACTTCAGGAGCACAGAGCTTTATATCACTGCAACATGAGTTCCAATCTTCAGATTCTGTTCACTTTTCACATTATTTTCTACCAGTCCACGAGCTTTTATTAATTCAGTATTCGGGTCTCTGCTCCTCAACCGTTTCTAACATCTCACCTCTTACAAAAAAACACTCTGATCTATCGTAGGTACTAAATGACCCCTCATTTTAAACTCCATCTGCCAAAGCATTGCTCACTCACTTAATCTATCAAGAAGATTTGAAAATAAATTTCTTGCCAAAGGATAATTTTCTGCATCTGCTCCCTCGCCATTTGCTTTTCCCATTTGTCTTTCACTTGGTGCAAATCCAGAGAAAGTAAAGATGGAAGGAAGGAGGGGAAGAAAAATCCTGCTCCGTTTCGTGATCCCTATTTGATCTTCATTCCAGTGCAGTTTGGGTGAAGAATTCCAATTGTCTGTCTCAATTTCAATAGAGTATAACCAATTCTGGAATCACTGTCTGGACATTGACAAGAACAGGTTTCGAGGCTGACTTTACACATAAGCTCACCCAACATAAATAATACACGAAACAGCTCATAAACTAGCGACAAGGATGGGATTCGAACCCACGTGTGCAAAGCACAATGAATTAGCAGTCCATCGCCTTAACCTCTCGGCCACCTTGTCAGTTGCAAAGACATAGCTGTCACCTTCAGCACAGCTTCTGGCTGTGCAGCCAGCTGTGGAATGATGGAAATATATCTTCTGTAAGTAAATGAAGTTGGGAATGGAGCAGTGTGAAACATTTCCAGACCATGTCCAACACGTTTCTACTCAGTGTGAAAACCCACCACGGAAAGACTGGAACATACAATCATTTCATCACATCATGATTAACATCACTCAGACACCTGAACTATTAGGTCACTGACGAAGTCATGATGACCGAATTTCTCATGAAATGAAAACTGAACTAACTGACTGGAAGAATTGCTTTAACCCCACATGATCAGCGAGGCACAGCATCAGGCCGACTTGTCGGGTGGTGTAAACAGATATCACTGCTTCTGATCTTCACCAGAACAGAGAGTGAGATGAAACATTGATCATCAAACAGACTGTGAGAGAATACAACAGAATAAAACACATGGAGAGACACTGTGGAATAACAAATAGATTTGATTGGAATGTTGAAATTTTGATTGGAATGGATAAAACACCAGAAACAGCAGATTAAATTGGGATTCTCATCATTATATTGATCTGGGACAGAAAAGAGAAACTGATGGAAAGAAGAGAAGAAGGAAGAAAAGAAAGGATGGAACTGTTCAATCTTTTCAGTTTTTTCACTCGCCCATCAAAGCTGATAAAAAAAAGTTGCAAATAACAGAGAATTTCACCAAAAAGGGAGATTAAATGTTGCTGAAACCTTGGATCGAAGGATGCCCCAAAAGATCACCTGTTTAACTGTCTCCTCACTAGGGGATTTCAATCAGTGAGCAATATTATTCTCTACTTTTTTTGTTAATTGGTCCCAGAACTGTCACTTGGAATTAATATCTGTGTTCCGACTCCTGAATAATAAAATTGTGAGTTTCTCGATATTTTCTGGACACAGTTCCTGCTGAAAGAACTAAGAACTCTTTTCTAATTTGCACAATACTCCATACACACTCATCAAGCCTGCTAAGCTAGCATCCTTGGTGCTGCTCTCTCTTCTCCCAAACTTCATCTCATGTGACTGTTCCATCATCACTCTGACAGTGGGAGGGGTTGATCCCACTATCTTCAGCATTAACCCGAGACATCCTTATACCACACTGTCTGTCCAAAAAAAATGGGTGGAGGGAACTTCCTTCATTTATCAAAACACCAACAGCAGCACAGTGGCGCAATGGTTAGCACCGCAGCCTCACAGCTCCAGCGACCAGGATTCAGTTCTGGGTACTGCCTGTGTGGAGTTTGCAAGTTCTCCCTATGTCTGTGTGGGTTTCCGCCGGGTGCTCTGGTTTCCTCCCACCTCCAAAAGACTTGCAGGTAAATTGATAGGTAAATTGGCCATTGTAAATTGTCCCTAGTGTAGGTACGTGGTAGGAGAATGGTGGGGATGTGGTAGAGAATATGGGATTAATGTAGGATTTGTATAAATGGGTGGTTGCTGGTTGGCACAGACTCGGTGGGCCGAAGGGGCTATATCTCTAAATAAGAAAAGTAAAATAAAAGCTACCAGTCGTAAATCAACTCAAACCCATTAGAGAGATAGAGGGAGACTGTCAGAGAACTTCCTGCATCCAGTCCTGACCCTGTCACACTCAGCAGCTTCTCACCCAGACCCCACTCTCATCAACACTGAACATTGTTACCGAGACCCTTCAAATACTGTTTATAAAAGGGAGAAAAATTCAAACTTTATCACAGCTAGATTGAATAGAACAAAGTTTAATATCTTCTCGTCGTCACTCGGTAACCACATGAGACAGTCCTTAAATCAGTAGCATAAATTATCAGCTGGAAGAATGTTTGTCATTGGGTTGAATCATTTCTGTGTGAGGAATGTTCCAGCATCATAAACCAGGGGAACGTATTGACTGAGCTGTGTCTTCATCTCTTCTGGACAGTTCACCCTTCATTCTGCTCTGATTCACTTTCCCAAAGCGGATCTACAGATTCTCAAATCCGGAGACTGGGTTTTCTTATTTTGTTCCTTTTGATTTTTCTTGCTCCTGAATGATAATATATTCCAACCTCGGATCAACCTTGCCCTGTCTCCCAGTCTTGGTTAAAAGCGACAAATAACAGCAACAACATTCTGAAACAAACAACACGGTCACATTCTGCTTCAGTGAGATTAATGCTGAGGCCGTTTCTGTGTCGAATGCGATTGTGAACACATTTCTCTTAAGGAAATTGTGAGTGATCAAGTATTTGCACTGAATTTCTGTGCAAGAAGGGACAGTTTCAACCAGCCATTCCCAAATCACTTCCTTCACAAAGACAAAGACTGTGCTGTCTTAACGTGTGAATCAACTTCACAAACAAATTTGAACTCGAAGTTCAGGAGAAGACAGAGATGTGAATGATTGACAGTGTAATCTTTAAATCATAATTTTCCGTTTCTTCGTTGAAGTGAGGCTCAACCCTAAGCCACTAGAGATCGCGGAAAGCTACAAACTTGGATCCAGAAATCAGAAAAGTAGTGAAACAGTTGGTGAGTACATTGTGACACTGAAGAATTTATCACCACATTGCAACATTGGCACATTCTTAGACCGTACATTATGAGACAGATTTGTGCTTATATTGGTGGATGAGGAAAGATACTAAACACACAAAATCCCAATTTGAGCTAGTGTGTAAGATTGCTCTTTCCACGGAGATAGCATCAAAGAATGCTCGTGAATTTCATCCTATGCCAGTGACAGTAACACACTTCAGAGGAACTTAAACACACTGGTAAAATGGGCTTTCACACAACAGATAAAATTTTACACAGAGACTTGTGAAGTGATCCAGTTTGGGAGGAAGAATGAGACAATGTACACCAATCTTTTTTGATCAAGGTTTGAAAAGGTTGCTAAGAGCAAACAGGACACTTGGCTTTATTAATAGAGGCATAGAGTAAAAGCAAATAAGTTATGCTAAACCTTTATAAAACACTGGGGCTGAATGACCTACTCCTGTACCTCCACGGAAAGCTTCCACTCCAGGCTCGGACACCCTCTTCAGGATCACTCTCCATACATCCCGCCACTCCACACACGGATATCTCCCTCAGGATCAGATCACAGCTCCACAGTCCTGCCACATCCAGTCGTGAATGGTGGTGGATAATTAAATAACTAACAAGATGAGGAGGCTCCAAAAACATTCACATCCTCAATGATGGTGGTGCTGAGCACGTCAGTGCAAAAGATGAAGCTGAAGCATTTGCAACCATCTTCAGTCAGAAATATTAAGTGGATTTGATCTGTGCTAATTTCAGCTCCTCATGCTCGCTGGTGCCTTGGTTCTCTGGTGCTAATTTCAGAGTAAATCATGCAGCTTGACAATTGGAGCCAAAGAAAAAGACACAGGAGAGGTTGAAAGTGCCAAAACCTGGGATTGAACCAAGAACTGTTTAACTGTTAGTACAGCACGAACTCAACAAAGCTATTTCAACAACACACTAAAGCCACCATTCTGTCACTGCTTTGGAAGACAATATAGACATTAAAGTGTTTGTAAAAAGTTACAGAACACAACATGTGAGTAATATTCCCCATTGTTTTCTCAGTACTGAGGGATTGTGAAGTGGGACACAGCCAGAAGTCCCTCTGTGCCACACTGACCCTGAGCTGTGAGTGAAATGAGATAAAGTTCAATCTTTAGCAGAGAGATTCTGGAGAGAGGTAAGAGTCCTGAATCAAGGAAAGACTTTCTGACACAATAAAATTAAAATACTGCAGATGCTGGAAATCTGAAATAAAAACAAAAAGTGCTGTAAATACTCAATAGCTCTGGCAGCATCTGTGGTGAGAGAAACAGAGTTAACGTTTCATCAGAACTGAGACGGGTTAGAAAAGAATTAGGTTTTAAACAAGTGACGGGGAGGGGCATGTGGGAGAGAACAAAGTGTTTGATAGTGCAGAGGGAAGGAGAGATTAAATAACAAAGCTGTCCTGGGACAAAGGCAAAGAGTGTGTTAATGCTTGTGGTTGCCTGACACCAGTCATGCTCTGATGTTATTGAACACAATGTTCAATTCACAAGGCTGTAGAGTGCCGAATCAAAAGGTCAGGTGCTGCTCCTCGAGCTTGGGTTGATTTTCACTGGAACACTGGAACAGGCCAAAGACAGAAATGTTGACATGAGAGCAGGGGAGAGTGTTGAAATGGCAAGCAACCCGAAGCTCAGGATCATGCTTTCGGCCTGAGCAGAGGTGTTCCATCTAATCTGCGTTTGGTCTCCCCAGTTTAGAGGAGAACGCATTGTGAGCAGTGAATACAGTATACATAATTGAAAGAAGTACAAGTAAATCGCTGCTTCACCTGAAAGGAGTGTTTGGGGCTTTAGATAATGAGCAGAGAGGAGGGAAAAGGGCAGGTATTATATCTCCTGCGATTGCATGGGAAGGTGCCTTGGGAAGGGGACGAGGTATTGGGGGTAATGGAGGAGTGGACCAGGGTGTCGCGGAGGGAACAATCCCTTCGGAATGCTGACAGGGGAGGGGAGGATGCGTTTGGTGGTGGCATCACGCTGGAGGTGGCGGAAATGGTGGAGGATGATCCTTTAGATGTGGAGGCAGGTGGGGTGGAAAGTGAGGACAAGGGGAACCCTGTCGCAGATCTGGGAGGGAGGGGAAGGGGGAAGACAGAGGTTGAGAGTCCTGTCAACTACACTGGGAGGGGGCGGGATGGGAGTAGTTGAAATCTGGTGATGTTGTTGAATTTAATTTCAAACACTCCTTGAACTCTCTGCTGATGAAGACTGAAAAAGGGAAGAACAACCACACAACAAGGGTCTCAAATCCAAGACCCTGAGATTAAAAGTCCCATGCTCTACCAACTGAGTTAACAAGGCCTGATGCAGTACTTCTACTCTGTCTGTTATTGGACGGATGCAGCTGTTGGCTCCACCCCAAGGGCGGGAATTTGTTCCACCAACGCTGAAGCAGTTTCCTATCAATTCCCCAGATTATCAGTAAATCCACTTCCAGAAGCCCCAAAGTGTGATATATTCCTCTCACTCATCAATAATAAAACTGAAATCTTTTTACCTTCCAAATTCTGCCATCCATTTTGTCAGTATTTATTTCTCTCTCCTTTTTATTTAGTTCATGCATTTCTTCAGAATTTTTTTTTCAATTATATCTGAGGGAAGAAATGAACAGATCTGGCAGCTCAAAACTGGACATCCATGAGGCACTGTGGGTCATCAGCAGCAGCAGAATTGTATTTAAACACAATATGTTACCTCATGGCCTGGCATATCCCTCACTCTACCATTACCATCAAGCCAAGGGAGCAATAGTGGTTCAATGAAGTGTGCAGGAGGGCATGTCAGGAACAGCACCAAGCAGACCTAAAAATGAGTGAAGCGACAACACAGGATTACTTGCATGTCATATAGCGGAAGCAGCATGCAATAGACAGAGCTGAGTGATCTCACAACCAACAGATCAGATCAAAGCTCTGCAGTCCTGCCACATCCAGTCCTGAATGGTGGTGGATAATTAAACAATTAGCAGGAGGACGAGGCTCCACAAATATCCCCATCCTTAATGATAAGGGAGACCAGTATATCAGTGCAAAATACAAGGTTGAATCATTTGCAACCATCTTCAGCCAGAAGTGCCAAGTAGATGATCAATCTCGGCCTCCTCCTGAGGTCCCCAGCATCACAGGTGCCAATCTTCAGCTAAATCCACTTCACTCCACATGATATCAAGAAATGGCTGAAGGCTCTGGATACTGACAACATCCTGGCTGCAGTGCTGAAGACTTGTGCTCCAGAACTAGCCACACCGCCCGCCAAGCTACAACACTGGCATCTACCCAGCAATGTGGAAAATTGCCCAGGTATGTTCTGTATACAAAAGGCAGGACAAATCCAACCCGGTCAATTCCTGCCCGATCAGCCTCCTCTTGATCATCAGTAAAGTGATGGAAGGTGTCGTTGACAGTGCTATCAAGAAGCACTTACACAGCCATAACCTACTCACCAATGCTCATTTTGGGTTCCGCCAGGGCCACTTAGTTCCTGACCTCATTATGGCCTTGGCCCAAATATGGACAGAAGAGCTGAATTCAGGAGGTGAGGTGAGGTGACAGTGACTGCTCTTGCCTAGGGCATCAAGGAGCCCTTGCAAAATTGAAGTCAATGGCAATCAAGGAGAAAAATCTCCACTGGTTGGAGTCATACCTTGCGCAAAGGAATATGGTGCTGGTTGTTGGTGGCCAATCATCTCAGTACCAGACATCGCTCAGGAGTTCCTCAGGGTAGTGTCCTCGGCCCCAACCGTCTTCAGTTGCTTCATCAAAGAACAAACAAAGAACAAAGAAAATTACAGCACAGGAACAGGCCCTTCGGCCCTCCAAGCCTGCGCCGATCCAGATCCTCTATCTAAACATGTCGCCTATTTTCTAAGGGTCTGTATCTCTTTTCTTCCTGCCCATTCATGTATCTGTCTAGAATCAATAAACTTCCTTCCATCATAAGGTCAGAAGTGGAAATGTTCACTGATGATTGCAAAATGTTCAGTTGCATTAGTAACTCCTCAGATACAGAAGCAGTCCGTGTCCACATGTAGAGAGACCTGGGCAAGATTGGGCTTGGACTGATAAGTGGCAAGTAACATGCACGCCACAAAAATGCCAGGCAATGACCATTTCCAACAAGAGTGAATCTAACCATCTCCCCTTGACAGTCAATGACATTACCATTGCTGAATCCTTCACAATCAACATCCGGGGGGTTACCAATGAGCAGAAACTGAATTGGATCAGTCATACAAATACCGTAGCTACAAGAGCAGGTCAGAAGCTGGGAATTCTGCTGCAAGTAACTCACCTCCTGTCCACCATCTACAAGGCACAAGTCAGGAGTGTGATGTAATACTCCCCACTTGCCTGGATGAGTGGAGCTCCAACAACACCAAAGAAACTCAACACCATCCAGGACAAAGCAGATCACTTGATCAGCACTCCATCCACTACTTTAAATATTCACTTCCTGCACCACCAGTGAACAGTGGCAGCAGTGTGTACCATCTACAAGATGCACTGCAGCAACTCACCAAGCCTCCTTCGACAGCACCTTCCAAACCCCCAACCTCGACCACCTAGAAGGACATTGGATGAATGGGAACACCACCATCTGCAAGCTCCCCTCCAAGTTACACACTGTCCTGACTGGGAACTATATCACCATTCCTTCACTGTCACTGGATCAAAATCTTGGAACTCCCTTCCTAACAGCACTGTGGGTTTACGTACAACACATGGACTGCAGCAGCTCCAAAAAGGCAGCTCACCACCACCTTCTCAAGGGCAATTAAGGATGGACAATAAAGGCTGCGTTTGCTGACAACGCAACCACTAGGTGGCACAACTCACTTTCTCCCCCTGCTTTGCACCGGCCGCTTCCACCCTCCATAGTCGCTCGCTCCAGACCTCGCTGCTCCCCCCCTACTTCCCTGGCCGATTGTCTCCCGATCATGTCACCCCATTCTCCAGTCGTTCGCTCACTCCCCACCCCCCCTCCCCTCCAGCCACTAGCTCTAGGCTGCGCTGCTTCCCTTCTCTCGGCCACTTGCTCCCACGTTTGTCCAGTCTCCATGCGCCGCCCGAAGAAGCAAGGTGGGCTGCAAAGTGTGACGTAGGAGTGAGTAGTGAGTGGCCTAGAGGAGGGAAGTGGCATGGCCTAGAGCTGGCGGCTGGAGCGGGGGTTGGGGGGCAGAGAGCAAGCGGCCATAGAGCTGGATGACGCGAGTGGGGAACAATTGTCCAGGGGAGCATCGAGGTGTACAGCGAGCGGCTGAGGGGAGGAAGCGTCGAGGCCTGGAGCGAGTTGCCGACGGGGGAGAGCTCCAGCCTCAAAGTCTCCTATTCAGCCGCTTCCTCCAGCTGAGTGAGGGGCTGGATACCTGATGACGTTTTAGCGCACATGTGCGAAGATGGACCAAGCGCGGATATGCGATGATGTTGGCGCTGCGCAATGACATCATCCTACGCATGTGCCACTTAATCCTGGCAAGATGTCAGCGGGCCGCTCCATTGACAGGAATCACATTGTGTCAGCAGTGCCCACATCCCATGAAAGAATAAAAAAGAGATTTACCACAATGGTAGCAGGGTGAGGGATTTCAGTTATGTGGAGAGATTGGAGAAGCTGGGGTTGTTCTCCTTGCAGCAGAGAAAATTCAGAAAAGATTTGACACATTTGTTCAAAGTCATGAAGTTCTTCAATAGTTTAAATCAGGAGAAACTGTTTCCAGTGGTAAAAGGGTCAGTAAGCAGAGGACACAGATATCAGGTGATTGGCAGAAGAACCAGAGGTGACATGAAGAACCATTGTTTACACAGCAATGTGTTGTGATAAAGAAAGAAAAGACTTGCATTTATATAGCACCTTTCAAGACCACTGGACATATCAAAGCACTTTGCAGACAATGAAATACTTTTGAAGTGTAATCACTGATGTAATGTCAGAAATGCAGCAGCTAATACCCACAAACAGCAATGTGATAATGACCAACTGATCTGATTGAGGGGCAAATATTGATCACAACACCAGGGAGAATTGCTCTTCACTTGTTTGACATTGCAGCATGGGATCTTTTACATTCACACAAACATGCAGACCAGGTCTTGGTTTAACATCACACCTGAAAGGCAGCACCTTCAACACCCTCAGTGCTGCACTGGAGTGTCAGCTGTGAAATCTGAACCCAGAAGCTTGTGATTTAGAGGTGAGTGTGACCAACTGAGCCACAGCTTTTACCTGAGTCTCAATCCTTCTACCAACAATTTCTATCGGGTCTGTCACGACCCCTCATGATTGTGAACACCTCTATCAAATCTCCTCTCTAAAGAGAACAACCCCAGCTTCTCCAATCTATCCACATAACTGAAATCCTAACCACATGTTGCAGAAATCGATTTTTCCTCATGTTCCTTCTGGTTTTGTGAGTCACCTTAAATCTATAACCTTCGGTTATTGACCTTTCAGCAGTTAGAAACAGTTCCTCAGTATTTACTCTACCTCAAACCTTCAAGGAAGCTCTGCAAAGTAACTGAAAATCAAGTTGTCAGAAGTGGGATTTAAACACATGCCTCCAGTGAAAGCTGCAACCTGAACAGAGAAGCTGAAACCGCTCAGTCACCTCAACTGTTCAGACCTTTTTGACCTCGTCCTCACTTCTGTACTTTGAAAGGTTCACTCAGTTCAGGAACTTGTTCAATGTTGCTGGAATGCTCAGTGACTGGGATATTAACTCCCCCGGGTTTTCCTGAGCTTGTTCTCGGTGTATGGGGATGTTTGTCCTGGGTCGTGGAATCTTGCATCCCTGTAATGGACATTAACCCACTGATTGAATCTGTATTCACTGCTTTCCACTGGTGCTGGGTAATTGCAGAGTGTGGGGCCGGAATGTTGCTGCTTGTCCCGGCCTCACTCACTCTGGGAAAGAGTGAATAATTGATGCATCTGTTTCTGTATCTGAAATGTGACTTCGATCTGCTGTTATTAACCGAGGCAGCGCTGCAGAAGGATACGTTAATAATCTCTCACTAATCAACTGCAAACAGTCAGAATGTGTAACTTTGAGCAGCGCTTTCTGCACCGTCAGGGCTGGAAAGTTGAGGGAGGGAGAGACACTGTCAGTATCTGAGTGTATACAGCACTGTACAGAGAAAGAGCCAATATACCGGGGCTGAGACACAGTGCATCTTTTCACATTTAATCACAATAATATCCACAGTCAGGAGCTGAAAATGATGAAAAACCAAATAGCAAGAGCAAAATTAAGAAATGTAAGTAATTATAGATTAGCTGATCAGCTTTCACTGTGTTACCTGGTAGTCTACTGTTTTATATTCAATGCTGTCTCCACTGTGGCCAGGGAATGATTTCTTCTCAAAGGCTGAACATTAACAAAACTGCTTGTAATTTAAAATCTTTTAAAAGTAATTCCATGGAGCTAATGGGGCAAAGTCAAATAACTGCACCAATTATAGGAGAGCTGGTTGGTGATGACGTGGATGTGTCTGCAGTGTGCAGGACCAGACTGTTTCTATAGATTCACAATGAATGTTCCATCTTTATTTATAACAGTAAAACTGATAGTGGACAATGGCTATTCTGGTTGCAGCAACCTGAAGCTTTAACTCATTAACACCCTACTTTAGGGTAATTTAGAAAGCACAACATGCAGCTCTGTCAGTTAGTATGTTTGTTTGTTAACCCACAATTTGATGGTTCAAGCACATAAATGGATGAGGCTTTATTAACTTAAACTCTTCTACATCTGCTATATTACTCTTGCTGTTGATTTTTCAAAGATAAGGTTCATCAAGTCTTTCTTTATGAAATCCATGCTGACTGTTTTATTATTTTTCATTTCCATCTGTATTTTCTACTTTGGAGGATTACAGGATATTATCATTTTTTTAATTCATTCATGGGAGGTGGGTGTCGCTGGCTAGGCCAGCATTTATTATCCATCCCTAAGTGCCTTGAGAAGGTGGTGCTGAGCTGCCTTCTTGAACCACTGCAGTCCATGTGCTGCTGTTATGAAGAGAGTTCCAGGATTTTGACCCAGCAACAGTGAAGGAACGGTGATACAGTTACAATTCAGGATGGTGTGTGGCTTGGAGGGGAACTTGCAGGTTGTGGTGTTCCCATGCATCTGCTGCCCTTGTCCTTCTAGGTGATAAAGGTCGCGGGTTTGGAAGGGGCTGTCTCAGGAGCCTTGGCACATTGCTGCAGTGCATCTTGTGGATGGTACACACTGCTGCCACTGTGTGCCAGTGATGGAGGGCATGAATGTTGTAAATGGGGTGCCAATCAAGCGGGCTGCTTTGTCCTGTTGAGTTTCTTGAGTATTGTTGGAGCTGCACCCAGCCAGACAAGTGGAGAGTATTCCATCATACAGGCTTTGGGGAGTCAGGAGGTGAGTTACTTGCCGCAGGATTCCTAGTCTCTGACCTGCTCTTGTAGCCATAATATTTATGTGGCTACTGCAGTTCAGTTTCTGCTCAATGGTAACCCCCAGGTTGTTGAGAGTGGGGGATTCAGCGATGGTAATGCCATTGAATATCAAAGGGAGATGGTTAGATTCTCTCTTGTTTGGGATGGTCATTGTCTGGCAGTTGTGTGGTGAGAATCTTATACATCTTTATTGTAGGGTACTCTATTGTACTGTTGAGTGACTACACTTGAAAAGTCCTTCCTTCATTGGCTGTAAAAGGGTTTGCAATGTCCTGTGGTCGTGAAATGCAAGTCTTGCTTTTTCCATTGTTATCAGTGTCATTGTGATCAAAAGATAGGATTCATGAGCACAAAGTTTAAATCAATTTTGATTAAAATAATGTAAAAGCATCTGTATTTTTGCACTATCCTTAATAATCTCCATCTTCTTATCCTTACCAAGTACAATATCTTTGACCCTGAAATTGATTCCACAATTGCAGTCCCTCAGACAATTTCAGCTCAGTTCTGATGAAAGGTCACAGATCTGAAACGTTAACTCTGTCTCTCTCTCCACAGATGCTGCCAGACCTGCTGAGTATTTCCAGCATTTTCTGTTTTTATTTCAGATTTCCAGTATCAGCAGTATTTGCTTCTGTGTTACTTTGAAAGTTAAAACTGACCCACCTGTCTACAATTCACACTGGGGTCTCCCATGAAATGATTCTGTACTTTGTTGCTGTAATGAATACAGATTCCGACACAGAGCTTCCTGTGGGGAATTGGGGATATGAAAACCAGCAGACTCTGCAGGAATTTCCACTGGGAGCACAAATTCACAAAATCTACCTTTTATATATTGATTCATTTTGATTGTCCTTCTGGAAAATTATTTTGAAGCAATTGAAACATCAACCCACAGCTCCATGACTGGGTCAATTATGAGGTCATCCTCTGACAGGTCATGTGACAGCTGGAGCCACAAGACATCAGAACCAGATTTGTGACTGGATTAAAACCCGGAATCCTGTCATAATGGCTTTTCAAATAAAGCTGTTGCTGTTTGAAAACACAACAGTTAAACTTTCTGCCTGACCATGAGGGGAGCTAGGGAGAAATTTACAAAACTAAATCCTTTTACAAAATAGTTCAAAAACCATTCACTGAGAAATCATGTGAGGATTCATGTGCAGTAGAGAAACAAGCAGAATACAGAAAGTACAGAGGAGAGCTGAAAAAGGAAATGAGATCAGCAAGAGAATGTATGAGAAAAGATTAGCAGGTCACATAACTGGGAACACTGAAGACTTTTACCAACATATGGACAGTCAATGAAAGGGTGGGTCAATTAGGAGATCCTGTGGAGGCAGAGGGTGTGGCTGAGTTACTAATTAAGTACATTTCATCTGTCATCACAAAACAAACGGGTGCTGCAAATGTCACAGTAAAGGAGGAGGAAGTGGAGAATTTGGAGGGGATGAAAATAGATAAAGAGGAGACAATTACAAGGTTAGCAGTGCTCACACCTGTCCACAGGTCACCCGGTCTGGATGGGCTGCATCCTGGGTTGCTGAGGGAAGTCAGGGTGGAAATAGCAGAGACTCGAACCACAATCTTTCAATCCTCCTTAAATATCGGAATGATGCCAGAGGACTGGAGGATGGAGGTAAGCTTGGGTAGTTCGATCTCAGTTTAACTTGACCATTTTTATCATGTATCCATTGTCATAACTAACAACGTTAAGAAAGCCATTTTATAATGAACACATGACCAAAGGAACCATTTTGTGTTCAGTACTAATGTTTATATCCTGTATAATTAATGAGTAGCTACCCATCCTGAAACAGATGATTGTAAAAGTAATGAACCTTGATTGAGTTATAATTAATGAATCAATAAACATTTTAGAGAGAATGGGTTTTCATTTAAAGTTAGTTCAATCTAATTACTGTGAGTTTCTGTGTCTTTGTGGGAAAGGACAGTTTCAGCTAAATGTATTCAAACAATGGACCTTTCTCGGACCCCTGATAAAACCCATGGTATGGTACATCGTGACCTTCAAGAGTCTAGATTTAATGAACAGGAAACTTGTTTCAGATCAGATTGGGAGACAGTGTGAAACCACTCCATTGTACTCATGTCTGAGATTCTGAGGACAGGTGACTGTTAGTGGAAGACATTATTAAGAACTAATTAAATGTACCTAGCAACAGCTAAGACCAATTATTATTTTACATGGTGGTGTGATGGCCATCCAGGGGTTAAAAGTAGGGATCTTGTAAGGTTTCAGTGTGCAGGAACACTAGAAGATCTCAGGGGTAAAGACTCAGATCATCAACCAAGTTCTCCACCTGATGAGGGATCTAGGCTGGACAAAGAGGACCGTGACGCTCTGAGACCAAGCTCGACCAGTCCCCAGAGCTGTAAAGTTATATTCCCCAAGTTTGTTAAGTATAATTTTACTTTCAATTATTAAGTACTATTTTACTCTCAGTAAAAGTTCTGGACTTATTAATCAAGTATCCTGTTGCTTTAATTGGTTAAAGTCATGCCCAAAGTGATTGTCTGCAATAGACTTTCCAGAATTAAAAGATAAGTCTGCAAGGGTTGTGAATATTACAGCCCTGTTTAAAAAGAGAGATAAACCCAGGAACTACAGACCAATTAGTCTAATGTCGGTGGTGGGGAAACTTTTAGAGACAATTATCCAGGAGGAAATTAACTGTCACTTGGTAGAACATGGGCTAATAAATGACAGCCAGAACAGATTGGTTCACAGAAGATTGTGTCTGAAATAATTAATAAATTAATTTCTTTGATGAAGTTTCAGAGAGAGTTGACGAGGGTGGTGAGGTTGATGGTACGTGTCTGGACATCAAAATTGTGTTTGAAAAGATACCACAAACTAGACTTGGGGCAGCACAATGGCACAGTGGTTGGCACTGCAACCTCACAGCTCTCGCAACCCAGGTTCAGTTCTGGGTACTGCCTGTGCAGAGTTTGCAAGTTCTCCCTGTGACTGTGTGTGTTTCTGCTGGGTGCTCCGGTTTCCTCCCACAAGCAAAGACTGCAGGTTGATAGGTAAATTGGCTGTTGTAAATTGCTCCTAGTGTAGGTAAGAGAATGGTGGGGATGTGGTAGGGAATATGGGATTATGGTGTAGGATTACTATAAATGGGTGGTGGTTGGTCAGCACAGACTCAGTGGGCGGTAGGGCCTGTTTCAGTTTTGCATCTCTCTTTGACTTGCTAACAAAATTCAAGCAGATGGGATTAAAGGGGCAGTGGCAGTGTGGATCCAAAATTGGCTGCAGGGTAAAAAGTAGGGTGAATGCTTGTTTTTCAGAATGGAGGGAGTTATACAGTAATGTCCTTGTTGTTGCAATATGTTCAATGTCAGACCCCGAGCTGTCCGAGGGATGGGGCAATTTGTGATGTTCCTGTGGTTGCAATATTTGCAGTGTCTGACCTTGATCTGTCACAGGGACGTGGCATTTATGAGGTCCCTGTGGGGTGCTGTTTGTTTGGTGTATCACACTGACCTGTCCCAGAGAGCGGGAAGGTTGTGATGTCCTTGTGGGTTGCAATCTGTTCAGTGTCTGACTCTGATCTGGACCAGAGATGGGGCAGTGTGTGATATCCTTGTGCATGTCATACAGGCCCACTGGTGTGTGGTTCCATCCTGATGCCAAGAAACAGAGCCCCATCTCTGGGCAAAAAGTCTCACTTCTCAAGGGGTGTCTCGAGAAGACACAGTGGCGCAGTGGTTAGCACCGCAGCCTCACACCTCTGGTCACCCGCGTTCGATTCTGGGTACTGCCTGTGCAGAGTTTACAAGTTCTCCCTGTGACTGCGTGGGTTTCTGCCGGGTGCTCTGGTTTCCTCCCACAGCCAAAGACTTGCAGGTTGATAGGTAAATTGGCCATTGTAAATTGCCCCTAATGTAGGTAGGTGGTAGGGGAATTGAGGGGATGTGGTAGGAATATGGGATTAATGTAGGATTAGTATAAATGGGTGGTTGATGGTCGGTACAGACTCGGTGGGCTGGAAGGACCTGTTTCAGTACTGTATCTCTAAATAAATAAATAAGAAGGCTGAGGCAGTAAACCTGGACAGTAAATCCGGAGTGGAGTCCTGGAGGCGGTTACCTGTGACTTATCAGGCAGTTTTCCAGCATCTCCTACAGCAGAACTGGTAACAAACAGTACTGGTTTTTCCTTTCCTTTGGACAATACGAGCAATGCTGAGAGGGGGTCCTGATGCTCAGGGTCTCCATACTGTTTGCCCAGGCCTGTGCCCTAGAGAGGACACACCAGCTTCGTGGTTAAACATGAGCACAACCCGGGAATAAACAGTTACTGATTATAAGCTCTCATTCAATTGGTGTAGAGTATGAGCGGCAGGGGTTACTTCGGACAGTGGGAGAGCTCTTAGTGTCTCATTGGATAGCTACCATTCACTCCAAGCTGGGCAGCCCCCAGTCAGTTAGGTGCTGTGAAGCCACGACCTGCTTGCTTCAATGGGTGCTTGGAGCTGAGAGAGTCATCTCTCAACAGGCGGATCGATAATCTATGCACCAAGAAAAACAAACTCAACAAAGAAGACACCAGTCCTTCGCATCACAAGCTGGAATGTAAGGACCATGTGTCCTGGCCTTACCGACAACCTTCTGCAGGTTGATGACACACACAAGACAGCTGTGATCGACAAGGAACTCACAAGGCTCAATGTGGACATTGCTGTGCTGCAAGAAACTAGACTCGTTCAAAGTGGATCCCTCAAAGAGAAACACTACACCTTCTTCTGGCAGGGGAAAGCCCAAGAGGCAACTCGTGAGCATGGAGTGGGTTTCACAGTAAAATACACGCCACTTCAGATGAGTGAACCACCCACAGTAGGCTCAGAGAGACTTCTTACTCTTCACTTGTCAACAAGTGTGGGCCCAGTTAATCTCATGTGCATCTATGTCCCGACACTCACCTCCACCCCAGATGTCAAGGATCAATTCTATGTGACACTTGACACTGCCATCAGTAGAATTCCCAGCACTGAGGGACTGTACCTTCTAGGAGACGTCAACACAAGCTTGGGTACTGACTACACAGCTTTGCCAATGTGCATAGAGCACCAGGGGATTGGCAAGATGAACAAAAATGGACAGAGGTTGCTGGAGCTATGCTGTCACCATGGATTCTGTGTGATGAACAGCTACTTCCAGGTCAAGCTGTGCTACAAGGTGTCCTGGAGACATCCGAGATCATGCCATTGGCACCAGCTAGACCTTATCTTCACCAGACATAACACCCTCAGCAGTGTCCTCATCACTCGCAGCTATCACAGCGCTGACTGTGACACTGACCACTCCCTGGTGGGTAACAAGGTCAGGCTTCAGCCAAGGAAGCTTCATCCATCCATGATGAAAGCTCGTCTTCTGATCAACACTTGCCGAACCACTGACCCAGAAAGGACCCAGGAGTTCCTCAACATCCTCGATCAGGCTCTTTCAGACAACAATGCTCAAGGCCTCAGTGCAGTGTCAAAGTGGAATCATCAGCACACCACCATCTATAACTCTGCACTCACTGTGTATAGGAAAAGAGATGGGAGGAATGCTGACTGGTTTGAGGCTTATTGGACTGAAATGGAGTCAGTTACTGTAACTAAGAGGAGAGCCCTCATGAACTACAAACAAGTCCCCAGCAAACAACATCTAAATGCTCTCAGAGCTGCCAGAAACAAGTCTCTGCAGACTGCTCGGCACTGCACCAATCAATACTGGTTAAAACTCTGCTGATGAATCCGGGGATGCTAGAGGGATGTATGAAGGAATGAAGAAAGCAATGGGCCCAGTAGTAACTAAATCAGCACCTTTTGAAGACAAAGAGAGGGGTGATCATCACTGAACCTAACAAGCAGATGGAAAGGTGAGTGGAGCATTACCTTGAACTCTACATAACGGAGAACATTGTCATTGAAGTAGCTCTCAGTGCCATTCCAGACTTCCCTGTCATGGAGGAACTGGACAGTGAGTCCTCCATAGTCGAGCTCAACAAGGGCTCAAAACATGCGTGATGCAAACATTGTCACCTTGTACAAAATTAAGGGGGATCGCAGTGACTGCAGCAATTATCGGAGCCAGCTACTCAGTTCCACTCACCTGCTCGATCCCTTTCCTCCTGCAAGTTCCTTTGCTTCAGGTATCCATCCAATTTCCTTTTCAAATCATTGATTGTCTCTACTTCTACCACACTCGTGGGTCAGGACATTACCACTCACAGCATAAAAAAATTCCACCTCACCCAAGGATGGGAAATATTTATATCTTCTATATTTAGCTTATTCTCTATCTCTACGAGAATAGAATGGCAGTCAACATGAAAGGGAACCCAAAAATCTTCGAGCAGTATATAAATAATAAGCAGGTATTCAGTGGTGAAGTGGGCCCCATGAGGGACAAAGAGGGTAATATATACTTAGAGCTGCAGGGCAATGTTAATCTAGTTAATAAGTACCTTGTATCAATGATCACTAAGGAAGTGGAATTTGACAAAATATCAGTAGAAGTGGAGAGTGTAGAGGCAATGGAGAGGGTACAAATTGAGAGAGGGAGGTACTAAAAAGGCTGGTTATGCTTCAGGAAGATAAATTACCTGGTCCGGATGGCTTTCATCCCAGATTGCGAAAGGAAATGTGGATGCAGATAACAGAAAGGCTTTCTATAATCTTCCAATCTTCCCTGAATACGGGGGAGGTGTCAGAGGATTAAACAGTTGCAAATGTGACACCCTTATTCAAGAAAGGGTGTATGGACAGTCCGGCTAACTACAGGCCAGTTAGATTAACAGCAGTGGTGGGTAAGGTTTCAGAAAGAACAATCAGGGAAAAAATCAACAGTCACTTGGAGAGGTTTGAGTTAATTAAGGAGAGTGAGCATGGATTTATAAATGGGAGTTCATGCTTGACTAATCTAACTGCATTTTTTGATGAACTAACAGAGAAGGTTTATGAAGGGCATGCAGTGGATGTTGTTTATGTGGATTTTAAGAAACGACACATAAAAGGGTGATTAACAACATTGAGGTTCATGGAATAGGAGGGTCAGTGTCCAATTGGATAGAAAATTGGCTTAAGGACAGAAAACAGCAAGTCGTAATAAATGATTCATTCTCAGACTGGAAGGTTGTCGACAGTGCTGTTCCCCAAGGGTCACTGCTGGAACCACTGCTTTTTACTTGCGACAGATAAATGACTTGGATCTTGGAATATAGAGTAGAATCTCAAAATATGCCGATAACACCAAACTTGGAGAAGTGGCAAACAGTGAGGATGAAATGAACCACCTGCAACAAGACAGTGATAGGCCAGCAGAAGGGGCAGACAGGTGCAGATGGATTTTAATAGTGACTAGTGTGAGGTGATGCATTTTAGCAGAAGGAATAGGGAGAGGCAATATATACTTAATGGCACAGTTCTAAAGAGTGTGCAGGAATAGAGGGACCTGTTCACTGAACAATGAACAACGTGAACAATTACTTCTTGTTGTGTGCTCTCAGATTTGTCACCTTCACTGGACTGGAGTGAGGTGACATCTACTGGCAGGAAGCAAGAACTGCAATCAAGCAGCAGAAATTCCATCGTCTGTCAGGGTGAAAGAAACATTGCAATGTGAGGAAATAGTGAATGGGTTTGCTTGGGTTGATGGAGGCATGATTCCACTTGTGGTGGAGTCCAAAGCAAAGACCAGAAATATAAAATTGTCGTTATTAAAAGATATGAGGAATTCATGATAAATGTATTTTGGTAGTGAGTGGGTGGAATCCAGATAAAATAGAAAGTGAGATTGGGTGGACAGAAGCAGTGTGAAAGGATGGCTCAAACAAAAGGTAAACGCCCTGAAAGGTGAACTCTGTTTCTCTCTCCACAGATGCTGCCAGAGTTTCTGAACATTTCCAACACTTTCTGTTTTTATTTCAGAATTTGCAAGATGTTGCTTTGCTCTGAAAAAAAAATGGATGGTCGGCTTTGGCTGCCAGTGAAATTCCACAGGAGCTAAAAGGAAGTGGCATGTTGATCTAGGGGTATGATTCTTGCTTCGGGTGAGTGATTAATTAATGTGTGAGAAATCCTGGGTTCAAATCCTGGACATGCCCTTCTTCTTTGGCATTTTTAGTTTAAGGTCGTCGATTGGTTTCAGCCTTGCAGAAGGCGGAATTGATTTCCATATGGAGCCTGCTTGAGGACCAGAGAGCTGGATTCAAAGAGCTTGATTAACTAAATGTACAGATAGCCAAGTGGGAATATAAAGTTTTTGCAGTAATTGTGACCTGACTCCAAAAACAACAGGACTGGGTTCTGGACTGGAATGGAATCGAATTCTTCAGTGTTTCTGCTGTTTGGCTTGCATCGACTCATCGATTTTCTTGTTTTTCACTTTGTCGATGCCTTTGAATAATTGTGGATCCTTCTTCAGGGTGTCTTCTTTCACCAGGTAGTTCTGACCTCTGATGATGATGATCGTAATGAGCTTCAACTCACTGATAGTTTTGGAACTGAACAGATTTCCTTTGCTTGAGTCTATAACATGGAACTCAGTCTGACATGTGGACCCATGGGAGGATTTGAATGCCACCCCTGCGTTGGAGAATACAGTTGCATCCATCCAATAAGAGAGCGAGTAGAAGTGACAGTTCAGTCAGTCAAACATTAAACTTTTAATTTCAGGGTGGTGAGTTTGAGTGCCATTTTGTTTTTCCCTTTTTTAAGGCTTCATTAACAGAGAGTACAAGGAGTGTTTGAAATGAAATTCAGCAAAAGTATGAGAAAGTCTCACTTTGATTCGGGACTCTTATCTCTCTGCAGCATCTCGCTGTGAAAGATTGAACTTCATCTCATTTCATTCCCAGCTCGGGGTCAGTGCGGCTCAGTGGGACTTCTGGCTGTCTCCTGCTTCACAATCCATCAGTGCTGAGAAAGCAATGGGGAATATTATTCACGGCTCTGTAACCTGAGGACACCGATTTAAGGTGAATGGCAAAAGAATCAAAAGCGAGTGGTTCAGATCTGATATGCACTGCTTGAGAGTGTGATGGAGGCTGATTCAACCATGGCTTTCAAAATGGTATAAGATAATTATCTGAAGTGGAAAAATTGCATGTTTTCATGGAATACATGAGTCTGTGGCATGAGCTGAGTTGCTCGTGCATAGAAGCAGCACAAGCACAATGAGCTGAATGGCTTCCTTTTGTTCTGTAACTATTCTATGATCTATGATTCTTTTCAGAGTGAAATCAACACTCACATACAAGAAACTGACAGGTACACTGTAAACTTTGCATTACCAGACAAGAAATTGACAGATACAGTGTGAAACCCACAGTCACGTAGCAGCAGTTGGCAGGTAACGTGTAAAAATCTTTCTTTCATATCCCAACTGCAAGGTACAAAGGAAATTAGGTACAAACCCAGGCTCACACTTCAAAGACTGAGAGATACAAAGCAAAACACATATTCACCTACAAGTACAGAGATGAAGACACACTCAGAGGAGGTGCAGATTAAAGACACATGCATGTAACAGAAACTGATAGGGATAGAATCAAACCCTTTCTCACTTCTCAGAAACTGATAGATATAGACAAAAGCTGATGCTCACATACAAGTTGTTGAAAGATATGTGGTGAAACTCACAGAGCAATAGCAGAAACAAACAGGTACTGAATAATACCCACAGTCACAGACCAAAAACTGAAATATACTGAGTTAAACACCACTTTCTCACACCAGAAACTCATGGCTACAAAGTGAAGCTGACTCTATCCTCCCAGGCACTGACAGGTGCAAAAGAAAACACTCACGACGATTCCAGGACATGAAATGTACGGAATAAAACCTTTCAGCTGAAAGAATAGCATTAATGACAGGTGTGATACCCAGAATGCTCAGCGGCCTAGAATCCGCCCTATCTGTGACAGGAGCGGGGCGCGCAGGCGCGGTAGAGACAGCTCTGTCAGCAGCAAGAGCTGCGGGTACGGAGTTGGAGCGGGATATTCACAAAGTGCGAGAAGACTTTGCGGGCTCACACAGCTGGAGCAGGGCCTCAGGCCACAATAGCATGGAACAATCCCATCTGTATCCCTGCGGATGGCGGTGGTGAAGCTTTTCCCGGTGAGGCTTCCCGAAACGGCGTCTTTCAATGGATAAGAATTGGGGACTGGGCAGGGAGCGTCTCTAAATGAATAAAATTAGGGTACTGGTCAGGGAGCGTCTGTAAATGGATAAGAATTGGGGACTGGGCAGGGAGCGTCTCTAAATGAATAAAATTAGGGTACTGGTCAGGGAGCGTCTGTAAATGGATAAGAATTGGGGACTGGGCAGGGAGCGTCTGCAAATGGATAAGAATTGGGGGACTGGGCAGGGAGCGTCTCTAAATGAATAAGATTTGGGTACTGGTCAGGAAGCGTCTGCAAATCGATAAGAATTGGGGACTGGGCAGGGAGTGTCTATAATTGAATAAGAGTTGGAGACTGGGCAGGGAGCGTTTCTAAATGAATAAGATTTGGGGACTGGGCAGGGAGCGTCGATAAATGCTTAAGAATTGGGGACTGGTTCGGGAGCGTTTTTTTATTCATTCGTGGGATGTGGGCGTCGCTGGCTCGATCTCAGCTCGAGTAATGTGTCCAGTTCTGGGCACCAGGCTTTAGAAAGGACATCAAAGCTTCTGAGACAGTTCAGAGGAGATTTACTAGAATGATACCAGAGATGAGGGGTGTCAGTTCTCTGGACAGGCTGGTGAAGCTGGGATTGTTCTCCTCAGAGTAGAGAAGGTTAAGGGAAGATTTAATAGAGGTGTTCAGAATCATGAAGGATTTTCATAGGGTAGAGAGGGAGAAACTGTTTCCACTGTCCTGGGGGGTCAGTAACCAGAGGACACAGATTTAAAATAATTGGCCAAAGATGTCAAGGGGAGGTGAGGAGAGATCTTTTTACCCAGTAACTGATTCGGATTTGGAATGAATTGTCTGACAGGGTGGTGGAAACAGATTCAATTATAACTTTCATAAAGGAATTGGACAAATATTTCAAAGTGAAATTCTCCAGGATTATGGGGAAATAGGCAGGGGGTTGGACTAATTGCATCTTTTTGTCAGAGAGTCAGCAGAGGCACAATGGGGCCGAATGGCCTCCTTCTGTGCTGTATGATTCTATGAACATAAGAACGAGGAGCCGGAGTCGGCAAGTCAGCCACTCGAGCCTGCTCTGCCATTCAATACAATCATGGCTGATCTCATCACGGCAGTTCTTGTTTCTTGCCAGTAGATGTCACTTCACTCCAATACAGTGAAGTTTACAAATCTGAGAGAGACACAACAGGAAATAATTGTTCACATTATATTGAATGTGTGGGATTTAGAAATACTAGGAGTGGAGACGAGTTATTACTTGTCTGCTCGATCCCCATAGCCCTGTAAAATTATTTCCTTCAAGTGCCCATTCAAATTCCTTTTGTAATCCTCGATTGTCTCCATTTCCACCGCCCTCGTGGGCAGCGAGTTACAGATCATCACCAATCAGTGGAAGAAAGTTCTTGCGCACATTCCCCCTGTACCTCCTGTCCAAAACCTTCAATCTGTGTCCCCTAGTCCTTGTACCAATAGTTAACGGGAACAATGTTTCCTTGCCAACTTATTTAAAACTGTCATAGCCGAAAACACATCTATCAATTCTCCCCTCACTCTCCTTTGATGCAGGTAGAACAACCCTAGCTTTTCCAATCTAACCTTGTAACTAAAATCCTCCATCCCTGGATCCATTCTGGTGAATTTCCTCTGCATCCTCTCAAGGACGCTCACATTCTTTCTTAAGTGTGGTAAGCAAAACTGGAAGCAACACGCCAACTGGGGCCTAACCAGAGCTTTATAATGGTTCAGCATAACTTCCCTGCTTTGTACTCAATGCCTCTTTTTTTCAAGCCCAAGATCCCATATGCTTTGCTAACCACTCTCGCAATATGTCTTGCCACCTTCAAAGATTGATGCACATGAACCCCAAGTCCCTCTATTCCAACACACACTTTAGAACTGTGCCATTAAGTAAATATTGCCTCTCCCTATTCCTTATGCCAAAATACATCACCTCACACTTGTCACTATTAAATTCCATCTGCCACCTGTCTGCCCATTCTGCTAGCCTATCATTGTCCTGTTGCAGGCAGTTCATATCATCCTCACTGTTTGCCACTCCTCCAAGTTTGTTGTCATCGGGATATTTTGAGATTCTACTCAATATTCCAAGATCCAAGTCACTTATCTTTAGCAAAAAAAGCAGTGGTTCTAGCACTGACCCTTGGGGAACACCTCTGTCGACTATCCTCCAGTCTGATAAAGAATCATTTCATAAGACTCCCTGTTTTCTGTCCTTAAACCAATTTTCTATCCAATTGGACACTGTCCCTCCTATACCACGAACCTCAATTTTGTAAACCCCACTTTTATGTGGTACCTTGTCAAACGCTTCCTTAAAATCCATATAAACAACATCCACTGCATTCCCTTCATCAACCTGCTCTGTTAGTTCATCAAAAAATGCAGTTAGATTAGTCAAGCATGAACTCCCATTTATAAATCCATGCTCACTCTACTCAATTAACTCAAACCTCTCCAAGTGACTGTTGATTTTTTACCCTGATTATTCTTTCTAAAACCTTACCCACCGCTGCTGTTAATCTAACTAGCCTGTAGTTAGCCGGACTGTCCTTACACCCTTTCTTGAATAAGGGCGTCGCATTTGCCACTGTTTACTCCTGGCACCTCCCCCGTATCCAGGGAAGATTGGAAGATTATGGCAAACTCTTCCATTATCTGCATCCGCATTTCCTTTCGCAACCTGGGATGCCAGCCATCCAGACCAGGTGATTTATCTACCCTAAGCACAGCCAGCCTTTTTAGTACCTCCCTCTCTCAATTTGTACCCTCTCCATTGACTCTACTCTCTTCACTTCGACTGATATTTTGTCAAATTCCACTTCCTTAGTGATCACTGATACAAAGAACTCATTAAGTAGATTAACATTGCCCTGCACCTCTAAGCTTATATTATCCTTTTTGTCCCTAATAGGCCCGACTCAACCTCTTACTACCCACTTATCATTTACATGCTGCTCGAAGATTTTTGGGTTTCCTTTCATGTTGACTGCCAGTCTATTCTCATAGAAATAGAGAATAAGCAAATATAGAAGATGTAAGTATTTCCCATCCTTGATGAGGTGGAACTTTCTTATGTTGTGGGTGGTAATGACTTGGCCCACGAGTGTGGTGGAAGCAGAGACAATCGATGATTTGAAAAGGAAATTAGATGGATACTTGAAGGAAAGAAACTTGCAGGAGGAAAGGGATTGAGCTGGTGAGTGGAACTGACTAGATTGCTCCGGGGAGAGCCAACATGGACGTGATAGGCCAAACGACCACCTTCTATGCTGTAAATGACTCTGTGTTGTTTCTCAAATTCAATCCACTGGTGCTTGGTAAATAATTTCAAAGTAAATTGTGCAACTGGAAAATCAGAACCAAGGGAAGGGACGCATAAGGAAGCAAAATTGCTGTAACCCGGGATTGAACCAGGAACCTTTAGATCTTCAGTTTAACGCTCTCCCAACTGAGCTATTTTAGCCCTACATTAACAGTGGCTTGTTGTCCTTGTTTTGGAAGAAAATACATACATTCAAGTTTTCCAAAAAATTAAAGAACACAACATGTGAGTAATATTCCCCATTGCTTTCTCAGTACTGATGGATTGTGAAGCGGGAGACAGCCAGAAGTGCCACTGAGCCGCACAGACCCCGAGCTGAGAATGAAATGAGATCAAATTCAATCTTTCATCGTGAGATGCTGCTGAGAGGTAAGAGTCCTGAATCAAAGCGAGACTTGCTCATTTCAAACACTCCCTGTACTCTCTGCTCATGAAGCCTTAAAAAAGGGAAAAACAGAATGGCACTCAAACTCACAACCCTGCCATTAAAAGTCTCATATTCGACTGACAGAACTGTCACTTCTACTCGGTCTCTTTTTGGATGGATGCAACTCCAACGCAGGGATGGCATTCAAATCCTCCCATGGGTCCACATGTCAGACTGAGTTCCATGTTGTAGACTCAAGCAAACGAAATCTGCTCACTTCCAAAACTATCAGCGAATTGAAGCTGATTACAATCAACATCATCAGAGGTCAGAACTACCTGGTGAAAGAAGACACCCTGAAGAAGGATCCACAATTATTCAAAGGCATCGACAAAGTGAAAAACAAGAAAATCGATGAGTCAATGCAAGCCAAACAACAGAAACACTGAAGAATTCCATTCCATTCCAGTCCAGAACCCAGTCCTGTTGTTTTTGGAGTCAGGTCACAATTACAGCAACAACTTTATATTCCCACTTGGCTATCTGTACATTTAGTTAATTGCAATTTTGTCGACAAGCTCTTTGAATCCAGTTGTCTGGTCCTCAAGCCAGCTCCGTATGGAAGTCAATTCCACCTTCTGCAAGGCTGAAACCAATAGATAACCTTAATCTAAAAATGCCAGCAGACCAGGGCTCGTTCAGGACTTGAACCCAGGATCTCTCGCATGTTAATTAACTATTCTCCCTAAGCGAGAATCATACCCCTAGACTAACAAGCCACTGACAGGTCAGGCTTTATTAGCTGCTGTGGAATTTCACTGGAACCCCCCCAGCCAATCATCCATTTTTTTTCAGATCAAAGCAACATCCTGCAAATGCTGAAATAAAAACAGAAAGTGCTGGAAATGTTCAGCAGCTCTGGCAGCATCTGTGCTGTGAGAAACACAGTTAACGTTTCAGGGCACTCACCTTTTGTTTCAGCCATCCTTTCAGACTGCTTCTGTCCATCCAATCTCACTTTCTATTCTATCCACATTCTAACCATTCACTACGTTACTACATTTTTCATGAATTCCTCATTTCTTTTATTAATGACAATTTTGTATTTCTGGCCTTTGCTTCAGACACCACCACAAGTGGAATCATGTCTCCATCTACCCAATCAAACCACTTCGCTGTCTCCTCACATTGCAATGTTTCTTTAACCCTGACAGACTGTGGAGTTTCTGCTGCTTCATTGCAGTTCTTGCTTCCCGCCAGTAGATGTCACCTCACTCCAATACAGTGAAGTTTACAAATCTGAGAGAGACACAACAGGAAATAATTGTTCACATTATAGTGAATGTGTGGGATTTAGAAATACTAGGAGTGGAGACGAGTTATTATTGCACTCTGCTATTACATCTTTTA